>NC_080571.1:209868879-210476879 GCF_030247185.1 Malaya genurostris | reverse complement strand
ATTCAAATCAGTGATCAAATCAACTATCTTGATAACTTGCTTGGATCACGATACCCAATCATAACCGCAATTCCAACAAAGCGCACCGTACATCCACTCTTCAGCTCTACCGTTTCGATCGAGCTCTTTGTCAGTCGGTGCAACAATGTTGCAACCGGGTCGTAAAGTCCTCTTCCCTTCCACAGCAAATAGAACGGAGTGTGGGGTAATCAAGCGTATCATTCGGCACGTTCCGAACGTGGCGCGATGTCGATGACAGTAAAAGTTCATTGTTCCAGAGTGTATGCGTGTGTGTGTGTGTTTGTGTGTATGGAAAATCGTTCAAGTACCGGGTCAGCCCGACTCGCAAGCGCATTAACGTGCCACGGTGTTCGCATCTGATTAATGTCTCTCAGTTGCTACCGGTTCGTGGAACGCTTCTACCATCAACTTCAATTCGAATCTCGCAACCTGCCGACGAGACCGTGTTTTGCGAGAAAAAGCCAGAAGCTCCTGTCAACTGGTGGGTGATGCAAACGGAAGTCACATGTATTCCGGAGCTCGCGATGTGCACCGGGAGGTGGCAGCGGAACGGTGCTGTGTTTTACGACAACTTTTAACAGCTGGAAGTAAACGATAGCCATTGTGTGGATGTTTTATGACACAAGTTCAAGGGCGAACTTCCGCTCCTAACTGTCGCTGATTGCGTAATGGTGGGGAAAGGAAGAGAGCGCACACCCGTGCCTATCCATACTATCGATGTGTCGTGAACACTGAAATTGTCTGTTTTAAAATCGATAAATTACGCAAAAGTCTAACCGAAATCAAATATTCAAAACCGCCCTGGTGCGTAATCCATTATCTGTGTGAACAATTGTTGGCTTGGCTGCCTCCGAGTACCCATTTCAAAGTACGAAACAAGCCTTAAAACATATCCTAGCCAGGGGGGGCGAGAGAAGAAACACGAAAACAGCAATGGTTGTTTGTTTGCTTGTTTGTTTGAGCCTTCCCAGAAATTAGCGATGACGCAAATTTGCGCTTCTCGCCATTCATCTCATGCCACCTCATGCTCCAACCGTCCCAACCATTCTCAGCCAGCGTCGTCATTCCGACTATAGGCCTAGGCCCAAACACGATACACTTTTTCAACTCAATTCGTCCGGACTCCGGTGGATAAAATTTCGGTTTTTCGTTGTTCGTTGTGTGGAAGCATATCCTTGGAATGGAAACCATCGTGGCATCGCATCGTCAGTGCACGCCATACCGAACTGCCGGAATGGGTTCGGGTTTCGACCGCGTGGTCGACAGGATATCGGAAGGTTACCGGAGAGACGGAGCCGGATTATCTCATCATTTATCGCCTATTAAAACTGACAAGTAGTAAACCATTAGGAGGAGAAGGAGGAGGAGGAGGAGGGCGCCAACAACACGGTTCCTCCTCACGCGATGCACTTATGCTAGAAGAACCCGCGTGATGAATTAGTTTTATGAATCGAAACAAGCAGTAAAACCAAAAAAAAAAAAACAGAAACAAGTCCTAGAGTGTACTCGGTCCGATAGACACAGCCGTTGTTAGATCACCCACCGTTCGTCCCCAATCGCGAAGGATTGATACGTGCCAGACATAAAACAAAGACGAACGACATGCTTCTTCTGTTGCTCGCAGCGGCCGAGCGCTTCAAACAGTGAAAGGTGGTTACTAAAAATCAATTGACCAAATTATGGCCCTCCCCGGTGTGTGCTGACCCTTGTCTACTACATAAAAGATGACACTACTGATGGGTTTGTTTGATTGCCATAGACACATGCCGTCGTAAAAGCGAACTATTATAGTTTCAGGATTAGCAATCAAGAGCTTAGAATGTGCAGGGCGATAAAAGTTACTCAGCTTAATGGTCGTCGTCAATTCTTGCTAGGGTTTCGTAAGTATGGTTGCGTTAGACTGCCAGGACAGCAGCTAGATGCGTTTGATCTTTGACCCGATGAGAAGCACGTACACAAACACATTCCTCCAGGGATGCACAAAAGGAGACAATCGATTTCAGACGTCGAACGGGAGATTGTGTGCTACCAAATCAAATCAGCTTTGTTTTCCATTCCAAGACCCCGAATGTATGGTCGTACGTGGCCGATAAAAATAATATAAATTCATGATATAGAACACGTACAGAGTTCACGACTTTGTACGGAGAAACAGTGAATAATTGATGTTGTGATTGAATGTGTCGAAGTATCAATATCGAAATAATGTCCATAATGGAAACAGACTCGTTTCCGTTGACATCGATATCCAGCATCTGGAAATATAATCACAGAAAACTTATATTTAAACCACCTAGTGGTGTGATAAAGCCTTTCGAACCAGTCTCATTTAAATATATTTTCTTCTTTAGGATAATTTCTGACATAAATTTGATTCAGGTCCAGAACTCAGTTCCAGTTGCATTATCAAACATACCAGTTCAGTGTTGAGAAGTGGTCTCTTCAAAGAAGATCGATTACGTCCTTCAGCTGCTGGTCGTTTGCATTGGAGCAAAATACAACGAAAAGTGGACAACGATGGGGAACATTATGCTAAATTAGCCCTTCTAATGGCTTCAAATGTTAACTTAAAACTAAAAAGATTTCAAATCGTAGATAATCATCAACAGTTTAGTACAAATCTAAAGCACCAAACGAGTGCGAATAAAGCCACCATTCGACCGCTTCGCGTTCGAGAAGAATGCTCCGAACAGTTTTAAATATCGTAGAGTATTCCACAATTTGGTCCTTCTGAACGCCAGTAATAAACAACATTTCGATAGTTTCCTTAATTGAAATATGCAAATCCGAAATGAAATAATCGACATAAAAATTTTGTATGTTGCCATTTGTGTGGCCATTGGGACCGCCCATCGGTGAAAAAGCAATAAACGAAATCACGTAAAAAGAAAACCCTTTACCAAAACCATGCTTTGGTATTGAATCAATTCGCACATGAAGCAGTTCTGCTGCGGGACGTTCGCAGAGCCAGTTTTGCTTCAAACAAGAGCGATTGCGTCATCCTGCTACTGCTCGTTTGTATTGGAGCAAAATACAACGAAAAGTGGACAACGATGGGGAACATTATGTCTAATCAGCCCTTCTAATAGCTCCAAATGATGTCCAACGGACTATTAGAATTACTTATCTATTCCAATATGCAAGCCGGAGGCGGATATAATCAAACAGCTGCACTATTTTTGTACCATTTAATTCCACTATTTCACTGTCACGTTATTACACTTTCACAAAGTCACTATACTTTAATGGTACAAAAATAGTGCAGCTGTTTGAATATATTCCGCTAACAGCTCCAAGTGAAAAATAGGGATATAATCAGTTTAGTGAAGGTTTACAGTCTGAAAGATTCTATTTAGAAACTTTTTTTTCCTCGGTTCACTTTCAATTGGTATTTATGTTTGTAGATTTGAATGCGTTTCGTTGACTGCAGAGTGTGAGAGTGGTGTCTGATGTACTTTAGTGTTGGTACATCGTTTCAAATTCTAGTAGTGAAGAAGAGGAAAACTTGAACAATTCATACAATCGATTAACTAAATGATATTCGGAAGTGTGAAAGAAGCGTGCCAGTTTTATTCGTATTCACGTCATCCAGTTATGTCTCTGACATTACCCACCCATCTTTTTAATCATTGAAAGAATCAGCAAACCGTCGGGTGACGGCCAGGATGTAGACCATGTTCGATGTACGCGCTATTGTGTCTGACTGGCGTTTTAGAGTGACTAAAACAAGATTCAGAGTGGCGAAATGGTAGCGCGTATGCACGGAATGCATAAGAACGCAGGTTCGAGTCCTGTCTCTGAGCGTATCTTTTCCCAAAAATTCATCTTTTCTGTTAGTTTTTCATTCATTTGGCTTCTCCAATATATGTTTCCGCTCAGTCATTGCAAAAACTGAGCAATAATATATTTAAACTAGATAATTGTTTACTGTTTGAAAAAAAGGGCGTAAAGAAAAAACGCGTTTTTTCGGTTACATCACTTATACCATTATATCTCCGGAACCAGAAGTGACAGTCACTTGATCTTTGTATCTGATTCACAATCCAATAGTATTTTTCAAACGTATTCAACCCTGTTGAAATTAGTTCAGCAATTTTCAAGAAAATAGCTCGGCGAAAAAATGATTCTTCCTAATGGTTACGTCACTTATACCATTACATCTCAGGATACGGAAGTGACAGCCAATTCTTCAAATTTGATCTACAACTCAAAAGTAGCCTTCAAACGAGCATAAGTTTGTTATAATTGGTTAAGGCATCTTTGGGAAAGTTGTGCGGAGAGGAAACAAAGTGTTTTGTCGGTTACGTCACTTATACCAATATATCGGAAGTGACAGCCACTTTATCTTCGAAGTTGATTCACAACGCTATAGTTACTTTCAAACGAGATGAGGCTTGTTATCAGTGTTGGTGATTGCCGATAATTTGACAGAAGCTGCTTGATATTTCTCTATATTGTATACAACATTTTCAATCCGGTAAAAGAGGCTACAAGAACTCGCGTCTCTCAATGCATGAACCATGAGAGAATTTTTCGACATATCTTCGCCCACAGCAGCGTGCTAACCTATGATTCTCAGACAGGTCATCGAGAGAAATTCGCTCTCGCCCTGGTTTTCATTTTATGTTAAAAGAACAATACCGGTTTTTTGTTGCTGAGATTATGTCCGTCTCTCTTTGATGGCACTGATTGAATCGTCTGAAGAGTTGCTAGAGAGCGTTCTTTGATACGATAAAAGCCATCGTTGCTTGGTATAATTGGTATAGCCATCTTCGAAAAAATTGTAAGGAGAAAAAAATACCTTTTGTCGGTTACGTCACTTATACCAATATGCATCCGGAACCGAAAGTGACAGCCACTTGATCTGCGAACTTGCTTCATAACCCAATAGTAGCTTCAAAACCAGCCTAAGTTTGTAACAATCGATTCAGCCATCTCAGATAAAATTGGACAAATAGGACAAAATACGTTTTGTCGGTTACGTCACTTATACCAATATATCTCCGGAACCAGAAGTGACAGCCAGTTGACCTTTGAATTTGATTCACAACCCATTACTAGCATCAAAACCAACCTAAGTTTGTTACAAACGATTAACCCATCTCCGATAAAATTAGATGAAGTGAACAGAATGCGTTTTACCGGTTACGTCACTTATACCAATATACCTCCGGAACCGGAAGTGACAGCCACTTGATCTGCGAACTTAATTTAAACCCCAATAACCCAATTCAACCGTGCCTACCTTTGTTGAAATTGGTTCAGCCATCTTCGAACAAATGCACGGAGAGAACACACTACATTTTGCCGGTTATGTCACTTATACCAATATATCTCCGGATCCGAAAGTGACAGCCACTTGTTCTTCGTTGATTCACAACTCAATAGTAGCATTCAAACGAGCTTAAGTTTGTTGAAATCGATTCGACCTACTGCGAGAAAATTGTTTGGAGAGCGAAAATGCGTTTTGTCGGTTACGTCACTTATACCAATATATCTCCGAAACTCGAAAATGACAGCAACTTGATCTCCGAACTTGATTCATAACCCAATAGTGGCTTTAAAACCAGCCTAACTTTGTTACAATCGATTCAGCCTTCTCCGAAAGGCAGAAATCAACCCAGAAAAATTCAAATAGATATATAAAATAGCTCTTGGGAACATAGGATAATGAGAAAACTGGGATTTACTTTGTTAGTTTTGTGGAGCAGGGAAAAGCATTCAGAAGCCGAAATTTTATAATCTCTTTTGTCAAAAAAAAAACAGATTTCTCAGAGAATTGCAATATTCGATAGAATTATTCTTCATCGAAAAACATTTGACCGAAATATTTTTGATATTTTCATTATGGTGACCATTTCTATGAGAGGGTGTTTCAAAATATTTTTTTTCGAATTTTTTAAAAACACAATTTTTTAATTCAATTTCAATTTGTAACTAGCAGGTATTTTTTCAGGAGGTTTGTGTCTTCAATAGACATTTCTCTATTGTCTGAACGTTGTTTTGACAGTGTAAAGTGATGTGTCTACTCAGTATTGTTTGGCAAATCATCATGGATAAGTTAACTCTAGAACAACGTTTTCATTTCGTGGAAATTTATTCTCAAAATCAGTGATCAAATAAAACTGTTTATAGAGCACCTCGTAAATGTTATGGTACACATAGTCGCCCGTATGAGACCACCATAACGAACATAATTACCAAATTTCGGTCTTCCTTCACTCTTTTTGATGCCAAGCCATCGACAAGCCAGAGAAAATGTTAGGTTAATGTGAATAAGCTAACAACGATTGAAGCTTTGGAAACCAATATTCATCGTGACATTACTGAATGATCTTTGTGAAAAATAGTCTTGGCGGCCGTATGCCCAAAATAATATTCAAATGTTAAATGTCAAAAAAAGTTATTGCCTTTCGTCGATGCCTTTCATGCAGCCTACCTGATTTCGATTCCCAACCCAACACATTGGGTTAAAAATGTTTTTCTAGCCCGAAAAGACGAATTACATAAAGGTTAAAACCTCTATAATTGAAATTGATATAGTTCTTTGAATTCACTCGCGCTCAGCCAGTTGTGCTGCGCGGAGAAAAATGTTTGCGGGTTTTTTTTTTCGAATACACAGTTTATAATTTGATTAAGTTTCATGTATTTTTTCCATGTATTGAACTGTTAGGAATAATTAAAAATGATAGAGTCATTGCTTTCGAGGTGAGCGCGCCTTTTTGCCTTTCTCACTCACTGTGAAAATCGACTTTTTAACAGAGGCCCGAATGTCATATACCATTCAACTCAGCTCGACGAACTCAGCAAATGTCTGTGCGTATGTGTCCGTGTGTGTATGAGTGTATGTATGTAGCAAAAATATGCACTCACTTTTCTCAGAGATAACTGAACCGATTTTCACAAACTACGATTCTATTGAATTTGATTTGGATCCGACTTCCGGTTCCGGAGCAGGCCTTCCGAATGCTCATGCGTGCAAAAATGCGACAGCGAGAGCGCACCGATAATGTGTGTGTCGCATATTTATCCTGTGAGCGTGAGCACCGACTCAAAGAGCAAACCAAAAGCAAGTAAGAGACGCGTAGCGGGCACATAGAAACGGGATGTGCTGCTTGAAATTTCAGAGCATCGCATTTTCTTCTGCGCGCGACTCGTGCGCTTTGGTCTCACGAGACAGCGCACGAGATTTTTTATGAGCGCAGCTTGTGTGCTATGTGAGCCACAGTAAAAGCTGCTGTTATTATTATTTGTTCGTGCCTAGAGCGGTTCGTGCGACTTGTGTCCTATCCTAAAGGAAGAGATGAAGAGGATGAAAATAACGTACAAACCACTCCTAGATCGCATGAAGCGAGCGCGCCGCGCTATCTCATGCGACGAGAGCGCTTGAGCCTCGCTCTTGGCAGAATGCGATGAGACTTTACAACGAAGCGTGCATCAGTTTCTGGTGCGGTACGTAAATGTGCCAAAGAGTTCTCTTGAGAGCGGCAAAAGTACGTCGCATGCGCGTGGTTGTCTTATGAGAATGAGAATTTATTTGTCTCAGCGCAAAATAAAGAGCGCGCGTGCATAAGGCCTGTTCCGGAGTTACATGGTAATATGTGAAAATTAGAGAAAAAGTGTGCACCCAATTTTCTCTGAAACGGCTCAACCAATTTTAACAAATTAAAATTCAAATGAAAGGTCTTATAGTTTCCTAAAAAAATGTAGAACCTTTTATCCGGATCCGACCTCCAGTTCCGGACTTAAAGTGTGATAAGAAGAAAATTATCAATTTCATTAGTATTTTTTCACGAACGATGGTCAAAAATAGGTAAATATCCCATAAAATTGACTGATAAATTCTTCCAGTTTGCAGAGCTTATTAGTTTGTGGACACAAAAACTTAATTCGGCACTACTTGTTCCCTCTTTTCCTGTTCCGGAAGCACCGAAAATGTTGAAGAAAAACTCAATAAAAAGAATTCACTTCGATTTCTCTGCGATGCTTGAACCGATTTTCACAAATCTTGATTTGAATTATAGCTCATATTATCTTTAAAGCTACTGTGAAATTTCATCCGCATCCGACTTCCTGTTCCGCAGGTACAGAGCGATGAGTGTCAAAATTTTCAAATCGCCATATAGAGTGGCAATATGTACAACACCGGAAGAAAAAGAAAACACAAATCTAACGATGCGAGCTTTGTTCGATTTCGTATACGCTATGAAGAAATCGAAACGGTTATGGATGTCTGCTACTAGTGTGTGATATTGGTAAAAGATGGTAGTGCTGTTGATAAAAATTTGAGCTATTTTATGATAAGTGCGACCGAAAGAATAAAAGAATGTAAAGCCGGTGTAAAATAAGTGATATAAAAAAAATGTCAATGAATTGAAGTTTATTTGAAAAAATATGCAAATTTCACTGCCGGTAAGACCATGCCGTTGGTGTAGTGATATCAATAATAATAATAATAATAATAATAATAATAATAATAAAAATAATAATAATAATAATAATAATAATAATAATAATAATAATAATAATAATAATAATAATAATAATTGTAATCATCCTACCTCATCACAAACAAAGTCTTACAGTTTCATACGGAATTCCTAAATTTGTTGTGGACACTACTTTCGGTTCCGGAACTACTGGGTAAACAAGGTTTGTAGAGTTTTTTAGATTAAGTACTAACAAATTTTCCTATTTCTATTCAATGAACAGTTGTTTTGGAGAATTCCACAGTAATATTTATAATGTTATGAGTAATTATCGGAAAAATGCGGCTTTCTCAGTCAAATGGATATAGGCAAACGATTTGTTTATAAAATTGCCCGACGTTTCAGCCGTTTTTGATAACCTTTTTCAAGGGAAACTAAAAATATGCTTTTATTATACAACATTGAATAGACTTTTATGGTATATGGATTATTCTAATGTACTTTATAAACTCACTTTGGTCTAATCGTTATTGTCAGTCTCGTTGATTTCCAACGGTGGGATGTCTGTTGTCTATTTACGGTAACATATATAAAATAAACTAAGTTCGTTGAAGAACTTTTCATCGGATAGCACTATTGCCACAGAGTTTGGTGTATGCAGTGAATCTGACAATTATTAGTTTATTGGTTTGTGGGTACAATTACGTGGTGGGCATGATTGATGTCTCCAATTCGGCTGTTTTTGTGCTTTTCTTTCTTCCACACTTCGATGCCTTGATGGTGTGAAGAATGATCCATATACCATAAAAGTCCATTCAATGTTGTAAAATAAAAGCATATTTTTAGTTTCCCTTGAAAAAGGCCATCAAAAACGGCCGAAATGTCGGGCAATTTTATAAACAAATCGTTTGCCTATATCCATTTGATTGAGAAAGCCGCATTTTTCCGATAAAACTCCAAAACAGTCGATATATACAAACTTGAGTTATGAGTAATATAAGAAAGGCATCATTACACCGCTAAGTATATTAAAACAGGTTTTTTTAGTGAAATATTACAAACTCTAAGAACAGTTACGAAATATGTAAAATAGTGTAACAATTTAAGGAAGTAAAATACTGAAGTAAATTATTACCATTACCAAACAATAACGAGAGATTCAAATTTTTATCCTTCAAAACAAATCAACTTAAACTCATTAAATTCAAATATGGTACTTCAAACGAAGTACACTGAGATCTTTTCTAACGCGGTTTTTGTCGTGAATACGACTTACTTTACTATGGGGTGCCTTTTCAAAATTAGCCATATGGAAGAATGGGCAGAACTTAATCGTGAATATCTCGACTTGTATTAATGGCAGCAGCATAATTCTTTCACCATTTCATCAAAAATATGATCAGGAATTTAGGATAATATTTTGAACAGTGTGAGATAACCACAAACAACTCAAAAATTAAGTTTTCTGAATATTTTAAAACAACGCGGGAAACTTTACTTTTGCTTGGGTTTTTCGCGCAAGGACGACGATTTTGAGGTACTCAGGCACATATCTTCAACTGACTGCGTATACAAGGGGAAACGTGATCGAAATTCGATCATTTCTTCTTGTGCGTTGGATGCAAGTAGACGTCGTGGGACCAGCAGCTTCGGAGAGTGCACCTTCTGCGTGGTTAAAAACCTCAAACGCTCAGGTCACAACTCTCATTAGGACTTCAGTCGTCAGGTGGAGCACTCGGTAATGAAAGCAGACCTTTTGCGTGGTATAAAGCCTTAGGTCATGCATTCATTAGGACTTCAATCGTCGGGAGCAGCGGTCGTCAATAATGAGAGCAGTTCTCATTTGCTTTTCGGTAGTCGTCTTCAAGTTTCAGATTTTAGTTCCGGAATATAGGTTTAGAATTCAGAGCCTGCGTGCTGAAACTGGATTCTTGAGCTTGAGCGACCACCCCTGGTTGCTAATCCGTTACTGATCGGGATTAGCTGAAATTGTACAGGGAGTTTCTAGATGATCCGACCTGGGACTGGTAAATCATCCTTCAATGTACATCTTCTGGTAACGCAAGAATTCATTGATCAGTACCGGCGCCGGCCAGGCCCGAACATAGATCGTCTAAGGAATGGGAAGGGATGTTAGTTCAACACTTGCTGTTACTAGAGGCCGTATATACTACTGCGCACTCCACAAGTGTCACGGGAGAAGGATATTTGTTAGTAAAAATTTCAGTATTGGTAGTATTCGCGCGCGACTCAGTATGTTCCGGTTTCAAGATGCTCGGATGCACCACTAAACTCACTGACTTCCCGAGTGAACGTTTCAACAATATCCTATATTGAAGTTCCGAAAAGTCTTGATTCACAGCTCTTATTCGAGGAAACTGAAGAAAAATTTGCAATACTACCGCGTAAAGAATAAAAACTTCCCTATTTTTTTATAAATGAAATTACGTGATACAAAATAAACGAGTGAATAGGATTAAGACAAAATAGTTGATTCATTGCATTGACATATTCTAAACAGTTGTTATAAAATCATTTTAAATCAACGGTCAACAGATTTCACACGCGTCTTGATTCTTTATTATTTCCGATTTATTATTTTAATTATTTATTAAAATTATTAATTGGTTATATTGGTTGATCTGGGCAGCCGGCTACCGAGAAAAATTCTTCACTTTGCATTCAATATACCGATATATGTTATCTTATGATTTGCGCAATAGTTGATTTTTATCATTCAATTTATAATCCTGAAAGACAATCAATAACATGGAAGTAGAAAACATTCTAAATAAAACTTTTCTCCGAAGCTAGACGGAAATTAATAGGTTGAATGAAGAGATAATTTAGTAAAATAGAGTAATCAGAAGTGAAACGTTGAAAATATCTGATAACTGAAAGGAAAAAGAAACTCCTGCAATTGTCGCCATTTTCGACATGGAATCAGGAACCCAGTGGATCTATTCTTGGTTTATTTTTTCCCGCCGGATTCCACACGGCATCTAGGCTGGTACAGTCCGGAGAGAGCTCATAGGTACAATCAATCTCCTAGTGGACCCCAATCCCTCCTGCGTGCTGAAACTGGATTCTGGAACTATATTCCGGAACTGATTTCAGTTTCGAAATTATAGTTCTAGAATTGCAACTGATCTCTGAGTCTGTTCTTGGTTCTAAATTTAGTTCTTGAACTCAGGTCCAGTTCCTTATTCTAGAATTCTTCTATTCGGTTCTTTTTAGAACCATAACAATAGTCTCAAAGAATTATGCGAAATTTTGCTTTATTGTACTATATACAACCCATTTTGTTGATCGTGGCGAAAAATCGTCTTCAAGTTTCAGAGCTTAGTTCCGGAATATAGGTTTAGAATTCAGAGCCTGTGTGCTGAACTGGATTCTGGAAAAAGATTCCGGAACTGATTTCAGTTTCGAAATTGTAGTTCTAGAACTAAATTCTAACTGAATTCTGAGTCTGTTCGAAGTTCTGAATTTAGTTCTTGAACTCAGATCCAGTTCCTAATTCCAGAATTCTTCAAATAGGTTCTTTTGTCGTGAATACAACTTATTTTACTATGGGGCGCCTTTTCAAAATTAGCCATATGGAAGAATGGGCAGAACTTAATCGTAAATATCTCGACTTGTATTAATGGCAGCAACATAATTCAGTATTTCATCAAAAATATGATCAGGAATTTAGGATAATATTTTGAACAGTGTGAGATAACCACAAACAACTCAAAAATTAGGTTTTCTGAAAATTTTAAAACAACGCGGAAAACTTTACTTTTGCTTGGGTTTTTCGCGCAAGGACGACGATTTTGAGGTAGTCAGGCACATATCTTCAACTGAACGTGCTGATGGTTTTTGCATTGAAGAGGAAGAAAACAAGAAACGAAAAGTGGACAACATTATAAAAAAAATCAGCCGTTCCAATGGCTCTAAATGTTATCTAAAGAACTATTAAGATTACTTCTTTGCAAATCGAAGGTAGAAATCATCAGTTTAGTGATAATCCAAAATAATTTGATTTGCGTCGTGCACTTTTCGCTGTGCGAAAATCGTTCGAGATAAATGTTTCGAACTGTGCTAAATATCGTAGAGAATTCCACAATTTGGTCCTTCTAAAAGGCAGAAATGAATCCTGTACAGCATCTTGATAGTTTCTTTCAATGAAATATACAAATCCGAAATGAGATAATCGACGTCAAAAATCGTTGAAAATTTTAGTAGTGAAAAGGGGAAAAGTTTCGCAATTTACGCAATCGATCAACTATCAATTCGAATTCGAAAGTGTAAAGAAATCGTGTCAGTTTTATTCGTATTCACGACATCCAGTTATGTCTCGGACATTACACACCCGTACTTTTTTTTACACGGCTTTTTTTACGTGGTTTTGTTTTACGCGCTTTTTCTATGCGCTTTTTACGCAGATTTCCTGAGTTACGCGCTTTTTTTACGCAGATTTCCGAAGTTATGCGAATTTCCAGCTATCCGGTTTTCTTGTTTTGTCTTAGAAATGCATGAAACGTCGAAATCTGGTTTTATCCCGATTTGTTTTTAAGCCAAACAGAAAATATTTTTTTAGATTATTTTTTATTATGAGAAACTATTTTTTTGAGATTACACCAGATGTGGACGTGTCATGCATTTCTAAGACATTTGGCATAAAAAATTGTTAAATTTTGCGTTTTTCTAACCTTCAAAACATCAACCCGCGTAAAAAAAAGACTTCAGTGCATTACAAAAACGCATGTCATAATAAATCACCATTATCGTTTATGTCATACCAACGAACGGCCGATACAAGCTTTCTGTTAGTTATTTCAGGCTGTCTGAAAGAACATTTTTTTCAAGGCTGAAGCAAAACTCCCGCCGATACCCATTCAAAGGAATTGAAATTCCGAAGTCAGATCGGCATTTGAGAAGAAACCGAACCAAACAATAAATTGTGCCAATAGAAATATGCCAAATCATCGCTTTACTCACCGAAAGTAGGTCGCGGGGGTTCACCCTCCGACTCCTCGCCGCGCTGCAGGGACAGCAGCGTGCGCAGCCACCGGTTCAGCTCCTCCTCACTGTCAAACACTATACAGAAACAGTCATCCTTGGTGTACAGCGCAATCACATGCTTCTTCGTGTCATGCCGTTTGTTGATATTGAAACAACTTCGCAACACTATGCTTCGCTTGGCCTGCACCGAATTGCTTTTCAGCCAAGACTGTTTAAATTTTTTCTCATTGTCAAAATACTCCAACCGGGCACTTTTCTCTGTCGTGTCCCCGTACACCACAAAGTACTTCTTCCTGTTGGTCTTCAGCTTCCGGTGGCTACCGTGGAGGACCACATTCAGTTCCGGGGGGATCAAAGCGGACAGTGCACTGGTGGGAGCCGAGGGTCCACCGGTGGCCGCTCCAGCCCCCGTTGCCAATCCGCCGATACCGAAGCTGCCACTTGGGCCTGCACCGGCGCCCCCACCACCACCCCCGTTCGATGAGGATGACATGCTGCGAGTGAACGGAAGTAATCGTTTGGCGCTGCTGACACCGGACGCGAGCGCACTCTGCTGGTGATGGGACGACGTCGTTGTGCCAAATGGTTGCGTTCCCAGGTGATGGTGGTGGTTGTTGTTGTTGATGGTGTTATTGTTGTTGTTGTTGTTGTTATTGTTGTTATTAATGTTGCTACCGGATGAGGTTCCTGTTGTGATTTGTGAGGATGCGGCAATGATAAGATTGTTGTTATTGTTGTTGGTGTTAGCGTTGCTAGTGAGTGTGGACATCGCGGCGGCAATTTTCCGCCACGGTGGCCCATGAGAACTGTTGCAACGTGACCGGAAGGGTGGTTTTTCCGAAGACGTCTTGATGGTCTGGAAGAAGAAGAAAAAAAAACGGGAATGAAAATTAAATCATTACGATTGCTCAACTATACCAGTACGAAACTGCCAGAACATCGCACATCTAATTTCGTCATCTCTACCGCGGCGCGAGCTTAAAACTAGAAAAAATGTCATTGACCTGAAAACAGAACCGAAAACAGCCGGTGGTACGAGCTGTGAGTACGAAAAAATATCTTCTCTTGCACCAAAAGCGCGCGCGGGGGTTGAAACTGAATCGTCGTGGTACCTCCCTCGAAGTGGCACCCAAAGACGAGAGCTCGCCGCAAAAAAAAAAAACAAAGTATAAATAAAACGTAATTGAATCATACCGCACCATTACCGAAAAATAAGTTTCCACTCGAAACTGGCAGACCATCGCTGCAAAATATTTGGCACAACCACAGAGCGGTACCTCTGAGTGTTCGCGATAGTTTTGGGCGCCACGGCAGGTGGCAACGTCGGCTGACGGGTTCCCACTCGAAGGTTGGCATCGAAGGAGCCGTATGTGTGGTCAAAATTGTCAGTGCCTAAGAGAGACAGACATTGTCGACGGAGCAAGATTCGATCAAGTTTTTTAATGTTCTGTGGTTGTTGTTTAGTAGTCGAAATGGTCGACGAATTTCAAAGCAAATCGTGTTCGAAGTTGGACGCACATTCTTAGATATTAGCGAAACTTTTCGGACATGTAGACTTTGTCACAAAAAGTCACTTTGAATACTTTAAATGATGATTTCAAAGTTTTTTATAAGATCAATTTTGGATACGAGCAACCTCAAGATATAAACCTGAACAAATGAAACGATTTTATATCATAATGATAATTTTCAAGAACGACATCAGACTGATTAGTTTTATAAACAGCGATTCAAGCGAAGATTTTATATATTTTGATCGAAAAATGTTGAATCAGTAACCGTGAAACTATGATATCAGTAGTAGTAGTAGTAGTAGTAGTAGTAGTAGTAGTAGTAGTAGTTTTTTTATCCTTCGTTAGAATGCGTCGATAATATCCGAAAAGTGTTTGAAAATACTATGGCAGCAATACAAGAAAGAAAACATGTGACACAGTCCGCACAACATGTTTTGTTACTTTCATTGATTTTGTATTCGGGTATATACCTATGATCAAAAAATAACCGAAATTTTCATTTTAAAATTCCCGCGCTTGTCCAATCGGTAAACTTTTATTCTCTCAACGTTGGCAACACTTTTATACACATTCTGTAAAATTTTGACGCATATCGTACGATTAGTTTTTGTTTGGCGTCTATACGAAGAAGTTGAAAAATTTTCGTGTGGCGATTTTTATAATGGATGAAAATTTAGAACAACGGTTCGCCTTCAAAGCGCCATTCGGTCGATTGTTGTGCGGTTTATTCATAGATCCACACCTCATCACCAGTTATGATGCATTCGATGAATGTGGGGTCACTATCTGCGTTGGAAATCATCTCTTTGGCCACATCAACACGACGCTGTTTTTGAATGAAATTCAGCTTTTTTGGCACCAGCCGAGAAGCGACGCGTTTCAAACCCAAAACATCAGTTAAAATGTGTTCGGCTGATCCATAAGAGATGCCCAACAACACAGCAATCTCTCTAATTGGTACAGAACGATTTTGCAACACGATTTGCTTCGCGAATTCAATGTTTTGCTCAGTAACAGATGTTGTTGGGCGGCCAGCGATTTCATCATGATCCAAGCTTGTACGACCACCTTTGAAGCGTTTATACCACTCGTATGCTTGTGTTTTTCCTAGACACGATTCACCAAAGGCCTTTTCTAACATTTTCAACGTTTCGGAACTCTTAAATCCATTTGTAACACAAAATTTGATGCACGCACGTTGTTCTAAATTTTCATCCATTATAAAAATCGCCACACGAAAATTTTTCAACTTCTTTGTATAGAAGCCCAACAAAAACTAATCGTACGATATGCGTCAAAATTTGACAGAATGTGTATAAAAGTGTTGCCAACGCTGAGAGAATAAAAGTTTACCGATTGAACAAGCGCGGGAATTTTAAAATGAAAATTCTGGTTCTTTTGTGATCATAAGGTATGTATTGGAATATGAGTTAAAATTAAATTATTAAGATTTAAATTGGGTGTTCAGCCACAAGTGGTAACTTTTCAGCCCTATTATATACATGATTTGGTTATTACCATGAGGACATCATTTGCTTCCGCAATTCTGAGATTTTTGTGTAGGGAAAATTCTGAACCTACTTGTATTGTGTAATGGGGAAAACGAACTTATTTTAACTTAATTTCAACCAGGAGTCTCAAGGCAACATCGGGAAGATTTTTATTAAGAATATTAAAAATTTCATCATTATCAGGAGCCTTCATATTTTTAAGTTTCTTAATAATTGATTTAATTTCATCAAAATTCGTCTCAATAATGTCATCGTGTGATAACACTTGGGTTGAAATATGATCATATTTCAGTGAGACTTCATTTTCAATAGGACTCACAACGTTCAAATTAAAATTGTGTACACTCTCAAACTGCTGAGCAAATTTTTGAGCTTTTTCGCCATTTGTAAGAAGTATTTGATTTCCTTCCTTGAGAGCAGGAATTGGTTTCTGAGGTTTCTTAAGAACCTTGGAAAGTTTCCAGAAAGGTTTAGAATATGGTTTAATTTGTTCAACTTCTTTAGCGAAATTTTCATTTCGCAAAAGAGTAAATCTATATTTAATTTCTTTTTTTAAATCCTTAACTATGTTTTTCATAGCAGGATCACGAGAACGTTGATATTGTCGTCGACGAACATTCTTCAACCGAATGAGCAGTTGAAGATTGTCATCGATGATAGGAGAATTTAATTTAGTTTGAGCTTGATTCAAATTATCAATTGCTGTGTCGATGTCCACAGAATTTTCTAAAATAGTTTCATGATCCACATGATTTTTAATGTAAGATTTGTAATCCAACCAATTAGCTCTATGATAGTTGAATATATAACTAATTGGATTAATTATAGCTTCGTTGGAAAGTCTGAATGATCTGAGTCAAAGTCAGCATGTGTAATCGGTTCACTACAAATGTGACTTTGATCTGTTAGAACCAGATCAATTGTAGAGGGGTTTTTCACGGAAGGGAAACAAGTCGGATTACTGGGATGAAGAACTGTGAAGTGACCAGCTGAGAGTTGATTATAAAGTATTTTACCATTACTGTTATTTTGCCTACAATTCCACTGGACATGCTTAGCATTTAAGTCTTCTATTACGAAAAATTTCGGTCGATACCTTGTGAGTTTTTGCAAATCGCCTTTAAAGGAATTTAATTGTTCGCCGGTACATTGGAATGGCAAATATGCTTCAGCGATGAAATAAATTCCATGAATGGTTTCAACTTCGATTCCCAAGCTTTCAATAACTTTAGTATTGAAAGTAGGTAAAATTCGATGTTTAATTTGCCGTTGGACAAAAATGGCAACTCCACCACCCATTCCAGTAAATCTGTCAAATCGATGAACCGCATAATGTGGATTACTTTTCAATTTGACATTTGGTTTAAGAAAAGTTTATGTCACAATGGCAATATGAATTTTGTGAACCTTGAGAAAATTATAAAATTCATATTCACTCGTTTTCAAAGATCGAGCATTCCAATTGAAAATATTCAAATAATTATTAAACATAACTGTTAAATTTTAAATTCATTATAATATTATTTGCAAATTGCCATCCGATTTGAAATGCTTCAAAAAGTGATGAAGTCGAATTCATTCGGATGATCATTTGAAAAAGTTGATCTTGTAGGTAGATCATTTTATTTTCAGTTATATCGCCTAAATCGACTTCATTTAAAGAAGCGAATGGCATTGAAGGAATATTGGTAGGTAGACTGCCATTAGAACTGTCATTAGAAGAAGATGATATGGCCGATCTACCTATTAATAAATTGTTTTCGTTAGAAGATGAACTGCAAGGTTTTCCTGTGTTTTGATTATTTACATTAGAAGAATTAAGTGGAAGATTTCTACCTGTTACACTAGCGTAACTGACATTAGAAGAAGATGGTGACGAGGTCGATCTTTGTAGCAATAAATTGTTTTCGTTAGAAGACGAATTGAAAGGCGTATCTGTTTTTTGTTTTAAATTCGAAGAAATAAGTGCCTTAGAAGAATTAGGCGTGGCATTTGCAACGGTTTTTTAAATTTCAGGTATGTATGTTGTCTAAGCGAACGAGCGTTTTAAATTTTTTCCCTGACAGAACATTTCAAATAATTGGATTTATGATTTCCATCGCAATTTGAACATGAAAATTTATCAGTGGTTTCATTCATTGGACAAACGTCTTTCGAATGAGATTTACGACAATTCAAACACCGTATATCCATATGACAATTTTTGATTCCGTGGCCGAAGCCTTGGCAACGACGACATTGCGTTAAGTTTGCAATACGAGTATGCCGTTTATAATGTTCCCAATGAATTTTAAAGAGGGAAATAAAACGTACTTTTTCTAAAGTTTTCAAATTGTTTACGTCACTTCGATTGAAGTGTATAAGGTAAAGTTCATAAGAAATTCCAGAGCGTGGTTTAGAAGTACCATTCGCTCTTTTTTCATAAGTATTACTTGGGAAGGGGCAAAACCAAGCAATTCGTTTAGTTCATTTTTAATTTCATCAGTACTTTGATCATTTGATAAGCCTTTCAAGACAGCCTTACCTTGAAGGGTATGTCTGACTTTATATCGTATGAATAAAATTTATAAAGTTTCTCGGACAAATATCGGATAAGACGTTCATAATCTTCCAACCCATCAACCAAGACTCGACATTCTCCTCTTCGTCCGATTTGAAACGAGACTTTTACTTCCGAGAGCAAAGTAGAAAGCTCAGTACGGAATGCTTTGAAGTCGGAAATCATCACCGTCACTGGTGGCATAGATTGATGTTTCTTCCCAGAATGACAAGCGTCCATTTTGGAAATTTTTGAAGAATTTTCTTCTATGTCGCTACAATCGGATTCAGGAAGAATCTCGTAAATATTGTTAGACGGCATAGAATCAACGGAAGGGAAATCCGTCCGTTGTCTTTTATTTTTACATTCAGATTCTATAAGATCGTGAATGTTATTAGAAAAATGTTGAATAACGGATTGTGATTTATTCCGTATTGAATCATTTTTAGTCTTAGGCTTGTTGCCTTTCCGGTTGGGCGCAGGCATTTTTGAAATGAATGAAATTTGAAATTAAATTAACTAGGCTAAATTAGTCTTTGATTAAACTCCTGGTTTGAAAAAGTCTTGATATAGACTGATTTTGTGGTAGTCTTAATAAAACTGATTAGTTCGAAGAATAGTTCTTTGAATAGCTAGACTTAAAAAATGCTGATTAATTACTTAGTCTTGAAAAAGATTGATTATATAAGAATATCACTATTTGTATAGCCTTGAGAAAGGCTGACTAATTGTTAGTCTTTAAAAAGACTGTTAGTGATTCAGGTAGCCTTGAAAAAGATTGAAGCCTTGAATCAAAGAAACTCTAGGTAGCCAGAAAAAATTCCAAGAGCCAACAGCTATACGCGTGCGGTGCGAACGACTTTTCAACACCGACTGATGGGCCAAAGTTTTGAAGCATAATCAAGGGTTCCTGGAACAGAGTTCTGGACCTGCATGCTGACCTTGGGTCCTGATTCTGTATTCTGAAACTGATACAGAATTTTTTATTTGGATTCTGAATTTGGACCTGGATGATGTAACATATATAGATTCTAAGCCAAGATCTGAATTCCAGACCAGGATTCCGTACTATAACTGGAACTCAGAACCTGGACCTAACCTCTAAACATGAATTTCTGATCTGAGTGCAGAATCTGAATTCTGAACCTAAAATCGGGACTTCGATTCGATTTTCTAGTCTGCATCTGAATTCTGAAATTGGACTCAGATTCTGGACCAAAATTATTGACATTCTGACCCGGATCAGCTCCTGACAGAGTTTTTGAACCTGAGGCTAAAGCTTGGCTTTTCACCTGAATTCTGGACCTAGTTTCAGAACATGGACCTGGCTTTTTGAGCGAAAACCGGGATCCGAATTTTAGGCTTGCATTTCGGACCTGGGTTATAGACCTGAACTTCTGACAGGAATACATAGGTTTTCATGTGTTTTGGACATAAGCTCTGATCCCAGGCCCAGATTCTGGGTCTGAATTCCTGACAGAAGTTTTAGATCTGAACCTAAATTCTGAACCGGGAAGCAAGATTCTTGGAATTTTGAAATGGTTTTTTTTTCGCTATGAAACACAGAATTTTACAGGTGAATGAATTTATATGCACCATTTACCAGCCTAGCAGAGTTGGTCTTCTGAGGTTCAGTCGATTAAACGCCTTGCTTTATGATCTAATGTTTCTCGGTTCAAGTCGCGCAGGTGCTATAGATTTTTTTTTGTTTTTTATGTCATTCAATTTCAAGTCGTGTATTTCTCAAGTCACACAATTTTACATGTTCTTGAATATAAATTGGCGTGGAATTTATGTGCATCTTAGAAGATGTAAAATCACAAGAATTTTTCGAACTGTGTATATTACTCACATATCTATATAAATTTGTCATGAATACATTTTACTCAGGGCCTTCCTCAGAAAGATTTTTTAAGTATTGAAGCCAACTATTTGCGACTCACCGGTTAAAAATTTTGAGTTTACTACCCTCTGAAAATGAGCTAATGCCCACTAGTGGGCTATAGGTCCCTATAGTTTGGAAATCACTGCTTTAAAGTCCCTATCTTAATGTATTAACCGTTGGTAGGGGAAGCATAATTACCTATCGTGGGACAAAATTAAAGTAAAATCAAAAAGGGTATTTCTGTATAAAATGTTCAAAACGACGTATGTAACAATAAGAGATTCTCATTGTTTACTTTTTCTTTTGATTATTACGGCACTCTTAGCAATCCTTCTCTCCAATCATTTACCGATAATAATAACTAAAGCTATCATCTTTTAATCTGCTCTGGAGAAATTACCGAAAAAAGCAGG
Organism: Malaya genurostris; assembly: GCF_030247185.1. Classification (NCBI taxonomy): domain Eukaryota; kingdom Metazoa; phylum Arthropoda; class Insecta; order Diptera; family Culicidae; genus Malaya; species Malaya genurostris. The sequence goes on along the minus strand of NC_080571.1, from coordinate 210,455,560 downwards.
AATATTTCGCAATAATCGAAAGAGAAAGTAAACAAAGAGAATCTCTCATTGTTACATACGTCGTTTTGAACATTTTATACAGATTTCTTTTTAAATCAATTTTCAATCTTTGAAATAGTTTTTTTTTTTCAGTGTAGGACTCGATGCTTACAGCATTTTTCTTTGTATAAATTTTGTACGAATTTTCGATCAATTTTTGAAAAGAAAACTATATATTTAAAATGGCTTTCTGTGAAAAAAGTGTACATGTCTAGACAGTATCATTTAAATCTGAGAAGGTGGCTGCCAACATTGGTTCGAGTTGCCGTAAAGTTCGTTCAGTTCAAGGGAGTTCGACTTGATTTTGTAAAATATATCGAGATATCTATTAACGGCTGTACTCGAAACTACGCAAAATGAAATAAACGCTTTTTTTCACTGGATTCGCCGGAACAGGAACGATTGTGAAGCATCGTTTAGGAAATGAAAAATGTTACCTAGCCCTTTACCAAAAAAGTATATTTCAAACGATAAATTGTCTTTTATGTGATATCGCAAAACAAAATTTGCCCCGCTGTGACGCAGAAATAGTCTTCGGAAAAAACAACCACCTACCGAACTACCGCACATTGCACACCACAACATCCCACAGCATCATGACTGTCGCGAAACCTCCGTTACCTTGTTGGCAACAGTCCTTCTTCTTTCAGAGTTCACTTGTTCGCTTCAACGAGAGTAGCTACCTTCGGCACGTCTCCGCTGCCGACGTAATCCAAGCACCTAATAGCTAATATTCCTTTGGCACCACCACCGCCGAACCCGCCGTCGTCATCGTCGTCGTCGTCGTCGTCGTCCCGACAAGGTGAGACATACATATCTGTATTCAGGACACACTGCAAAACAGGTCCAACTTTTTCCGAATAATTGTTGCAACAAATGTTTTGCCAACTTTGAACAAAGGCGAAACAACCGAGCGAGCGAACGAACGAACGAAACGATGGACCACCACCGATGATGTTGATGATGATGATACCGATGCTCCGCTTCCACACGTTGATCGTCCTGGCGGGCGAAAAAAAGCGGGAGAGGGGGGGGGGGGGGGGTAAGAGTGATCTGGTCGAAGGCACCCACCTTCATTCACCAAGTCGCTGGGCGCACGAGAAGTAGCAAAACAAGAACCCAAGCCAAAACAACGAATTTGCAGTCACTAGTCTTTTTATCTTCACTCACAAGCTACAACCCCAGCCCCCCCCTCTTTTAGTCACTAGTTCAACGCAAAAAAAAATAAAGAAAAAAAACACAAGTAGCAGTGATTCACGTGAAAAGCGTGCAATCCGGGTGCTGAAAAAGTGCTATACACAAGGACCACACCTTGCAACTACTGTCCCTGCCATTTTCCTTCGTCCTAAACAAGCCAAACAGGACACAACGGCAACGACTAAGTAACTAAGCAGGGGACGAGCTTAAACCACAGTGCTAGTGATGGCGGGACGGACGGACGGACGGGGATAGTATGAGTAAATGAACTCAACTGCGGTAAAAATAAATTGAAAACAAAGTTTTGCACCACTTGAAGATATCGTAGTATCATGTATGTACAATTCGTAGCTGAGCTGAGTGATCTGACGATGGGTGGTTTGGGGAGATGTTGTGTGTGTGTGTGGGGGGGAGCAGACACTGGGGCTCAATTCGAAACTATAGTGCAGCTACATGAGCTGAATTTTGATCGGAACACTAAAATACAGTTGCCAGTTTCGGTTCGGTCTGTCCGGACAAATCGCACTAAAATGATTGATTCAGAGACGAACGACGAGACCGACGTCTGTCGACAAAGTCAATGGCATCAATTGGATACAGTTTAATTAACATATTTCCAACATAGTTCGTTTGTGTTGGATTGATTGATTAACAGCTTTAAACTAAAAGTGGACTTGGAAAATGATTCCTTTTGGTTGGTCTTAGCACTGAACTAAAATTAAAACAACTAAAATGAACTCCCTAGATATTTAAAGATTTGATCCTAGCCATGACTTCTCATTATTTTCCTGTTGGGAAGGGAAGGATAGGAGGAACATGGAAAGGATGTGTGTAGTGCCTGAGGTGGAAAACAGAGCAAAGCAAATCGTGTTGCACCCCCGAAAGGATGCTGAACGATCTGGAGATGCCAAAATGCACATCTAATGAAATCTCAGAAGTGGCCAAGAAATAGGAAACCGACAGAAACAAAAATTTATGTTTGAATTGGATTTTTCGAAAGTTCAATGGAGAATGTCGTGTTTCATTGACGTTTTCACGAAAAAAAAACTACAAGGATCAGCCCGAGGTGCGTGTGCAAGAAGGAGGGGGAAGGTTTGAAGGTTCAAACCTTCCCCTTATTATGTTACGAAAACTCTTCTCGAACAAATGTTGGCAGCACCCTCTCTGATTTGAATGAAACTTTCTGGACATGTGAAATAATTTGGTTTTTCAAAATGATCAATTTTGGCTGACGGTCTTTCGAGAAGGGCTAAACATTTTTAATCGTTTTAATTCCAAAAACTACTTTTTTGAGCAGTTAGTCGAAAGAAATTAAATTTAATTAATTCCACTATATTTAAAAATCTTCTTTATCTCTATTGGAAACTAATCAGATGCACTAGTCTATCCTAACCCGCTCGCCCTTTCCTCTCTTTCTCCGTCTTTCACCATCTATTCGATCCCTAATTAGATCTACTTGCCGATTCTAACCCCGTTGTTAGCCCACGCCCACTTTTCTCTTCTTTTTCTTTCTGGCCTTTTAAGCAAGAACAATATTGCTACCCAGTAATGCTTGGTGTCATCAACTAGTTATATGGTTATAGGTTTAGTTTTAATTGAAAGTGTTAAGCAGAATTGTATCCGTTGGATCATTGTAATCTGTTGATACAAAAGTTGAAGAAGTTTTATGCCTGCTGGAGAGAGAGATTGCCAAATTTCATCTCTATCGGGTTTTACCCTTTTAAATTACACTATTTCGCCACTAACGTCGCGATTTTTTTTTCAAAGATCTATTGTCAAAAATGATAAATCCCATAAAAGGTGTTATACTAGTGATTTTCACAAAATCAGTCAATTTTTTCAATAAAAATTTCAATTCAATACTGAAAAAAAAATCCTTAACAAGTACTACACTGAAAAATATATTGATTATGAAAATTTCAAATCTATTTACAAAACAAAACCATTATTAACCGATCATACATTGCAAGATTTAAGAAGTGACAATTTTTCAAACAAAAACTATTTCTTGTCTAAACTGAGTTTTTTATTCAGCGTCTTTCTATTAAAAACTAAACAAACAATGAATTTGTCCACCATCTTCATTGGAACTAACAAGATCTTTTTTTTTGTCACTAACCTTTTCGTTCCCCCTTCCTTGTCTCTTCACCATCTCGATGGCAACTAATTAGATCTCTGTCGTTTTCTGACATTTTGTCCCCACATCCCCTTTTTACCCCGTTTCCACAATATTCACCTTTTTTTATTCTCTTCCGTAACATCACAATCACCGCCCACGGAAGACCGCTCCAGTCGAAAACCAGCATGCGGGCCACCCGCCGGGCCTTCGTAGTTTCCCGCGGACCCACACGGACAGATTACGGGTACGATGCAAATGACACTAAAAACCCTTTCAGGTCAAAACTCGTACAGACGATATTAGTTCGCTTTGAAGCAGGCATTGAAGGCAAGAAAAAAAAACGACCAGAATATAAGTCCAGCCGTTATTTTTCATCACGACAACGTTCGGCCGTAGGTTATGTTTCCGTTCAAAATCTATTTGGAAAATTCTGTTTCAACCACAATATAGTGCGTTAAGAGTTTATACACTAAAACCTCAATTTACACGAGCATAATTTACACGAATTCAAAATTCAAAGAAACTAAATAAGAGCGTGGGCATCCAAGAATTATAAGAAATAATCGCTTTTATATAACTACTGAGTGCGGTATGTACCCGTAGTACTATTTACAGAAAATTAACATACTGTGATAAAGACTGTACCAGAAAGTATGGACGCACTTTGATTTCGCTGTAAATAATTCACAAGTGTTAGATATTCAAATTTTATACGATATATTAATAATATTAGACTACAACAACAGCCATTGTAGACTAGCTGGCGCACCTTCTTGCGAACGTTACTCATTAAATTCCGTACAAACTTCTTGGCGACAAGTTTTGACACTTTTTTCCAATTTTTTTCGAAATGTTAAATGGTTTTGGCTGCCGAGACATGTTTCCTAAGATGTGCCTTCGTTAATGCCCAAAAATTCCTCAATTGGTCGAAGTTGTGGGCAATTCGGTGCATTCATGTCTTTTGGGACGAAAGTGACATTTTTGGTAGTATACCATTCTACCGTTGATTTCGAGTAGTGGCCAAGATCTGGCCAGAAGTCAACAGGATCCTTGTGGCTTCGAATCATGGGTAGAAGTCGTTTTTGTAAACATTCCTTGATGTATATTTCACTGTTCATTGAAGAAGTGGTGATTAAGGGTTTCGAAATCTTATCGCAGCTACAAATTGCTTGCCAGACCATAGCTTTCTTACCAAAATTTTCGACTTCAATCGATGTCTCGGTTTAACACTTGCCCTTCTTGCACCGTATAATATTGTGGTCCCGGCAAGCATTTTTAATCAAGTTTCACGTAGGTTTCATCGTTCATGATTATGCAGTTCAAATTTCCAGCAAGAATCGTATTGTACAGCTTTCGAACTCTCGGCCTGATCGATGCTTCTTGTTTCGGACTACGTTTTGGTTGTTTCTACTTCTTATGGGTTCGAAGATTCAAACGTTCTTTAGCACGAAAAACATTTGACTTCGAAGTGCCCACTTTTTTGGCCACATCCCGAACTGAAACCTCCTTCTTTTGCTCGAACGCCTTCAGTATACGTTTATCCAACTGAGGGTTAGTAAGACCTTTTTTCGACCTGTTTTCGGTTTATTTATACACAATTTGTCGACGTTGTTCTGCTGAAAGTCCACGCATTTCGAAACAAACTAATGAAAACGAATAAACAACTGCACAAGTGGTTAGAGAAGGGTGTAAACAATAGCACGCAACCATAAAAATTGACAGATTCTGAACCATCGCAAAATGGCAGTGGTTTTTGGTTGCATCCATACAGTCTTTAGGATCTGTAGAATCTGTGGTTTTTGGTTGCATCCATACAGTCTTTAGGATCTGTAGAAGAACTTGTTCATCCCAGAAAGCTTCTCGGAAAAGGCCGTAAGGTCTACCAACGTAACCGATGATCCATCCGAAAACTTCCTAGAGTTAAGGCCTTCAGATCTGCCAGTGTAACAAAGTGCGTTAACAAACTTATCGTTATCGGACCAAATGCGTAATGCCACATGCGATCAATAGAACAATTTTGATTTCTCTAGGTCATCCAAAAGTACCTGGAGTTCAGGCCTTAAGATCTACCAATGCAACAAAGTGCATTAACGAACTTATCGTTATCGGTCCATATTCGTGATGCGAAATGCGATCAACAGGACAACTGCGATTGCTCTAGACCATCAAAAAACTACCTGGAGTTCAGGCCTTAAGATCTACCAATATAACAAAGTGCATTAGCGAACATATCATTATCGGTTCATATTGGTGATGCCACATGCAATCAATAGAACAATTTTAATTTCTCTAGGTCATTCAAAAACTACCTGGAGTTCAGGCCTTAAGATCTACCAATATACCAAAGTGCATTAACGAACATATCATCCTCGGTCCATATTCGTGATGCCACATGCGATCAATAGGATAATTGCAATCTCTAGACCATCCAAATACTACCTGGTGTTCAGGCCTTAAGATCTATCAGTGTAACGAAGTGCATTAACGAACTTATCGTTCTCGGTCCATATTCGTGATGCCACATGCGATCAATAGAACAATTTTGATTGCTCTAGACCATCCAAAAACTACCTGGAGTTCAGACCTTAAGATCTATCAGTGTAACAAAGTGCATTAACAAACTTATCGTTCTCGATCCATATTCGTGATGCCACATGCGATCAATAGAACAGTTGTGATTGTTCTAGGCCATCAAAAACTATCTGGAGTTCAGGCATTAAGATATACCAATGTAACAAAGTGCATTAACAAACTTATCATTCTCGGTCCATATTCGTGATGCCACATGCGATCAATAGAACAATTTTAATTTCTCTAGGCCATCCAAAAATTTCCTGGAGTTGAGGTCTTAAGATCTATCAGTGTAACAAAGTGCATTAGCGAACTTATCGTACTCGGTCCATATTCGTGATGCCGTGATGCAATCAATAGAACGATTTTGATTTCTCTAAGCCATCCAAAAACTATCTGGAGTTCAGGTCTTAAGATCTACCAATGTAACAAAGTGCATTAACGAACATATCATTCTCGGTCTACTGAATGCTTGGATGACTGGGAACCTACCTGGAACAGCTCTAAATAGACAAGTAAGCAATGTGTAGCTAAAAAAGAATGAACCACAAACAAAAAATGTATTAGCCGTTGTAGCTTTTGCTGCGACACAGTGTAGTCCCTAAGGACAATACTCCAAGTAGATCTTAGATCTTGGAACATCTCTTATGCATTTCCATAGTCTCAGAGCATACTCAGAAGATCCTCAGGCGCTAAAGCTTCGGACGTAGTAGGATTGTTCATTTTATTTTCATTGAAATCAAGTGAAATTTGAAAAACCCGCGAAAAATTTGAAATTACGCAATGTTTTATAAAATTTATGCGAAATTTAATTTACGCACCCCCGACTCTGCGCGTAAATTGAGGTTCCAGTGTGCTAAATTTCCTCGATTCCGAATCCATCCAGCAGCAGTTCCAGGTACCGATTGGATCAACGGTATACCTGATTAATCTGAACGTCTCGGGAAGACACTGTCAGTTATTCGGTTCGTTAAATAACATGTACTGATCCAACGGGGGGTGAAACTCGCCCATGGAAGTCCCCTAATCCTTAATCCTTAAAGCTGTTGAAATCTGAATAAAATCCTAAATAAATTCAGTACATACTAGCCGGACGTTGGAAAAAATTAAAACCGAATCACGTCTTTTGAATATCCAACCGATTTACCTTCACATCGCAGAGGCTTTTATACGCATTCGAAAAAAAATCCGATTAAGAAAACCGATAAGAATTTACGAACCATGTCATTCATCCAACCGTCCATCCATCCATCCATCCATCCGTCCGTCCATCCATCCGCATGTAAATTAATGTTTACAATCCCAGAAACTTGTCCCAGAATACGCTGACCCCGGCCCGCTATCAGAAGAAAACCAGTTCCAGTGCTGGTACCTCTCCGAAATCACTCGCTCAGCAATCGCTGGATTGTTTGTCAGTTTTGTCAACATCAGCATCAAGTTTGCGGCTTATTTTTATCCTCACCATCCACTCCACCACTCTTCGCGGCTACCGCCCTTTTGCTTGCCGTGCAAATGTCTACCGGCTTAGTGCAATTTGTTGTTGTTCGCTGCTCTCCGGCAGATAAAACGCCTCTACGGTTCCAAGACAGAAAAAAAATTGACTGATAGAGTGGTGTGCGGTGGCTGCCGAATCCGTCACGAAACATCTAAAATTAGTTTATTTCGGAGACTCACTGTCGAACTTCGCGGCAAATATTTTAAAATATAGAGGAAATCGCATTTTTATGACTTATTCCGATGTGCACCGATTAGAGGTTTCCTCTTCGGATTAATAGACGCAAAAGTACACGGAGAGAAAATTTATGACCCATAACCGAATTAAAAATGTTTATCACCAATTGCGAACAGGCCGTTAACGCGAACCATGTCGTGCCGTTCGGGTGCCCTTCCACCCCGTTCGTACCGACGAACGACACGAACACAAGACACAGTCGCGAAACACCGCGTAAAGTAAGTGAGGTGGTGGTGGTTAGATTCGCTTGGGAAGATTTCCACGGTCCCCTCCACTGTAAGATCAACACGTGCCCCTCCCTACCCCATTACTCCGTCCTTCCACAGTCGTAGAGATTCCGGAAATAGCATCGAGTGGCATCGGCCATCGGTAGTCGGACTATATTGAATTAAATGATTTCGGTTCTGCTCATTGAGCCCTCCGCTCTCTTTTGTGTGGGGCCGCCGGTTCCGTTCATTAGGCTCGACCCTCGGTGTGATGGGGGTGTGGTCTGAATTTTAAGTGCTCCTTGGCTGGGCTGGCATCTTGTCCGGAGCTGCACCTGTCCGCCTGCAGTTGGCCAGCCGACGGTTCCGGTGATGATGGACGGACGAGACGGGTTGCGGCCAACTAAAAAATAAACTGCGCACAACTAATTGGCGCCCGTCATTTCGGGTGCGATGAACCGGGAGGGTGGTGGTAGTGGCAGTAATAATTTTCCGGAGAATAAATTTCCAGGTTTGAACGAGGTTTTAGGTAATTGATAGCGATAAACAACCGACTTTTATGGGATTTCACCGGTGAACTAGTGTGAACTGTTGGTTTGCTTCGGGCCCACAGGGAAAACAAAATGCTTTCGCATGATAGCAAGTTTATCGAGAGAGCGAGAGAGAAAGAGAGAGATATTGTTGAAAAGTTTCCAGATCGGATAATCAATGCACAACCTCGAGGATCGCGAGTGAAAGGAATATTTTATTTTATTTCATTGTTGTTGGTTGAATGAACCGTCGATCAAAGAGCATAGGGCGTGACTTGAAGCATTGTGGTATGTAAATGTAAAGTATTTTAAAACTACAAAACTACCTAGCCTTAAACTTTTTTTTCCATTGGCACTAGTTCTTCATGTGTTATCGGAGAGTTTTTATTTTTCTTTGTTTCCTCCAAAGACGTGCAGTCTTCGGTATAATTTTTTATTTCAATCAATGTGGCAAATGGAGTACCGATCTCAATATCCCGGTTTTTGACCGGTTTCTACCGGTTTGAGAGATAAAAATTCCCGGTTTTTAGAATACACCTAAATCGCCATTGTTTAAATTATGGTAATTCACTTGCTAACAGTGCTAAGAAATAAACGCGGAAATAGCGGAAATCAAGTTTAGGAAAAACGAGCCACCTGATAAAGATAGAAACGACGCGGCACTATAAGTTAAAATGAAACGCGGCTACAATGATAATACCACGAATGAAAGCAAAGAATATTCTAACCGCAGAATATCAAATTTTGCAAAAAAGTAAAGTTTTCACTTGCGCTCTTGTCGTGTAGTAATAAAGCTCCGGAGCCAGACAGAATTCAATTCAACTTTAAAAAAATCTGCCAGACATTGCCAAAATGCGCTTGTTGAAATAATACAACGTGATTTTCATTACTTAGAACCATTTGGAATAGTTTGAAATTTTTTCATAAATACGTTTATTTTATAAGGCAATATAACTACAGGGTTGTTACGAAAAATTTCAAAATCAAAACGCGCGAAGTTGAAAACTAAAATGCGCGATATTCCGATATTTACGCCACTATTTTTATGCAGGTTATACTTTCCGCAAAACTTGAGAATTCACTTAACACATGGATCAATAAGTCCCGAGACTAAAGCAGAGATGGCACTCGTAGTAAACCAGAAACCACGTCTTTCTAGAGTACCAACCTTTGCTTGAAACGGGTCAAAATTTTAAGTCGATCCGACCAGAAACAGCTGAGTTATCGAGGTTGGATTAAAGTCATTTTGTAGTTTGTTTAAAAAATGGAAAAAACCGAGTTTCGTGTTTTGATAAAACATTGTTTTTTAATGGGTAAAAACACCGTGCAAGCGAAACAATGGATTGAAAAATGTTATCCGGACTCTTGTCCATCAAAAGCAACGATTTGTCGGTGGTTCGCCGACAAAAATTATAATGAAAGATCGTAAAGTGAAGCTCCGTGAGATTGCTGAGATGACACAGATATCATATGGAAGTGTATTTACTATTCTTCATGAAAAATTTAGCATGAAAAAGGTTTTATCCAAGTGGGTGCCGCGATTGCTTTCGACAATGACAATGCACCCTGTCACAAGTCGATGAAAACAATGGCGAAATTGAACGAATTAGGCTTTGATCTGCTTCCCCACACCCCATACTCGCCAGATTTAGCCCCCAGTGACTACTGGCTCTTTGCTGATCTTAAAAAAATGCTCCAGGGAAAAAGATTTGGCTCAAATGAGGAGGTCATCGCTGAAACTCAAGCTTATTTTGAAGCGAAAGATAAATTTTTTTATAAACATGGTATTGAAAAATTGGAAAAACGTTGGAACCATTGTATCACGCTAAACGGTGATTATGTTGATGAATAAAAAAAAAATTTGCAAAAAAATGTTGTTTCCATTGTTAGTCTCGGGACTTATTGATCCATGTCTTGAATATAATTTCTAAATCTGCATAAGTTTGTCATATGAACACAATAAATAAGCCCGCATACAACACGTCACTTTGAGAAACCCCTCTCTGATGTACGGAAAATGGTACGTTAAAAATAAAAATGCTTAAAATTGTGATTTTGAAAAAAGTTAAACAGATTTCAGCGAAGACATTTCTTTGATTCAACATCTTCTTGCTCGGCAAGCATTTCCTTCTTGGTAGGAAGAATTTTAAGGCAGACCAGGATGAGCATGATCTGATTTACTCTTTTTAATTTCAGTTTCAATTTTGATAGCGCCTTCTCTTGTTATCAGAGTTCACTCTGAATGTCTTTCTTTTCTGTCAAACTTGTTCTCCAGCAGGCATAAACCCTCCTCATTTTTTGAATCAATATATTAAAATTATCCAAATGACACAATTCCTTTAATCTGTTGCTTCTATAGTAGCTAAATCTAATGAGACAGTAGATTTCTTGATAACATTACGTAATAAATGAATGTCGAAAGATTTGAGACATTTACTAGCAATGGGCTCGTTATATCCATAACTAGTTCTAACATAGGGAATCCGAAGAAAGAAATAGGATCGAAGATTACGACGTTGAATGTCAAATTGTAACAATTGCAATTGTTCGGAGCAATCCATCCGGGACTGAAGTAGGTCTGTCACTAAACTAGCCTTACAAACACCGCGACTGACAAATAATAAATCGAGACCAATCAGTTTGCAGCGGTCATGGTAACTCGGTAATTTTAAAGAATATCTCCATGGAAGAAGTTGGAGAGCTAATCAGACAAATTTTCGTTGAATCGCTTCAATGCATTGGATATTCAAGAGTTGAGCGAACTAAAGCACAATACCGAGCTTACATGCAATGTACATCAGAGAATTTTTTAGTAACGCGGAAAACAAATCCTAATAGCTTAGAGGCTTTGGAGATAGTAAGCTCTATGTGCTCTTTAAATTTAACTTGGAATCCAGAAGAACATCCGTGTCCTTAACAGACAATGCGCGTTTAAGAACAGTTTGTGGAATATTATAGAAGAAATAACGGAGCATTTAGTGGCATTTAAAACCATTTTGAAACATAATTTTATACACTTGATCGAAAAATTTAGATCGTTAAGACATAATACAATTATAAACGGTCCAAGGTGACTTTCTTGAGGAACTCCAGAGATAACAGCAAATGGGGTTTTACAGCAGCTCCACTTTTACGTATACGCCTGGGGGCAAGATTTATTTGCGTGCCCCTTACTAACTAAATGATCTTTTTTTGCTCGGCAGGTCCCATCGAGGGCCCGGGGCCACGTGCTCCACTGCCCATCTGTAAAAGTGACCCTGTTGTACAGTCTCCTATTTTTCCTATCATTTCATGACCAGTTAGATATGATCGCTCTGTTGAAATAGCAATATGTATCACTTGAGATCGAACAGCATAAAATAAAAATTTTGTCCACTGAAGAAAACATTTGCTAGAACCACCTTCTAGTAAATTTTGGTTTTATCAAGGTTTTATCATTCACCAATTCGGCCAGCTCAACCAATAGCTGAAACGTTCGCCCATTTTTTATTTTTTAGGAATTTGCAAAGCTTCAAGAATTTGAAAAGAACTTTTTTTCGAACACATAATGCACAAATGTGATGAGAAATTTGCCCGAAATCCGCGCCATAGCATCAAAACCTTAGCAGAAACCGCGCTAAATCCGCGAAAATCGCGAAACCCGCGCGCCCGTAACAACCGTAACAAGATTTTCCTTCGCCATAGCATCCACAATACTTTAAACCTAATACATTTCGAATCTCATCTTAGTATGTCGAAATTCATTAGTTAATCTAAACAATGTTTTTATCAAGCAATTTGCTATTATAAATTACATAAAATCTAAACTTTCATTTTTTACATGATCTCATAACTGTTTCAGGTTTGTTTGTATCAGTTTTATTCAATGTAAGAAAGTTGACCTCATGGAAAAGGAAGGAGTCTAACATAAAATAAACATTAAACTCGAACTGAAATGGTCTTAATGAAATGATAAATAAGTTTCATGTAAGGAAGGTCACGACAAGCAAGAATGTCGCGAACTGGGACATTGGATAGTCTACCTTGAGTACGCAAGGAATTTATTAGTTGAGATCTGACATCACGATACTCCACGCATGCCCAAATGACATGATTAATATCGCGGTAACCTTCGCCGCAAGCACAATGATTAGTCTCGGAAAGTCAAATTCGAAGGAGATCTGCATCTAACGTGAAATCACACGAATGAAGTCCCAGTGAAAGCAAAGAATTTTCAAACCGCTAAATATTCGATTTCGCTGAAAGAGCTCTTGTCATGTAACAATAAAGCCCCGAAGCAGGACAGCATTCAATTCAACTTAATGAAAAATCTGCCTGACACTCTCAAAAGACGCTTGTTGAATTCATTCAACGTGACACCACACGAATGAATTCCCTACACACATCCAGCCCTCTGAACCACTCTTTTGTCGATATTTTAGGGATAACTTAGTGCATTCACCGACCCAGATCATCATTTTCCCAAGAAGCTTGCCAACTGGCAAGTGTTCTTTGGCGAGACGTGCTATAGAGTTCGTTGAAACCAATCGGTCGCTCATAAATTTCACCCTCAATAGCACCACATTTGGCTAAAATATCGGCTCTTTCATTGCCTGGAATGGAGTAATGAGCCGGGACCCAAACTTTTGTGATTTGATAATTATTATTCAATATGACGTTCAGGCACTGTTTTATTTATATTAATAACCAGGGGATTCAGTACTTCACATCTTATTAGCAGTCGCCATTAATGCTCCCAAAAACGATCTTTCAACGGAAGAACTCCCGCCAGAGCTTCAAGGCTAAGGCGATTCGCAAAGAACGATGCTGATTTCGTTCTAATTTGATAATATGAGAGTTTGCAGCGAAACGAAAACAAACGCATCCATATTCCATCACTGAAAGTATCGTTGTCTGATACAATTTTATTAGATCTTCCGGATGAGCACCCCACCAAGATCCTGTTATTGTTCAAAGAAAATTTACTCTTTGTTGGCATTTTGTTATCAAATACCTAATATGTCCTCCCCACGTGCATTTGGAATCAAACCACACCCCGAGGTATTTGAAAGTCAAAACCTGTTGGATCATTCTTCCTATCATATGAAGCTGAAGCTGCGCGGGATCATGCTTTCTTGAAAAGACGACTAACTCTGTTTTCTCCGCAGAGAATTCGATACCAAGATGAACAGCCCAAACGGACAAGTTATCTAAGGTATCTTGCAATGGTTTTTGCAGATCAATAGCTTTGGGTCCAGTAACTGAAACCACGCCATCATCTGCCAATTGTCTTAGTGTACATGGGGTTACTAGACAGCTGTCAATGTCATTCACGTAAAAATTATGAAGGAGCGGACTGAGGCATGAGCCTTGCGGGAGACTCACGTAGCTAATTCTGAATGTTGCCAAATCGCCATGTGAAAAATACATGCATTTCTCTGACAAAAGGTGGTGCAAATAATTATTTATAATCGCTGGAAGTCCATGTTGATGGAGCTTGTCTGAAAGAACATCAATGGAAACTGAATCAAATGCTCCTTTAATGTCTAAAAATAAAGATGCCATTTGTAGTTTTGGAGCGAAGGCAATTTGAATGTCGGACGAAAGTAATGCAAGACAATCATTCGTCATTTTCTTTCTACGAAACCATACTGAATATCTGATAACAAGCAGTTCGTCTCGACCCAAGTGTCGATACGTCGAAGAATTTTTTTTTTCGAACAATTTTCTGATTCAAGACAACATTGCAATGGGTCTATACGAGTTGTGATTGGAAACAGGCTTTTGGCTCTAGCGATAACTTTCACTTGCCTCCTGTAAGGTGGAACAATATTTTGCTCAAGAAACTTGTTGAATAATTCCAACAAACGACTTTTTGCGAGGTCGGGCAGATTCTTCACCAAGTTGAATTTAATTCTGTCCAACCCAGGAGCGTTATTGTTACAAGACAAGAGTGCTATAGAAAATTGAAAAGGGTCTATCAATGGAACCATTATTTGGGGTAGACTGCCGAATAATGCTCAGAGTAGGAACAGCAATCTGGGCAAACTTTCCTAGCAAAGTCAAACATCCATCGGTTCGAGTATTCCTCACTGTCATTTCCCACGTTACGATTCCTCATTCGTCTGGGCGTGCTCATTGAGGTTTCTCTTGACAAACCTTCGACAAAATGTCTCCATTTACTACATTTCTTGGCCCGAAGTAAGCTCTTGTACTTGGTTTCTAAAATCAAACATTTTTAAAAACGTCTGGCAAGCATTTTGTTCCGTCTGGCAAGCATGATGTCGGATTTGTTATACCGATTTGTTTTCGGTCTTAAGAAGTAGAGCCGCTTTGAGCTAGTTTGAAATTTGATCAGTACCTAACGAAGGAAACAGATTGAAAAAATAACATGCGAATGCAACTATGCAATAAAAAACCGCGAAAATGTTACCGCAGAATCCGGACTCGAACCTAACCGGGGAAATTGTTTTGCTATCTAAACTAATAAAACTGTTTCTTGTTTGCTTTTGAGTTCTCTATTGAACTCCGTTTTTGTTTCGCAGAAATGGTTTTTACAAAAAATACAAAAAAAATCATTTTTTTTCATTAAATTTGTCCTGTTTGTTTGTGTGAATTTTTTTCTACAATTTTATCGACTGCGTTCCATTCGAATTTGTATATGAAATAAAAATCCGATAAATTTTTTTTTTTGAAAATCGGTGAAGCTGCTCTTTAGTCATCGTGCATGTCAGTTTGAATAACATGCTCCAATTTGAGCAACCATATCTCAGAAACAATTCGATATTTTTACATAAAATAATAACTGCATCCAAATTAAAGATTCAACAACCCACAGTTTTTTAAATAAAGGAACGAAAAACCTCGTTCACAGGAGAAGCTCCCCTTAACCTACCGAGGAAAAATACATTCCTCAGCATGACCAAGACGATTATGTTTCGGAGCGATTTTGCACAACCATCACCGACCGATCGAGCTGCACACGACGATCACCTAGCCTTGACAAAATTCGCGGTCATACCCCATCAGACTCAATTTCAGTCTAGTCTTTCGTTGCAAATATTGAAATTGATGGTTGCGGCAGTGAATTCCATCACTCGAACTCGGTGGGGCCTCTTCCGGATGCCTGTACGGCGGAGCGGATGTATTGACGCGAACCCAGTTGACCTTAGCCGGACTCAGTTCTTAAAAATATTGCTCAATGCGGTGCGGTAAATGGATGCGGCCCCCCCAGGGTCGACGACTAGACGACGGGCTTCACCGTAGACGCTGAAGGCCAGAGGCTTGCGAGTCATTTATTGTGGTATGGTTGTTAGTCCATTTAAATCCCATTCAACCATTGCGAAAAAAAAACCAGTGCCTTCGAATCACCAACGCACAAATTATTTTCGGCTACCGTGGCGTTGTTGCTCCGTACCTCGACCGGATTCGTAACGGACCTTTGCCGGTCAAGAGGCCAAATGACGGGGTTCGGGCGCACGCACTGTTTTTTTTTGTGTTTTGCTCCTTCTTCTTCGTCGGCTGATTTCTAATGATGGCCTTTTTCTTCACATTCAACAGACACTTAGCTCGAACACTAACACTTCCATAATGCAAACCGTAGATGCGTAAAGTTTCGAAGTTGATTGGCATAACATCGGTCTGATTTCTGTTCGGGTTACCACGCGTGTTCCGGTCGGAAAGTTGCCTCCGTGCGACGAAGCTGGGAACGTTGTTTGGAGTTCCGTAGCTCGATTGTAGCTTGAAATTTATAATGACTGGCGGTGGCTAGCCGAAAGAAATTGATCCGTCACAAAATTTGAAGAAATCTGTCTAACGTGCTAAGTTTTGTGGATCACACAATCTAATTCGACCAAACAAACATAACCCCGCACGACAGTCCAGCTGAAACGAGCAGTTCATGCACCTTTTACATCAGCACAACTTCCCGTTTTGCCCCGCCGCCTACTTGTCAGGTCCTAAAATTAAACTCGAATCATCAGCCCTACCAAAAACCAACATTTGCATGGAGTCAATACCACATAATCAACAATCACCAATTACAGAGTCCGCTGCGCCGATCCTTGCCATTCACCCCATCATCGGCGTTCGGTTCCGTTTTTTTGTCTTCGAGTACAAGCATTATTTACCGAACGGCTGGTCGGTCATACGCGAAGTCGCAATCAATTAACCTCCGGTGAACCCTTCCACTCCGGGTGGTTTGCCGAAAAGTTCCCAGTGCAAGAAACCTCCTCATTCCGCGTCCATCGCACTACCCTCGTCGCGCATACGAAGGACAGACAGAGAGTGAGAGAGAGAGAAAGGTGAAGTACAGTGGCAGAGGCCGAACTAGGCCGGATGCAGGTGGCATTCATTTGATGTCTGCACTGTACCGACGGACGGGCATCTCCTGCATTTTACTCTTTCGCTCACCCCCATTTTTGTATTCCTTACCTTTTCTTTTGAGCTCAACGGCAACGCGGAAACTTTAGTCCTAATCACAGACCTCCGTCCATAACCCTTTGGTTGTGAGCCTGGCTTCCCCCGGGTGGACTGATGTTTGGACTGATTCAATTCTCGCGTGGCTGATTCTGTTGTTGGTGGCTTTGCTCGCTTTTGTACCGTGATTCCAGCACGGGCTAGGCTTGTGAAAGCCAGTCACGGAAGTCGCACTTCATTCTCTTTAAATCCATGCTAACATTTTCCAGAATTTACATATCGCTGCGATTCATCTGGTTGGGGTGTTTGATTTGGAAGTTATTAGACTTTCAATGGCTTGTTTTGGCCTAATGCCCGGGACGGATTAGAAGAGGCCTCCCGGGGCGATGATGTACCCTAATGACTACTTTTGACATGGCATGAGGCTGAATTATTTTACATTTTTCGTTCCGTTTGTAATCGGATCCCATTTCAAAAATTGCTGATTCTGCTGTAATGATATTAATATTAAAAATACGGGCACCCCACCCCGATGTGATCACAGCACGTGAAAATACGAAACAAAACGAAGCAAACGGGAAAATGTTACTTCAGAAATCGTTACCCAAACAACGAACTGTACGCATTATTTTAATCTTTTTTTATTGTTTCAGAGTCGGCAGCACTCTATTTGTTTCTATTTGGAGCAGGGAAAACCCCGCTAGAATTAGTTTTAGTCAAACATGCACTCCAGCAGGCATAGAACCTTCTCATCTTTGGAATGAAAAGATTGCAATCATCCAAATGACCCATTCTCGTGTGTCCTGTGTTTTTCTACAGTAACTAAAACTAGTACAGACTGTTCGCGACTACAAAAGATGACCGAGCATTTGAAGGGGCTCAAATTCATTCTGTTGATATTACACCTATTCGTTAAGTTATTCATCTGTCTTTGTAACAAATTCGTGCCATCTGTAAATTCGATGGAACAATTCGAAATTATTTAGCGGTTAGCCAAATTTTGTGCTAGGGCACTTAACCGTTTTTATTATTTTTACGTTTCGTCTTTGACTCATCAGTGCATAGCAGTTCAAATTGAACTGCTTTATGCAAAACTCGGCAGTTCAATTTGAATCGCTAAGCAGACGTAAAGTTTCTGCTACTTACAGAACACTTTTGTTTTGCAACGAAGTGCAATGTCTTTTCTGACGTGCCGAAAGAAAACGTGTTTTCGACTATTTCTGGTCGATGCAGGTATGGTCATCTAGGGGCATTTAGGGCATACCTGCATCGGCCAGAAATAGTCGAAAACACGTTTTCTTTCGGCACGTCAGAAAAGACATTGCACTTCGTTGCAAAACAAAAGTGTTCTGTAAGTAGCAGAAACTTTACGTCTGCTTAGCGATTCAAATTGAACTGCCGAGTTTTGCATAAAGTAGTTCAATTTGAACTGCTATGCACTGATGAGTCAATGACGAAACGTAAAAATATTAAATTCGAAGTCATTTGCGAACGATAGTTTAAAACATTTGATCGAAAAATTAAGAACGTTAAGATACAGTAAAAATATAAACGGTCCAGGGTGACTTCTTCGAGGAAGTCGAGAGGTAACAAACAAAGTCTTGGCATTACATTCGATTTTGTGGAATTTGACCATTCGGTTTCAACAGACTTCGCAGCCGATTTATAGCGTACAGGATCATTGCATGACTAGTATTGCGATCCTACTGACACTAAGAATCCTTCCAGGTCGGGACTCGAACATACGACCTCTGGCTTGGCTTGTAAGACAGGTGTCCTACGCATTGAATAGTCAATCCGGGCCAGAGGTAACAACGAATACTATTTCACGATCAGTTAGATACGAATGAAGTGATTTAAAAATTGTCCGTTAATTTCCAATCTACTTAACTAAGAAATTGTTATAAAAGGTGTACGGACTCAAATTGATCCGAAACGGATCATCCTCAAACCTTCAGGAAATCAAATCAAAGATATTGTTTGACTATTTCTATGTTCGCTTTATTCTATTTCAATACCACATCCAAATGCACGAACCTTTCTCTTGACTCATGAGGTCTTGTACAACATTTGGACAAGCGTCTGCGTCATTATGGCCCAAATATTTTGCAACTGGCCACAGCTCCTCGGCAAGAAGTTGACCTCATTAGTCTTGTACCACTCCAAAACGTTTTTCGAGTAATGGCACGACGCTGAATCCAACCGAAGAAGCTTGAAGGATCATTGTGCGACCTCAGAAGTGGAAGTAGACGTATTTGTAGGCTTTCCTTGATGTACCACATTAATAAATTGCTTGCCAAATCATATATTTATTGGCAAATTTTGAAATCTTCTGCATTTTAACGTCTTCTGGGTCATCAAACTTAACACATAAGCTAAATAGTCTCAGACCTAACACGTTTTTGTTTTTTTTTTGGCTCAAAATTAACTTTATTCATCAACGGCGAGCATTTTTCTCAGGTCTGCGAGCAGCCAGTAGTCTTTGTTAGTCCAAACTAACGTTGTAATCTTTTACAACGTTTGGACCAACGTTTTGGTGTGGAAATCCATGTCTTCTTCTTATCTTCATCCGTACGTCGTCCAATTCTTTTTTAATTGGCCACAGCTCCGGTGCATTCGAGGAATTGAAGTTCCTCGGCACGAAGTTGACCTCATTAGTCTTGTATCACTACAAAACATTTTTCGAGTAATGGCACGAGGCTAAATCCGACCAGAGATGCGTAGGATCATTGTGTGACCTTAGAAGTGGAAGTAGACGCATTAGGAGACTTTCCTTGATGTAAACGTGCCTATTGAAGATGCGTCCCCGGTCATCACAAATGGAGTGCTTCGTTTACCTCATAAACAAATTGCTTGCCAAATCATGCATTTATTGGAAAATTTTGAAATCTTCTGCACTCTAAAGTCTTCTGGGACATCAAACTTAACACATGGGCTGAAAAGTCCCGGACCTAACAAAGAGAACACGATTTTTTGGTTCAAAATGAACTTTATTCATCAACGTTATCTCCATCAAGAGCAACGCAATCATTCCAGCGCCAACTTTTTTGTGTGGAAATCCATGTTTTCTTCTTATCTTCATCCGTTCGTCGCCCAATTCTTCTCCGATTGGCCACTGTTCCAGTGCATTCGAGGAATTGAAGTTCCTCGGCACGAAGTTGACCTCATTAGTCCTGTCCCAATTCAAAACATTTTTTCGGATAATGGCAGGAGGCTAAATCCAACCAGAGAAGCGTAGGATCATTGTGTGACCGTAGAAGTAGAAGTAGACGCATTTCGAGGCTTCCCTTGATGTAAGCGTGCCCATTGATCGTCCCCGGTTATCACAATTGGAGTGCTCCGATTACCGCATAAGCAAATTGCTTGCCAAATCATGTATTTATTGGCAAACTTTGACGTCTGCTGCATTCTAACGTCTTCTGCGACGGTAAACTTATGATGGGCAGTGAAAAACAAGAGCCCGGGATACTGCCGTAAGTCTATTTTCACGTACGTCATCAATAGTAAGAAAACGCAGTTTTATCAACATCTGAGATTTTCACACCGTATTCTGCCGTTCATTGCGATTCCGCACCTGTTGCACTTGGTACGGATGTAGTCCTTCGCGTTTTTTTTTTGCGTCTTGCACGAACGTTTTCAGGAATCAGAACAAATTGCCTCAGGTGGCACGTTCCCTCAATTAACTGGAGATTTGTGCTTACGCGGAAATCTTTTTTGTGTCATTTTTTTCCTTTCGACCAACTGCTGAAAGTCCGTTCGTTCGATTTAAAACATGAGATACCGTAGGTTGTGGATTTTCCAGTATCCTGCCGATAATACGACGAGAGCGATCCAGATTTTTAAGGTGTGTGAGAAAAGCTATTTTACGCCGTTGCTTTTCTTCCGACTCCATCTGCCAAACGGTTTCAAAACTACTACTGTATGATGCATTATGAGTACGTACGCACCTAATGATGATCCAATGGAAAATATTGCCGTAATGCTATTGTTGGCACTTTCAAGTCTGGCTCGTGATTATGGAAATTCAATACCAACCCCACGAGAGCTGGGGTGGAAATCCAATACCAACCCCACGAGAGCTGGGTGGTGAAACAAACCGCTACAAATATCACGAAATTCAATGTCTGATGTCTACCCACTGACGAATGCATCAAAAAGTAAAAAGAACTCAAAGAACTACACTCAAGTCTTTTTTATGTGAGAGATACGCACCGCATAAGAAATATCGCATAAAAAAATCGCAACCTTTTTGAAAATTTTGTTAGTTTATACCCATACGGGATCCAGTTCCGAATATATCGCAAGTAGAGACCAAAACTTGAATTTGCATCAATTTCACATATTTACGATTATCATAGAAGCATAATTACACCACTAGGTGGATTGATTTTTCTTTGCGAAATTTTTATTGGAATATTCTTCCAAGCGATGCGAATCCACTTCCATAAAGGCTCTTTTCATGAAGAACTGGGTCTTTTTCATTTTTATGCACGTTTTCCAGAATAATGTTTTCAGTGAAATATCGCGAAGATGTGTTTTCAACTGTGAAATTTTTACGTTTCGCCTTCGGTTTATCAGTGCGTCAGCAGTTTATGTTAAACTGCTGACGCCACCTTACGGTGCAACATAAACCGCTGAGCTAACGTAGAGTTAACGCTATTTGCAAAACACTTATTGCACCGACGTCTGTAGCAACTAAGAAAATAATGAAATTATGTTTATGCGGATTTACAAAATAGTGCGATTCTTTTACGCTGATTGATGAAATAAGTTACAAATTGTCTAATTTAATAATAATATAAAATAATTATGTTCCAGACGAGATTTTTTATTTTAAAAGATACCGTCACGACCTCGAGCCGAAGACAGTCGAAATTCCTTCGAAAAAAGCCATTAAAAACGGCTGCTATAATCGGGGCAAATATGAAAACAAATCGTCTGCCAAATCGTTTTTACTATCGAAAGCCGTTTATTGCAATGCAAATAGACAACAATTATTAGCATTATACGGCGTAAAATTTGAAAAAAAAATCCGCAAAAATTTATATTTTGCCTAGGAAACCAACGCATCTCAATCTAGAGAAGTTGTGCGAGATTCAATTAAACAAATGCAGCAGTGAAATTTACATTCAATTCTCTTCTGAGTGCGAGGTAGTCAAATTTGCAGCTGCCAACAGCAGTATGTTGAGTATGAAAACGTGAAACACAATAAACTAGCGATCATGGAGGATCGAACCATAGAAGTGAAAGAGCATCATCTTTCTTCAGTCGCTACAGAGGTTTATGTACGAACAGCTTTGACGTAGTACGAAGAGATATTTTTCATCGAAAACGAAATGTGGAAGAATTGTTTTTCCGGCATATTGAATGGCAATGGTTTTAAAAGAATGCGATTAGAGAGAGGTTCCTTTTTATGCGGTTTTCGGTCACATGATTCCATGTAAATCGCTGGTTGCCTACAATAATCAGCTGGTCACATGTGAATATTGAACATTTAGGGGTTTTCGGTTTGTTCAAGAGGTAAATTTTTTGTTTCGATTTCTTTAAGTTTCGCTGCCTAAAGTAGCTCAAATTGAACTGCCATCTTCGGTTAGCAGTTCAATTTAAACCGCCAAGCAGACGCAAAGTTTACACTAGATGTGTTACATTTTTTGAAGGTGCAATATCTTCTCAGACGTCTCACGCGTAAACTTATTGTACAAACCAAAAACCCAGAAAAGTTCATATTCGGCAAGGACCAGTTGTCGGTCATCGAGCGTTTACGCCCTAGACATCAGAAAAGATATTGCACCTTGGTGCAATATCCGAAAAGTGATACATATATAATATAAACATTGTGTCTGTCTGTGCGAAAGGTGAAGAAATCGATGTGAATATTGCCATAAGCCCGTTCGATTTGGTAAGCCTTACGAAAAACTAAGTTTTAAAACATTCGCTTCCAAGGACAACTAAACTACTACTACTACTACAACTCCAACTTCAATCGAAAACCAATGAAAAACGGTCTTCTAATAAGTCGTCAACTACAACCGATGTGAACTAGGGCATGTCTGATGTTGCTAAAAACAACAAAAACAATCGGGAAAATAATAACGACGAAAATGAAACCAAAATATCCGACGACAATGCTTCCAACAACGAAAACCAAAGCAACACCTGCAACAACGAATCAATGGACGAATGCGAGACCAGTGAACCAACAGCTGCATATGATCACGAAATTGCAAAATGAATTGACGACAAAAAATAATTGGAAAGTCTGCTTACTGCATAATCAACTCAATTTCTGGTTACTATTCAGTTTTATTTCTAAATAGCCCAACGTGTTTCTTTTCGGTGAGAAACCCTTCTATAATTAATCTGGTTCCAGCTAATCAACATCACATTTACAGTGAACTGATTACACCTGCAAACTTTGACTCAGATTATCTTTCAGTGGCATTCAGGATCTCAAATAAAATTCAATTAGTTCGATTTCCAACTATCATAGTGCTAGTTGGTTAGGATACAGATCTCATATTAAAAATCATGAAATGATTTTGGAAAATTTTGCTCGATATAGAAAAAGATCATTTGAATTATGGCATAATTGAAGCAAGGAATCTATCAGTCTACACTCAAACTAAACTCAATTCTTCAATCATCGACGACAATCTTCGACTGCTCATTTGTTTGAAGAACGTTCGTCGACGAAAATATCACCGTTCTCGTGATCCTGTTGTAAAATACATATTTAGGGATTTACGAAGATGAGAATTTCGCGAAACGACGAAAATGAAACAAAAATATCCGACGACAATGCTTCCAGCAACGAAAACCAAAGGCAACATCGAATCAATGGACGAATGCGAGACCAGTGAACTGAACATTTTCGGTAGCCGGCTGCCCAGATTAATCAACGTATCAAAAAATTACCTTGCTTGCAGATTGCTTGCGTATCGGAGTAGTATAATTTTCCTTTCCAAACAGAATCGAATTCGAAGCCCACCTGGACTGTATTTCCAACCCCCGAACATAGGATCAGAAAGTTTCCTGATTCGTGAGGCGAATGTGACCTTATGTTTGAAACCTTTAAATTCGAAACAAAAGAATCGAATTTGGACGTGAAGATGAAAACGTTTTTTTAAGCGTTGCTACCACAAAAATGGAGAAGAATAGAAGCATGAATCTTCTAACTTCTATTTTTGTCCTCAATATAAAACATTGGTTAAATGAATCCAACTAATAACAAATGAATAAATAAATATGTAAATACATAACTTATAAAGCGAGTCACCGTAAAAAAAGTTACAAAACATTAAATCCTATTCCTCTGCGATCACAAAACAAACTCAACGACTTGAACAATAACAACACCGATCCCAGACGGAACACGTCGGCGAGCTTAAATGAGACTGTCGAGCACGCCAAGGGAGGAGGGAGGGGAAACTAGATCTCTACGAATGCTCGTTTTGACGTGCGCAGTTTCAGTCTCATGACGCAAGTGAATATCTGGCACATGATGACTAAACAAAAGAGTCAACTAATAAACACGATAGAAAACTGTGGCAGCACCACTGTTTGCCAGAAATCAATCACTCAAGCATGAGAATGGATCTCGAGTCAGCTCGGTTGAATGTTGTTTTTCGTCAAACATAACTCGGAATTTATAACTTTTTTCTTCTGATGCCTATAATCAAGCATATATTTTTAGACATTCAAGTTCACGATCAGATAAAAAATAACTCACCCGCTCACAAATTTCGAGAGTTCATTCGCACCTTTCAAACTGGCCTGATAAGAATGCCGGCTCCTTCAGCAGCCTTGAAACCGATCATCGGTTTCTAGGTGCGTCCGGCCCAAAATTCGCAACCGTGTCGTGATAGCGAACAGTACCGACCACGTTTCCCACCGATCCTCCCCTCGGCACCGTTCACATCCGCCTACCACATGCGAGAGTTGCTTCCAGATTTGCGCTATCGGTATGTTGTTTACGTGCGATAAGCAAAACTAGCACTACTCGCTCACTTCGCCGGTTGGTGATGCGGTCAAAACAACATCCACCGGGCGGCACTCGGCAACCAGCTCTGCCCCAGTAAAGTGGCAGTTGTAAATTGCTGTTTCTGTTTGTTGTTGCAATTGTTGGTGATAGGCGCCACCGCAATTATTCGGACGAATCACGATTAACCGGCTGACCGAGCATGTCATTCGGAGATTGGCGATGAAAATGCGCTTATCGCGTGATGGCGGACCGAGCGGACGGAACACGGCGCAGCGCTACGCAACTGATTGGAAACTTTGGTCGGGTGGAGTGGGTAGATAACAACTCCGCGTCTTCGAAAAACGGCAGCCTTAGTTGGTTGAAGAGCTTCACCTATGCGGGGTAAAACTGTTTTTCATGGATTTATGGATTTTCTAAAATACTTCTTTTATTACCTCGGTAAATAGTGCGATGAGCTTAGATATCTTTTCGTGCCAAATCGAGGAAATTTGCACTGCATGAAGCTGGAGAGGTTTCAAAATCAATTGAAAAAGAAAGGTCGATGCATTGTTGCAGCATATTTACTATTCTAATGCGCTGGTCAACAAATAGTTTTCAAACAAGCAAATGAATAATCTCACTGCAAAGCATTCCAAATCGGATTGCCGGCAAAAAAGATTGGAAAGTTCGCTTACTTTATAATCAACTCAACTGCTGATTACAATTGAGATTTATATCCTAACAGCCCAACGTGTTTCTCTTTTGTGAGAAACCCTTCTACAATTGATCTGGTTCCAGCTGATCAACGTCACATTTGCAGTGAACAGATTACACCTGCAAACTTTGACTCAGATTATTGACATTCAGGATCTCAAATGAAATTCAATTAGCTCGATTTTCAACTACACCCAAACATCCATTTACGTAATAATCGGAACTTCGTAAATCGAATTATGACGTAAAAAAAGTTATCGTTATTTGGAATTTTCAACGTAAAACAAGTTTTCCCTATGTATGTATATTATTGGATATGTATGATATAATGGATAACTATGGAACAAAAATTATTAGTATCTGCAGGAAAATGTTCTACATGTTCTAAATCGCATCAATTTGCAAGATGGCGACTTCCAATTCATCGATATTCGTTACAAACCATCCGAATATGGGTATTTTCGGAACGGGTTTGACGAGTAGATGTCAGAAAACGATGTTTGAGTTAAATCTGAATTCCAAGATGGCGACTTCCGGTTTATTGATATTCCTTGAAAACCTTTACAATATGGGATTTACAAGAAATACCAATAAACCGGCAGTCGCCATCTTGGATTTCAGAACCACCTCAAACATCGTTTTCCAATTTGTAATCATCAAACCCGTATCGAAAATACCCGTATTGTAAGGGTTTTCAAGATATATCAATAAACCGGAAGTCGTCATCTTGGAATTCAGAGCTACCTCAAACATCGTTTTCCGACATCTACACATCAAACCCGTATCGAAAATACCCGTATGGTAAGGGTTTTCAAAAAATACCAATAAACCGGAAGTCGCCATCTTGGAATTTAGAACCACCTCAAACATCGTTTTCCGATTTGTACTCATCAAACCCGTTCCAAAAATACTCATATTATAAGGGTTTTCAAGATATATCAATAAACCGGAGGTCGCCATCTTGAAATTCAGAGCTACCTCCAACATCGTTTTCTGACATCTATACATCAAACCCGTATCGAAAATACCCGTATTGTAAGGGTTTTCAAGATATATCAATAAACCGGAAGTCGTCATCTTGGAATTCAGAGCTACCTCAAACATCGTTTTCCGACATCTACACATCAAACCCGTATAGATAATACCTGTATTGTAAGTGTTTTCAAAAAATACCAATAAACCGGAAGTCGCCATCTTGGAATTTACAACCACCTCAAACATCGCTTTCCGACATCTACACATCAAACCCGTATCGAAAATACCCGTATGGTAAGGGTTTTCAAAAAATACCAATAAACCGGAAGTCGCCATCTTGGAATTTAGAACCACCTCAAACATCGTTTTCCGATTTGTACTCATTAAACCCGTTCCAAAAATACTCATATTATAAGGGTTTTCAAGATATATCAATAAACGGAAGTCGCCATCTTGAAATTCAGAGCTACCTCCAACATCGTTTTCCGACATCTACACATCAAACCCGTATCGAAAATACCCGTATTGTAAGGATTTTCAAGAAATACCATTAAACCGGAAGTCGCCATTTTGTAATTCAGAGCTACCTCAAACATCGTTTTCCAATATTGTAAAGGTTTTCAAGAAATACCAATAAACCGGAAGTCCATCTTGGAATTCAGAACCACCTCAAATATCGTTTTCCAACATGTACTCATCAAACCCGTTTCGAAAATACCCATACTGTAGTAATTCCCATGGAATGTAAATGAGCTGGAAATGATCTTCCTTGTATGCAAAAACCTCTTTTTACGAAGTAGGTTCATAAAATAAGTTTACGTTATTTGGGATTTGGTTCATAAAAAGAGTTACGTAAAAAGAGGTAACGTAAAAAAAGTTTACGTAAACTGAGGTTTGGGTGTATCATCGTGCTAATTGATCAGGATACAGATCTCATATTAAAAATCATGAAATTGTTTTGGAAAATTCTGCCGTCGTCGATATAGAAATAGATCATTTGAATTATGGCATAATTGAAGCAAGGAATCTATCAGTCCCCAAAGCTCAAACTAAATTCAATTCTTCAATAATCGACCACAATCTTCGACCCTTTCATTCGTTTGAAGAATGATCGTCGACGAAAATATCACCGTTCTCGTGATTCTGTTGTGAAATACATAGTTAAGTATTTACAAAGATGAGAATTTCTCTAAAGAAGTCGAACAAATTGAACCATACACTGAAGTATTTTTATAAGCGTGTTTTTTTTCGCGCGGATTTCCGAAGTTATGCAGTTTTTAAGCGGTTTTCCGAAGTTACGTGTTTTTTATGCGAATTTTCAAAATTGTGCGGTTTTCTTGTTTGGTGTTAGAAATGCACGAAACGTCGAGGTCTGATGTTATACCGAATTGTTTTTAAAGTCAACTTTCTGACACAGTATTCGATATTTTTAAATTTTTTATTTTGAGATCTACTCGGCCATAGAATTATTTTGTTAAGCCAAATGTCTTAGAAATGCAAGGGTTTGAAGACATCAGGCAACAAAAAATTTTTGTATAGTTTTGCGGGTTTTTTTATACGGATTTCCGAAGCTAGGCGGTTTGCCAAGCGGATTTCTGAAATTACACTTATGAGCATTGTTTTGTGCGGTACGTATCCTTCGGGTAAAATAGACTGCAGTGTATTCTAAACCTTTCTGGATATTTCCTAAGATTCTTAGGAAACATCAAAAATTTATTTCAGCTCTCAAAAAAGCAAAACAAATACTTTTTAATGAACAGCGAAAAAGCTAAAAATTTCAGCAGCAGTTTGAGAGCGTCCACCATTTTGATTTGAACGATGGGAGTCCTATTGGAAAAGAAGTCTTGCAGAGCAAATGCGACTTTCCAATATTTTTCTACCCCTTTATAGACCACTCTGGCCGAGGATGAGGGTTACAAAATTCTACACTTTCCATACTGGACGAACTAGGCTATGTTGCCCAAATGAACACTAGCAACGAAGGATTGCAAACTCAATTATCACTATTCAGCGTCCTGAGTATTATTCATGTGATTTGTGTGAATGCGATTACAGTACTTCATAACATCTGATATGTAAGTGTCCCGTATTAACTCAACTACGTATCCGGGTTTTTGATTCTCCATACATGGTGGCGTCTATGTATGCGGAGCAAAAATTAAAGGATATTCTATCGTTTCTCACTCAATGTGGTGAGGAGTTATAGTCAGAGGGGTTCATCGTCCTTCCTGGAGTGAAAGAATCCTTTCTGTATTGACCTTAAAAAGGTTTTAGCAGATTGTTTGGTATCTTTTATGGGGTGCCGAATTTACTTCTGCTCATACATACTGCAAATTGTTTTGCATTCTTCCGGGAATGCAGAATGGTTTCGCATTTGTAAAATTTCTAAATCCTCTCGGAGGTTGGAGGTTTTGTTAACTGTGCATTTTGGCACCTGCAGATTGTTTAGCACCCTTTCGGGGATGCAGAACAATTTGTTTCTATTTGTTAGGTGCTGTTTTCCTACCTCACTAACCAAACAGTTTCCTTTCATGTTCCGTTTATCCTTCCCTTCCCATCAGGAAATTGAACGTGACATTTAAGCCAATTAGTTCTGATTCCTGATAGTAAGGAATTGAGTGAAAGTAACGAATATCATAGAAAGTACATCGCAATTCAAGAGAGAGCTACATATAACATGCAATCAAAGTACTAGGTGTGTAGACTTTGAACGATGTTGCCCACGCTGTCTGCGGCTTCCAGAGGTGACAAAGAGGACATGATTCAACTCCCCTTTCTGAGCCAAAGTACAGGATTTCGTTTCGGGAGAGGCTCTGATCGAACATAAAACATCTACCATTATTATGTATTTAATTACTGGTGTGCATTTAGTAGGGAAAGATGTTCGGATGCCGGCACCCCACAGTCACTTTTGACAGAAAGCAGATAGCGCCATTCCGACAAATGTCATGTGTGTGTAATAGCAGCACTTGTGCTGAATACCAAAGCAAACAGACGCTTGTACTTTTTGCTGCGCTTAAAACAAATTTTGAATGCGTGAAAACCAACACAAAAGTTTTTTATAACTTTTTTTTATAATATCATAAATTGAAAAGCATCGATCGAAAAGGTGAGTGAGTTGAATATTTATGAGGTAAAATCGATCTATTTCGTGATTTTATACCGGATGCTATCAAAATTTTCGCAAATAAAGTTGTATTCGACATTTTTAAAATGTAATTATACGTTGCTTAGATGTTAAGAAGCCAATAAATTTCATCCAAATCATTGGCCAAGACAGCCAAGGCGAAGTCACCATCAGACAATGAAGACTTTTGTCCAAAACGCTTCCTAAAAGAATAAATTCGGTTTTTTCTTTGAATTGACTCGAGTTTTTACTTAATTTTTTTCATTTTTAGCGAAATTTCTTGGGGTGCCGGTAACCGAAAACCTTTTTTGAAATGGTCAAAATTTATCACTTTACTACATTGATAATAAAGCTTTTTCAATCGATTGAATCAACTTAGTTCCTTATTCAGTTGTTAGCTAAGGACTTTAGCTTTCCATTGATGTATTCATATCCGCATAATTTACACTTAGTCAAAAGTTATAAGCTTAAGAAAAAAGAGTGCCGGTAACCGAACACTCTCCCCTACCTCTTGTTGCTTAGAATCCTATGTCCAGATTCAAAAGTAATTAATGAATTCAAAAGAATTTTCGAACTCCCATAGCAAATAATTATCACTTCAAGTAAATTATCATATATTATATGCGACGTTTCGAGTGAATCGAAAACGAAAAACCGTTGAAGGAATATCAAATAGGACGAAGCAATTCCATCGTTCGTACCCTTTCGATCCGATCGATGTGAACATTGTTATACAAGGTACAAGTTGTAACTTCATAATCCAGAATACTGCGTACTAGTGCAATATAAACATTCCAGAGAAAATACACATCATTGAAGTCTTGAGTGTTGCATGTGATGAAAACCAAATAGGCCTTTGGCATAGGCCTTCGCAGCAACAAAAATAATCTGGATGACGTTTCGGTTACATATGTACAAAACCCTCTCCATTTGAAGAACACCACAATCCACAAGGAGTTACGGTGATGCGATATATTTTTAGGATCATTCGTGAATAGTATGAAAATGAGTGGTCCAAAGTGGCTCCCTTGTTTGGACTCATGAGGAACAGAAAGTCGTCTGAACTCGTCACTCCAATTTATACGACATATTAGTTGATAGTCATACAAACTTACTTTGGCGGATCCCGATTTCAGGTTCCGGAAGTATCTTCAAAATTGAACTCATATGGATTTATAATTATTTTGGAACAAATAATTAGCAAGGAGATCGTGATAGTTCGAGGATGCTACATTGGGTGAATAAGGTGAATCGTAGATGGTAGCGTTTCAATGGTAGCGGTATTCGGTATTTAATCGCTGCAATAATGCACACTAATACTATGGTATAATTTTTGTTTTTCTAAGTAGTTCATGAAAACTTTGTCATGACAATCCAAGAAAACTGACGTCCAACCATTAAGATCCAGGTTTGGTCAACAATTATTAATCTACACCAAAAGTCTAGCCGAATCTGCATCAGTATAGCCAAACATGATTCCGAAGTGCGCTCGCGTTTGTCTTTTTAGTCCTGCCTGAGTATGCATCCACGGTATCCAGCGAAACCACAATTTCACGGTGCAATCCAAAGAAGCACTAGACACATAATCTCGTATCATTACTTTTGTTAACAATCTATAAAAGTGTCCGATTTCCGGAGGGGCCAGAGCCCCTTGGACCCCTCTCTGTGTACGTACCTGCATACATACCACCAATCATGAAAGATTTGATTAGTATGTTTCATTTCTTCCACAGATCAGTAGGCAGTATCCGTTCTGTTATAATCATTGAAATGTGCGACGGAATTTTAGCAGTTTTTTTATCCTATGAGTATTTTATTGAGTACTTTATAATCGTATTTCCGTTCTGAGAGTGATGAATTTAGAGTAAGAAAGAAACAAGGTTCTGTGGAAAGGAATTGTTTGAAAATTCCTGAAATAATCCAAATTGGTGACCAATTCCAGGCATAATAAAGCTTGAAACCACCTGATGACCTGTTGTCTATTTCAAGCACTAATACATCCGTGATCGATGCAGAGATAATTACAATTTTCATTTTTTACATTAATGTTATTTAATCGATCTCGGTATGTTCCAACTTTGACCAACTTCTTTACCTTGAAAATCCAGAGTGCTACCAAGATCGGAAGTGTGAAAAAATGTGTTTCATAATTTTTAGAAATTTGTTAATGTAAGAAAGAAAAATTGTAAACTTTTCCGATATGACCGAAAACATTCCAGATTTTTTTTTTCAAATTTTTCGATGGAGTGCTGCCATTTCGCAATGGTTCAGAATCTGTGAATTTTTATGGCTGCGTCCTGTTGTTTACACTCTTCTCTAACCACTTGTGCAGTTGTTTATTAGTGTTCATTAGTTTGTTTCGAAATGCGTGGACTTTCAGCA
Organism: Malaya genurostris; assembly: GCF_030247185.1. Classification (NCBI taxonomy): domain Eukaryota; kingdom Metazoa; phylum Arthropoda; class Insecta; order Diptera; family Culicidae; genus Malaya; species Malaya genurostris. The sequence continues at coordinate 210,423,611 of NC_080571.1, read as the reverse complement.
GAACAACGTCAAAAAATTGTGTACAAATGGTACACAGAACGCGAACTGTCACTGAGAAAGATAGCAAAAATGGAAGGAGTTCGGGATGTGGCCAAAAAAGTGGGCACTTCGAAGTCAAATGTTCTTCGTGCTAAAGAACGTTTGAATCTTCGAACCGGCAGAAACGTAGTCCGAAACAAGAAACATCGATCAGCCCGAGGGTTCGAAAGCTGTACAATACGATTCTTGCTGGAAATTTGAACTGCATAATCATGGACGACGAAACCTACGTGAAACTCGATTACAAATCCTTGCCGGGACCACAATACTATACGGTGCGAGAAGGGCAAGTGTTAAACCAGTCCGAGACATCGATTGAAATCGAAAAATTTGATAATAAAGCTATGGTCTGACCAGCAATTTGCAGCTGCGGTAAGATTTCGAAACCCTTCATCACCACTGCTTTAATGAACAGCGAAATATACATCAAGGAATGTTTACGGAAACGACTTCTACCCATGATTCGAAGCCACAAGGATCCTGTTGTCTCCTGGCCAGATTTTACTTTTTGCCACTACTCGAAATCAACGGTTGAATGGAATACTACCAAAAATGTCACTTTCGTCCCAAAAGACATGAATCCACCAAATCGACCAATTGGGCATTAACGAAGGCACATCTTACGAAACATGTCTCGGCAGCCGAAATCATTCAACAGTTCGAAAAAGATTGGAAAAAAGTGTTAAAACTTGTCGCCAAGAAGTCTGTACGGAATTTAATGAGGAACGTTGGCAAGAAGGTGCACCAGCTGGTCTACAATGGCTAAGTAACAAATGTTGAGAATAATATTCTGTTGTTGTAGTCTAATATGTATATCGAATAAAATTTGAATATCTAACACTTGTGAATTATTTACAGCGAAATCAAAGTGCGTCCATACTTTCTGGGACAGTCTTTATCCTAGCTCTGTCAAAATAGCAGTCAAAGAGTTGAAATTTTGATTGTTGAACATTGTCTCCAGCTCGAACTCTTTCAAGTGTGGTATGAGCATAAGAATTTTCTTGGGTTTAAATTACACATGCTCACTCGGATATGACCTTTGCTGATTCATTTCACTGTTTTCTTCTAGAATTCCATTTGTTAAGACTCTAGTTGTTTTTGAATAAATATCGAGTACTCAAACAACGGGATGAAATTGTTCATATTTTAAATCTAAAGCTCGATGATACTCACTCTCAGAAGCCAAATTAGAGCTACTAACTAATTTCATAAATTTAGATAAATAAATGGTTTCTAGCAAGCCGTTGTTTGTCTTAAAAAAAATGTAAAAGCACAACAAGCTTTGTGCTTTGTCGTCTCGCCAGCTAAGAAAAAAAGACAAAAAGGTCTGAGCCATTAACCCGACAGGTTGGGTTTTGTCTGCAATGACAATCGCTTATAGCTGCTCGTACGTATGTAGATTCCTCGAGCACCCAACAAGTTACCAAATATCGTGCCGCTGCACCGCCGCCGTCGGAGTGAACTTACCCCCTCTCTTCCTCTTCCGCTCAATCAAAGGCTCATGATCCAAATCATCTGCTAGTGAAACATAAAACAACAACTTTATTTCGGCAGCCATGGCAGCGACGGTGGCCTTCCGCCGATGTGCCACGGTGCGTGGTTTCAAATTGTCAAACTCGTCCTGGGTTATGTTCGGTAGACGTCGGGTCCATTGGAGCACCCTGCAAGCAAATGTGCCGTGAGAGGTATTTATGCAAATATACCTTCATCGCACTGCAACCAACGCCACCGTCGCCGCTATCATCGCCGATGTCTGTTATTTGCAACCGATTGTGATCACATACCGACCGCGGTTGCCGCCGAGTTGAGCGTCCAGATTGTCTACTGCGGTCGCTACTCAGGTGTGGTCTCTTATTGACGGGCTAGATGACAGCTGTATTGCCATTTCTGATCATTGTCTCTGGTAGGCCTGGTATGTTTCAACGACTTACCTACATGGCAGAGGAAGGCTCTTTCGGCAATGCTCGACGTTTTAAATTGGTTGATGGTCAAAAGGAATTTTGAACTGAAGTGGGCACGTTAAGGCAGGAAAAAACAATACTCATGCCATTCGAGTCCGTAACAGGCGCCAAAATTCAACGGAGTAAAAATGTTTAATGGGGCTACTGTAATTTATAATTTTGATAACATTCATACTAGTCTATCTAGTGATAACATTTTTTTCGCTCGGAACTAGGATCATTTCAAATCCAAACAACACAATTACGTCCACTCGAACCAAGCCGTATACTGATCACATGACACCGACTTTGGTCGTTACTGGCGACTTTAGAAGAAAAAAAAACAAAAAAACAAATTGCAATCAGCTGCTTGCTACTGATAATCACATACTTATTCGAGCACAAACAACGGCTGGTGATGTTGGTAATTCACAACACTCTTCACTAAGCTTACCTAGCACATACACACAAAAAAAAACAACAACAACAACAACGTTTATCTCCCGTGATGCTAAGCTACATGACGAATGCGAAGGTGCTTACTCTCTCTCTCTCTCTCTCTCTCTCTCTCCTGACTCACTCCAATTCAGCGCGACAACTCAACCGAATACACCTCGGCAGAAGGATGTGTTTCTACCCCTGCACGCTTGCTATCGCTAGGGCTGAGGAAAATCTGTATTTGGCTTGTCTCGAGGGATCCAAGTAAAGCTCGAATATAATTCACTCAGTTGGGTATAAATCAAGAGGACAAACATGCTTTTAGCTCATTGTGGTATTTTTAGGATCATTTAACTCGTTTCAAACCGGCCCGCCCTGGTTCGGCTATGGTGGCTTAGGATTTTCATTCAAAATGTTATTTTCACGTGTAGCGATTATCGGATTAAAACAGATATTTTCATCCCGATGATCCGCGGACCTCGGCCGGAGGGCCGTGGAGTAGTTTTCGGGGGATCGTAAATTACATTACATAAATGCATTTCATGCTGCACCTGAGCAGTTCCGCAAATTTAAAAGCAAATCCGTGATACTGCATTCCTTTTGTCGAATTTGACCTTCTGTTTCTTTTTGCGATACTCACCTATTCAGAGATCATTTTGTAGAAACAGGAAATGAAAACTATAGAATTACTTTTCTCGAACATGGCTAAACCGATTTTCACAAACTTAATTTCAAACAAAAGGTCTTATGGTTCCATAGCTTGCTGTTAAATTTATCTCCATCCGACTTCCGGTTCCGGGATTACAAGGTGATTGGTGCAAATCTATGCACTCAGTTTTCTGGGAAATTTCGTAATCGAATTTCAGAAAATAAGATGCCAAATACAAGTTCTTGAAATTCTTTAAAAAGTCACCAAAAATTTGATCCAGATCCAGACTTTCGGTTCCAGTAAAACTTACTGTTAAGTTCATCTTGTTGACAGACTTGTTATGGTAGTTAGTGGATATATAAAACTACTTTGAGACTCGTAGTCACTCCGCTTTCTGCTTCCGAAAGCACCGGTAATGGTGAAGAACAGCTCCAAAAACGGAACTCGCTTCGATTTCTCAGCAGCGGTTAAGCCGATTTCCACAAACTACGATTCAAATTAAAGCTCCCATTTTAAAAAAAAAATACTGTGCTATTTCATCCGGATCCGACTTCTGGTTCCGAAATTGCAGGGCGATAAGTGTCAAAACTTTCAAACTGTCATACAAAATGATACAAAACCGGTACGTGCTGGTACGGAAGAAGAAAACGCCACCGCCTAGCACACAGCGTGCTTTGTTCAATTTTGTATAGCGTTGCCACATTTAAATCTATATTAGCTTGACATAACTATTTACGAATTGAAAAGGTTATGATAGTTTATATGAAAAAAAAAGTTTTGATTTTATTCAAGTTAGAAAACACAAAATCTTGACAGAATCTTCTAGTGATGTTTTTTGCTACAGAAATTATTTTTTAAAAGACATTTTTTTGCGAACAAGCTTTACGTGGCCGATTGAGCTTAGTTTTGAGATAATTTTTTTTTTTTATTGGATCTCGTTGTCACCGTTTTTCTAGGGGGAGAGGAGCTTCCATTTCCCTTCTGCGAGGATTGAGGGGCAGTTTGTTCGTGGTTCGTCTCGTCATCCATTGCGCATCGGTGGTATTGTTGTTGATTTCGTTGCTAGTTGCTGTAGATGCGCCTTGTTGTACATTGTTCGCAGTTGCTGATTGGTTGGATGGTAAGTTGTTAACTGCAGCTGGTGTACTTTGTTCTATAGGGGATACGTTGGATGGTTTCGTTTAAGGGGATGCTTCACTGTTGTTGATGACTGTCACAGGTGTACTGGGGTTGCTTGGGGTTGTCCTTTGGTGTAGTTGTCTCCTTGTCCAGTTTATCACATGGCTTACCGTAGTGAACAGCTTTTTGGTAATATTCACGTGTGGCCATCTGATTGTCATAGGTAACAAGTGATTTGTACGGGATTCTTGTATCATGACCGAAAGTTACATAAGAAGGTATAGGCCTCTTCAAGCGCATGCGTAACAAACGTACGCCATTCAGAATACCGGGGAAAAAGCTCTTCCACTTCTCTTCTTCGATAGAGAGAATCTCTCCGCATTGAGACATAGTTTTGCGAATATGTTATAAGGATCGATGACGCTTGAGGGAAGATCATGCACACGCATTTCTATAGCACTATCCGCCATATATACTGAAATGTTGTACCTAATGTTTTCGTGCTCCACATAATGCACATTGTTATTGTCTTTTGCGAATTCAATAGTCAAGATGCATTTGCTCCTTAAGCAAACCTTAAAAGTTCTCGTATCGAAGGTCGAATTTTGCACTGTCTGAAGTCAACAATAATTGTATTCTTTCGTGTCGGCGGTAGCTTTTGTTCGTTTGGTTCACTTATCTTCGAGGTCGTTCTATTGTTCACTACACAATACTGTACTTGGTTTCTTCCGTCCCGAACGTAAGCGGTTTTTTCTATCGACTGACTTGGATGAGATGTGAAAGCGAAATAAGTGATGTTTTTGAAAATATAAGTAATGTGAGAAAGGCATAATTATATCACTACACAGTGGTTCAAAACACGTGGTTTTCGAGGTACAGTATATTCAGTAAAGTTGTTCAGAATGATAGGTGCCATTTTATGGAAGTTTTATTTATGTGATAAGTGATATAAAAATATTATTTTAGCTCAGGTTCAACATAGGGGCTAAGTAACTTCTAACTTGTACAGAGTCATTTCAAAAAAAAATTCCGAAAGTACCATTCCCGTAACTTGAGTTGAAATCATGATATAATGTATTTTCTGGAAAGGGTGTCCTGAAATCAGGTTTTGTAAGAAAACTTATATATTATTAATTTCAATGAGTTTAATGAAATAGAGCCATTCATCAAATTTTTTTCACACAATTCTAACTTATCTATCAACAAAAGGCGCAGAAAGGTGCAGATGAGACCACTTACATATAAAACTACTTCAAAAGAGAGTTTCATACCGTGGTTAAATTACTCGTCTGCGATCGTCTGCAAGCGAGATATGTTCCCATTTGCAATGATAAGATTTATTGTATATCGGAGGTTTTGTAACCGTTACAAACGTTTTTTGAAAGCGAGATACGCAGCCACGACTTTGAAAAAAGTCATTTTCTGGTAAGTTTTTCTATAAACAAGGTCTGTGGATACATGTTCTTTTGACTGCACTAGGTGGATTAGAAAAGGTTTCCAACACAGCGATCCAAAGAAATATTTTCGAAAAAAAGTTTCGCATAGATACAACTAAGTACATGAAGAACTCAAAAAAAAAAAACTGCTGATTGGCGTAAACCATGCTTTTCAGATAACCCCACAAAAAAAGCCCGGGGGGGTTAAATCAGGTGATCTGGGTGACCAGTCAATGTCGCCGCGATATTTTTTCCGATATGCACGTTCGGTTTACACAATGGAACGACTGTTTTCGATGTAAAGTGTCACTATTTCAGCGCGTTGTTTCGGTGTAAAGCGAGCCATGGCAGAAATTGTACTGAAGTGACGTTTCCAAAACATATCTGATGCAATCGCTCGGTTGGTAAATGTGAAAGTTATTCAGCGTTTACATACCGACATAAAAGTTGGAGCACCCTGTATTAAAAAGTAAAGGTCTTAAGATCCCATGAAACTTTTTAATTTTTCAATCAGATCCGACTTCCGGTTCAGGAGATACAGGATGATTAGTGTAAACATGTCAATTTCACATAAATAAACCGGTTTCTGATCTTTGAAGGTATCCAAAAATGTTGATTTGAGTTTCAAAAATTTCGAATCAAATGAAATGGTTTGATTCAGTGGTTAATTTAGTTGAATTCGATTGCACCGATATCCGAATTTCGGTTCCGAAAGTATCAACCAATTTTAATAACCAAAAATTCAAATTAAAAGACTTATGCAATCTACAGGGTGCAATTACAGGGTGATGATTCTTTTAAATTTAAACCGTCCCAGAATATGACGAAACCAAAATATCTTTAGAATTAGGCTCAAAACTATTCCATATATATTTGTCATGGTAATTCATGGCCATACGAACCGGTTGGGGTTATGGTGATCCCTGAAAACCGGAAGTACCGTCAATAAAGTCCAAAAACTTTTAAGTGAAACTCGCTTCGACATCTCACAAAATGCTTAATCAATTGTCAAACGATTAGAGTGAAAGATTTAATTTTATGGTTTTATATATTTTCTTTTTTCGATCCGACTTGCAGTTCCGAAATTACACAGTAAATTTCAAACTGTCACGCAAGTCATTAAAATAGTTTTATGAAAACTAAAAGAACCGAAGAATAATCATGCAAAAAATACCTGCGGATTGATGAACAAAAAACGGTATCATCTCATTACTAGGTGGATTAGGCACGTTTTTGCAACATTGCTTTAAACAAAACGATTTGGAAATTTAAACATTTATCACCCTACGAATCAGGAACTGGAGGTCAGAACTGAATAAAATTCGGATGATTTGTTTGCGATCATAACTCCCAGCAATACTTACGAATTTAAATTTCAACATTTATCACCTTATGATTCCGGAACCAGAAGTCGGATCTGGATAGCATGCAGAACGTATCTGGAACACTACACGCCCTTTCATTTGAATCTACGTTTGTGGAAATCGGTCTGGCCAAATAGGAAAAATTGAAGTGACTACCATTTTCAAGTCCGGTATAGACCTTTATTTCCGGTATAGCTAAAGTAAAATTTTTTGATCATCTGTTAGCAAGCGCTACAAATTAGAGAAGTTTATTAGCAAATTTCTGCTTATTATAGGGTCCCTGTTGAAAGAACATACTTCATGTATTGAATTTTTTACACTAACCATCATGGAAATCCGGAACCGGAAGTCGAATCAAAATAAACTTCTGAAATTTTGTATAAGGGTCTCAAGAGGACCTTCGCCTGTAAACGGGGTTTTTCGTTAATTCATCACTAACGTGGTAAATATTTCATTAAGGACTGCTATAGTGTTAATTTTATATAAAATTTCGAGTTGTTCCTGAGATATGGTTGATCGAACTGGGAGATATAATTTACGCAGAGGTAAACGGTTGGAATTGTAGAGCATCAGTTGCTGATTTAGGGTACAAACAGTAATATATGCTTTTGGTTTGTTTTTGATTTCTTTATGTAACGTTCCTAGGTTCCGATTCCCAACCGGTTTTTCGTGGAAACCATTCTTGAACAACCAGCGGTCTCCGAGTAACAACGATTGAAAGCGAAAAAAAGCGCTTGCAAAGAAACATCCATTCTTTTTAAAAATCAGTCATATTAAGACGAATCAGTCTCTTCATTCGTGCAAAACAAATGGATTGCCATACTGAAGATGTAAGAATGTGAATCAATCAAAGCAGTATAAAATAGTTCAACTTTTTACCGCTGCCAATCAACGTACTCGTCAAAAACGACTAGACTAAAGTGAGTTCAAAATATGTTTGTATTTCATGTTTTTATGTAAGTTTTACTACCTACCTTCTAACAATAATAAAAAAATAATTTTACAGTTTCCCTTGAAAAAGGTCTCCAAAAGCGACCGAAACGTCGGACAATTCAAGAAATAAATCGTGTGTCCAGTGATTTCTGACTGAGAAAGCCGTCAATTTTTTAAGAGGTGTGTGCAAAGCGATTCGGATTTTGTCACATTTCCTGTTGATAAACTCGAAAATTGCTCTTTCCTTGTTTACTCAACAGAAAGAAGAACCGCATAAACGCATAAAATTAATTAACAGTGACTCAAAAAAGATTATAACGTCAGGTAACGTGACCATTTTCCGTTAAAAAAAACATCACATGAATCATGAGTTAATGCTATTTGTTTATCGCGGAAGCGAAGGTAAAACAATTGAGCTCGCGAAAGGAAGGATAAAAATATAACTACAACACGCATAATATATAGCAAAATCTAATATGACTAGACCTTTGGATTGTGGTTTATATTTCGGTTTAAACTAGTTAAACCAGAAGATTCCAGAATTACTTGAATCAGCACCGAATAAACCCAATCGCATAGTGGCACATTTTTGCATGTGTGACACCCGCTTTGTATCTTGGACACAATCGCCACTCGGAAATTTGGCAAAACACATCCGTTGAAGCTGTGGAACCGCAGCTTCACAACGATAACGAGCCAAAGAAAAATAACACAAAAAAACCGGGAAAAACACAAACCATTAGACCACTGATAAGCCCAGTAAGTCAGTTCGTGCACTCGTGACCGGGCGTGCCAAAACACACCTACAACCTTAACCGGCTTAAGCACAATATGTATAGGAATAGCCGACGCAGCAGCAGAAGCAAGGAAAAAACGCGTGAATTTAGCCAAAAATGTCAATGAACGGCGGCAAGGTTACCGCTGCTTGATAAACAAATTAATAGTCATTCTAAAAACAAAGTAGGAAAAAATCGACCACAGCCTTGAAGACTGCGGCCGGCAATCAAGTGAGCAAGTGAGTGCAAACAGGCAAAACGAAATGAAACAGCCGAGTCAAGTCAAGTCAAGTCAACGCATCTTGCGGCACCAATACATCGAACATTCGATTGGACGAGGAAGCTCCGCCGTCGAGGTGCTCGCGAAATGCTTTGCTTTGTTTTGGTTGCGTTGCGTTTGGTTGAACAGCGAGAGCGAAACAGAGAGAGAGAGAGAAAGAGTAAGAACGAATGAGAGAAAGAGCGAACGCAATTGATCACGATGACAAAGATCCAGCAAATAATGAGCCAAATATTGGTCGGTAAATTGAGTTCCAGTGAAATACTGGCTGCGGGTTTTGAATGTTGGTAAAGTGATGAAGTAGGATCACAATGTTGGTAGCCCAAGATGACTTTTATGTTTCGTTATGATAATTATTATCTGTGCATTTTCTTTTTATTCAGAGATAAAAGAATTATGTATTCTTGAATTACAATATATTATCGTTATAGAGATAAGTTTCTAAAGGTCATTAGATTGATCTACTTTACTACAATTATATTCCAAATACTATTCTAAATCTGACAATTTAATAAATGATGTTCATTTATCGGAAAACTGCAAATCAAAATTTGCAACACACGGAAAGAAATCTTTTTAAAATCATGAAACATAATCATCATATAGATACAGATATAAATACTAAGAGCAAATTCAGCAGCTAGAAGTTCTATATGGAAGATCTATAATAGAACAGAAACTGGAACAAACGTATCCCCAGCAAGCCGTTCTAGTTTTATTTATTCGGCCAGTTCTTCTGTCAAATTTAAAACTGATCTACGATGCCGTTCTATTTTTTGTATATTTGAAACACCAGTAAACAGTGAAACAGTAAAACACTACTGGGGCTGCCAGTTTTTCTTGTTATAAAATCCAGATTTAAATTTTGTAACTGGCATCAATTATGCATCTAGAACTTAAACACTACTGAATATGCCCTAAACTACTCAAACAGTTTACTTGAGTCAGAGAAATATTTAGAAACAAAGAAACTATTGCATTGTTAATTAATTCACCGACTGAGAGAATGAACATCACAATGAGATCATAACCGAGCTAAGCATAGCATACCTAATAACTTTAGTATAAATACACTTGAATGTCAGACACTTGTTGTCAGAATAAAATTTCGGGGACTAGCAAAATCCGAAGAATAAGTTCGACTATCAGTTGTAAACAAAATTTAATCACACCCTTTTGTCAATTTGAATGTACATAAAAGAAATAAAACAGAACAACTTCCCCAACGAATTTTAGAACAAAATGACGGATGTTTAATCGGCAAATAACACGGTTAAAGTCGCTAATAAAAGAAACAAAAAAAAAACGGATGTTTAGTGTCAGACACATAACTGTAAGACATCAAATACGAATTAAACTGACACGCTTCCAACACACTTTTGAATACCGAAAGTCGCTTTTAATCCTTTGAAGCGTATAGTAAGCTGCAAATAATACAACCAGTCCCACCGTTGCACTATGGTCCGAAACGGGAAATTAGCGTGACAAAAATATTTTCACTATTAAATATTAGTTTTTTTGTAGTTGGTGTCTTCACAAAAGTTGTTTGTAATCAAATTGCGCTCCTTTGATGGAAAAAGTTACTAGCGTGGCCCTCATTTAGATTGTAATCTGAAATCTAATTTTCTTAATTCAACTCAAAAATAAGTTAAAAAAATAACACCCTTCCAATTTTCTCTTAAATTTTTACTTATGACTTTTTAGGAACCGCATAGGATACATTTTTATCGATCTGGCATATAATGAATATTGATATTTGAAGCTTGACTAGTTTTTGATGAAAAAGCAATCATAACTTTTCACTGGTAGCTCATATGAAAAAGCTTGGTTAAGCCAAATTATGCGCAAGGATTAGTTCAACAACTCTTCTAAAGACAACTTTTCGATAGAACGTTTCACAAAAAAATTGATTTTTTGGGAGCCACCCTACTTTTACTAAGGAAAATTAATGTAACTCGATCGAATGAAGAGCTACAGAGGTGTTTTTTTCAACAAAGTTCCTCAAAATATAATTTTCTACAACTTTATTGTACAACGAAATCGTTTTTGAGTTCAATTTAAAGAGTTAGATTTCAGATTTCAATCTAAATAAGGACCACCCTAGTAACTTTTTCCATCAAAAGGAGCGTCATTTGATTATAAACAACTTTTGTGAAGACACCAACTACAAAAAACTTAAATTTAATAGTGAAAATATTTTTGTCACGCTAATTTCCCGTTTCGGACCACTGTGCGTTGGTGTCTTGGCCGATGCTAACGGAATGAAATAGTTTTCATTCAATACTTGCGTCATTGCACGTTTACCGTCAATAAGGCGGGGCTGGTGAAATTTCATGGTTATTGTTACGTATTGGCCCTACAGACTCTGCAAATCTTTCCAGGTCAGTATTCGAGCATACGACATCTGGTTTATGGAAGCCAGGAGATTAAATAGAACCATTGACTCGCACATAGATCGCAAAGTATGACATTCACTAAAAGTCTCTTCGTTGAAAAACATAAAATTCTCATTCAAATATAACATTTGCTTGCTCTGTGATCGAAAAAAATGCTGAAGAAAAGTGAAAGTCTTATTAAATTCCGTATCAGAACTCAACGAGAAGCACATTTTAAACGACAGATGAAAAAAGCATCTTCCTAATCCACCCAGTGGTGCGATAATGCTTTTCTCTTGTCTTTGACACAGTATTATTTGAATAGTTCTTGCCTTTCTCTATAGAAAGGTATTAAAATCTCTATAGAAAAATATTAGAAATGAGGATATAAATGACGTAACCGACAAAACGCGTTGTTTTTTATACCGCGCAGGTTTCTCGAAGATGGTTGAACCGATTTTAACAAGCTTAGGCTCTTTTAAACGCTACTATTAGGCCATTCATCAATTTCGAAGATCAAATTATTGCGACTTCTGGTTCCGGAGATATAATGATAAAAATGACGCAACCGACAAAACGCGTTGTTTTTTTTACCGCGCAAGTCTCTCGAAGATAGCTGAACCGATTTTAACAAGTCTAGGCCCGTTTGTAGGCTATTATTAGGCCATCGATCTAGTTCGAACATCAAATGGCTGTGACTTTTGGTTCCGGAGATATGATGGTATAATTGACGTAACCAACAAAACGCGTTGTTTTTTTAACGCGCAAGTTTATTGGAGATGGCTGAACCGATTTTAACAAGCCGAGGCTCATTTGAAAGATATTGTTAGGCCATTGATCATGTTCGAAGATCAAATGGCTGTGACTACTGGTTCCGGAGATACGATGATATTAGTGACGTAACCTACAAAACGCAATTCTTTATATCATCTATTTTTTTCAATTTTTAATCACAAAACGCGTTGTTTTTTTACCGCGTAAGTTTTTCGGAGATGGCTGAACCGATTTTACCAAGCCTAGGCCCATTTGAAAGCTATTGTTAGGCCATTGATCAAGTTCGAAGATCAAATTAGTGCGACTTCTGTTTCCGGAGATATGATTGTATAAGTGACGTAACCGACAAAACACGTTGTTTTTTGCCTCTCTTATAAATTTCGTAAAGCACTAGTGGTCAAAAGTTTAAGCACTTCAAAAAAGTCTCCATGCTGAATTTGAGCTAAATCGGACATGGGTAAGGAGTGAAGTGAAATTTTCGATATCAACAATTTCAATCTCGACGTTTCATGCAATTCTAAGACTTTTGGCATAAAAGTTTTTTTTTTTTTCGACTTCAGAAATGGCATGGCTCATCCTGAATTTTCAATTAAACTTTGCTTTTCACCTAACAGTTATCGCTACGGTAAAAATCACAGTACTGAACTAAACCGAACTTAGATTATTATCTGAATTTCAGCACTTGAATGCATTGAATGTTAAATGTAGATTACAATCAAAAATATTGAATCAATTATTCAACTAATAAAATTTCAGTTTGAGCCACAACAACAAAAAAAGGCTTTGCACTGATTTCAGCCAATCCGGTATGCCTCTGAGAAGTCTTCTTTCGTGCTGTTCATTGGTGCGTTCCAGCACGCTCTTTGCAGTGGCGACGGCGACGGCGGTGGCGCCGCCGCGGGCTGCTTCATCAAACACTCGTTCGTACGATTTATTCCTCCTGTTGCTCATCGGGCATGACATTTAATGAGTTTGAATTTTTGAATTTCATTATTGCAGTTGCGCGAGGTTAACTTCAGTTGCTGATAATTTTTTTTTTCTCTTACATTTGTAGGTTTCATTGGACGCAGTTTGGAAGGAATGTCGATGAGTTGAATGAATCATTAGGCATCGACTTGGCATAAATGTCAAGAAACACGTTTTGTCAATTTTGAACTAGGTTCGTTGCTAGCCGAATACAAAGTTGTGCTTTTAATAGATTACCAGGTGTTGGTTGGATTTGCAATGATTAGGGCAAATCAAGTCTTCCTCGAAACAGCACGGGCTTGATGATGCTACATAAAAACAATCATCCATTTAATCCAGAGGCCAATTTATTCAATCAAAGTTAATCAAAAAGGACAAATGAACTCCAATGTAAAGCAGGTGTGTATGATACAATTGAACAATACTGAAAGTACACTAAACATACAGTTTTTTAGTAAGATACAGTTGGTAAATTTAACTGAATACAGTCATCTGCATAATGTCAATAACATGAAAATGTTATTTACAAATCCCCAGTTTACGTCGATGTTTTTGCCATGGAAGTACCCTGTACATGGTTCCTTCGAGGACTCACGAGGACTATGTTTAAATAAACATATCGCAATAAGCCAAACTTAGCATCAAATTTGTTTTTGTTGGAACACGATCGGTTTCCATGAACCGGTTGTAGAACTCAACGCTGCCAACCATACTAATTTATCGGCATTTATACCGATTTTTGTACACTATACATATACCATAAAATAAGAATATGTTCTCTTAAAATACCGACAATTTAATTTTCATACAGAAAAATACCGATTTTCAATTTTTGTGCTTGATGGCATAATGTTGTACCAGGTGACCCGCTCACAATAAATTTTTCATCCTAGATGTTGTTCAGATTGATTATTCCAACAAATACAAATTTTGAAAAAAAAACAAAATAGTTGTCAGCTCAGGTAGAACTATCAAATTCATGGTACTACATTCGGACAGTGAAAGTCGAATCAAGATGGAATTTAGGAAGGGTGTTCTGACAAAAGTTAGAGTAGATTACGGAAACTGAAATGTCGTAATGTCCCGGAAAACTTAATCTCATGTAGATCGATAATTTTCTCCGGAAACTGTCCAAAACGATTAATATTATTCACCACACCCCGGGGGCCACTCTCGTCGATGTCCGACATGCGGGCCACCCGCCGAGTTTTCGTGACTTGGCGGACCCAGCAGGATGCGGCCTTCAACCCTCTTGACCCTCGCCGGGAGGCATAATTTTACTTAGTGTTAAGCCCTTAGTATTAAGCAATATATCTGTCGGATTTTTAAAATCTGTTGATATAAAATGATGACGAGGTTTTATGCCTGCTGGAGAGAGATTGTAAATTTCAGCTCTATTGGACTTTTCCCTGCTCCCAAATAAATAAATAAATCTCATATTTAGAACAACGCATTAATTCGCTTCTCTGCGTTAAATCGAGACAGATTACTCTCTTGACTAAAGTTTTCAGACTTGCTCCGGTCTAACTCCAACGAAATTGCATTCGGCGCAACGATTTTCGGTGAAATGACCCGCTCCCACTTGGGATTCATTTTGTTTTGAACGCCTAACACAAATTTTTCTTAGGTGCCATTTTTGTGCAATTACCGTTTTTCCAGTTACGACGCATTTTAGCAAAACATGATGCTTTGGACATTAATGCAGAAATATCTCGAGTACAACCACATCTTAGAGTAAAATCATTAGAAGCAAATTTGTTGAATTTAATTTTTAGAACCATATTCTAGTGTTCCAATGATTATTTTCCTTAAAACAAATTGTAATATAGCAAATGCCTTCAAATTGTTTTATTTGTAAGTTTTGAAAATGCACTAATCAGATTAACGCCAAAATGTGGTTTTCATAGTCACTAGGAAATAAATATATTATAAAATTATTTAAAGAAGCCCGATTTACCAAAAAATAATAGGGATAATTTTTATTTAAGGCATGCAAAAAAGACATTCGCCCTTTTTGAGTATTAGTCTTGAAATTTGAATGAATGTTTGGCCATTAGGGTGGGACGAGATTTTATGGGAAAAAGATGAAAAGGGTTTTTTTTCTTGTTCCACTCAACTTTTCGTGTTCCCTCTGGGTGTTATAAGAACCGTGCAAAATTTTAGCTCGATCAGTGAAACTATATTTTCGCACCTAAGGTATAAAGTTTGTTTGAAATTTAGTATGGGGAAACTGATTTTTTACAAAACAAAATCGACACTCTAAAAATCAATGCAAGTGTTATTTTTGTTGAAAATTAAACAAGAAAGTAGTATGTGTCGGTTTTTCTTTAATAACCTTTTCTGCATATGTCGGATAGTTTTGCGATCTACGAAGGTTTTATTTCTCGTTTAATTTCCAACATAAATAACACATGCATTGATTTTTAAAGTGTATAGTTTGAACTCCAGTCGATTTTGTTGTAAAAAGTCAGATTCCCCATACTAAGTTCCATACAAACTTTAAACCTCGAAAATATAGTTTCACCGATCGAGCTAAAATTTTGCATAGTTGGTGAAGTTGAAATCTAAATTTTCTTCCACCCTATTGGCCATACTTAAGACGTGTGTAGTGTTTCATTCAGATCCAGATTTTATCATCATGTCTTCTGTTAAAGGGGTCAACTAGTGTGATGGTCATTTATCATAAGCTTGATAATTGAGGATAATTTTTTCGTAAAACCTATAGAACAGAAGAATTTTTATATTGATTTCGGAGGTTCTGTTTATCTGAAGCTAAAGCACCATACACCATTTTAATCATTATATTTGAGATTCTGTTCGGAACTAGAATAAAGATAATAAATTGAAACTAGATAGCTTTCGTCCTAACCGAAGACCACATAAGAAAGGACTTCTTTAAGTGCATATGCAAGGCTCATACAGCTTGGCGCATTCATCCACGTACACTAGGTTATGGTTCAGAGAACAAGCACAGGAACATGGTGTACTATTTCAAGCACAATTCAAACCTTTCGATACGGAACTGGGCCAAGAAGATAAAGTCGCCCCGTGGTTCATCCAGCAGATAACTTGGTGTGGCTGGTGATCTGTGGTTAATCGTACATAACGACCGACACGATCAACGGTCAAATGTATAAAATAGAATGCATCCAGAAGCACTAGCTGCCCTTCCTTCAGTTCCACGAAGATGATACTCAATTTTGGTCGGATTTGGCATCGTGTCTTCACGCTAAACCGATGATGAAGTGATACGAAGCCAACGATGTTTTTGTACTGAAGGAGGCAAATACACCAAACTCGCAAAAACTTCGCTCAATAGAAATTGCGAGTGGCGCGGACATAGCTGAAGGACGAATAAAACTGACATGATTCTTTCACACTTTCGAATATAGTAAATCACTCGTATTAGTTGATTGAGTGAAAATCATATTCTACCATACAATTAAATAATACGGAACAAAAAAATTACAACTAACAATGTTACAGTAGTTTGTTGTGGATTTACATACCGAGTAGAGGAAAACTTCGCATACGCCTTTGGAAATATTTGAATGGTTCAAAAACGAACCGGTTTGCGCAATTTTGCCGATGTTCACAAGTGTTGAGTACTTTTTGCCATCGATTATCTATCTACACCAGAACCAAAATTCTGGAGCAGAGTTCAGGAACTGAATTCAAGAAACAAAGACGATATAAGTCCAATTCCAAATTCTTGTTTGGAACTCAGATACAGAACTCAGTTCATGAATTTAGTTCTACACGAAAGTGAACTGTGATGAAAATTCCACAGAAATTCGTCAGGTTTATTTGTAGAAATGTTGTTTTTTTTTGTCTATAATTTTTTTAGCAGTGAGAATGTGACGAAAAAAAGTATCAGTCCGAATTTTGGCAGTAACGCAGCTACTTACAATTGCTGATCGAGTATTTGTATTTATCCTTTGTTGACACTTACCTGTAAAGAAAAGAAAAAACTATGCGTTAGTGAAATTACTTGAAACGTTCATGATATCTCCGGTAAACCTTCAACTTAATGCCTAACCAGGCCTATACACAGGATTTCGTTTCGGGAGGGGCCCTCAGATATAAAAAAACATTAATGATACTGAGGCTTGCTTATGTAGGGGAGAGTGTTCGGTTACCGGCACCCTTTTCTTTTAAGCTTATAAGTTCTGAATAAGTGTACATTATGCGGACATATATACATCAATGGAGAGCTGAAGTCCCTAGCTAACAACTGAATAAGAAACAAAGTTGATTCATTCGATTGAAAAAAAATTATTATCAATTTAGTAAAATGATAAAGGGTGTAGCCGCGGTTGCATATAAAAACTGCCTCCAAACAGAAAAAAAAATATATACGCTGTTTGGAAGGTTTTATATTGGAGATGATTTTCCCAAAATTTAAACCCTTTAACTTCCAGATTGGTGGAGTTAGGGTGGTTTCTCTGATTTTCATTTTATTTAATTTTTTCAAAAACCTCTCTGGCGAAAAAATTGAAAAAAAATCAGGAATATTTTAGGAATTATTAGAAACCTCTCTGATTTTTTTCAGAATTTTCTCAAAATGTATTTCATGTGGAAAAAAATGTTCAAATGTTTTTGAGTACGTTACGCTGCAATTTTTTCTGATTTTTAAAAAATGTGAGCGGGTATAATATCAGACTTTGAAAAAATAAATCATTCGGAGAACCATGCGTCCCCACAAAATTGTCATCATCCGATGGAGACGCATGGTATTTAGTTCTAGAATCATATACCACATGCCCTTAGAACTAAATACCATGTGTTTCCATATACAACTTGAGTTCTGGGCTTGAGTATTGACGTAATAAATAATGATAAAAGAATTTTATTCCGTAACGTAATAAATAATGATAAAGAAATTTTATTATTGTGCCAGCGGACGGTTGTAATTCGTTTCTAACTCGTCTCTTGCGGGAGACTCACATCGATGACTTGAGGTTTTGGAATAGATAATAGTTTGAGGAGGCCAATCAGGTGAACAAGGTGGATGGGTAAGTAATTGGAATTGTGCTTCATGGTTGGTAAACGACTGGGCAATGCGCAATTCAGGCCCCAATGCGGTTCATAGCCTCTTGTCCAGTAACTCCTATCCATACCTCCCCGCGGTGCCGGCTGGGGTGCGAGTAATCATAGGAAAGATCGGGTAACCAACCCCGGTGGGACGTTGATCGTATGCTGACAGGGAAGGGGGGGGGCTTGCTTTCTCTTTACAGAGAGCAAGCCTACCCGAGCGTCTGTTCTCCATGTTGGGGCGGCTCGAAACAGCGTCTGTTCTCCATGTAAGGGGCGGTTGATTACCGTCCTTGTGTCAGTGTTGGGCTCTAAACAGTGCTGACACGATAGCCCTCCGGAGATACCGGAGGTTGGTGTAGGCCTAACAATAAATACGACTCGGAATAATCGGCAAAGACCAACGCGACGAAATAAGGACTACGATTGGAAGCTTGGCACATGGAACTGCTAATCGCTTGGCTTCCCAGGATACGACCGAATGCTGCATGATGAGATTCAAATCCGCGGCTTCGATGTCGTAGCTTTGCAGGAACTTTGTTGGACGGGACAGAAGGTGTGGAAAAGTGGACATCGAGCGACTATCTTCTGCCAGAGCTGTGGGACAACCAGCGTTCTAGGAACGGGATTTGTAGTGTTGGGCAAGATGCGCCAGCGCGTGATTGGGTGGCAGCCAATCAGTGATAGGATGTGCGTATTGAAGATCAAGGGCAGTTTCTTCAATTACAGCATCATCAACGTGCACTGCCCACATAAGACAAGACCCGATGACGAGAAGGAAGCATTTTACGCGCAGCTGGAATGAACCTACGACAGCTGTCCACGGCGGGATGTAAAACTTGCCATCGGCGACATGAATGCTCAGGTACGCCGGGAGGCAATGTACAGGCCTGTGATCGTGCTGGAGAGCCTGCACGAGGTAACAAACACCAACGGCCAACGATGAGTGGACTGTGCAGCCTCCCGAGGAATGGTAGTCCGAAGCACCTTCTACTCCCGCAAAGATATCCACAAAGCTACCTGGAGATCACCTGATCAACATACGGAAAATCAAATCGATCACGTTCTCATCGACGGGCGATTTTTCTCCGATGTCATCAATGCCCGCCCCTACCGCAGTGCCAACATTAAGTCTGACCATTACCTTGTTGCAGTTTGTATGCGCTCAAAACTATCGACGGTGCACAACACTCGTCGCACAGGACCGCCGGGACTCAATCTCGAGCAGCTACGTAGCATTCGTACTGCGGAGGAATACGCGCAACAACTGGAGTTAGTGCTACCAACGGAAGAGCAGCTTGGCGCGGCGACTCTTGAAGACGGCTGGAGGAATATAAGGTCCGCCGTGAGTAGCACTGCTGCAACCGTTCTAGGTACTAGGTTATCGAATCGAGGAAATGACTGGTTTGACGACGAATGTCAGCAGTTAGTCTAGAGCGAACGAGGAACGATACAGACAGGCACGGAACAGACAGAACACGGTTTTCCGGAGGAAAAAGCGCCACCAGGAATACCAAGATCGCAAAGCGATGGAACAGCTGTACCGCGCAAATGATACACGGAAATTCTACGAGAAGGTGAACCGCTTTCTCGCCACAGGCCGAAATGTGCACAGATACCACTGGTAACCTTCTCACGAACGAACGTGAGGTGATCGACAGGTGGAAGCAGTACTATGACGAGCATCTGAATGGCGAAGCACAGGATTCAGAGAACGACACAGGAATCAATCTGGGTGCACGCTCAGCCGACGACAGATCCCCAGCACCTGATCTGACGGAGATACGTGAGGAGATCGGCAAGCTGAGGAACAACAAAGCCGCGGGCAAAGACCAGTTACCAGGCGAGCTGCTCAAACATGGAGGAGAGTCACTGGCTAGAGCGATGCACTGGATGATTTCTAAGATTTGGGAGGAGGAAATTCTGCCGCAGGAATGTATAGATGGAGTGGTATGTCCCGTCTACAAAAAGGGCGATAAGTTAGATTGTTGCGATTACCGCGCAATCACATTGCTCAACGCCGCCTACAAGGTACTCTTCCAAATCGTTGGCCGTCGTCTACCACCAATAGCTAAGGAATTCGTAGGGCCGTACCAAGCGGGATTTACTGGAGCCCGCGCCACTACGGATCACATATTCGCGATTAGACAAGTACTCCAGAAGTGTCGTGAATACAACGTACCCACGCATCACCTATTCATTGACTTCAAAACGGCATACGACACAATCGATCGAGAACAGCTATGGCAGATCATCCACGAATACGGTTTCCCGCATAAACTGACGCGATTGGTCAAAGCAACGATGGATAGAGTGATGTGCTACGTCCGAGTATCTGGGACGCTCTCGAATCCCTTCGAATCTCGGAGAGGGCTACGGCAAGATGATGGACTCTCTTGTATCTTGTTCAATATTGCCTTGGAAGGTGTGATTCGAAGAGCGAGGATCGACACGAGTGGCACGATCTTCCGAAAGTCCGTACAACTTTTTGGCTTCGCTGACGATATTGATATTGCGACACGTAACCTTGAGAAGATGACGGAAACCTACATCGGACTGAAAGTTGAAGCTAGACGTATCGGACTGGCCATGAATGCGTCGAAAACAAAATAGAGGCTTTAGAGAAGAAACACTACGCCTTCCACCACGAATATTGATAGACGGTGACGATATCGAGGTGGTTGATGAGTTTGTGTATTTGGGCTCACTGGTGACCGCCGATAATGACACCTCACGCACCCTCAGTGTTTTCGAAAGAAAGGTACTGAGGACCATCTATGGCGGAGTGCAGATGGACGACGGAACGTGGAGACGGTGTATGAATCACGAATCGCAACAGCTGCTAGGAGAACCACGTACCATCGTACGGACAGCTAAAATCGGACGTCTACGATGGGCTGGGCATGTCATAAGGATGTCGGACGACAGCCATGTGAAAATGGTTCTTGAATCTAATCCGACTGGTACAACAAGAAGAGGAGCGCAGCGAGCAAGGTGGATCGATCAAGTGGAGGGTGATCTCAGAAGCGTTCGTGCCTTGAATGGCTGGCGACGAGCAGCCATGGACCGAGTTATGTGGAGACGTATTCTTGATACAGCAAAGAACACCCCAGGCCTATATCTGTCAGGCAAGGTAAGTAAACCATGTAAGGCCCTTTCACAGCGATTTCGGGTTTTAATCGCTCGATTCATGCATGCTAGTCAATTGCAAGCATTGAGGTAGTCCTCCAAAAGTACACCATGACAATCCCAGAAATCCGGAATCATTATCTTTCCGACCCAATGTGCCTTCCTTCCAGGTTGTTGGGTAATCATTTTGTTCTCTGGCGTATAATAATGGATCCAGCCAAACATGTACTCGAAGTGCATTTGCGTTCGTATTTTTTGTCCTAAATAAGTATGTGCGGGATCCAGCGGCAGGACAACTTTCTCATCAGCAGAATCTTGCCCAACTATGGTAAGCTCGTGCACTTTCTCTTGGCGGTCTTTCAGTGCAAATTAGTGTGTTTTTATTATTGTCGTTTATTTGCCCCGGATTAAACCTTAATTTTATTTAGCTTTGACGCAGTTCGCTTCATATCAAACATGTTTTTTTTCTGTTTCTGTCTCATCTATGCAATGCTAGTGCAGCGCATCCCCTCGAAAGATTATAGGTAACATCCCAAAGGCGACGATGAAGAATATGTTCAACAAGCGAATTGCTTCGGAAAAAAACTCTAAACCGATTTCAATTTTTTTTTGTCTATGGTTTTTTACTCTTTCTCTGAAACACCGTCCTAACTCATCATATCTCGCTGATGACCCTTGTTCCTGGAACGGCACAATTTTTTTTGTTGCACTACATTCTCGGATATTGTGAGGGACGGAGAGGGTGCTAGACACTGGAGAAAACCCCCCGCCCAAAATTTACCTGCTCTCAGCTGTCGGATTTTTACCCTTTCGGTTGTAGCTTTCGGACGCTACGAAATCAAACATAAAGCATATCGTTCGACAATTAAAGGAAAATAATTTTTATCGAGTGGAACGTTGAAACTAACAGCAGTGGCGCGCACGTGTAACAGTAGGAAATCAAGTGCACACTGAATTTTCCCATTATCCCGAAAGGTTGTCGACACCCTTCGCTGGAGCAGGCGTTCAAACAATCAAAAATTTGAACAAAACAAAACAACAAAAAAAAGAATAACAATTTCACAAGCCACGAGGTGTTGACTAATTGGGCAATGAACAGCGTGGTTGGCAAATGGACATTTTTGACGGAAGGTTGTTGATTTTGATCATGTTGCGATAATAATTTAATTGCCCCAAGTCGGTAATTGGCGATGGAACGTTCCCAGCGAAATAAATTTACCAAAAACAACAACAACAAACAGTAGTTAAGTTTATCGTTCAACATAAAATCAGTGGCGTTTGACATATCGCCTTGATGAATTCAAATGGTGATCATAACTCCAGCTTCAACGGTCGTTTCTCCGATCGCTGGCCTTGACAAAACGGAACCCACGGTTCAGAATTGGATCTGTCTCATCCACGAAGGATCGGTTTTTCGGAGAAATTCCAATCACACAGCCAATTTCGCGATATCTTCCACGAACACCCGAGAAAAAAAAACTTTTGTACGACGGCCTGAATTTCGATTTTTTTTTATGCCACTTTGAAATTTTACCCAAAAACTCATGGTCGTGCTTATTTTTTTTCTCCCGTTGCATTCAAAGATAGATAAATCAAACAATTTTTGCAAACCGTGCGAGATTAGACAACCAATAAAGAGAGAGAGAGAGATATATATATAGAACTAGAGAGAGAAAAAAGAAGGTAGGCGGGCATTGCACGAGTCAGGTTTTTAAAAAAAAACAAGTCTTCCGTAGAAGTAAACAAACCACCGCTGCATTCCTACCTTTCACCAACTACTCCGCGAGTCACACAGACGCATTCAAACAAAAATACACATTATGCATGTGTGGGAAGAATAGCCGCCGTCTGCAGGCGCGATGCGAGGAATTTGCGTACCTATTTTTAAAAATATAGTCACAGGAAAATGACCGGTGTAAACTTATAATAGTTCTGCTTCAGGTTTTGCTGTTATTGTTGGACGGATGTTAGCCTTTGTTTGAAACCTGACAGCCACCACCAGTCAAAACAAGGGTACGAGAGAGAGAGAGAGATAGAGAAGGTGTGTTGATTTTTTTGTGCGAGCTACGAATTCGAATTTATCAATTTCTTTTCGCACCAGACAGACGAAGAGAACGGGTAAAAACGGGGTAAAGGCTATCGTTCGCCTAACGGCCAACACGCGGCGGAACTCATCATCGCCGATATTTCACACACACACACATGGTCACACGCTCACACCGCTGGGCAGTGGCGGACTGATCATCCGACGGGGTTGGGGGGCAAGCAGGTGCGGTTACCGCAACGTGTGAGTATTTCATGCCGAAACATCGTCGTCCGCTTGAAAGCTTCAAGGTGGGACAGAGATTCGACAAGAGCGAGAAGCTCGACTTCGGTAGGGGTTTCTCGGTAGATTAGATAATTCTAATCAACCGACTTAAAATGAAAGTAGAGACGAAATATTTTGGCTGAGAATTAATTCACATAGATAAAACCGAAGCTTCTAAGCTAATTAAGGTAGGCACTGAGCATTAGTATTTCGCAGCTATTTCACACGATATTTTGATACCAATGCATTCCTTTTCTTGAAAGGGGAAAGTATTATTAAGGGCCTTTACTAACAGAAGAGTCTCTTCCTTTATTTTAAGAATTTATGATTTTTCGAAACAAAAGTTATAAAGTTTTAAGTCAGTTTCAACGATAACCTCTTCATTCGTGAGAAATTTCTTACCAGCGAGCAATTTTTTAAGGTCTACGAACAACCAGTAGTCGCTGGGAGACAAATCTGGCGAATACGGTGGATGTGAGAGCAATTCGAAGTTCAATTCATATAGTTTGGCCATTGTTTTGATTAACTTGTGATACGGCGTGTTGTTTTTCTTTGCCAAACGCTCCAATAACGCTATATAATATTAACTGCTAATGGTACTTCCTTTCTCAAGATAGTCGATAAATATTATACCACGCACATCCCAAAATACAAAGGCCATAACCTTTCCAGCCGATTGTTGTGCTTTCGGGCGCTTCGGACGAGGTTCACCAGTTGCTGTCCACTCAGATTACGGTCGTTTTGAGTGAAATGATGAATCCATGTTTCATCCATTGTCACATATCGACGCAGAAATTCCGGTTTGCTACGTTTAAACATGGCCCAACACTGCTCAGAACCATCAACACGTGCTCGTTGTAGGTCAACAGTGAGCAAACGCGGCAACCACTTTGAACAGAGCTTACTCATAGTCAAATGCTCATGCAATACAACGCCAACACGTTCTTCTGATATTTTTACGATGGCAGTTAACTCACGCAACTACACTCTTTTCGACCATTCAAAATGATCTTGTGAATTTTTTATGTTTTCTGTTGTTCATCAACCAACGTTTTATTGTTGTTTCTGATGAAGCGGAGTCTCCATAACACTTTTCAAGTCATTGCTTCTCTTGAACGGTATTTTACCCATCAAGACGCAGTGTAAAATTAAAACACGAAACTGGTTTTGATCCATTGTTCTGAAAAAAAATTTTAAGTGACGGTTTAATTTAAGTAACGGTGTTCAATATTGAACACACTTTACCCTATAATTCCGGAGCCGGGAGTCGGATCCGGATGAAATTCAGGAATTCCGTATGAGACCGAAAGACCTTTCATTTGAATCTAAGTTTGTGGAAATCGGTCAAACCATCGCTGATAAAAGTGAGTGAGATCCATTTTGGTATATATAACCACTATTTCCGGTACTTCCGGAACCGGATACCGGGAACCAGGATAGCTGGAATCGGTTTGTTTAGTTGCCTACTGATAATGACTATCGATTTGTGTAGTTTTGAGACCAGTGTAGAATTTTTTTACGATTTTTGTTTCGCCGGTTTAAGTGACGGTGTACAATATTGAACACACTTTACCCTATAATTACGGAACTGGGAGTCGGATCCGGATGAAATTCAGGAATTCCGTATGGGACCACGAGACCTTTCATTTGAATCTAAGTTTGTCAAAATCGGTTCAGCCATTTCCGAGAAAACCTAGTGAGAACTAGCGCCATCTATGTATTAGGTCTGGGACTTTTCAGCCCATGTGTTATATTGTCGTAGGATCTTTCTGCTTTGTAAGTTTGGCAGTTGTCGTGTGCTACAAAATATGAATAAACTGAAAATATCATTAGGCAGATTTTAATGTAAGAATATGCGTCTACTAAATAAGCATTTTATTCTAGTAAAACGTCTAATAATCAATTGCTATTTAGTACCTGGCTTATAGCAGAGGCAATGCTTCTATCCATGGTTTGAACAAGCAAAAAAAAACTATTCCATATCTTTGACATCTATTACATATCTTTGATATCTATTATTACGAGATGACTGAACCGATTTTCAAATGAAAGCTGATTAGGTCCCATACTAAGTTCCTGAATTTCATTTAGATCTGATTTCGGGTTCCAGAGTTATGGAGTAAAATGTGAAAAAAATTAAATTTTATGTTTTCTAACTTTTCTCATAGATGGCGCGACCGATTTTCATCCGGAAATATAGGGTAAAATGTGTTAAAAATTTTATATCATTCCTGAAAAGGGCGAAAACCCGTAAAAAAAATGCCAAATCGACCTCAAATCTTTCCCAATTGATAGTTTTTATCAGTAGACGGTTTTTGACTGATTTCAGTTATTCTTTTTAAAATCGAAGATTATTCTTTTTAAAATCGAATTATTATTTTGAAGAATACCACAGGACTATATATGATAGTATGATTGATATGAGAAAGGCATCATTACACCACTAGGTGAATTAAAACAGGTTTTATCATTAAACTGACTTTCCAAATGAAACAATGAAAAAAGCGAAAAATAATTAAATACAAATATAATAAACATATTTGAAAGAAACTTTCACGAATTTCGAATAAACCAATAATCTTAATATAATTGTATGAAAATGAGAAAAAAACTTTTTTCATGATTATTTCATACAATTTATCAAAACAATTGAATTTTTCTATGTTCTGAACTTTTCAAAAATCGTAAATAAAATTTCGTAATACAATAAAACACCGTAAAAAAATTCCTGGGGTCAGAAAATATGTTTAAACTTTTGACGAAAAGTATGGCTAATGGCATGTTGTTGCCTTTCTCATATTGAAAAGTTATGCAATCACTGACTTTTGAGCCGAGGCACGAAGGGCCGAATGCCACATACCATTCGACTCGGTTCGTCGAGTACGCAAAATGTCTGTATGTTGTTTGTGTATGTATGTATGTAACATTTTTTTTCACTCACTTTTCTCGGAGATGGCTGAGCCGATTTTCACAAACTTAGATTCGAATAAAAGGTCTTGTAGCGCCATACAAAGTTCCTGGTTTTTATTAGAATCCCACTTCCGGTCCCGGAATCACAGGGTGATTTGTGCAAAAAAAAATGAAAATAAGTGCACTTACTTTTCCCAGAGACGGCTGAACCGATTCTTACAAAATTAGATTTAAATGAAAGGTATAATTATCTCATACAAAGTTTCTGAATTTAATTACGATCCATATTCCGGTTCCAGACTTACAGGGTGATTAAAATTCCTATTTCAAATTACTTCCGCAATTTTTTCAGAGATGGCGTAACCGATTTCAACAAATTTAACTTCAAATGAAAAGTCTTATGCTCCCATACAAAGCTTCCAAATTTCATCCGACTTCCGGTTCCGAATTTATAGAGTAAAGTGTGTTAAAAATTCAAAACCATCATTAAGAGCGGTGTAACGAAAAGCGTAAAAAAAAATCTTAGTTGGCCTCGGAACTACTCCATTAGGTAGCCATTACCAGTAGACATCCAAATAAACCGATTCCGGCTATCTAGGCTCCCGGTTTCTGATTCCGGAAGCATCGGAAATAGTGGTTATATATTCCACAATGGATCTCACTCACTTAACTTGACCGATTTTCACAAACTCCGGTTTAAATTAATAATTTTGTGGATCCGACATCCGATTCTTGCATGACAGGGTGAAGATTGCTAAAAATTTTTACACTGTCACTAAAAGCGGCAAAGAGAAAAACGTTAAAAAAATTCTTTCTACCTTTCTCATATAGAAAGGCTATGCATTCACTGTGAAAACCGACTTTTGAACCGAGGCCCGGAGGGCCGATTGTCATATACCATTCGACTCAGCTCGGTGAACTGAACAAATGTCTGCGTGTGTGTGTGTGTGTATATATGTAACAAAAATATGCACTCACTCATATATAAAATCTATGAAATATAAAATAAAAATATTGGTAATGACTGAGACTCAAACCGAGAATTACTGGGTCGCAAAGATCGTCCGTGGATCGCCTGAGCTACAGAAACACATATCTGCGTGGTAGGTAAATGGTGCATATACTCATACAGTCGCAGTAGCTGACCGTTTGAAAGCGGCGATTGAAAATTACGTAAGAAGTATGTAAAATTTAATCAATCCTGACGAGAAATACAGATGATAAACATAAAAATGCGCTTTTTCAACGCTAAATTTATTGCTGCATAGAAAATTGGAAACAAACTTAATTTTGATATGTGAACAAATACTCTTAAATTGATGTTACCTTCAATGGAAAATTATAGCTCATATAGATTTCCGTCGTCACTGTTTACGTTAGTATAGACATTCCATTACATTTATTTTCAAATATTTGTACAGTGTATACACCCAAACCTCCATTTACGAACTAAAGTAGAGGTTTATGAATCAAATCAGTTCGTAGAAAAAAATCATTATTTGGAACTAACTTTGTAGAAAACGTTTACGTTATTTGGGATTTAGTTATAAAAAATTTTGTTGTTGCTACGATTATTGTAAAACCTAATCATACGGATATTTTCCAAACGTATGTGAACAACCGGTGCCGGAAAATGATATTTGAAGTCGTTTCAAAATCCAATATGGCGACATCCGGTTTATTGATATTTTATAAAAATCCTTACAATATGAGTATTTTCGGAAAGTATTTAATGAGTAGAACAAGAACTGCGTTTGAGGTCGTTCCGAAACCCAAGATGAAGACATCTCAATCTTCATAATGTCAATATTTTAGCGAGAGCCGATGGTTTAAGGTCCAATAAAGAGTGATCCGTGCGAAATTTGTTCGTCACTCGACGGCCCGTCCATGAGCGTCGAAATCGTCACACAATTTTCTGTTTATTTCGCGAATTCATCTATTGTTCTCAAGATAAATTTTCACAATTTCAAAGCATTGTTCTGGTGTAAATCTATCCATGAGAAATGTTCAAATTTTTCTGACAAAAACACCAGAAGTGACTTTGGTAGTTGGACGATACCCTTCAGAATTGAATGTATACAACATTATTAGTTTGGTTCGATTGAAGTAAATACACCTCCTGCAGATCGAGATGCACTTGCTTCTTGCGTGAAAATTTACATTACTTGAAGTCAACAGGAAAGGATATTTGAATAACTTTGAAATTTGAAAAACATGTAACTTTGAACATTCACATAAAAACCGCATAAAAAAAACTTGTGTAATAAACTTCATTTCAGTCGTTCCGGTCGTAAGCGAAGAAAAGTGCCGTCATAAATGATTCGAGGAGATACGACCATAGGTCGCCAATCACATCAGTCTAGGTTTACTCGTTTTGCCCAATCGATTTTAAGCTTCGGTTTAGTTAATATGAACAAACGATAGCGTTGCAATAAGGAGTGTATCGAAAATAAGCTATCCACATACATTTGAGTTGTACGCATGTATTTGTGATGGTTTTTTTTATGCTCAGATCACAGCATGCTATGCGATTGGCTGTCAGCTTTCGTTTGTTCACTTGTTTGTGCGGTTGAAATTCTGCGTTTTCAAAATGTCGCGTTTTGGAAAGGAAGTGAAAATTAAGGTTCTGGAAACATGGCTAAGTGAAAAGAATATTACTATTCGAAAATTGGCAAAGCGGTTTGGAATTTATTATGCCAGTGGTAAAACCAACATACATAAGTTTGGGGAACACTATTCTTTGGATGAGCCCACCAGGAAGAGGCAGAAAACCCGGTTCTTCCAACCCAAAACTGGACCAGAAAGTGGTATCTCTAATCACGAAGAACAAATCAATGTCAATACGTGATTTGGCCAAAACGACAGGAACGAGCGTCGGAATGATCCAACGTATCAAGAGGCGAAATCACCTGCAGACCTACAAGAAGCAGAAATTCTCGAAACAAAGTGTGGAATAGAAGAAGCGAACGAGGGCCCGAAAATTGTATTCGCGTCTTTTGCAGTGTCCGACTGCATGCGTTTTGATGGACGATAAAACTTATGTAAAGGAGGACTCAAAAACCCTTCCTGGTCCACAATACTTTACTGTCGTCGTTCAGGAGGATGTGAGCGATCCGGACAGGTCGATTCAAGTGGAGAAATTCGGTCGAAAGGTACTGGTATGGCAAGCAATATGTTCCTGTGGTTTGAAGTCAACCATTTTTTACACTACCGGAACAATAAAAAAAAGAAATCTATCGACCTGAGTGTCTCCAGAAGAGACAGCTGCCTTTATATGAGAAGCATAGTACACCTCCACTGTTTTGGCCGGATTTAGCGTCGCCTCACTATGCCAAAACCACTCTCAATTGGCTTGCGGAAAAGGGTGTGAATTTCGTTGAGAAAAATATCAATCCACCAAATTGCCCTCAGCTTCGACCTATCGAACGTTACTGGGCAATCGTGAAGACGGTCTTCAAGAAGACTGGTAAGGCAGCTGGGAACATGCAGAAGTTCAAAAAAATTTGGGCTCAAGCGTCCAAAAAATGCGATACAACACTTGTCCGGAACTTGATGAAGAGCGTTCGATCAATAGATCGAAAATTCGTGAAGGAATAACTTAAATTTCATCCGGTTTTCATTATGCTCAAGTTTAACCTCGTACAACTAAGGATCAATTTTTAGTTTGTATAAAATACCGTTTTTGTCACAATTTGAAAGAAAAGCTTATTTTCGATACACTCCTTACATAAAATGCTAGCTAGAAAAAGGTCGAGTCAAATTGAAAAGACAACCGAATATTCACAAGTGTTCAAACGAATCCCGTGTACATATTAAATGAATAACAATTGAACTGAAAACAAATTTCTCCGATACAACCAATGAATATAAAATCGATCCCCAGGCTGCCATTAAACATGAATCAAAAGAAAGAATTTTTCTTACACCAATTTTACCAATCCAGATTCGAATCCGGTTATGCAAAAAAAAGGAAAAACAATAACAAACCGTACCCAAAAAGCTCCCTAGTTCAAATCAAATCCAAAAAAAAACCGAACAGCAACTGCGAAACAACTTCAGCAAACACACTTACGTGATGTTAAAATGATATAATCGAAAAGGGGACCGCCGATTCGAGGCACGGTCGAGAACCACGCGCGTGTCCTGGTGGCCAGGTGAACTCCGCAAAGCAGTTGACCGTCGTCGTTCGGTGATAAAATTTTACTGCCACTTTCGTTTTTCGTTTTGACCACCCGAAGAAAGCTCCCGGGAAACCATGCACCAACACACACACACACACGCACACACCACGCTGCCCCAAGAGGGCGGATGCGGGAGGGGGCGGGAAACCAATTAGGCCACTCTTGTGCCTGCCGGGACCTTCACTTGATTTGGTTTTCCTTGGATATTCAGCTTCCAATTTATTAACCCTGATCACGTAATAGCACTTTCTTTGCCGGACCGCACAAACTACCGCATGCACTAATATTTCTTCCGCTTGGATTTTTCTTCGTCAATTGAGCACCGACACCAAAGGACTATTCTCGAGGAGTGGTGCGGCGGTAGGGAACACAATTTTCTGCGGGTTTCCGATGACAGCTTCGAAATGAAATTCCGATTCGCAGATAAGTCGGCTGTATGCAATTTGCAAACCACTTTTTTGGTCCTGCAGAACCGGACGCTTACGCTCTACAGCTTTTATATATTATGCAACTTTTAGCACTTCGGTTTTCACCAAACACATAAACACACTCACATTACGCTTCGATAATGCATACGTTCTTCTTGTACACTTCTTAGAAATCAATATTGACCAGTTTGCTGCCAAGATTGGTCATCAAACAGAACTGACAGCAACACTTCAGTTGTATTAATTCTCTTTTAACCATTACGAGTTTTTATTCTTTTTCTTCTCAAAACACTCACAAACACGTCGATTTATATTGTTTTTAAAGGTTTAAAATGCTATGTCACCACTGTTTCCATTACCAGATAGCGGAATTCCTTTCACGGATTCCAACAGCTTGATTATGATGTTATTGTTAAATTGGATTAATGGCGCTGTCGAAGGAAGAACAGGTCGTTATCAGTTTGTTCACGAAGGTGCTACCAGTTGGGAGTTGAGTCGAATGTTGCACAATGCTAAAATAGTTGTTTGAGGTGTTTATGCGAATCATTTCGAATCTTGAATAAGTTTGAAGTTTCTGACAACAAAAAAATGGTAGGTTCGGAAAAAGCACGTTAGATAGGCGCCGCAAGGCGACACTCTGTGATCACTGATATTTTCTCTTTTTATCGCAAATATTTACTAAGATGTTCCAAGGTTTATTTTCTTTTTGAATATTCAATTTGTTTCTTAGCCGTCTTTCTTGGAAAACTACTGAATATGTGATTCGTAATTATTCGTCACAAACATGAGAAAAGAAAAATTGAGAAACTTTTTTTTCCATTGTGTTCAAAATGGTGTCATATCATAGTTATTTTTCAGGAAACATGCCGACAACGAAAATTCTTGTAGTGATACTGCCAATGATTCCGCATCTTCAACCAAACGTCTACCAATGACAGTCGATAGACCAAGCAAAAAGGGGCCAAAGTTAAACTAAACTGCCCCCGGCAACACTCAACCAAATATATAAGTGTTTTGCAAATAGCATTAACTTTACGTCTGCTTAGCGGTTCAAGTTGAACTGTTTAAGTTTGCAATAAGCAGTTCAATTTGAACTGCTCTGCACTGACGAGTCTAAGACGAAACGTAAAGAAAAGTAAAAACGGTTATGTGCCCTAAGCACAAACATAGGCTAACCCCTAAATGACCATACCTGCATCGGCCAGAATAAGCCGAAAACAACGTTTTCGTTCGGCACGTCAGGAAAGACGTGGTACTTCGGTACCAAATATATAAGTGTTTTGCAAATAGCATTAACTTTACGTCTGCTTAGCGGTTCAAGTTGAACTGTTTAAGTTTGCAATAAGCAGTTCAATTTGAACTGCTCTGCACTGACGAGTCTAAGACGAAACGTAAAGAAAAGTAAAAACGGTTATGTGCCCTAAGCACAAACATAGGCTAACCCCTAAATGAACACTCAACCGATAATTAACCACGGCAAAAATTTCCGAATAGTTTAATATAAGAAAACATTTGTGAGCTATGGGGCGGTGAAGACAAAATTGAAAATGCAAACAGTGAACGAATCGACCTTCAACCGTCGTTAGAAGCTATTGAAGACGTCCTTTTACTTGAAAAGGAAAAGACAGTAAAACTAAACAAACCTTTTTTTTATTTTACTCCGTTTTGGTTATAAACCAGAAACACAGTGAATATATGTCATCTGTCTGTAGCCAGCAATGTTGCAAATTTTAGTTTCTGACATTGCACGAGACAAAAAATTCCCGGTTTTCAGAATAGACTTGAATCGCCTATGATCAGTATTTTTTTTTTTTTGAATATTTCAAGAAATCCCATATCCACAAGAACATCGAGAGTTGAGTATTTTTTGGGTATCTCGGTTTAGAAATAGGAAATATTTATTATGCCAAGTTCACATAACAATGGGAAGAAGTCGTTCTTGGTTTTTTTATATAGATAAGTTATGCAATCACTGCGAAAATCGATTTTTTTTTAGAGATGGCTGAACCGATTTTTTTTTGTGGTCCCATTCGCTTTTCATCCGGATCCGACTTCCGGTTGTGAAAAGGGTGAACAGGTGGAGATCTGCAGAGTGAAAATATAAGCTCTAATCTTGATTAGAAACTGTTTCTTCGGTTCGACAGCCTCCTTGTATCGATTATATGATTTTGAGCACTGTTTTGTTAATTTCGCTCCCAGAATTCAATATAGAATTATCAACGAAACGCTGTATTAAGTATGAGGATTTGCTTAATAGAAGATTTATACTTCATGCTCTCTTCAATATTTCTGTTAAGTGCAGCTTTTACCCCAAATTAGATTATTGTTAGTGTTTTCTAGGTGGCCAGAAATACCATCAGTCATTTAAAGGCCAAATAATTAAGAATTAAATTTAAAGCCTTATAACTAAAATTGAAATTGTTATTTTCCGAGCTATTCAGTATTTTGTAAGACTACCTCTAAATAGGTCTTATTAAGGCTATCTGGAAAATCAGTAGTTCTCAAGACTCTTAGGATTCAAACTAGGAGTGTATTCTAGAGATGGGCAAAACCGTTCATTACAAAGAATCGCTCAAAACTTAAAAGTTACTACTACCGAAAGAATTAGTTCTATTGAACCGTTCCTTCGTTCTTCTTTTTTATATGTCATTTATTTTATCCCGGTTTTCAACCTTTTTGGTTTCGTTCTTCTGAAACTTTGTACGTTTCTTCGAAAATAATATGAGAGCTACAGATTACAGATTCAAGTATAGTGAGTACTTTTTGCATATATTTCTACCAACAATCATTCTCTTTATATATGTTATCAAAGGTCACGAATGTGTGTAACTTCTACCAGATTTCACAAACCTGCAATCATTCGACTTTTTTTTCATTTCTATATAGAGAACTATCATTCTTAAATAAATAACTAAAATTCACTCTCTCTCTCTTGGAGGAGAAATAACTCGTTGAGCTGTTCGTGAACGGATTGCCCATCTCTCAAGTATTCCTATACTATTTTAAACTAGTATAGTCTAAAAACAATTATACCTAAGGTCAGAAATGAACAAGAAACAATTCTCCTCCCGATTCCATCTAACAACATATACAATATTCTTTCAAAATCGAATTTCAGCGAAACAGAACAAAATCCTTCTAGAATTCTTAAAATGGACTCTTGTCGCTCTGGAAAAACAACAACAATCTATACCTCTGGTGACTGAGATGATCCAAGTTTGATTCTTCGTCGACATCAACACGCGCATACCAAGGTTGCAACACAAGTATTGTCTCAAGATGACATTATTGAGACAAATTATGATGAAATTAGGACAATTATTAGCCCACTCAAAAATATGAAGGCTCCTAGAAATTTTTCATAATTTTATTAAACACGTTAACTGATATTTCATTTGCAATCATATTATGCAAACTTATTCTGAAATTTAACAGAAATCCAGCAAAAGCAGAATAAATGCTTTCTGATCCACTAAAAATCGCTGCCAAACCCTTACAATTGTTTTCATTGTTCGATTTCACTATTCTTTACGTCTTCGACTCGTCAGTGCAGAGCAGTTCAAATTGAACTGCTTACTGCAAAAACTTAAATAATTCAATTTGAACCGCTAAGCAGACGTAAAGCCATGATTTACACAGTACCAATTTCGTTAAGTTGTTGTTCCACCAGGAAGAAAACGTTTAGAAGGAGTCCTTCCTGGTTTAGTACAAATACAGAGATCACAAATATAGAATCATTAGATGTAGTGTCACATAGTATTATAAATAAATTCCGACGAAAATCGATACAACCTTCAATTGAACAGATTCGCTCTCTGTATTATAAGTTCCTTTTCCCCATTCCGCACAAGTAGGTTAATAATTTTCCCTACAAAAAAATCACAGAATTGCGGAAGCAAATGATGCCCTAATAGTAATAACTAAATCAAGTGTATTATATGACTACTAGGTCACCACTTGTGGCTAAACACCCAACTTAAATCTTAACCATTTAAATTTTACTCATATTGCAATAAATACAGGGTGGCAAGTGAGTTGCCGATTTCATTTTCCCGGTTTGCAAAATGAAATTTTCCGATTTTTGGAATAGCCTCAAACAGCCTCTTTTTAGCTTTTTTTCTTAAATATCCCAATAATTCAAGCTTTGAACAG
This sequence comes from Malaya genurostris, assembly GCF_030247185.1. Taxonomy (NCBI): domain Eukaryota; kingdom Metazoa; phylum Arthropoda; class Insecta; order Diptera; family Culicidae; genus Malaya; species Malaya genurostris. The sequence goes on along the minus strand of NC_080571.1, from coordinate 210,388,380 downwards.
ATATCCCATGTCCAATAAAGAATATTATAAAAGACCTGCTAATTGAGTATTGAAGTTCATTTGCGGATATCTCGATGCATAAATAGTAAATATTCATTATTACTAGTGCATATAAGAAAAGCATACAGGTTTTGGTTGCACGTAACGATTTCAAACAAGGAAAATAAATCAATAAGAAACTTCAAAACATTTTATACAGAGCTTCCTTCGTTCTTCCCGAAAGTGCAAGTGAAACTCTCAGTATGGCGGTAAAATTATAAACGGCATTATGGCACAGCGAACCTAAAATAATATCGGCCATGGTACAACAAATTGCCATACGGACATACGCTGTTACAACCATAGTAATTCGCTTGCTAACATGTCTAATGAACAGATTGTCATGATCTGATTGTAGTGGAAGCAATAAAACCAACTATTAACAATATTCTATCAGACAAAAAAAAATTAAATTCTCATATTATAAAATTTAATACAAAATCATCAGATGTACATATACATATACCTGAGATTTAGTAAAACCGTTCGGCTGCCACGACTGGCTCTTCTGAAACACCAACTTTTGTTCTATTGTATTTGTTGGTCAGTAAACAATAGATGTTTACGATTACGATGCGTTGATGAGCAAATAAATCACATGATACCTGTAAAACACACAAGATATCGATCTTTTTTTTTCGAATAGGATTCTAAGTGCTAGGCATCATCTCTCGTGGAGTAATCAGAAAGTGCGAGTTCTTCATGATGATATCTTCGCTGATGTTCAGTCAGTTTTATTTCCAAATAGCCCAACTAATTTATCTCCTATGAGAAATCCTTCTACAATTGACCTGATTCTTGCAGATCAATGTAATACTTGTAGTGAACTGATTTTGATTCAGATCATATACCAATAACATTCAGGGTTTCAAATTAAGCAATGATTCTTTCAATTAGTTTTATACATTACCACCTTAGAGCCAATCGGCTAGGATACAGGGGTCATATCAAAAGCAATGTGAATCATGAAATTTTGTTAAAAATTTTCCCGATGTAACCTTGAGACTTTGCCATCAATTTTACAAGTGTGTTGATTAATTATTCTAAAACTGAATCCAACATAAGCATTCAAATTCTTATTTTTTAAAATGTTCATTGTTCTGTTATGGTAACAAGTAAGGAAGCTCTGATGCTTCCTGATTAATTTAAAATTGCTGTTAAACCCTTAAAAATCGTTGGACGAGATATGGGGTGTTAGCCCCATTTCCAATGGAATGTTCAACACCGAACCTGTATGGGACAATAAGTTGTTTCAGCCCTTCTACTGAAAGCCCCTAGCTCAAACGCAAAGTTGGTTTTGTCTTCTACTTTTCACTTGTTGAAAAAAAAAATCATGATGCTAACAACGGTTACTTACAATCAAGCTAGTAATATTTTCCCGGATTTTTACCAAAAATTCCCGACTTTTTCCCGGTTTGTCCCGGTGAAACCAAATTCCCGAGTTTTCCCGATTTTTCCGATACTCATGGTCACTTGCCATTCTGTAAATAATATTTCAACAAAGAAAAAGCTACCCAGTGTAACCCCGGTCTCCCCTACTTCGCAACTCTTCAGGAAAACAATATTTCCGGATTTATGGAAAAATTATAGTCTTCCAGAAATTCCTGAATTAATATCTAATTAACTGTTAGACTTGAAAAAAATCATGGTATTGACTCATTGAATTCCTGGAGTTTATATTGTGAGAGCATTTGGTTTGAAGGAAATTGGTAATTTCTTAAACACTAATTGCGATATCTTTTTTTATCGATCTACATGTTCTCTGCCTCGATAATCTTTTTTCTCTCAAAAATTGTGACTAGTAAGACTGGTTATTGATTACTTTATAAAAATAAATAGGACCAAATAATCAGGGCAATTTCACAAAATATCACAATTTTTTTGAATATATTTGAGTGATATGAAAATTCCGTTTTTTTTAGTGGTTATAATAGTTGAAGACAGTTACAATCATTTTAGTTATGAAAATGAATGGGTTATCACTTTGAATTCGAAGGTAATGCAGAATTTTTAATATATGAATTGAAAGGTCTTATAGCGTCATACAATTTTCTTAAATTTAATTTGGATCCGACTCCCGGTTTCGGAATCACAAGTAAATATGTACAAACTTGTTAAAAAATGGCCACTCAAGTTTCTCGGAAATTTCTTAAATCCTAATTAGGAAGCAAATAATCAATAAATTTGACTAACCCCTAAATGATCAAGCCTGCATCGGCCAGAAATAGTCGAAAACACGTTTTCGTTCGGCACGTCAGAAAAGACATTGCACATCGTTGCAAAACAAAAAGTGTTCTCTAAGTAGCAGAAACTTTACGTCTGCTTAGCGGTTCAAATTGAACTGCCGAGTTTAGCACTAAGCAGTTCAATTCGAACTGCTCTGCACTGATCAGTCTAAGACGAAACGTAAAAATAATAACAACGGTTATGTGCCCTAGCACAAAATTTGGCTAACCCCTAAATGAGCAAATAAGGAGCCTTAAAATTCCACTTAGTCCCCGATAAGTTCATCCAGATCCGACTTCCGGTTCCGGTATTACAGTGCAATTAGTGTAAATTTTTACATTTTTATAAAACTTGCTGATAAATTCATCTAGTTGATAGATCTTATAAGTTAGTAAATATGTAAAACTACATTGGGAGTACTAGTCCTCGGTGTCCGCTTCCGAAAGCACCGATAATAGTGAATGAAATCTCCAAAAACGGAACTCACTCCGATTTCCCAGTAACGGTTAAGCCGATTTTCACGAATCATGTTTCAAATTAAAGCTCTCATTGTCTTTAAATATACTGTGCAATTTCATCCTGATCCGACTTCCGGTTCCGAAATTATAGGGCGTTGAGTGTCAAAACATTCGACAAATCGACATTCAAAATGACGATGCAAAACTGGTACGCGTCGGTACGTGCGGCTTTTCTCCGTTGTTCAATTTCGTACAGCGTTCAGGGTTGCCACATTTAAATTTATATTTTTCAGTGGTCAAACAGTTTAGAACGAGACTCACTCAATTTTCTCAGAGATGATATGATCAATTTCCACAAAAAAGGTTCGAATAAAAGTTCCTATAGTCTCACAGGAACGATAGGGTAAAAAGTGTTTAATCATTTAGTGGGACGATGCAAAATAAAGAAAAATTCTTCTTCTCATTGACATAACAGTTCACAAATTGAAAAGGTTACGTTAGTTTATACCCAAAGAAAGTTTGTTATTTTAATCAAGATTGAGAAAAAAATTTCTTCACAGAATCTTCTAGAGATATTTTTTAAAGTATACGTAAAATGAGAAGAGCATCATTACACCACTAGGTGGATTAAAATAGGTTCTTTAATAGATTTGAGTGATATGAAAGTTTCGGTTTTTCAATGGTTGTTACTGAAGACAGTTACAATCTTTAGAGTTATAAAAATGAATAGGTTCGTCACTTTGAATTCGAAGGTATCAGGTGTACAACTTTGCTTCCGCCGTTTTCCGATAGGTGGCTGTACCGGCTGAGGCTGGTTAAAATACATAGATGACAATGACTTTAAAGTGAGTGTGTACAGTGCCCAACGAATTGTCATCGCCGTTTCAGTGACAGTTGTTTTTGTTTTCGAATTATTCACGCTCGAAAATGTCTCGCCATTTGGGGAAGTTTTACTTTTCTTTTACAATTCGAAAAAAAAATGCAACTGAAGCACATCGAATGCTTTCAGAAACTTACGGTAATGCTGCTCTGAGTAAAAGAACGTGTCGGGAGTGGTTTCAACGTTTTAAAAATGGTGATTTCGTTGTCGAAGACAAACATGATGGTGGAAGAGAAAAAACCTTCAAAGATGAATAACAATTTACTACGAGCTCTTAAAACCGGGTGAAACCATCACAGGAGATCGCTACCGAACGCAACTGATGCGCCTTAGTCGCGCGCTAAAAGAAAAGCGGCCACAGTATCAAGAGCGACATGGCAAAGTCATCCTCCAACATGACAATGCTCGGCCTCACGTCGCAAAAGTGGTCAAAAAATACCTGGAAACGCTGAAATGGGAAGTCTTGCCCCACACGCCGTATTCCCCAGATGTTGCCCCTTCTGGCTTCTACCTATTCCGTTCGATGGCACACGGCCTGGCAGATCAACATTTTCAATCCTTCGAAGAGTTGGAAAAATGGATTGCTTCATGGATAGCGTCAAAAAAGGACTCCTTTTTTCGAGCCGGGATCCGAAAATTGCCGGAAAGATGGGAGAAAGTTGTCGCTAGCGACGGATAATACTTTGAATAATACATCTGTAAGCACTTTTTCGCAATAAAGCTTTAAATTTTGGAAAAAACGGCGGAAGCAAAGTTATAAACCTACTAATTCAGAATTTCCACGTCACAGTCGAATGAATTATGTCGCCAAAAATAGAACCGTACTAAAAACAAATCGAGCCAAAACTTTATGCTAAAGAGAATTGTATTCAATCTTTCATTCACTCAGAAAGAACTGTATTGACTGTAATTTTGTCTAAGTTTGATTCCAAGCGTCATTTCATCGTGCTTCGTTCAAAACCGTGAATAGTGACGATCTACGACTCGTTTGATTGGAATTACGATAAGATATCTAAAATAGGAACGAATTTTTGAATTTCAAAAGCAAAAATTTTAAAATAAAAGTTAGTATAACTCGGAAAGTAACCATCTGATCTAAAGCCAACAAGAATAGCGTATGTACTTCCTGGAAGACATTTCATTTGTAAGTAGGTTATTAAAAATGGGTCCAGTCTTCTCTGAGATTCACACCTCTTTATTTAGTACAGCACTGACAGTCAATTCCACAAAATTTCACAGAATCGATTGGTATATGACACTCGGGCTCGGAAAAGTTTTCTAAACTTTATTCGAATGCTATAGCTATTTTTTATATTTATTTATTTCATGTTAATTTTTTCAACTGCCATCAGTTTTGATAGTATTTTAAGCAAATCGATTTCTACGATCAAACTTTCGATCCAGTCGAAAACCTTCGACTATTTGGGAAACTTTATGAAACAAAAAACTTCAAACCGATTCACCCTATCCTGTGTCGTGCTTCGTTTATTTTCTGTAGCGCAAATTAGAAAAAAAAAATTGTTGAGTAATGTGCGGTCTATTTTTCCCCCAAATGATTGCACCACGGTTACTGTTATTTTTTATTTTTTTTGTTTAGTTTCATTTCAAAACATCGCGCGTTCATTTGATCGCGGCAGCAAACCGATTCGGCCGCACACGAAAAAAAAACCACACAGATCAGCAGCAAAGTTTCCGCTGTTATTCTGTTTCCAATCGGCGGAACTCACGCTGCTGCTCAATCATTCGCTGCCGTGGCTTTCTGATTCGATCAGAAATTTGCCTGCCGGTCCCCTTGCCCCATCACACACACACACGCATACACACCGAGACCGGACCATAGACCGGCTACTCTTGGCATGGCCTGTCTGCCTGCTGTATGTGCGTATCTTCCAACGATTCATGCTTTCACTTCTTCTGAATTCCGTGCTCACTTATCACGCTCATACTTCGTGGCATTGGCCACCACCATTTACGCATGTAGCACTCTTCTGATACCGGACCAAAGCGGATTCGCGAAAATTCGCGAAAAAATCATCGCTTCTCAAGGCCCACAATTGCCCAAAATCTACGGCCACCACCGACCGACACGACGACGATGGGCGAGCTATCGATGCGCATACAGCGGCAGCGGTCAGAGCAGCACAAGTGATTGAAGGAAGAAGAAGAAAAAAACCAAACGATGTGTATGTGTGCGTGTGCGTGTGTACCCGCGCGAACCGCTCAATTACATTCCGCACTTGAGAACGACTATTCGACTACGACGACGACGGCGGCGACTTTTGCTTGCGAAACACTACCCCACCGCGGGGGAATTGTCCGTGGGCTAATATTTCACCACCTTTCACAATCCCCGTGTGTCTCTCAACCACTCTGTGTGTATCGCACCTTACCACAGGAGCCCGCTACAGACGACAATCAGGCGAACAGGGGCGCGCACACGTGGAATCACTCTATGGTGATCACTGTTTTCTTTTTTTTTTTTTTTTGTTTCTGCAACTGCTGCTACTGTTGTTGTTGCTTGCTTTCTTACTTAACGAACACCGACGACCAGATCACCTCGCACCGGCTGGCGAATGGTGAAGAACGACCGTAATAACACAAGAAAAACAGCAATAATAGAAATAAGATTATTAATCGTAACAATAATAATAATATTAATAAGAATAATAATAACAACAGCAGGATATCCGGAAAGTGAGTAGAAAACGGACGCGCGAACGGAGGCGCACCGCGCGAAAGAAATACGTTCACTTCAGTCGGAGAGACGGTAACTAACTAAAACAAGAACTAAATTTATTATGAATTAGAGGGGTCCGGGAGATTTTCGTGGCCACCGTCGTCGCGCTGATCACAATTCGCCAGTCTGAAAGAGCGAGAGAGAAAGAGAGAGAGAGCATACCGGCTCGGGTTTCGGCCCAGAGAGAACGATCGGTTTCGCTCTTGTCATATGATGGGGCTGCGGCCATGCCCCGATTGCAGCCGCGCGAGAGTGAATTCATTGATTAACCGGAGAGGCGCGTTCTGCCCCTTGCGCTCTGTTTGCTCGTGATGATCGCTCCGGATCCAGATTCAGCCCGAGGAGGAAAATCGTAAAAAAGGCCGAACACACAACCACCCAACGGAATGAACGTTAAGGCAATCAAAACAAACGGCGCGCATCTACGCGCTCTGTCCGGTGTGTGCATCGGTATGTGTTGATTTTCCACGAATCGATGACTACGCGAAACCGCGCACTAGTGTGTAAATACGTTCCCGTGAGTTTCGTAGTGGAATAGTATGCGCCAGCGCCGTACGGTCCATACAATGTGAAATATTTTCCCGCTGCCGGTCGTCGTCGTCGTCTCCTGTTTCCACTCGGCCAGAGAGAAAGAGTGAAAGAGAGAGAGTGAGAGAGGGGGGGTTCGAGATGCGTGTGTCTGACGACGACGACGACGACGACGACGGTCCGACGGTGTGCGCGGTGACAGGTTTGCACTATGAGTCGTGTGGAGAATGTGGTAATAAAAACAAACTACGTAATACCTACATGGTCGAGCTCGCCGATACGACGATGGTTTAGATTCGCCGGAGAGGACGACGAGTGACGACAGTTTCGTTTTTGCGCTCTAGCGCTCGTAGAGTCGTGCAAAACTGTGCGGTACCGTGCGAGATTTTTCCGGAACGGAGAGTGCTCTCGTTTCGGTTTCGAATCAAAACCGAAGTTGATTGTCCCGAGTGGCGGAATATATTCGAAGATTCGAGATGTCTCCCGTGCGAAATCTTCCAAAGATAAATATATATAGGGCATTCCACGCAAAATCAGCCACCCAAAAATTTTTTTTTTCTTCTAACTATTTTTTCGGTAAAGAACTCGAAAATATTCGACACGTATATTTTTATTCCAATATGGTGCGTGTAATTTTCAAGATATAATTTTTTAAGTTGCGCGTTTTCAAAAAAAGGAGTCTTTATTCAACAGCTTTTATACTGTAAAATCCAATAAAGATACAAAAATTCGTCCAAGACATGAAATGTGCGTCTTTTTCTTAGCTTTCAAATAAGCGATTCCATAAAACAACCTTTAAAGTTAGTTTCATGAAAACAAATTAAAAAATTCAAACTTGGGCCTAATTTTTTTTTCTTTTTTTAGTTGAAAAAAGAAGCCTCAGGGATTTAACTCCATCTTGGCAAAGTTTCAGAGTGGAAAGATTAATACTTTCGGAGCAGTGAATTTTTCAATCACGACCCGCACGCGCGAAGTGTACCGCAGCGCAACTCACTCGAATACGTGCTTAACTTGTCGACACATGTCGCGCCACTGATCGAATCCTAGCTTTGACAGTTTATTGTTAGCAACGTTTCAGTTAGGATCGCGGTGTGAAAATGAATTCAAAAATAAAAAAAAAATTCGTTGCATCGAGTTTCTTCTTGCCTTGTTGAAAAATTCGATTTTTTCTGTTAGTAAATGATGTTTTGTGTGCATCGTGTTGAATTGTTTGACTTTAATTATTATTTCAAAAAAAAATGGAAAAATTTTTGTTGATGCCAAATGCCTTAGAAATGTATGAAACGTCGAGATCTGGTGTAATCTGAACATAGTTTTTAAATCGATAATTTTCTACGTGTCAGAGAGTGACTTAAAAAAATCCGGGATAACACCAGATCTCTTAATTTTTATGCATTTCTAAGACAAAACAAGAAAACCACGCAACTAGGGAAATCCGGGTGAAAAAAATCGCGTAACTTCCACGTCAAAAAGCCACGCAATAAGAAACCGCATAAAAAAGAACCCAGTGTACGTCGAACATGGTCTAAATCCTAGCCGCCTCACAAAAAAGGCTGCAGGTGATTATAAATATACTCTCCTACCCAGTGCTTGAGCGAAAGAATAGGTATAGAGTGAGAAGACTAGTGTTTGTTGTCTGATGAACAGAGAAGATGGTTGGTTATGAGATACCGGTCGTGAGGCGGCTAAGATTTAGACCATGTTCGATGTACGCTTTACCATACCCAGTCGTGTGTTAGAGCTGTGCCTATCACAAGGCTCAGGGTGGAGAAATGGTAGCGCGTATGCACGAAATGCATAAAAACACAGGTATGAGTCCTGTCTCTAAGCGTATCTTTTACCAAAAAATCATCTTTACTGTGAGTTTCTCATTCGTTTGGATTCTCCAATTTATGTTACCACTCAGTGATTGCAAAAAACGGACTGTTTTCTTGCACTTAATCATCAAATCCGTTTCAAATGTATCCGAATTATAAAATGAACCTATAAACCGGAAGTCGCCGCCATCTTGGATTTCGAAACGTACCCAAACATAATTTTCCGGTTCCTACTAATCAATTCCGTTCCAAGAATAAACATATTGTAAGAGTTTTCAAGGATTTTCGATAAACCGAAAGTCGCACATCTTGGATTTCGAAACATCGCTTCCCTGTACATTAAATATGTTCCAAAAATATCCATATTGTAAGTGTATTCAATGAATATCAATGAACCGGAAGTCAGTTCGTGCTCGCATCGCATCCGACGCAGTCCAAAATTTCTTACGGTCGCGACGACAGAAACAAAGACAATAAAGTGCAGTGAACAATAGAGTGTACGAAATGGGCAAATACGATTTAACAAAGCCTGAAACTTGGCCTACAAGGCCAAATTCAATTTGTATTGATTTCAAGCGCTGCAAAGTTAGACCTGCAGCAACCGAAATTGAAACCTTGCTTAAGGAACGAATGCATCTAAACGTTAATGATGTTAGTGAGATTCAATTCAACAAGGCGTCGATTTGTGTGTACATTATGTTTAAACGTGAAAAAGATGCAATTGCATTTGCTTCGGTTAATAACGGGGTGCACAGTATTGATCATGACAATGTTGAATATAAAATCCCTGTGTACATGGTGAACAATGCCATAGAAGTACGCGTGCATGACCTTCTCCCGCAGACCAGCCAGGGTTAGTTGTATGTCGCAGTACGGTGAAGTTCTTTCCATCGAAAAGGAAGTATGGCGGAATTTTTTCCCGGGTATCCGGAATGGCGTGAGAGTGGTACGTATGCAACTACGTAAAGCAATTCCATCTTACATCATTTGTGGTCAAGACGGGATACATCCGTGTAAAACGTTGATTACGTATGAAAATCAATTGGTTACATGTCAGTTTTGTGAACAACCTGCACACTACGGCAAACCTTGCACTGAAACTGCGAAAACAAACAAAACAAACAAAAACAAGGACAACCGCTCAACAACGGCAAATGCAATTGCATTTGCTTCGGTTAATAACGGGGTGCACAGTATTGATCATGACAATGTTGAATATAAAATCCCTGTGTACATGGTGAACAATGCCATAGAAGTACGCGTGCATGACCTTCTCCCGCAGACCAGCCAGGGTTAGTTGTATGTCGCAGTACGGTGAAGTTCTTTCCATCGAAAAGGAAGTATGGCGGAATTTTTTCCCGGGTATCCGGAATGGCGTGAGAGTGGTACGTATGCAACTACGTAAAGCAATTCCATCTTACATCATTTGTGGTCAAGACGGGATACATCCGTGTAAAACGTTGATTACGTATGAAAATCAATTGGTTACATGTCAGTTTTGTGAACAACCTGCACACTACGGCAAACCTTGCACTGAAACTGCGAAAACAAACAAAACAAACAAAAACAAGGACAACCGCTCAACAACGGAAACTAGTGAATGCAGTGCTCCTGTTTCAAAAACACCTTCACCATCTAACCAATTATCAACTGCAATCAATGTACAAAGCGCATCTACGGCATCTGCAAATGAACCCAAAACGGCGATCAACAACGAAATCAAGGAAACGGAAACCGCTCACAACTCCAACGATATAGCAATGGATGATACGAGCAACGGACAAAACGACCTCCAATCTTCGCTAGAAGGAAATGGAAGCTCCTCTCCCCCTAGAAGAAGGGTGACAACGAGATCCAACAATAAAAAAATAATTTTAAGTAACAAAAACATGGATAAATCGGCCACGTAAAGCTATACGCAAATTGGCCTGAATAAAAATTGTTAAAAAAAAAATGAACCGGAAGTTGCCATCTTGGATTTTGGAACGACCCTAAACATTGTTTTCCGACACGTATACATCAAATCCGTTCCGAAAATAGCCATATTTTAAGGGGTTTCAAGGAATATCAGTAAACCGGAAGTCGCCATCTAGGATTTCCAAAATACCTCAAACATCATTTTCCGGAATTTACTCTTTAAATCCGTTCCAAAAATACTCATATTGTAAGGGTTTTCAAGGAATATCAATAGACCGGAAGTTGTTATTTTGGATTGGGAACGATCTCAAACACCAAATCTGTTCCAAAAATATTCATATTGTAAGTGTACTCAAAGAATATCAATAAACTGGAAGGTGCCATCTTAGATTTTGGAATGAACCAAAACATTGTTTTCCGTCACCATTTAATCAAATCCGTTCCGAAAATACTCATATTTTAAGGGTTTTCAAGCAATATCAATAAACCGGAAGTCGTCATCTTGGATTTCCAAAATACCTCAAACATCTTTTTCTGGAATCTACTCTTTAAACCCGTTCCAAAAATACTCATACTGTAGTAGTTTCCATGGAATATAAATGAACAAGAAATCGTTTTCATTGTGCTCAAAAACCTCATTTTACGAAGAAATAATGAAATTTACACGACATGTAAATCAATAGTCACATGGAATAATTTCGACATGGGTTGAATCGTATATTTGATTGAAAACCATCATGGATGCAAAACTAAATTGAATTGCATTGAATTTCCAATGAATAGAACTGTATCTTTCAATTAACGCCTAGTTTTGCCTGGACTAAATAATATTGAAACGTACAGAAATGTAAATTTATTTTATGTTTATTTGCCTGCTCCAAATATTTAATTAATTTTTTTATTTTGCAGCAGGGAAAAGCCCAAAGGAGATGAAATTTAGCAATCTCTCTCTCTCCAGCAGGCATAAAACCTCCTCATCATCATGTATCAACAGATTATAATGATCCAACAGATACATTTGGACTTAACACTAACCATTAAAAATAAACTCAATATATGCATGAAAGTAGATGTAAATTCACAGAATATTTTTATCTGTGTAGGTTCGTAAAAAAATTTACCTTATTTGGGATTGGGTTCGTAAAAAGAGTTACGTAAAAAGAGGTAACGTAAAAAAAGTGTTCGTGAACGGAGGTTTACCGACATTCATTACAAACATTACAAACCACCAACTTATAACTCAAACCCGACGAATTACGTCGACGAATTGAGATGTACATATTTCAATGTGGAACACCTTTTTGTTTTCTATATAGGGGTGCAAATTAGAAACTCAAGAAAAATACCACGTAGAAATGTGGTCAGGTTTTGAACAATTACAGCTCAGTCAATTTGGTATCAATTATTAATATTATGTCACCATTTGATTTGATTTAATATTTCTACGTATTGATTTGAATGTTCATAGCCATGCATTTTTAATTGGGTATCATTGAAATGTTGATTAGTAGCGAGCAGTGTCCTATTTGTCTGCAAAAAATCTCCGGCATACCGGATTTCCCTGCCATAGTCAACGGTTTTGAAGGAGTAAGCGATATATCAAAGGGATTGGTCAATCGATGCAAAAGTGAATCTGTTGGAAGCACGCGAAGCTATAAATATAAGCAAAATATAGCTAACGTTTCAGTCCTACGCGTAGCATGCTAGAGGTCGGTTGTTGCTAGACAGCAAGACAAAAAGTGCCATAAAACGATTTGAAGCTTTAATTGGTATGCCTTGATCTTGTGTCATGTAAGATCGGATGAAATTCCATGTTATGTCGTTCGGCCTGAGAAATTGAAAATCTGCAGTCAGCAAGCATGCCTTGCTGACAGTAATTTCTCTATTAAGTATGTCACGCATAACTGACTTGGCGAGTAAAAAAAAGTCTGTAAATTTAGACCGAAAGTCTGCGAAAAACTCGATTTCCTAAAGTATGCACAACAAAAAATGTCTACAGCACTATATCCGAAATCTGCAGATTTACAGACAAATCTGCAGATCTGGCATCTCTGCAACTACCCCAGGGTAAATTTTGAGTGAATAAGATTAGTTTCTAATTTATATAAGATGAACTCGATTGATAATGAGAAAAAGTTTATCGCTTCAACCGGAAGCGCAGAATGGTAGTAATGGTAGTAAAACGCTATAAAAACAACTGCTTGCATACAAAACTTGAACACAAGCTTGGCGAAGAGAAGCTTAAAACTCGATGAACATTAAGGAGTGTATCGAAAAGTTGTTAGCAACATTGATTATTGAATAAAAAAGCAAAAAAACATATTTCGACATCAGTTTTCGATATATTGTAGAAAAATTACATTTTTCTGCATTTCACTGATTATATTGAAGAAAATCCTAGTTTTTGTGTTAGTTTTAGTCTTGGTGTAGGTTTCGTCGTCGATCAGGATGCATCCGTCTTTATTCTGTAGAATCCGGTTATACAGTTTTCGCGCTCTTGTTTTTCCCCGAACTTGCTGTACCAGGGACTTTATCGGCACCTTCTGTTTCTTGTACGTTTTCAGGAAGTTCCGAACTTTGATCCGTTGAATCATCCCGATGCTGGTGTTGAACTGCTTGGCCAAAACCCGCGTCGACGCCGATGGGTTTTTCCTGATGTACTCAACCACTTTTAAATCACGGCCGGGCTGGCTGGGACCCGTTTTCCTACCGGATCGGGGCAAATCCTTCATGGAAAGGGTCTTACCGAACTTCTCGATGATATTTTAGACACTGGTGTGCACTTTCACCCGTTTTGAAATTTCGTTGTACGTGACAAAACTTTTTGAGCACCAAGTGGGCAGAATTTTCTTTCGTGTTTCCGGATCAATTCGACTCATCATTGAAACGATAAACCGTACCGAAACCAATCGATTGCGCAGCTATTATTGACATGTAAACAAACATGTCACCGCAAAACACGCTGCAAAAAATTAAGCCATTTCAGAGTAATAACTGTTTGAGTGTTGCTAACTACTTATCGATACACTCCTTAGAATAGGTCCCAAGTGCAAATGACAGTTTCTCTTGGTTTACTTTCTCTTTCAATTCTTACGGTGAATTCCAGTAATTTCCAACAAATTCTACAGTTTGTATCGAAAGTTGATGGTTTTTGCTATCGTCCTATGTGAAGTGTTAGATGGGAGAGTTGCTGATTGAGCCGTAATACTCGAAAGAGAAAGTAAACAAAGAGAAACTCTCATTTACACTTAGGACCTTTTCTCGTGTTTGTCTTCAAATATCGATATCCGTATCGCAAGCATGTACCAACATATAATTGCATACATTTGGGCTATTGATGTAATTTCGTCGGCTATAAAACATATACAAATCACAACAAATAGAGTCTAGATTCTGGGTTCGCGTGTTTGGTGTTGGTTCCTAATAAAGATCAATCTAAGCAGACTCTCGTGCAGTTGCGGATTAAAAAGTGTGACGATAATTGAAAATGTCGATCATTAGAAATTTTGATTGCCTTGAAGTTCCACATCAATGGCTCGAACAACCCCATGGGGCTGATCAGTGTAGTTTTTCGTTAAGTTCACAAATATAGCACCTTACCTTCGAACATCCGGACAAATACCTCATATGGGTGCCATTAATTTCAATCTTCTGAATGAAAATGTCCGGTCGACTGACTTCACTGTTTGCTTCTATTCCGCCAACGGATAGTACTGCTGCTTGACTACAATGTAGCAAAAGCTATTATCGCCTTTATCACTTGTAATACAGAGAGCGAACACCCGCGCTCTGACAGCAACTAATGTGCAAATTTCCTCCGTAGCTAGCGGGCGACGCGTAAAGAAACAAACAAACTGAAAAACAACGACGATACCTTGGCCGAGCCGGGCTGGGCATCAAACTACTGATTGGAAGTGCTGCTGGACACGTGAGAAGTATTTCAGAATGGTCGAGTGCCATCAGAAACAAAACAAACATTCAAAATATGATTGATTATCGGAAACGATTCAATTGTTCTAAAGAGTAATCCCGATTCCGGAACAAAAGATCCGAAACTGATGATTGTCACACAAATCTGTCCCCGTCACTCCATAATCTAATTAAAAGTCGATTCCTGCGAAATGACCCACGACGCCGAATCGTCATCGCAATAATCTTCGGCGAGCAGAAAAACGCATTTTCCGGCACCGAACAGCAGAACCCTACGGAACCGAACGACCGACACAATGGCCCTGAATCGATGATAAAAATAAGCACTATCCTTTTGTTTTGGTTCCATGAGCCCAGAAATAGTACAACCCACCCCGATCCCCGAGTGAGGAAACAATTCTGCGCCTTTCATTTCCATACTTTCACGCCTTTCACGGACAATAGTTGCTCTGGAGATAGAGAGGAAAAAAAACGATGAAGGTTTTTCATTCACCGAGAAGAAAATGGAAATGTAATCCCCCTAATTTCAAACTATTCAAATCTTGATGCCCGCTGGGGGTCACACGGAACAGAATGGAAGCAAAAAAAATAAGAAAAGAACTGAATGCGGCGCACTCATCAGTGTTCGCCACTAAGGCGGAAGTTATATCCCTTAGGTTTGGTCTCCTTCCGAGCTTTTTCCCGACGCAGAAAAAAAACTAGTGACAACAAAAGAAGTGTTTGCTTTCTCTATCTTTTTTTTTTGTATTATTTCTCGAAAACATCGAGCTACACTGCCACGAGGAAAAAATATAATTACAATAAGAGCAAACTTTTCCCCTCGGTATCCTACCCCGGCTGGGTCCCGCTAGCTAGCAGGGCATGGGCATGGGCAAACAATAAATTGCGATTTTGGTTCGGTTCCTTAGGGTTGCTTATGCTTCTTCTCTGCCATGAAACCATTTTATTGTGCGGTGGTGAGCACTCGTGAGCAGCTTAAAAAGCAAACAGATAGGAGCAAACTCAAACAAAGCCGTCATCGTCGTTTTAGTCGTCGTTGTCGTCGTCATTGCTGTCTCAAGGTCAACATCAGGAATCCTTTCCTGTTTCACAGACCGAAGCCCGAAGAATCCGTCAGTGCTGATGATATACCATACCACGAGCAAGGGTTCCGCAAGTGGTGAATCCTTTCGTCGGTCCTGGCTCAGCATTCAACAACCTGATAGTCGTCAGGACATAAAATTTAATTGCGTTTTAATGTTCGCGGATGTACGGCAGATTGCGAGTCCCAGACAGAACAGGGGAGGAGGGTTGTTGGGTTGTTCATTTGTAATTATTTCTTTTATAGCAAACACTATCTGGATTATTGACTACCTTTTGTTGTTGGATAATTTCAAACTGTCTACCCACTTGTTTTTTTTGTACTTTATAAGTTGATAGCCGCCACGTGTAACCTAGAATCGAATCGAAAGCCCGAGAAATATGCACCAGTTAGCACGAAATACCGAGGGGAAACTAATTCCTAACGACATGCCAAAGGATCCATCCTCGCAAATGCTGGGCACTGTTGTTCTGATTCCTATGGTTTCGTTCGCATTCGTCGTGCTAGGACGAGAATCCATTACGGTGCCTCTCCTCGTTACAGCAGACAGTGAGACGATGCACACGTACTACTACTACCGACGACGACGAAACGAAACGGAGATCTGCTGTCTGTGGTCAGGACCAGTGCGATCCTTCTGGTGTACATATGTGCTACACCTCTATATATATATACGGTGCCACCACCAGCAGCAGGCAAATCCAGGACGAAATTTCACCCGAGAGCTGCGAATGTGAGTGCAAGTTCAATACCACTATGAAAAGTTGGTGCATCAGAACCCAGACCGAGGACAACATTGCAATTTTGCAGCGCAATAAAAACGGATTTGTAGACAAAAGGGAGGGAGGGTACGGGCTCTTATGTACCGTGTCTATGTGCCCCACCGTGCACAGTTAAGTGCGGCCACCAGGCGAGGGTAGAACCGGCCGTGACGTATTTAAATTATGTTTTAAAGCGGATCTGCCGATAGAATATGTGTAGGAATCGCGTCGAAAATGAATGCCGTTTTCTTTCGGTCCTACCTAGTCTGGGGGTGGCGATGTCATTCCGTTTTGAGAAATTCAAACCACCTCTCTTACCATAGGAGAAATAAACCTTCTCCTTATCCACCTAGTCGTTTGATAATATCTTACCATTTCAAATAGCCTCACTAAAACCATTTTATTCATACAGCAATTTTTTACACAACCTGATTCGAGTGATACACAAAAACGTACATTAAAACTTGTGTCGCTTTTTCGGTAACATTCGCGGAACCGAATGTAACCGAAAGTTATAATGCATTTGAATTTGGTCTTTGAACCCCCTCCAAAAACAGAAAATATGGTTGTAACCAGCGCAATTCCAGGGTTGTTACGAAAAATTTCGAAATCAAAACGCGCGAGATCCGCGCGAAGTCTACTACTAAAACGCGCGATATTCGAGCGAAGCGTTTACACCATAAAAATACAGTTGTTATGTTCAGCAGAACTTAAAAGTCCACTTGAATATAATCTAAAACTCTGCATAAGTTTTTTTTAAGAAGTTAACCAGATTTCAATGAGGACATTTTTTTTTGTTTCAAAATCTTCTTACTCGGCAAACTTTTCCTTCTCGATAAGAAGAATTTTAAGGTAGACTACATCAGGATGATCTGATTTAATCTTTATAATTTCAGTCTCAATTATTTATCACCTCCTATTTAGTTTTTGTTTTCTGAGACAGCACCTTTTTTTGTCGTCGGATTTTACTCTGAACGTCATTCTTTTCCTCTTCATCTTTAATTTTTCTATTTGGAGCAGGGCAAAGCCCACTGGAATTAGTTTCCGTCAAACTTGCTCTCCAGTAGGCATAAAACCCCTTCATCTTTTGCACCAACAGATTACAATTATCCAAATTATACATTTCTTTAATCTAGTGCTTCTATAGAAAAGAAATCTAATGAGACAATAACATGTGGAACGAAAAAAAAAACATTTGTCAAATATGCGATACATGCTAATAATGGACTTGTTATATCTAAAATTAGTTCTGTCATAGGAAATCCGAAGAAAAAATAGGAAAGAAGATTATGACGCCAAATGACTTATTGTAACAATTGCAATAGCTCGGAGCAATCGATTCGCGACTGAAGTAGGAATCACCTCTGTCTAGTTTCGGGCGTTTGCCCGGATTACTCAAAGCTAGGAGCTATACCTCACTTGAGTCCGAATGAGCAGCAGCGAGCAGCATTAGACCTTTCAAAATTACAGTAAATTAGAACAACTTCTATTAAACAGCTTGTTCATCTGTTATGCCAAATGACCATTATGCCAAAGAACCATTATGCCAAACGGCGTTATGCCAAACGGTATTATGTCAAATGTCTTTATGCCAAACGTGGTAGCCCCTTCAAAACCATATTGTAGATGTTACACCAATTAGTTAAATTATCCAATTGTTCTTATAGGAACTCTGAGTCACTAGAACACTTGATAGAAAAATTTGGATCGTTGAGATACAATAAATATATAAACGGTCCAAGGTGACTTCCTCGAGGAACTTCAGAGGTAACAGCAAATGGTTTTTTACGATGCTTTTTTACGCGGATTTCCGAAGTTACGCGGTTTTTGAAGCGAATTTCCGAAGTAACGCGGTTTTCTTGCTCTGTCATAGAAATGCATGAAACGTCGAGATCTGGTGTTATCTCAATTTTTTAAGTCAACTCTCTGACACTTTTCAATGAAAACAAAATTTTCAGATTACACCAGATCTTGATATTTAATGCATTTCTAAGACAATTGGCTTAAAAAAATGTTCGATATCGGAAATTTCAAATTTTTTCTAAGTTCCTAAATCGGTTTTGACAAAAAAATTTTTTTTGAGTTTACAACAGATCTGGACGTTTCATGCATTCCTAGGACATTTGGCATCAAACAAAAAATTCTTCCATTCTAAGTTTTTTTTACGCGGATCTCCGAAGTTACGGTTGGAATCCTGTCGGGTCCACCATTAGATAAACGTTTTAACCTTTTCTTCTTCGTTTATTTTCTTGCCCAACTCGAGATCGGAGAGTATAAAAACGAAGTTTTGTCCAATTTGATCATGGTTTTGACGGCTAATTCTACCAATTGCTGAAACGTTCGCCCACCTTTGATTTTTTGGAATTTCATAAAACTGCACTTTTTTTTTGAACAAATTATTCACAAATGTGAAACAATGTTTCTTGAAATTCGCGCGAAATCCGCGCCACATGATCCGAAAAAACTACTAATCGTCGGTAATTTAGATTTCCAAATTCCTTGGTACAAACGTTAAATAACTTTGACTTCGTAATTGAACTGATTTGTGGATGAAGTTTTACGTTAAAAATTGAAGCTCAAAGGTCTTTGTCTCAATCAAATTAATCGCGTTGCAATGGCTTAGTACTTAGAGTAGACTATGTCGTTTTCGATTCCTTCAAACATCATACTTACTGTTTGATTTTGAATTTTAATCGGTTGAAAAAAATCATCTAAGCAAAAGTAGCAGCGTGTCAAAATTTTGCTCGTCCATTGCAAAAATCCGAACTACTCGCACGCAAAGCAATCGTTTTTGATTAAAATGACAACAGGAATGGTTGAAATCGAACGCCGGAAGTCCAAACAGGAAATGTCTTCTACAACCGTGCATCGAATAGAAAAACTAGCAGAACTGTCGACTTACGAAAATATAGCTCGAAATCGAGGAACATATCAAGTAGGGCATTTGTTTTGACACTTTCTCAATGTATGCCTTTCTCATATAGAAAGGTTATGCAATCACTGTGAAAACCGAATTTAAAACCGAGGCCCGGAGGGCCGAGTACAATATACTATTCGACTCAGTTCGTTGAATACGCAAAATGTCTGTGTGTGTATGTGTGTATTTAACGTTTTTTTGATGTGGAACACATCTTTATTTTCTATATAGTGGTGCAAATCACAAAAACTCAAGAAAAACTACAGGGTCCGGCACTCGAAGTGTAACCAATTAAAAAGGCCATAAATTCAGTTTGGAAAATTACTTTTACTTAATTCAAAGTACAAAATGTGTAAAAATAATACAAAATTCAGAATCAATTCACTTTCGCTCGATATGACCACCTTTTGCCTTGGCTTGATGACTTGAGAGAGCGAAGGAGTTGCTTCATTTGGCCGAAAGCGGTCAATTTCCGAACATTGTATTTTCTGACGAGAAAATTTTTCCAATTGAGCAATTCGTAAACTCTCAAAACGATAGGGTTTACTTGACCGACCGTTCATACGAGAATTTGAGTCATCGATTGGCCACCAGGAGGCAGCACCCGCAACAGATAATGGTTTGGGCCGCTGTAACCGCAGATGGGCGCTCTCCAATCGTTTTCATCGAGCCTGGCGTCAAGGTAAATGCGACATATTATCGGGAAAGTATTTTGGAGGTTGTTTTGAAGCCGTGGGCAGACAAACATTTCGGAGGCAGACCATGGACGTTTCAGCAGGACTCGGCACCGTCTCACAAAGCTCGAGTGAACCAAGAATGGCTGAAAAACAACGTTCCGAACTTCATCACGTCCACACAATGGCTCTAGAATTCACCAGATGCGAATCCAATGGATTATTCTCTTTGGGCCATATTGGAGAGCAAAGTCCGAACTACAAGATACACCAGTCTCGAGACGCTGAAAAAAGTTATTGTCCGCGAGTGGGCCAAAATACCTGCAAGTCACATTCGGCCAAACGAAGCAACTCCTTCGCTCTCTCTAGTCATCAAGTCAAGGCAAAAGGTGGTCATATCGAGCAAAAGTGAATTGGTTCTGAATTTTGTATTATTTTTACACATTTTGTACTTTGAATTAAGTAAAAGTAATTTTCCAAACTGAATTTATGGCCTTTTTAATTGGTTACACTTCGAGTGCCGGACCCTGTACACGTAGAAATGTGGTCAGGTTTTAAACACTTACAGCTCAGTCTATTTTGTATCAATTATTAATATTATTTCATCATTTGATAGGAAATATTTCTACGTTTCGATTTGAATGTATCAACCAACGTATTTTCATTTATATATGATTGAAATTTTGATTAGTAGCGAGCAATGTTCATTTTGTCTGCTAAAAATCTCCGGCATACCGGATTTCCCTGCCATAGACGACGGTTTTGAAGGAGTAAGCGATGAATCAAAGAGAGAGCATCGCTCTGATTGGTCAATCGATGCAAAAGCGAAGCTGTTGGAACCACGCGAATCTATAAATAGAAGCGAAATTAAAGCTAACGTTTCAGTCCTATTCCTAGCATGCTAGAGGTAGGTTGTTGCTAGACAGCAAGACAAAAACGTGCCATAAAACGATTTGAAGCTTTAAGGGCTGATGCCAGTTGTTAGCGTAAAACCGTGTCGCTCGCTGTGCGTATTACATTTCTCTTCATGCTCTCTCGTAAATGTGTAAAATGACTCTCGATGTGGCCGGGTGGCCAAGAAAGTTTTGATATTTTCGGTTACAAGTTTGACTACATCACATAAAATCCAACAAAGCTACCGCTTGTTTGGCAGCCTTGATGAGCTGATTTTATTTCTCTCTCATGTTTCGTTACGATATCAGGATACAAGAGCAGAAAAAATGGTGCCGCCATAGAAACGTACTTACCATTACAAAAATAACATTCACTTAATTTTTATCGCGACAACATATATGTTTTTATGCACTAATCGCATCTAAACTAAATTATCTAGACATTGTCGAGATAGATTTTTGATCCATCCTTTTGAAGGCGAGATATTCAATGAACAAGTTGAATGTTGCCGTTTTCAGCTATGCAATTCTTCCTTCAGAAAAAAGACTTTCCCGACCACTAAAGTCAATGAATCATTCTGAAATTTTCACAGAAAAATCTAAACTAATTTTCTAAGAGATTGTCAGTTGGGTTTTTGATATTCGTCACCGTTTATGAGAAAATCAGATTTGAAGCGTGAACCCTTTAAAACGCCCTAAAAACACACTGGCCTCAGCCCTTAATTGGTATGCTCTGATCTTGTGTCATGCAAGCCCGGATGAAATTCCATGTTATGTCGTTTCGCCTGAGAAAATGACAAATACCCCAGGGTAAATTTTGAGTGCTTAAGATTAATTTCTAATTTATATTAGATGAACTCGATTGATAATGAGAAAAAGTTTATCGCTTCAACCGAAATCGCAGATTGGTAGAGAAACTTAACTCTAAAAAAACTGCTTGCATGAAAAACTTGAACACAAGCTTGGCGAAGAGTAGCTTAATTATTGAAATCGCAAATATATACAAAGATAATTGCATACATTTGGGATATTAGTGTAATTTCGTTGGCTATAAAACAAATGCAAATCAAGACAAATGATGTTCGGTGTTGGTTCGGATTGATTGAACTTTTTGATTGTAGAACATTAGAAATTTTGGTTGCCTTGTTCCACATCAATGGCTCGAACAACCCCATGTGGCTGATCCTTGTAGTTTTTTTCACTATTTTTTTCCGGAGATGGCTGAACCGATTTGCACAAACTTAGATTCAAATGAAAGGTCTTGTGGTCTCATACAAAATTCCTTAATATTATTTGGATCCAACCTCTGGTTCCGGAGTTATGGGGTAAAATGTGCAAAAAAAATTAATATATGTGTTCTAACTTTTCTCATAGATGGCGCGACCGATTTTCACAAACTTAAGTTCAAATGTAAGGTCCTGTGGTAATTCCTGAATTTCATCCGGATCCGGAAATATAGGGTAAAGCGTGTTAAAAAATTTATACCATCACTGAAAAGGGAGAAAAACCGTAAAAAAATTTCTAAATCGACCTAAAATCTTCTCCACTTGATAGTTTTTATCAGTTGACGGTTAAACACATATTGCCCACATGTTGACCAATTAGAGTTTACTGCCCACTAAAAATAAGCTAGCGCCCACAGGTGGGCAGTGGGGACCAGTTTAGGAATCACTGATTTAACATAACAGTAACTTTTAAACGCGTCTAAGATTTTCGAAATCTGAACAAGCATCTCCGAATAAATTTAGCGTTTTTGAAAATACTGCGATTTGTCCGTTACGTCATCTATAAGGCTACATCTCCCGAAACGAATAGTTGCTCACCAGTTGTCCTTTCCGAACTTAACCCCATAGTAACTTTTGAATAATCCCAACTAAGCAATTCCATATGCAATCGAAGGTCGATTCAGTTTTGTATTCTTCATGACCAAAAAGGACAATTTGCACCACCAGTTTGTCATTTTAACTCTAGAGCTAACTATGAGAAGGACCTAAGCGAAAAAAAAATTTGGTCTGTTTATTTTGTACTGAAAATAAAACCTAAGCATCAATTTCCTCAAAAATGGTATATTCGATTTGTTTTATTTTTTGATATGTTGTAACCGACAACTGATGATGTTTAGTGCGCTATAGCTGTTATGTATAATTTGACACATAAAAAGTCGTGTATGAAAACTTGATTCATTTCATAGTTTAACGTTGCCAAATCTTTTGAATCGCGCAGATCAAATGAATGTACAGATATTAGTATGAATCGGTGACAAAAACCTGTGCATCGGCGAATTTTTCCTGTTAGAAGTAACAATACTTACTTGATTAAGTACCTCTCACAGTTTGTATAGAATATTCAATTTAGTTAGAAATTACCTGAAATGAAAAAGATAAAAAATACAAATAATTAGGGAAACCATGTCACTGTTTTAGCAAACATTTTAGAACTCAAACATTTACTGATAGGTTTGTTTGTAGCCAAAGTCATCTCATTAGGAGATCTCGCCATGTTAGTTTGCCGATTACTAGACTTTCGTTCAACGAATTGTGATAAAATAGAACACAAAAACTTCGCTTCGGCTCTAAGAAACAATACCGCAGAAAAAATAGTTCGAAAATTGTGCAATACCGTTGATATAGCGTCGCGAAAATTCGAAGTGAATGCACCTATTTTCAACTTACGCTTAAAATAAAGACAGTAGATCTTACTTCAATTCCCAACCCCGCACATAAGGTCAAAATGTTTTTCTGGCCCCAAAGAGGCGAATGTCCTTAAGGTTAAAACCTCTATAATCGAAACAAAAAATATATTGGTTTTTGTATATGAGATGACTATTGCAACTGAGATGAATGGGGGTACCATCACCCTATTATTAACGATTAGTGCGCCACTCTTGAAAATAAAATTATTAAAATTAAATTTCATGCATTCAAATTATGCAATACTTTAGCCGTGAATGCTTCACAAGTTTGTTCGAAGCATTTTCAATTTTTTAAGCAAAGCAATAGTGTAAATTCATGATATAGTTTTAATTAAATTTCTTACATTGGAACCAATTTCTTTTATTCAATCTTTCAAGCAAATTTCCATTTTGCTGAAAAAAAAGTTCTATTCGTAGAAAAAAAAAGTATACAAGAGCACAGGAACGATTATATTTGTTTATACTTAACACTTACTTTCTTGAGAAAAAGAAAATTCAAGTGCGTTTTTTGCTTGATTATTTTCAATATTGCACTGCTCAGTTGCACTAGAAACACAATGTCAATTGTTGAAGCACTGCCAAATCGAAGACGAAACGTAAAGAAAACAGAAATATCAAGTCTTAACTGAACTGTAAATTAAATTGACTACTCTTCAATTGTTTCGGTTGCTCAAGATATTTCTACTACTTGCCCTGATTTATGTATTGTCTATTTTCGAATTATAGGGGCCTTCATCCAGGAGAATGCGGAGCAAAGTGGGAAGCAAGATAAAGCGGTGAGTTGTCGGTCACTCCCGTGTATCACTGCGCCATCCCGGACCGTTGGGGTCCCCACTTTGCCCCGCATTCCCCTACCTGTTTTACTTATTTTTAATAAAAGCTGAAATATTTTCAAACATTTTTGTGCGGTTTTCATGTAGTTTGTGTTTGCGCAGATTTCCGAAGTTTTGTCATTTGTCTGATGAGTTCGGAAAATTTTATGGTTTTCTTTATGCAAATTTTTCAGGGACGCAGGAGCTTCCGGCTTTAGAATTACAGAGTGATAAGTTCAACAAAATAAAAATTAAACGCTATCAATTTTTCCACAAACTGAACCGAATTTCACAGATTTAGAATTTATATCTTATGGCTAATGGCGTTGGATCAGTTTCAGTTTTTCGAAAAAGTTTTCAAAATAGCGACCGAAGAACAGTGCGTTCGCTAAAAAGTTTTGCACGAATAATGTGAAAAGAAGGATCTGTTGTATCGCGCCATCTGAAAAAAAATGTTGGGAATCGTGAATTCAACGATGTCTGGCATCATAAATAGATTCGAAGAACGTCTGTCCCCCCAAACACCCCAGAACTCAGCCCAAAAGGAAAAAAAACTACGCCAAATTATTTCATCAATTTTTGTTAGAAACGTTCGAATCAATTTTTAAAAACTTAGATTCAAGTTAAACATCTTAAGGACCTATTAGACTGCTGTTGATTTTTATTTCGTTTTTATTTGGAACAAATCCCGGTTCGCCGAACGAAAAATTAAAATTTTCATCAATTGTATTGTTTCTCTCAGTGCGAAAATTGACGTCAAAATTAGTAATATTGGCTAGCAGAACTGTTAGTAAATTATTTTTGCAGATCGAGGAAAAATACGGCATATACCATAAACTGACTTCTTTTACACATTTCTCACTTTGACAGGTGATTAGGGGAGAGTGGAGTAAGTTCGATAACAAGTTGTTGATATTTTGGAATTGAATTTGCTCCTCCAGTAACCTTCATTTACCCATGCTTCTTTAACTTCATATGAACTTGCCGAAGCACCCGAAAAAATTAAAAAAAATGAGCAAGAAATTCAAAACTACCGCAACAAATTCACACCTAATTAGTAACAACTTATTCATTGGGTTTCAATTTTTTGTTTCAAACTTATTTAGGATGCGTGCTTCGCGTAACTTTATATCATTTTTGTTAAGTACTAGATAAATTGAAACAGAAATGAGCTACACATTCAAAACCACCGTTACTGATTAACAACTCGTTAGCAACAAATTATAATCTGGGTTTCGTTTTTTGGTCAAGCTTATTCAGGAGGGTGTGTTTTGGTACCTTCATATGAACTTTGCGAAGCACTCGAAAAAATAACAAAACATCAGCAACAAATTCCAAACTACCGCAACTAATTAGCAAATAAATAGAGACAAATTATTCACTGGGTTTCAATTATTTTTCAAATTTATTCAGTAGGGGTGCTTTGTTAACTTCATATGAACTTAACGTAGTACTCGAAAAAAGAAGAAAAATATATGAGCAACAAATTCGAAACCACCATAACTAATTGGCAACTAGTAAGCAAAAAATAATTCACTGGGTTTCGATTTGTGTTTAAGGGTGGCTTTTATCGTATCAAAGAACGCTCACTGGAAACTCTTCACATGATTGAATCAGTGCCATCAACGAGAGACGGATATCATCGCAGTAACGAAAAACCGGCATGGTTCATTTAACATACAAAAGACACCAGTGCGAGAGCGAATTTCTCTCGATGACCTGTCTGAGAACCAAAGGTTAGCTCGCTGCTGTGGGGATTCTCTCGTTTATTCTCGTTTCGCGATCCGATTCTGTTTGGGCAGTGGATAATTGCGATAGAATCATTTTACTATTGTCGCTTATCCTAACTATGTGCATATAACCTTTGTATAAGTTGTGTCTATGAAAATGTATGTGAATGCTCCACACAAGGGTTTTGAAATATTGCAACCTAGTATGATAATCATCAAATCGAATCATCGATTCGATTTTCTGCGATAATTGTCAACTTGCGATTTTCTCTTGGTATATTCCACACAGCACCAATCATTACCAGACTGTAATTTTTTTCAGGACCGTGAAATACTCAGAGTATGAAGTGGAGCGAAGAAATGTAGAAAAATTCTCTCGCGGTTCATGCATTGAGAGACTCGAGTTCTTGTAGCATCTTCTACCGGATTGAAAATGTTGTATACAATATTGATAAATATCGAGCAGCTTCTGTCAAATTTTCGGCAATCACCAACACTGTTTGTGTTAATGCTTATTCAGGAGGGGTTCTTCGGGAACTTGAATGAACTTATCAAAGCACTCGAAAAAATAAGAAAAAAATCAGCAACAAATTAAAACCCACCGTAACTAATTAGCAACAAAGTAGCGACAAATTAT
The DNA here is from genome assembly GCF_030247185.1 of Malaya genurostris. NCBI lineage: Eukaryota > Metazoa > Arthropoda > Insecta > Diptera > Culicidae > Malaya > Malaya genurostris. Next base: position 210,361,651 of record NC_080571.1, on the reverse strand, counting down.
TCCCAGGTTTCGATTTGTTTTCAAGCTTATTCATGAGGGATGCTTTGTTGATTTCATATGAACTTAGCGAAGCGCTGGAACAAATTCAAAACCAACGTAACTAATTAGAAACTACTAGACAACAAATAATTCATTGGGTTTCGATTTTTTTTTCATGCTTATTTAGGACGGGTGCTTTGGGTCTTCAATGAACTTACCAAAGCACTCAAAAAAATGACAAAAAATGAGCAACAAATCTAAAAATCCCATAACTTATTAGCAACTAAGTAGCGATAAATTATTCACAGGGTTTCGATTTGTTTTCAAGTTTTTTTTAAGAGGGATGCTTTGTCAACTCATATTAGTTTAGCGAAGCGCTCAAACTAATTCAAAACCACCGTAACTAATAAGTAACTAGTTAGCAACACAAAAACTACTAGGTTTCGATTTGTTTTCAGGCTTGTTTAGGAAAGGTTCTTCGGGAACTGCATATGAACTTACTGAAGCACTCGAAAAAATGGACAACAAATTTCAAGCCACCGTAACTAATTAGCAACAAATGAGCAACAAATTTTCAACTAATTTTTCAAACTTATTTTAGATGGATGCTTGGTTAACTTCATATGAGCTTAGCGAAACGCTTTAAAAAATGACAAAAATAATATGAGCAACAAATTCGAAACCACCGTAACTAATTGGGTTACAAACTAGTTAGCAACAAATAATGCACTGGGTTTCGATTTGTTTTCACGCTTATTTAGGACGAGTGCTTTGGGAACTTCAATTAACTTATCGAAACACTCGAAAAAATAAAAAAAATTTGAGTAAAAAATTAAAAACCACCGTAACTAATTAGTAACTAATGAGCAACAAATTTTCAACTAGGTTTCAAGCTTATTTAAGCGAAGCGCTCGAACCAAATTCAAAACCACCGTAACTAATTAGCGGCCAATTATTAATTTATTTGTGTTATCATCAGATACGGATGCTTCGCTAAGTTCACGTTCATACTGAAGCACAAATATATAAAATCTATGGATCAGTTTACCTGAAAAAATCCCTTTCACATCTCATCCAAGTTAGTCGATAAAACAAAACCGCTTACGTTCGGGACGGAAGAAACCAAGTACAGTATTGTGTAGTGAACAATAGAACGACCTCGAAAATGAGTGAACCGAACGAACAAAATTATTACAATTATTGTTAACTTCAAGCAGTGCAAAATTCGACCTTCGATACGAGAACTTAAAGGTTTGCTTAGGAAGCGAATGTATCTTGACATTAAACGTGTGCATTTACTTAAATACAATAAGACAAATAATGTTGTTTACATCCAGTTTTATAAAGAGTTGGATGCAATTCAATTCGCAAAAGACAATAACAATGTGCACTATGTGGAGCACGAGAACATTAAGTACAACATTCCAGTATATATGGAAGATAGTGCTCCCTCAAGCGTCATCGATCCTTATATTCGTAAAACTATGTCCCGATACGGAGTGATTCTCTCTATCGAAAATGAAAAGTGGAAGAACTTTTTCCCCGGTATTCTAAATGGCGTACGTTTGTTAAGCATGCTCTTGAAGAGGGCTATACCTTCTTATGTGACATGCGGTCAGGATACAAGAATCCCGTGCAAATCACTTATTACCTATGACAATCAGATGGCCACATGATAATATTGCCAAAAAGCTGAACCAATAGACGGGAATGTGAATAGCGAACCACTGCTCTCTCTTCATTCGCTAGATAACAGTGAAAGCGCCTCTCCTCTTAGAAAAAAAAATTATAACAAAATTTAGCCAAATAAATCAATATTTTGTCGTGAATACGACTTACTTTACTATGGGGTGCCTTTTCAAAATTAGCCATATGGAAGAATGGGCAGAACTTAATCGTGAATATCTTGACTTGTATTAATGGCAGCAACATAATTCTTTCACCATTTCATCAAAAATATGATCAGGAATTTAGGATAATATTGTGAGATAACCACAAACAACTCAAATATTAGGTTTTCTCAAATTTTGAAAAACAACGTGGAAAACTCTTAACTTTTGCTTGGCTTTTCCGCGCAAGGACGACGAGGTAGTCAGGCACATATTTTCAACTGACTGCGTATAAAAGGGGAGCCGTGGTCGAAATTTGATCATTTCTTCTTGTGCGTTGAATGCAAGCAGACGCCGTGGGACCAGCAGCTTCGGAGAGTGCACCTTCTGCGTGGTTAAAAACCTCAAACGCTCAGGTCACATCTCTCATTTGGACTTCAGTCGTCAGGTGGAGCAGTCGGCAATGAAAGCAGACATTTTGCGTGGTATAAAGTCTCAAACGCTTAGGTCGTGCTTTCATTTGGACATCAATCGTCGGGATCAGCGGTCGTCAATAATGAGAGCAGACCAAACCTCAAACGCTCAGGTCGTGCTCTATTTGGACTTCAATCGTCAGGTGAAGCAGTCGTCAATGAAAGCAGAACTTCTGTTCTTGGTTCTAAATTTAGGTCTTGAACTCAGGTCCAGTTCCTTATTCTAGAATTCTATTCGGTTCTTTTTAGAACCATAATAATACTCTCAAAGAATTATGCGAAATTTTGCTTTACTGTACTTTATACAACCCATTTTGATGGTCGAGGCGAAAAACCGTCTTCAAGTTTCAGAGCTTAGCTCCGGGTTTAGAATTCAGAGCCTGTGTGCTGAACTGGATTCTGGAAAAAGATTTCGGAACTGATTTCAGTTTCGAAATTGTTGTTCTAGAACTAAAATCAAACTGAATTCTGAGTCTGTTCTAAGTTCTGAATTTAGTTCTTGAGCTCAGGTCCAGTTCCTAATTCCAGAATTCTTCAAATCGGTTCTTTTTAGAACCATAATAATACTCCTAAAGAATTATGCGAAATTTTACTTTAAGGCCCATTTTTACTATAAAGAACTATCTAGTTATTTCATTACATTCAATTGCGTTTCAGAATGTTTAATGTAACTAATCTGTAATTTAGTCTAGGCGCATTGTTTAAAATTCTAGTAGTGAAAAAGGAGAAAGTTGCACAATTCACACAATCGATCAACTACCAGTTCGAATTCGGAAGTATAAAGAAAGTGTGTCAATTTTATTCGTATTCACGACATCCAGTTATGTCTCTTACATTACACACCCGTACTTTTTTACTGTAAAACGGCAGCGTTAAACTTAAGTGTAAAGAAGCCGAATAAAAAAAACCTAAAAAATCGCTCGAAATAAAAAGTGATCGAACCTATTACACTTTCTCCTGCTATATGTTAACTTTGTAAATGATTTCATACGAGATGAGTTAGTGCCCAGAGATAATGAAACTTTAAACAATTGTAAGAAATTGAGACCTACATTACATTTTTTTAATCAATAATATAACGCATGCCAACGGAAATAGATTAGCAACACTATTGCTTTTGTTTCTCGAACTCGAACCAAGGTTTCTATGTAGTCAGTTACATCCGGGACACCCTTTCCGACTGGAAAAGTGTAAATGAAACCTGAAAAATTTGATCGTTTCTTCATGTGCGCTAGACGGAAAATGATCAGTGGTTTTACACAATTTATTGCTACCAAGAGTAGCTGTATTGGAAAGTCATACTAGAGGTAAAATATTGATGCTTTTGTGATGATGGAATCCAACAATTGACAACAGTGACTATTTTTAACTTCGATGCCTATAGAATCTGAGAAAGTACTCAACATTGCCAAATGACGGTGAAATATTTTAAATGGTTCTTTTCAGAACCAACAAATCGATCATAAAGAGCAATGTTCGACTTTTTCAACCAATAAATTTAATCAAATCCACAGTAAAATCAAGAATCAACAATAGTTAACATTAAAGTAAATTACGACTTAAACGGGTAAATCCCTTTTCCGCTGTAGGAGCAAATGATACCCGGATATAAACCGTTTTCGGTGAGATCCTATCAACGAAAGTAGAAAAACCAGGAGGCGATGTTAGTTATCGCTGGCCCATAAGTTCCCATTAACATTTACAAATTATTGACAAAAAACAGCCATGGAAAGTGTTCACCGGTGGTGACCAGTTCTTGCGATATACCTAACTATATGCTATAATTCGTACCCACCAGTACCCGGAACGGTACGTAGCCTACAGTCCCTCAAGTCCGTGCTGGACAGACAACCGCTCTCCCCAGGTTCATGAAGTTGCGTTGCGACAACTGTACGGAAAACCAGGCATCAGGCGAAAATAAATATAACAACACCGTATGCACTACGAGACTCTGTGTACAGCCGAAACGACGCAGTTTGCAGCAAATGTGTGTCATTCGGGGTTGTTTCTTCTTCCTTGTTCATCAAGCCACCGTTGCTTCATGTCCGCTGCAAAAAAAAAAAACGCTACAACCATAACAGTCCATAAGAATTGAGGTCGCCCGGCACCTCCGCCTTCGTTGCGCTACCGGCGATGCCCACGCGTGTGTATGACACCGACTAAAACGCATTACGTACATGCGGAGTTGTAGATAATGAACGCATGCGTTATAATGTAGGTATCGTTTCTGTGTACCATTTATTTTTTTTTTGGTTCGGATGGTGGTCATTGCTGATAGTTCTTTGCGTCATTGTGAGAGACAGTAACAACAAAAAAAAAGGAGTACAGCCTGCTACACTTAAATATACCCTTTCATCCGTCGGTAGATAAATTGTTATACCGGATTAGAAGCCCCATGGACCCGACGTCAGTTTTTGCCGGTACTTCTAAAGGGTGATTTTTTAAGAGCTTGAGAACTTTTTTAAACAATAAAACGCATAAAATTTGCAAAATCTCATCGGTTCTTTATTTTAAACGTTAGATTGGTACATGACATTTACTTTTTGAAGATAATTTCATTTAAATGTTGACCGCGGCTGCGTCTTAGGTGGTCCATTCGGAAAATCCGCTTTTTTATCGACAAATTTTGTTCAGCGATGAGGCTCATTTCTGGTTGAATGGCTACGTAAACAAGCAAAATTGCCGCATTTGGAGTGAAGAGCAACCAGAAGCCGTTCAAGAACTGCCCATGCATCCCGAAAAATGCACTGTTTGGTGTGGTTTGTACGCTGGTGGAATCATTGGACCGTATTTTTTCAAAGATGCTGTTGGACGCAACGTTACAGTGAATGGCGATCGCTATCGTTCGATGCTAACAAACTTTTTGTTGCCAAAAATGGAAGAACTGAACTTGGTTGACATGTGGTTTCAACAAGATGGCGCTACATGCCACACAGCTCGCGATTCTATGGCCATTTTGAGGGAAAACTTCGGAGAACAATTCATCTCAAGAAATGGACCGGTAAGTTGGCCACCAAGATCATGCGATTTGACGCCTTTAGACTATTTTTTGTGGGGCTACGTCAAGTCTAAAGTCTACAGAAATAAGCCAGTAACTATTCCAGCTTTGGAAGACAACATTTCCGAAGAAATTCGGGCTATTCCGGCCGAAATGCTCGAAAAAGTTGCCCAAAATTGGACTTTCCGAATGGACCACCTAAGACGCAGCCGCGGTCAACATTTAAATGAAATTATCTTCAAAAAGTAAATGTCATGTACCAATCTAACGTTTAAAATAAAGAACCGATGAGATTTTGCAAATTTTATGCGTTTTATTGTTTAAAAAAGTTCTCAAGCTCTTAAAAAATCACCCTTTACTTGAAGTGAACATTTTTGTACCCATTTTTGGACAAGAAATGAGTGCTATTAGAAGTAAACCAGTTTTTTGCCTAACCCTGCCCCAGACATGTTCCGGATGGGAATTAGGAAAGCATTTTTTTTCGTCCGGTTGTTCAGTAGAAATTAGCCGGAGTAGCAGAATAGGGAAGAGGAAAGGTGCATCCCGTTGGAATATTTCTCTGACATTAGCCGCATTTGGTAGAGCGATCAGAAGCTTAGTTTGATTTTATTTCGTAAATTGGTAAAATCAGATTTCGATGAGAATATTCCGGGAGATATTTCCTCTCAAAACAATATGATTGGTATTGAAATTAGTAGGATAAATTGTTTTAACTCATCATAACCTACAAACTGAAACAGTTCTCTGATCGGTTAGGCCATCTCTGAGAAAACGATGTGAGATCCACTATTTCTGGCACATTCGGAATCCGGAAACCGATATAGTCGAAGTCGAATTCATATGGTCATCAACTAACATTATCCGGTTTTTAGTCAAATTTAGAAGAAAGTTTTGTCGGAACGTCAGCTAAAACATTACACTTCGGACCACGAAAAATGGTGTTCTGAAAGTAGCTGAAATTTTATGTCTGCTGAGTGGCATAACGGTTGAACATAAACGGTTATGCACTGACGAATCGAAGGCGAAACATTCTACGATTTTTGAATCATGCTTCGATCGACGATGTGAAATTTTCAACCCCGAAACTGAAAATCAAAAAATCATGGGACGCCATTTCAAAATTTACCCTGTACAGAAATAGGTAGAACATAATCGTGAATATCTCTTGTTGCATTTAAAGCAGCAACATAATTTCTTCTACATACCATCGAAAATATGATCAACAATTTATGATAGAATTTTCAGTAGCAAAAGATATCCACAAAATAACTCAAAGTTGAAGTTTTCTAAAATGTTTGGTATGAACAAGCACTAAGGTAAAATTCAATGCCAAAATAAGGCGCGCAAAATTCCAAATACATGAATGGAACGAACGCAATTTTGAATAGTTAAATTTATTCATAACCAAAATGCTTTTATAATTGCTTTGACTATGATTGATTTTTTAACTGCTCATTCGTCATTTAGGGGTTAGCCAAATTTTGTGCTAGGGCACATATGTTAACCATTTTTATTATTTTTACGTTTCGTCTATGACTTATCAGTGCAGAGCAGTTCAAATTGAACTGCTTAGTGCTAAACTCGGCAGTTCAATTTGAACCGCTGAGCAGACGTAAAGTTTCTGCCATTTACAGAACACTTTTTGTTTTGCAACGGAGTGCAATGTCTTTTCTGACGTGCCGAACGAAAACGTGCTTTCGGCTATTTCTGGCCGATGCAGGTTTGGTCATTTAGGGGTTCGTTCTTTGACAAGGAGCTGTGAACTGTTCCTTTGGTTTACTAGCGACATCTATCTAATTCCTTAAAAACTCAACTCTTATACTCAGATACATGGTAGTTCCCATAGACGATACGAGTAGTAAAAATTGTGTTGTTTCGATTTTGAGAATCTCAAAATATTTTTAATTCCCAGAAAGTCAATTTTTTCGTAATTTTTTCGACGTCTTGGAATTGCATGAAATGTCAAAATTTAGTATCATTTAAAAAAAGTGTTTTTTTGAAAATTTTGAGATTTCCTAAATTGAAAAAATTATTTTGATGCCGAAAGTCTTAGAATTGCATGAAACGTCGAAATTTGGTACCATCTGTACAAACATTTGTTTGGCTTTCTGGGACTGGAAACTTCCGAAATCGATTTTTTTAATCTCAAATGTCTTAGAATTGCATGAAACGTAGATATCTTGTGTAATTCCGAAAAAAATTCATGCAATTTCGAAAATTCGATTTCGAAAATCTAAAAAAATTTCTAAAATTTAAAGATTTTTTAAATAACACCAAAGCTTGCCATTCGAAGACTTTTGGCATCAAAAAAATTCCGGGAATTGAAAATTCTGCACACTTGGTGCTCAGAAAGTGGTGTCACGTAAAACGAAATTGCAAAACGGGTGAAAGTGCACCACACCAGTGTCAAAAATACTATCGAGAAGTTCGGTAAGACCCTTTCCATGAAGGATTTGCCCCGATCCGGTAGGAAAACGTGTCCCAGCCAGCCCGGCAGGGACTTAAAAGTGGTTGAGTACATCAGGAAAAACCCATCGGCGTCGACGCGGGATTTGGCCAAGCAGTTCAACACCAGCATCGGGATGATTCAACGGATCAAAGTTCGGAACTCCCTGAAAACGTACAAGAAACAGAAGGTGCCGAAAAAGTTCCTGGTACAGCAAGTTCAGGCCAAAACAAGAGCGCGAAACTGTATAACCGGATTCTACAGAATAAAGAAGGATGCATCCTGCTCGACGACGAAAACTACGCCAAGGAAGACTCTCGAGCGCTGCCCGGACCGCAATATTATACGAAATCGGTGTACCAGGACCTGGACGACGCTGACACCACGGTGGCGATGGAAAAGTTTGGGCAGAAGGTGTTGGTCTGGCAAGCAATTTGTACCTGTGGTTTGCGGTCGTCGATTTTCTTCACGAAGGGCACAATTAACGCCAAGGTGTACGAGGAAGAATGTTTGAAGAAGAGAATGCTGCCACTGTACAGAAAGCATAAGGCTTCTCCTCTCTTCTGACCGGATTTGGCTTCAGCCCACTACGCCAACTCCGTTCTACAGTAGTTGTCAAAAAATAATGTACAATTCGTGGAGAAGGACATCAACCCACCGAACTGCCCGGATCTTCGGCCAATTGAAAGGTATTGGGCAATTGTCAAGCGGCACTTTCGGAAGGAAGGTACAGTGTCCCAAAACATGCAGGAGTTAAAAAAAACTGTGCAGAATTTAATGAAGAATGTCATGTCCAAAGTGCGAGCGTTTCACAGAAACTAGGATTTTCTTCAATATAATCAGTGAAATGCATAAAAATGTAATTTTTCTACAATACATCGGAAACTGATGTCATGGTCGTCAAATGGTGAGATAACTAAGTCCTCACAAGTTCCTATCTCATGCCTCCCCGAGCGTCTATGATGACATTTGGTCAATAGAATGGCGTCGACTGGGTGCTATCGCCTTCTGCGTTAGTAGCAGAATGAGAGGGTGCGAAATGGCTTGTAGTCTGAAGCTCATCCTAAAGTGCAATATTTATGGTAGTATATTGCCACATGTGGTTCTGTTGTTTGTTGCATTATTTGTTATATATTGAATTGAATTATATTACATTGTATTATATATTGTTGTTATTATTATTATTAATATTACTATTATTATTATTATTATTATTATTACTATTATTATTATTATTATTATTATTATTATTATTATTATTACTATTATTATAATTGTGTGATGTTATATTATAATGTGCTTTATTATATTATATTATACTGTGTTATATTATGTTATATATTATTACATTACATTATATTATATTATGTTATATCACAGAGAACAGATATCCAACAGACATTCATACGTGCAAAGTCGTGTGCAACGGTGATTTTTAACGGATTTTCACTTGTATGCTTTACACAGCTTTTTAAAGAAGTTTGTACTAGCTTGGATGTCTGATTTCTGTATATATTATATTATATTATGTTATATTGAATTATATTATATTATATTGTACTGTATTATATTAAATTTTTTCTATAAATTTATATTATATTATATTATAGTATATTATATTATATTGTATTATATTATATTATATTATATTATATTATATTATATTATATTTTATTATGCTCAAGTATATCGAAAACGGGGAGGGCCAGGGAGTGCATCAGGGTATAATACAAGTGAATGGCTGGATGATGGAGTGGATTGCCAACCTGAGTCACGTGGGGAAAGCTTTGTGTTTTTCTCTGAAGGTCTGAAATGAGTAAGACGCACCCTTCTAACAAACAAACCATCAGGCGGGTTTAAGCTGGTATATCGAAATTCTTTATTATATGGCCGGATGTTCTTGCTGGAAGGCACCGGGTCCTCAACACCCATTTTGGCCTTCTTAGCAGCAATTATAGGAAAGCTATCCGATAATCAAATTCGGATCTACTGTAAGCCTACCCGCATACACTGGTAATGCCTTGAGCTGATGGTGGCTTGACACATACATACATACATACATGCAAAAATACATATTTCGAATTTAAAGACACGTCAAATTCACAAATTCGAAATTAATAGTAACATAAGAATGCTTGAGTAGTGCCGTAACATTGGAAATTTTGAAACATTGCTTTCTCTAAAAAAGAGCTAAGTTTTAGATCATTTTACCTTACTTTTCAGCCTTTAATCTCCAGAATGAACACCGTGATAATACGGCATCATTGTTCAGCAGTAGACGAACATCGAAACCTTGAGTCCGTAAATGATGTAAGTGAACAGTACAGTTGTACAAACGAACACGTGCACAATTGCATAAGTTCGGATTTGTACACGACTTGAGAGTTTATATGAGTGCAGAACTATCGCGAGCATGGTGTTCGGTGTTTATTCGGGAAGCCGGCCGTCAGTCAAGTGAAGCGAAAATCAAATTAAAAATTTTATAAATTGGAAAGGATATGCTAGTATTTGAACCAATAAAGAATTTTGTTCTTATTTGAGATTCAAATAACAGTTTTTCGAACAATTCCTTAGTAATATTTATGAGTTATATGAGAAAGACATCATTACATTACTATGTGGGTTAAACCAGATATTTTGGTTTTCTTGTCACTCTGAATGACGGTTTGTAATTTTATACCTGTATAACTTCACCCTGCATAGGATCCGGAACCGGAAGTCGGATCTTCAATAGCATAGCAGCAACAACTCAATAGAAGCCGATGATATCATATGACCTTTCATTTGAATTTGAATTTTAAGAAAGAGCGGAGCACTAGTATCTGTGTATGTTTCGATTTCGTTACATTAGTGACGAAATAGTAAAGAAATGTTAATATGGTAGAACTAAATTAAATTTTCTTTTCTCTGAAGCTCATTCCGCTAACCGTTCTATAAATTGCAAACATTAAAAATCTAACAAAAATGAAATGAAATGCAAGCAAAATTCAAAATGAAAAACATTCTTTCCAAATTTTACGCGACGCAAATGTACTCTCACTTAGCTTGACTTCGCTACAGTTCGCTGCAAATGACTCAATTCTTACGTCCGAGGTAATTCAAGTCTCAGGAAGCATCATTCGCTTCCACTGAGCCTTTCACCAGTGCGGTCATCCTACGCAAAACCGACAACGCAGTCTAATGACCAACGGTCGGTCAGCGATCAACGATTGCACACCTCGATAAATAGCTCGAATAGTTTATCGCATTCCTAAGGCATTCAATCATGATTGACAGTGGCACCAGAACGCAACAACAACAACAACAAAAACAATAACAACAACAACAACTAGCGAACGGTCAGCATTCTAGAAAACAACCTCCAACCAACTGTCCAACGGCTGAGCCAACGCAGAAATAAAATAAAACGTTACAAGTCACGAGAATCACACTCACGCAACTGCTTCCCCACGCTGTCCCCCGTGCGGTCCAGCATCTCCTTTCCCCCAATTTTTGCCGGTATCGACGGTTAGGACTAGGCGAAGGCACGACACACGTCACACAAATTTGCCACATCCACGAGTTTCGTCATCGCCACGTTCGATCCGGCCGGCAGTTCGTTGCTGCCGCCTAGTCGGTAGCCGAGAGCTCCGTGTTGGTCGAACAGATTCGAGCGGCGATGCTGCCGCTGCTGCTGTTTCTATCGTCGAGTTGGTACCTGATGGTAACATTGGATTTTTCTAATGCGCAATTTTTCGGGCCCTTCGAGCCTACGAAGATTGCCTACACATTGCCATGCCATCGGGGGGTGCTTTTCTCATTCCGGTATGTTTTTCGCACTTTTGCGTTGCTGTTTGTTTGTTTTACTTACTTTTTTACTTTGTGCTCGACCTACGATGCTGAATAAGATTGTCATACGGAACTGTTGTTTGGTGTGTGTGTGTTTCAGTGCACTTCCGTTTCGATGCACAGAATGTTGCACAAATATAAGATAGCTAGGATATCACTTATATTTTGGATGTGTATGCCTTTCGATAAATAGCGTCGTTTGAAAAAACCTGTTTTAATCCACCTAGTGGTGTAATGATGCCTTTCTCGTATTATTCATGTTCGTCTATATATTACAGTGAAAATTCCCTGATTCACCAAAAATTAAAAAAAGTTTAAAAAAGAGTTTTGAAGATTTCTGTAGCACACTACTACTACATTGGTACACTAACATTTGAATTGCAGCTAGTGAAAATCTAATCAATCATATGCAGTGCAGAAAAGTTCAGTACTGTATTCACATGGCAAAAAAATCAGTGGTGAAAAGTTCACTGTTCGCTCGATAATATTTAAGAAAAAAGCTCGCACATTTATTTATTTATTTTGGGGAGCAGGGAAAAGCCCGATGGAGATGAAATATAGCAATCTCTCTCTCCAGCAGGCATGAAACCTCCTCATCTTTTGTATCAACAGATTACAATGACCCAACAGATACATTTACGTTTAAAACTAACAATTAAAACTAACAGTTAAAGCTAAACCACTAACTCTATAACTAGTTGATGACACAATATTACAGCATTACAGAGCAGCTTCCTTGAAAGGCGAGATAGAAGAGAAAAGTGGATATAAAGATGGAAGAAGAAGGTTGGTTGAGGGAGCAGTGAGTGAGCGTGGACGAACGACGGGGTTAGAACCGGCATGTAGATCTAATTAGTGAACAAAAAGATGGTGGAAGACGGAGAAAATAAGAGGGAGGACGAACAGGTTAGTTTCGGCGAATCTGATTAGTTTCCAATGAAGATGGTGAACATTTATTTACTGGATAGTTAAGGAATCGTTGAATAAGCGTTTTATCGCATTACGCGAGAGATGAAAATCAAAGACCTGCGAGCAACTGTTAAACAAACGACACATACTGAGAAACGGTTCATTATATCCGTAGTTAGTTCTAGCACGAGGGATTCGTAAAAATGGATGTGAACGAAGATTGCGACGATGGATGTCAAAGTTGACCAATCGTAGGAGATCAGGGCAATCAATACGTAATAGTATTAAATCAGCGATGAAAACAGCCTTGTAGACGTTTCTACGAATACACAGCGGATCCAGTTCGATCAGTCGGCAACGACCATTATAACTTGGAAGGTTTAATGGGTCTCTCCATGGTAGATTTCGGAGAGCAAACCTAATGAATTTGCGTTGAACAGCTTCAATACGATCAATATCAGTTTGAAAATGAGGTGACCAAACGACAGCCGCATATTCAAGCGATGATCGAACTAGTGCACAATAAAGAGTTTTCAAGCAGTGTATATTAGAGAATTTTTTGGTAATTCGAAATATGAAGCCTAAGAGTTTCGATGCCTTCGAAATCACGTAGTCAATGTAGTCAATTAAGTTTATTATCAAGAATAACTCTTAAATCTTTCACGAACGATTTACGCTTAAGAACATGTTGCGAAATATTGTAGTCATATCTTATTACTGAGTGCCTGCGGGAAAATGATATGACGGAGCATTTAGAGGCGTTTAATACCATCTTGTTGGAGTGACACCATTCAACGAATGTATTCAATTGAGCTTGCAAAAAGTGTGCATCTTCTTGTTCTTTGATCAGATGGTAGAGTTTGAAGTCATCCGCAAATGATAGTTTGAAACATTTCAGTAAGAAGTGCAGATCATTAAGGTAGAGTAAAAATATATACGGTCCTAAGTGACTTCCTTGAGGTACTCAAGAACTCACAGCAAACGGTGATGTTGTACAGTTTCCTATTTTTACCGACATCTCACGACCAGTAAGATATGAATGCATCCAATTCAGTAAAGAACCACCAAAGCCAAGTCTATCAAATTTAGCAATTGTTAATTGATGGTTTATTTTATCAAATGCCGCTGAAAAATCAGTGTAGATAGCGTCTACCTGCAGACGAGATTGCATGGATTGCATGATAAAAGATGTGTAAGTTACTAGGTTAGTAGATGTTGACCGTTTAGGCATAAATCCGTGTTGATTTTCAGATATATAGTCATTTAACTTATGAGTTATGAAGTCGAGAACAATGATTTCAAATAACTTGGAAACAGCACAAAGGGAGGCTATTCCAGGGTGATTTGTAATATCTGATTTGTTGCCTTTCTTAAAAACCGGGAAAATGTAAGATTTTTTCCAGAGGTCAGGAAATGTTCCCAACTGGAGGGACATGTTGAACAGCATTGTCAGTGGTGAGACGAGGCTATCCAAGCACTTTTTAGTACTATTGAAGGAATACCATCAGGTCCTGCATTTGTAGAACTTTTTAATTTGAAGCATGCCTTACTTATCATAGTCGGTGTAATAGTAGGGTGTGGTCCAACAGGGGTACGAAGAGGAACGTTGTTTATCGCTTTAGATACTTCGGAACTGCTGAGGATTTCATAGGAGAAAACGCTACTGAAGTGCCTTTTCAATAGATTGCAGATATCAGGCAAGGTAGATGATTTAACCTCTCCGAGCGACATATGAGTAGGCAGTCCTGTTTCTTTTCACTGATAAAGGCGCACTAAGTGAGTTGCCAAAAGTTCACGACGAAAGATACACGATTATTAAACAAGCGCGAAATGAGATTATGATGAAAGCGATAACTTTACACTATTTAATGATGATTTATTGCAGAGCGAAACTCAAGGACTTGTATTGACTCGATATACACTGAACCGAAAAAAATATCTAAAATGATTCTCGAACAGAAGATTCTTGGAAACTGAATTTTCATAGCCATCGTATCTCAGCCCTTTGCAGAATACGTGATGAATAAATGAACAAAAACTGAACCTTTTAGAAAATGTTCAGTGCGCGTAGGGTGATTGATAAAAGAATCAGTAGTGGTGATGTATTTGAAATTTATTCAACACTACTTCAAAATGGTTAGAATGTTAATAAAGACATCAATAAAAATAATCACAAATCATATTACGCAGCTGATTGAAAAATATTAACCAACTTCAATGGCGTGCGCAGAAGTAACAGGAGCGCAGACTACCGCCATGCCAATTCAAACACTGCGCTTACTGTGTGTTCGAGACATGCTGACAATACTGCGCTCCTGTTACTTCTATGAATCAAATTCATGCTTATTAGCGTTTTATTGGGTTTAATCTAAAAAGCCAGCTGAAATCAAAGCAACCTTTCGTCGCTATAATCACTGTTTGGAATTAGGAAAAAAATATTGATCTTCATATTGACCACCCGACGTGCATCGAAAATATCGCAGTAATTATTATTCAGTTCCGCAGTTCAGTTGCAAATTTATTCAGCAGAGATATTTTAATTTATGAAAATATTACAATAAAATCGTACACGAATCAGTTCGGTGTTGAACTGAAGCGTAGTGGAATTTCAGCATCGAAATACCATAGCGATATTTCTATGAGCGGAAATTCGTCATCAAGTTTCACGGACAAAAAAAAATCACTTGTGAACTTCCAGGTTCAGAAATTTGTAGACGCTTGTGTCATGAGTTAAAATATCGTATGTGACTTTTACATCCACTTAGTTTTTTTTTAGGAAATCTCTTGAACTGTTTGTTTTTGACAAGTAATAGCGAAATGAACTTTTTCTGATCATGATTTTCCTAACATTGATCTTATGTAAGAAAGTGAAGTGAGCTCAATTTTATCACATTTGATTACTGAAGTCGGTTCTTCCGGAATCGAAAGCTGGATATCGACATAGTGACATTCGATTCCTTCAACCATTAACTAAAATGACCTACAAATTCTTTTACAATTCTCTATGACGATTTGACTATTGGGAAAAAAGTACTGGTAGTCTAAATTGGATAAAATTCAGCAAATCATTTATGGGACTATCAATAGTATATTTGGTTACAGACTCTCACGGTCTGCAAACTAGAGAAATTCACTAGCCAATATAAGGTAACATATGAAAAAAAAAATTGTTGAAATTGACATTTTTACACTAAGCACCATACCTCCGGAACCAGGGGTTTGATTCGAATAAAAATTGGGATATTCTTATGGCATCTTAAGACCTTACAGTTGAATCCAAATGGTTGAAATGATTCAATGTGAAAATCGGTTAAGCTATCTCCTAGACATAATTTTCATATTTTTGGTGCATATAACTCAGTAATTCCGGAACCGGAAGTCAGATCTAAATGAATTTCAGAAACTTTGTATCGGACCATAAGACCTTTCATTTGAATCTCAGTAAAGTAAAAATCGGTTTAGCCATCTCCGAGAAAAGTGAGTGACAATATTTGTCACACACACACATCAGGAATCAGAACGGATTAGCTCAAGTGGCACTTTCCCCTAATTATTTGGAGATTTGTGCCTTGCCGTGGCTTCTTATCAATTTCCTGGTGGGAAGGGTAGGATAAAGAGAACATGGAAAGGAATAGTAAAGTGTTTGAGGTGGGAAAACACACAAAGTATACAGAAACAAATCGTTCTGCATGCCTGAAAGGATGCTAAACGATCTGCAACTGCAAAAATGAACAGTTAATGAATCCTCCAACCCTCGAGAAGATTTAGAGATTTTACAAAAGCGACACAATTCTGCATTCCCGGAAGAATGCAGAACGATTCGCAACATGAATGAGCAGAAGTAAATTCGGCACCCCATAAAGGATGCCAAACAATCTGCTAAAACCCATTAAGGTCAATACAGAAAGGATTCATTCACTCCAGGAAGAACGATGAACCCTTCTGACTATAGCTCCTTACCACATTGGGTGAGAAACGATAGAATATCCTTTAATTTTAGCTCCGCATACACGGACTCAATCATGTATGGAGAACCAAAAACCCGGATACGTAGCTGCGTCAATGTGGGACAGTTAACACATGGATCAATAAGTCCCGAGACTTACAATGGAAACATTTTTTTTATTTATCAACATAATCACCTTTTAGGGTGATACAATGGTTCCAACGTTTTTCCAATTTTTCAATACCATGTTTATAAGAAAATTTATCTTTCGCTTCAAAATAAGCTTCAGTTTCAGCGATGACCTCCTCATTTGAGCCAAATCTTTTTCCCTGGAGCATTTTTTTAAGATCAGCAAAGAGGCAGTAGTCACTGGGTGCTAAATCTGGCGAGTATGGGGTGTGGGGAAGCAGATCAAAGCCCAATTCGTTTAATTTCGCCATTGTTTTCATCGACTTGTGGCAGGGTGCATGTCTTGATGAAAAAGGATTTTTTTCTCTGCATGTGCGGTCGTTTATTTGCGATTTCCACCTTCAAACGCACCAGTAAGTCAATATAATAATCACTGTTGATCGATTTACCTTTTTCGAGGTAGTCAATGAAAATCACGCCATGCGTATCCCAAAAAACTGACGCCATGACTTTGCCAGCTGACTGCTGCATTTTCGGACGCTTCGGACGGCTTTCGCCAGCTGTGCGCCACTCAGATGACTGCCGCTTCGACTCTGGAGTGTAGTGATGTATCCATGTTTCGTCCATGGTCACGTAACGACGCAACAAATCTTTTTTGTTGCGAATAAACTGCTTTCTGAATCATCGACTCGTTGCTGTTTTTGTTCCATCGAAAGCAATCGCGGCACCCACTTGGAAAAAACCTTTTTCATGTTCAATTTTTCATGACGGATAGTAAATACACTTCAATATGATACCTGTGTCATCTCAGCAATCTCACGGAGCTTCACTTTACGATCTTTCATTATAATTTTTGTCACTTCACTCACATTTTCCCATGTAACGGCTTCCACAGGTCTACCCGAGCGTTCCGCGTCATTTGTGTCGGTACGACCACGTTTAAACTCGGCGAACCACCGACAAATCGTTGCTTTTGATGGACAAGAGTCCGGATAACATTTTTCAATCCATTGTTTCGCTTGCACGGTGTTTTTACCCATTAAAAAACAATGTTTTATCAAAACACGAAACTCGGTTTTTTCCATTTTTTAAACAAACTACAAAACGACTTTACTCCAACCTCGATAACTCAGCTGTTTCTGGTCGGATCGACTTAAAATTTTGACCCGTTTCAAGAAAAGGTTAGTACTCTAGAAAGACGTGGTTACTGGTTTACTACGAGCGCCATCTCTGCTTTAGTCTCGGGACTTATTGATCCATGTTTTACATATCACGTTCGTTCGTGAGACGGTTATCACTGGTTTTGGAAGATCGGGCAGATTCTTCACCAAGTTGAGTTTAATTCTGTCCAACCCAGGAGCGTTATTGCTACAAGACATGAGTGCTATAGAAAATTCCATCATTGAAAAGGGGCCATCAATGGAACCATTATTTGAAGAAGACTCCCGAATAATGGAACAGAATCTGGACAAACTTTCCTCGAAAAATCAAATATCCATCATTTCCTACGTTACGACTCCTCATTTGTCTGGCCGCACGGAAAACCCTCCAATCAAAAAATTACGATCTCGCAATTTTTTATTTTTGCAGTTGTTCGTCTAACTAATAATTAGTTGATTCAACCAATTTGCTATTTGATTTGCACATATTGAAGTAGTTGAAAAATATGTTGTTTTTAATGCTGTCCAATGTCAAAAACAGCACAAAACAAAACAAAAATCGCAATGGAAAAGCAACCATTACTTTAGTTGAAATTCAAACGCGTTTCTTAAAAATTTTCTTGCAAACGAAATTCGCTTATTATACGTTTGTAAAACTCGTGAAGAGTAACTTTTGAATGATAGTAAATTAATGTTTATCATAACACTAGTTGTCAGAATATTAATGTGATGATAGATTATCTACATCTTTACTGCTCTGGTGTTACAAGAAGAAACGATTGATATAAAGTAGTGCCGTTAGAGATATTGCAATTAACAAAACTTGTTTAACCAAAACTAGAACCCAGTGAATTGTATGCGTTTGAATTTTGGTCTTAAAATCAACTTGATTCTCCATCGTGAAATGCATGTTAATGAATGAGCATCATGTTATCTTCAAGTCATGTACAAAAATTGTATGAACAAAGTGATTAAATTGAAAATGTTTAATATTCATTCATATAATCTGTTGAAACTGTAAGTTGCAATGGCTCAAAAAATGAAAATCAGTGCATTCGGTTCGACTTTTTGTTCATAAGTAATATAGTGGTCACAATTAGAAAGTTGCGTTGACACCAGCACTACTAAAAGACAGTATATTAAAAACAAAAATAAAAATGGTTTCAATGAATAATTCATTTAATATAAAGCAAGGGCTGAGAAAGGTTTTATCATACCGATAGATGGAAGGTAATATCTTAACATACCGAATTTTCATTAAAAAAATCAGAACGTATATCAATAAGGAATATTTTTAAATCATTCAAAATCAATAATTTTGCTTAAGTTGAAATAACTAATCGTAATATCTAAAACAACTAAAACCGATTTGTTTTTCAACTCACATAACTGTTAAATCAAAAACAAGGTCGGTTTTTGTAACTAATATTTTTATCTTTAAAGGTGTGTGTCTTGACTAACTGACAGCATCTTTTTTTTTTTTTCAACCAAAAAAATTTGTTTTTTCAACCATCGTTTCAGTTGATCGAAAAATAAAAATGACAGTTTAGAAAAAACAACAATCGATTAGTTGTACCAAATTTTAACCATTAAAATTCAGAAAAACATCTAATATTTTGGTTGTTTCACGATCGCGAGGGGTTCCGTGCGTGTTCCAAAGAGTGCTCATTGAGGTTTCTCTAGGCAAATCTTCGACACAATGTCTCCAATAGCTACATTTCCTGGCCCGAAGTATACTTTTGTACTTGGTTTCTAAAACCAAGAATTTTTCAAAATTCTGAGGAGTTCCTCCTCCTTGTTTCAAAAACGTCTTGAAAGCATTTTGTTTCGCATGTTTAGCATCTGAGCACTCTTTGTCCCACCAAGGGTTTGGAGGCCTTCTGTTAGACGATGGACCAAGAAATCGTTTGGTTTGTGCTTGTTCCTCGGCCTCCAGAATCGAACAAACGAGGAAGTCATATTATTCAAGTGGAGGGAGCTCTTCCATTGAATTTAAGATACTTGACATATTATTTTGGAATTTAATCCAGTCAATATTTTTTGTCAAATCATATGGAATATTAACTGAATTAACAATGCCTTTGTTACTGCTAATTGAGATGATGATTGGTAATTGATCGCTACCGTGTAAATCACGAAATACTTTCCAGATGCAATCTAGTCGAATTGAAGTCGAGCAAAGAGATAAATCTGATGCACTTGGACGTGCAGGAGGTCTTGGGATCCGTGCCATGCTATTCATATTTAATACCGTCATGCTAAAATTGTCGCGAATATTATATATTACAGATGATCTGCTATCATTGTAAACGGAACATTTCGTGCGAATTGAAGGAAAATATACCGAAGCAATGCAAATGTCCTTTCCTTTAATGTTTATTTGACAAGCAACAACTTCTGTACTAGAAGTCGAAGGAATGTTTAATCTATAAAAGGAATAACATTTCTTAATTCATAAAAGCACTCCACCATACGGAGAGTCTCTATCGAGACGTATAATGTTAAAGTCATTAAAATTTAAAGCTATATTTGATGTAAGCCATGTTTGCACAAAGCCTGTATTTACATTTTTGACTATACAATAAAAATTTAAATTAATCAATGATGCTTCGACAATTCCACTGCAGGACAGTGATTGAATCATTTGCGGCGGATGATAAATTATCCATCAAATGATACAAAACCTGAGAGAACTGGCCATTGAGCTGATAACTGTTTCAAAAAAGTTCTTGCTAATGGAAGGAATGCCGTTATGATGGTCTTTAGAGGTTCAGAAATATTGAATGCTGCGAAAATCCATTTAACAATTTCCGAAAAATTTAGTAATCCTGTTGGTGGCTGTGAAACGGAGCCCACTGGATTATTGTCTTTTTTGTGCTAGTTCCTGAATTGGTTTGTGAATTTGACAAACCAGAAGGCACAGTTTTTGGTTCTATATTTTGCTTTTTAGATTTAACACGTGGATCTTTTTTTAGAGAGTAATTTTAGGTGCCCTTTTTTGGTAATTTGGGGGAGGGCTTCTTCCTCTTAACAGAACCTTGAGGAGTGACAAACGATGTACCTGCACTATTTTCATAAGCGTCAGATTCCTCTGACTCTAGATTTGGAAAACCGTTTTCTGTTTCGAGAGGGGGGACATCATATGTATAAACGGTTGCTAGGGAACATAATCATCTATCTTTGGACAACATTCTTTCTTTCTTTCTTTGTAAGTAGTCACAGTGGCAGCAGTCCCTTGCTTCAATTCTACACTGGATCCTTGATAAGATTTGTTTCTATGAGCTTCTATTTTAAATCAACACACAGACGTTCCTAGGCTATGGTGCCCACTTGGTGCACCTTTTGTGCTAATTCAAACAGACTTTATAAAATTGTTGTAAAGTGTGTTCATGTTTGTGTCTTATGAATTAAGTTGCAGTTCTCGTCATCTCATGTATTTGTTTGTTTTTTTTTATACAATGTATATTGCACTTACATACATACATTGAGTTACTATTTCTATTCTAATAGATTTTAACTAGGGTTAATGTACCAATAGTCATCTAATTAGTAGAGTCGCCATTTTATTTTACCGATTACCTTTCAATCAATGAATTATGATACAATCGAATACAATATTTTTGTTTCGGTTTTGTGAAGCGATACCGCAGAAAAAGTAATTTTTTGATACTATTGTTATAGCGACGCGAAAACTCGAAGCGAATGCTCCTAATTTCATCTCACTCTTGAAGTCAATCTATCGAACAGAAACAACGCATCTCACTCTAGCTAATGGTTTTTGCATATGAGATGATTGATGGAGGTGAGATAAAGGGGGAACCGTTACCCTACTTTTATCTCTACTATTGGTCGATCGTTAGTCCTGAGCTGAAACGGTGGCCTTTATTACCATTCTTGCATGCACTTCGTCCTACATTTCACTCACACATCAACCCACCCATTAGACATCCTTACAAAATAAACTGGATGAACATCGTTTGACAGCTATCAGTGGTTTGCTCACATGTTCAGTGTGTATTATTATATTCTATTTCACTATATTACATCTTATTCCACTGTATTCTATGGTACACAAAAAAAAACAATAAACGTCAAAGATGAACTTGATTTACCGTTCATCTGCTCTTATCGTGTGAAACCCAATTGGGATATGTTCACTTCATTTAATTTCCACTTTACACTGCACAGTGGTCCGAAACGGGAAATTAGCGTGACAAAAATATTTTCACTATTAAATATTCGTTTTTTGTAGTTGGTGTCTTCACAAAAGTTGTTTGTAATCAAATGGCGCTCCTTTTGATTGAAAAAGTTACTAGGGTGGTCCTTATTTAGATTGAAATCTGGAATCTAACTTTCTTGATTGAACTCAAAAAATGATTTTGTTGTACAATAAAGTTGTAGGAAATTTTATTGCGAGCAACTTTGCTAAAAAAAGCACCTCTCTAGCTCTTCATTTGATCGAGTTACATCAATTTTCTCGAGTAAAAGTAGGGTGGTTCTTGAAAAATCACTTTTTTGTTGCAACTTTTTTGTGAAACGTTCCACCGAAAAGTCCAGTCGAAATTGTCCCAAATTAAAAAAAAAGCAGTTCACTATTAGAAAATATTTAAAAGTAATTTTCCGGGTTTATTTTTGATTTTAATAAAATTTTGTCCAAAGATAGGTGATGCCCTCCCGTGGTTGATGAGCTTGACGGTATTGCAAACATCATCAGATACAATCAATTTTCGTTACAATTTAATAGAGAAATGTGTTACAGCTTTAGCTTCATTATTGAATTAAATGAATAAGTTATGGAATGACTTGAATAAGATTTTGATTGCATTACGCTTCAACATCCGGGGTTGGAGAGGCCGGTAGAGCTCAACTGAGCTCTGTTTTATGTTTCATTTTCATACTATCGGCCCTTATTACCAGTGCACTATGGTCCGAAATGGGAAATTGGCGTGACAAAAATATTTTCACTATTAAATATTAGTTTTTTGTAGTTGGTGTCTTCACAAAAGTTGTTTGTAATCAAATGGCGCTCCTTTTGATCAAAAAAGTTACTAGGGTGGTCCTTATTTAGATTGAAATCTGAAATCTAACTTTCTCAATTGAACTCAAAAACGATTTTGTTGTACAATTAAGTTGTAGGAAATTTTATTGGGAGCAACTTTGCTGACAAAAGCACCTCTCTAGCTCTTCATTTGATCGAGTTACATCAATTTTTCCGAGTTAAAGTAGGGTGGCTCCTGAAATATCACTTTTTTTGTTCTCACTTTTTTTGTGAATCGTTCCACCGAAAAGTCGTCATTAGAAGAGTTGTTGAACTAATCATTGCGCACAATTTTGCTCAATACATTCTACTCATTTTAACAAACTAATGATTTTCTTGGGTTTCAGGAAGTGCTTTGACTTACAAAAAATCTATTTTCGGCTGTAGTTTTTGTGTGTCTCATTTCTCGAAAGTACAATGAATGGAAGATTTGTACAACTAATTTGATACTATTATTTTGCTGAAGAAAGTATGTTGATACGTTAAGGCGTTTAAGAGTTATGCAATGTTTTTGAGTTTTTGGAGGTATTTTTAAAACTAATTTAAATAAGTTTAAAAAATAACACCCTTCCAATTTTCTCTTAAATTTTTACTTATATTATGACCTTTCAGGAATATTCATAGGATACATTTTTATCGATCTGGCATCTAATGAATATTGATATTTGAAACTTGACTTGTTTTTGATGAAAAAACAATCACAACTTTTTACTGGTAGCTCATATGAAAAAGTTTGTTTGAGCAAAATTGTGCGCAATGATTAGTTCAACAACTCTTCTAACGACGACTTTTCGGTGGAACGATTCACAAAAAAAGTGAGAACAAAAAAAGTGATATTTCAGGAGCCACCCTACTTTAACTCGGAAAAATTGATGTAACTCGATCAAATGAAGAGCTAGAGAGGTGCTTTTGTCAGCAAAGTTGCTTCCAATAAAATTTTCTACAACTTTATTGTACAACAAAATCGTTTTTGAGTTCAATTAAGAAAGTTAGATTTCAGATTTCAATCTAAATAAGGACCACCCTAGTTTTTAATCAAAAGGAGCGCCATTTGATTACAAACAACTTTTGTGAAGACACCAACTACAAAAAACTAATATTTAATAGTGAACATATTTTTGTCACGCCAATTCCCATTTAGGACCATAGTGCACTGGTAATAAGGGCCGGTAGTATGAAAATGAAACATAAAACAGAGCTCAGTTAAGCCCTACCGGCCTCTCCAAACCCGGATGATGGAGCGTAATGCAATCAAAATCTTATACAAGTCGTTCCATAACTTATTCATTTAATTCAATAATGAAGCTAAAGCTGTAACACATTTCTTTATCAAATTGTAACGAAAATTGATTGTATCTGATGATGTTTGCAATACCGTCAAGCCCATCAACCACGGGAGGGTATAATCATCTATCTTTGGACAAAATTTTATTAAAATCAAAAACAAACCCGGTAAATTGGTTTTAAATTTTTTTCAATAGTGAATTGCTTTTTTTTAATTTAGTCGAAAATTTTATTGATTTTGTATGAATACTAATATTGAGAGAATGTTGCCAATTGCAAATACGATTTGCAGCGAAATTCGTCTATAACCAAAAATTATTTTCACCGAGAAATTTTTTCAAATTGGTCCCTTTAATAAAAATGATTTCAACAAAGCAAAGCATTGAAATTAGATTTTTTTTGTGAAATTTGAACTTCTGTTTCACCAGACTTCGCAGCAGACTCATAGCGTACAGAACCATTGCATGGATGGTGCTACGATCTTACTGATATTAGGAATCCTCCCAGATCCGGGCTCGAACATACGACAACTTCCTTTAACGGAAACGTTAGATGATCTTGTGAAATTTTTATTAAAACATCTTAGCTCTTAATCGTCTCTTAAAGTACAGACTGTTGGCCACGTTTTGACACTCTCGAGTAGGGTCAAATAGAAGGCAATATCAAAATAGAGATTCACTGGCCGTGCACAGTGAACATGTACGGTAGCTTGATTAAATCGAGATTGCTTCGCATCTCCAAGGAAGCTCAAAAGCGGTGCAGTTTCGTGGATTGGACGACGGAGCTCGACCCTAAAACTGTGATTCTTGAATGCGTTCGTCTGGTTATCAATAGAATATGTTTCTCAATTGATCATTCGAGTGACAGTTTTTGTTGTTATATTATTTTGGTTATTTTATTGTTCGAATACACCCTACAAAACTCGCAAAAAAAATCGGTCACACTGAGCTCGTTCAGCGGAATGCAACTCCCAACGATCACACCACTTTTTGTGTCGCCAATTAAACACGATGTACACAAAAGCCGACTCAAGCCAATTGGCTCAACAAGCTCATTCAGCAAAGATCGTCAGTATTCTTACTGCCACAATGAACCTTAACCGCGGAAAGCCCTCATCAGTGATACTTATCTGAAAGCCGCCGGGCCAGCAACGATGTGTGGTTGCTGCGGTTCAGTGCGACGATGATCATCGACGACAACAACAACGACGACGACGACGACGGCGACGGCGACCTCGAGTTGGTGTGAGATTCCGGCCCCGCGAGTCACACGACATACATCAAGCGACGGCGGCGAAAACGACGAACCATTTTACCTAATGCGTAAAATTCATTCATAATTACTGAGCCGGAAGTCGCTCTTACGTTTGTGTCGCTAGTGCCACTACGATGACGCTTCCGAGCCGTCGCTAGCAGGTCCGGGAGAGTTGTGTCGTGCGTTGTTCTGAAATGCTGCAAAATCCGTTCCGTTCGTTGTTTGGTGATTGATGATTTGCACAGATGAAAAGCGATAGCAGAAAGTTCGACTCTGTCTTACTCTTTTCTGTTACTGCTGCTGCTGGTTACTGGCGCTGATGAATGAGTGTCGGTGTGGAGAGTGGACTCTCGTTCTCTTGAACTTTGCCAATTCCATTCGAGACGCAAGTTGGTAAATCGGTGAAGGTGCTCTTGGTTCTCGCATACCAACCCGCAGTGAGTTCTCGGTAGGGCAGCCAGTGTTGTTGTTACTACCACAACGCCAATGGCTCAGTGCATAATGTACACACACACCACGGTAACAGTCTAGTCAAAACAAAAATTTCTGCGCGGGATTGGCGTCTGCTTCGGTTGCGGATCGGTTTATTGAAGCAGAGGAGATTTGATGAAAGAGCGCTAAGCAAAAATAAAAACGTAGCACTACCAACATCGAGATGCTATAGATGGTCACACACACACCAACCGAGTGAGTGTAATACGGGTACAAAAAACATATATACCAAGTAGCACTTAGCCCAAGACGGTGTGTAGTAGTAGCGTGGCGGCGACGAGGACAGGTGAAAAACAAACACCCTCCCTTCCTGGCAGAAGCGTCATTACAAGCAGCGTCCGCGTGATCGACAGCAGAGTACTACTCCACCCAAATTTAACTACGTCATCGCGGTGGGTTCGAATGGAACATGCTTGTCAGCAATTTGAAAACATCGGAGGAATAATAAAATTCAATGAAATACTTTGTGAAACAATTGATTATTTCTAGAATCAATCTTAACATAAGAAATCTTAGCTCAATGTGAGTTTAATATATCTGTTAATATATAGAGAAATGCTCTGCCATTGAGCTACCTATATCACAACTCGAACCAGTTTTTCGTTATAGGCCAATTGTAATTGTAATTCCCACATCAGGACAGTAGAGGATTCAATCCAAGGTGTTTCATGTTTAAATATAGTTTGACTAAGTGGTGCGTATTTCTCCGCATGATGACGACAAGTGACGTGGGCGAATTGAGCACACCAGCATTCTCTGCAGCCGGTTGCCCAACAATTATGACACAAAAACTAAATTTCATTAGGGCTGATGAAGTTTATTAGAGCGGTTTGGGGTATGGTATTCTGGAATCTAATCCATTTCAATTACGCATTTCATTTTAATAGTAGTGATAATTTCAGGATGCCCACATCACCATCTTTCTTACAGTTGGAGGCAGAGTTTTCTTCCATGAATTTGTCGTCCAACAGTATTATAGATTCTTGCTGGAAATGTCGTTTATTATTTTTTACCTTATTTGAAAAATATAAAATATGTATAGAATTCGCTCAAACATTGGAAAACTTCACCGATGCACGGAGGCCGAGTGTCGTATACCAATCGATCCAACTCGTGCCTGTGTGCGCAAAATTAGGAAACGTGTTTCTCAAAGATAGTTTGTCCAATTTTGACCGAATTAGTTGCAAATAAAAGGTCTCCCTGGAAGTAACTATGCTATCAACGATTTATTATTTTTAATTGGTTTTCCGTAAAGTCGCCATAACTAAGTTCTGTTTTTCTATGAATGAGGGGAAACATATTTTGAAGAAGCCAACTGAATGAGAAACTCACAGAAAAGATGATTTTTTGGAAAAAGATACGCTCTGAGGCGCAGGATTCGAACCTGCGTTTTTATGCAATCCTTGAATACGCCTTTAACATTTCCGCCACCCTGAGCTGTGGTAAAGAGAGTTCTACAACAGCAACGAGTTGGTAAGCGTATATCGAACAATGATTCAAATCCTAGCCGCCCCACGACCGGTGCTTTATATCCAAACATCTTCTCTGTAAATCAGACAAAAAACACTACTCTTCTCGCTCTATATCTATTTTCCACTTAATGAATCGTTAAAAACAATCGCGTTCCAACTCGATTCTGTTGTTCTGATTTTCCGTAACAATCTGCTTCTGGTAGTGAAAGGGCCGACTGTCAAACAGCCTTCATGCGGTCTGTCGCTGACGATAGCCAGGCAACGACTGGCACTGTAGAGAAGACTACAAGCGATTGTATATATACCCTCTAAACTACTAAATATGATTTACAACTTTGGATACCTTATCGTAATACCAATCTAACAAGCCATAGGTTGTAAGAACTCGTTGATTATTAACGAAGATATCGATATTTTTGCGCAAGTGATTTTCCGACCAATCCCAATAATAGGGGTTTTGGACGAAACACGATGGAATGACGCTTGACATTAATCAGACAAAATTCCCAATCCAATCGTCCCTGTGCAATAGAAAAAATGAATACAGTACTCTTCAGCATAATAATCCCTTTGTTTTTAGCACGGTTCCGTTTTGGCAACATAATTGTTCGGAAATACAGGAAAATCATTGAATTTAAAGTGATAACACATACATTTGATAACTAAATCGATTGTGACTAAATATCATATTACTCTCATATATTCGAGAAAATAAACATATTTAATAATTGATAATTCATTTAAAACTATATCTAAAAGTTTTTTGTCGTATTTATTATAATACTGCAATCGATTACCACTTTTGAGTGACAACGAATATTGATTAAGAGAGCATGCGGATCGATAACGAAAATATCATCTCACTGCTAGGTGGATAAGACACGTTTTATAAATATAAAAAGTAGCCAGAAAATTTGCTCAAACTTTGTAAAAAGTTATATATCTTAGACGTGGTAGGGCCGTTTATGATCAAACTAGTCGCGAATAAAAGGTCTCCTCGTTGTGCAAAAAGCTACTCAATTTTTTTGAAATCTGATCTTTACTTTATGAGTAATACAAAATTTTATGTCAATATTTTCAGTTTTCAAAAAATAAGTAAGTTTCATATCTAATGGTAAAATCAATCCAACCAGCTATATAGATTATTTCAATCCGAGTTTTGAGCTGCATGTTATGTTTGGAAGCAAAGTAAAAAACGACCAACCAATTTTGTTTGATTTATTGACATAGGAAGGTCGAGATGTTCGCAGTATTGATTGTAATGGCGCATTATTCGATTGGCTGGACTGTATTTTGCATAATTTGTACTAGTATGTCTTTCTAAAATGAATTTCCTGGAATGTAGTTGACAGCTAGATATATAAAAATTTGATTGCGATAATAATAAAGGTGATTGAATGCGTCGAGAAATAATGTCGCTGATAAAATAAAGGATTGCAAAGTTGCGGCGTTCTTTAAGTGTTTGTGTATAGATGAACATGCAACGTGCTCCATATGATGGTAGAGGAAATGCTGTCCAGTTTGATTTACGAAGTGCATATAAAAGAAATTGTTTTTGTATCGATTCAATGCGTTCATCGTGAATAATATTATATGGGTTCCATATCAGGCTGCAATATTCCAAAATATAGCAATTTAATAGTACATGGGTTTTAAAAATTATGACTGAAGCAGTGGCGTTTCGTCCTCATGTGCACCTCGTGCACTGCACAATCGGTCAAGTTGAAAGAAACATTTAGGTGTACAACTTTGCTTCCGCCGTTTTTTCCAAAATTAAAAGCTTTATTGCGAAAAAGTGCTTACAGATGTATTATTCAAAGTATTGCCCGTCGCTAGTGACAACTTTCTCACATCTTTCCGACAATTTTCGGATCCCGTCTTGAAAAAAGGAGTTCTCTTTTGACGCTATAAATGAAGCAATCAATTTTTCCAATTCTTCGAAGGATTGAAAGTGTTGATCTGCCAGGCCGTGTGCCATCGAACGGAATAGGTGGAAGTCAGAAGGGGCGACATCTGGGGAATACGGCGGGTGAGGCAAGACTTCCCATTTCAGCGTTTCCAGGTACTTTTTGACCACTTTTGCGACGTGAGGCCGAGCATTGTCGTGTTGGAGGACGACATTGTCATGTCGCTCTTGATATTGTGGCCGCTTTTCTTTTACCGCGCGACTAAGGCGTATCAGTTGCGTTCGGTAGCGATCTCCTGTGATGGTTTTACCCGGTTTTAAGAGCTCGTAGTAAATCACACCGAGCTGATCCCACCAAATACAAATCATAACCTTGGCGCCGTGTGTATTCGGTTTTGCCTTCGACGAAGTAGCATGCCCGGGCTTTTCCCATGATTTTCTGCGTTTAGGATTTTCGTATCGAACCCACTTTTTATCACCGGTTACGATTCGTTGTAAAAACCACTTACGATTTTATCTTTGAGGCAGTTGCTCACATACAAATAGACGGCGCTCGATGTACTTCGGTTTCAACTCGTACGGCACCCAGTTTCCTTCTTTCTGAATCATGCCCAGAGCCTTGAGACGTTTTGAAATGGCTTGCTGACTAACTTCCAACGATTCGGCAAGCTCTTCTTGGGTTTGGCACGAATCTTCATCAAGCAATGCTTCTAGTTGTTCATCTTTGAAGGTTTTTTTCTCTTCCACCACCATGTTTGTCTTCGACATCGAAATCACCATTTTTAAAACGCTGAAACCACTCCCGACACGTTCTTTTACTCAGAGCAGCATCCAATTGTAACAGAAAAGTGAAACTTCCCGCAAATGGCGAGAATTGGGCACATAAACAGACATTTTCGAGCGTGAATAATACGAAAACGTGAATAATACAACTGTCACTGAAACGGCGATGACAATTCGTTAGGCACTGTACACACTCACTTTAAAGGCATTATCATCTATGTATTTTAACCAGCTTCAGCCGGAACAGCCACCACCTATCGGAAAACGGCGGAAGCAAAGTTGTACACCTGATAATTCTAATATAGTCACAACGATTTGAATTTAATAAAAAATATTCCTCTTTTATTTTAAATATCATATCAGATATTTCGTCATTTATTATTAAATCTACTCACGAATATTATTTGAACTTAACGAGTAACCGCTATAAGTTATAAAATTAGCTATAATTTTTATAGATTTTGTTGATAATTTAGTAAACTATTTCGAGTTCGTTTGTATCAATACATCATTTCTATTCATTTAGCTATTGGTTGAACTAATGGACGCAATTGGAGTCAGAACTAAATCCTTGAAGGGTCAATTATCAAATTGAAACTCCAATTGTCTTTATGAAGTGATAAAGAGGTTTCACGTAAGGAAAGGTCACGACAAGCAAGAATGTCTCGAACTAGGGACATTGAATAGTCTTCCTTGGGTACGCAAAGAATTTATTAGTTGAGATCTGACATCACGATACTCTACGCATGTCCAAACGACATGATCAATATCGCGATAACCTTCGCCACAAGCACAATGATTAGTCTCGGAGACCCCAATTCGAAGGAGATGTGCTAAATGAATACTGAAGGCGACCACCGCGACTTGAACCGAGAATCATTGGATTGCAAAGTACGTCCGTTAATCGACTAAGCCACAGAAGCACACTATATTTGATGATTTGTTTTTTTGTTTTGTTAAGACGTAGTGCCATCTTGAGCTAGTTTTCAATTTAATCAGTATCTAACGAGGATATTAGATTGGAAAATAGAGATTCGAATGGAACAATGAAAACTGCGAAAATGATACCGCATAGACGGAACTCGAACCCGTAGCTAGCTCCTAATCGGGCAAATTGTTCTGCCAATTAAACTACCCTGCTTATGAAAAAAACACATGAAGAGAAAGCCTAATTGACTAGAAGAACCAAACATGCTTCGCTTTACTTGGCCGCTACAGCATTCAATTATAGTACTATCTCTATGGAAACCCATCCAACAGAAAAATCGCATCACAACACATCTTAACAAGACTAAAAACAAATCATAAGAAGTCTGTCGGAGGTTTCAGTTGTTCTTCAATATATTGTGTTCGAGATCACAATCGTCACTGACAGCATCTGACGGCAAAGCATAGAATGAAGATATACTTGCCATGCGGTGTGTGTTGTTGGATGGGTTCATATAGACATATAATTGAATGCTGTAGCGGCCAAGTAAAGTGAAGCACAGTGTTGGTAATTGCCGATAATTTGACAGAAGCTGCTAGATATTTCTCCACATTGTATACAATATTTTCAATCCGGTAGAAGATGCTACAAGAACTCGTGTCTCTCAATGCATGAACCGTGAGAGAATTTTTCTACATTTCTTCGCTCCATTTCATACTCTAAGTATTTCACGGTCCTTAAAAAAAATTAACAGACTCGCAAGTTGACAATTATCGCAGAAAATCGAATCGATAATTCAACTTGATGACTCTCATACTAGGTTGCAATATTTCAAAACCCTTGTGTGGAGCATTCACAGACATTTTCATAGACACAACTTATGCAAAGGTTATATGCACATAGTTAGAATAAGCGGCAATAGTAAAATGATTCTATCGCAATTATCAACTGCCCGTATAGAATCGGATCGCGAAACGAGAATAAGCGGCCGTTTGTTGCTTCAGAGAGGATCTCCACAGCAGCGTGCTAACCTTTGATTTACAGACAAGTCATCGAGAGAAAATCGCTCTCGCACTGGTGTCGATTCAATGTTAAATGAGCCATGCCGGGTTTTCGTTGTTGCGATGATATTCGTCTCTCTTTGATGGCACTGATTCAATCGTGTGAAGAGTTGCCAGTGAGCGTTCTTTGATACGATAAAAGCCATCCTTGGTGAAGCATACTTGGTTCTTCTAGTCAATTAGGATGTCTCTTCATGTGTTTTCATATGCAGGGTATTTGAATTGGCAAAACAATTTCCCCGGAGCTAGCTACGGGTTCGAGTCCCGTCTTTGCGGTAACATTTTCGCGGTTTTCAATACATAGTTGCATTCGCACGTCATTTTTTCAATCTGTTTCCCTCGTAAGATACTGATCAAATTTGAAAAAGCAAAGTCCTGGCATTACTTTTCATTTGTGAAATTTGGCCTTTCTGTTTCAACAGACTTCGCAGTCGATTCATAGCGTACAGAATTATTTCATGGCTAGTGCCTCTATCCTACTAATACTAAGAATCCTTCCAGGTCGGGGCTCGAACATACGACAACTGGCTTGTGAGACCAGTGTCGTATGCATTGGACCGCCAACTCGGGCATCAATTTTAAATGATTAAATTTAAAGATATGTATTTGGAAAATATTGGACCAAAGTGATGACGTAACTGTTCCACAAGATTTCATGGGTAGCATTAAGTTCATGGCGGGAGAATTCAGCCCAGCTGAGAAGGTTGAATAAACCAACTTTGCAACAACATAACTAATATGTTTTAATTTTTTTTCTCTGAGAGATTTAAAAAATATATGTTATGGTGATCATTTATTTCGAATACAATCTTGGGTGAGGCCATTTCTCGTCTTGTGAAACTTCGGTGCATCGTTGCAAAGCTCTTTGCTTCAGTCTGAATTTTTCGACCTAGATTAGAGTCACACAATCTTGACTAAATTTGTTATTACAAATGTTGGTTTTATTTTACTCTCTTCTGAATCCTTGCGCAAGTCAACTCTGACTTATTGAGAGCTTCGGCGAAGTTTTTCTTTCATTAAACAAAATCTTGAAATCGAATCAATATTAGTAAAACAAAATTCTCTGGGTCCAGTCATTGCAAATATTTTTTCACCGGATGCTGCACAGATCGGGAAAAAGTCCTTGTTGGCTACAGAGTGCCGCACATCCATAACTGGAATCAAGTACCTGAAAATGTCCATCGTTTTACCAACAACAAATTACGACGGTGGCAGCAGAGAGATAGAGAGAGAGAGAAGCAGATAGAAGCGGATGTTTAATTGAGTCCACCCCCACCAGCATCGTTTCGTAGTGCAGGTATAGTGCATCAATAGAGCACCGAGCGACGTGGCAAATCAAGGTACGTACGTAACTTTCATAGGCTGAACACACAGGTCGAGATAAGAGGAACACACGCGCCTGAAATTGGGTCAGGATCACATACATTTACATAAACCGTGAGCTGATGCAACTCGAGATACAATAATAGACCGCCTTGCCAACGAGCACGGATGACGGATGACGGGAGCATTGTATATAAGAGAGCACTGGCAAGTGCATGTATTTTTCTTTTTTTTTAAATTGTCCACTTGTGCCTAGTGATCTTAGCTAACCCATGTTCGAGTGAATCTTGCCTGACCTTCAATCTGGAAACCATGGTCTCGCAGAGGTCGAGCCTTATCGAATGTAGTCTTTTCTTTGAGACGTACAATATGTTATTCTGGTTCCAGTATGTAAGGAAAGTGATATGACTCTTGATTGCTCAAATATTTTTACCGAACAATTCATCGTCAACCAGAATCGGAACCCAACGAAACCGAAACACCGAAAACTTATCATCAGAAATCATCTCAAATGTAATAATCAATAATCGCCCCGCTGGTCCCTCCCTAGCAGTTCTAACTTCTGCAAGGCACACCCGCAGAGAGCACAGCTTGGTGTGTGGCATTGTGTCAAGCTTGCTTTCCACTGCCGTGAAGTACAATCCTGCCGCGGTGGTTTTTGGCTATGGCTAGGTGGTGGTAGTCGCTAGGTAAGTAGTACTCCATTCGGCACTCGATGGTAATTGAAACTAACGCTTATTAGCGAGCTAGGACTCGTGGCAAACTGAAACGTTTGCCACCATCTTTACCGTCGCCTCGGCACGGACGGTTCCACACCGGATCTGTCCTGTGGTCAACCTGCAGAAGCTAAACCTGCAACAGCACGGGCGGTCATAATTTTGTTCATGCGGAGGAAAATCGAGCGACATTTCATTCTTTGGAGAAGGGATCGCACGTCTCCCCGTGCCGCTGTATGCTCCTCCGGCAGTCAACGAACGACCCCGCTGTACGCTCCATTTGATCGATAAAATTAAATCAGGACTCCATTATCCTGCACTATTGCCGTCGGGGTTATCTGAGCTGAGTGTGGTCCGACGCGAATCCAATTGCGGTTCGGCTAAACCCGAGACTGTTTGCCGCTTTTCAGGTAGTCGAAAGAGCGGATTTTCAATTAGTAATTTTGAAGGTAGAACGTCTCCCCCTCCCTTACATACACACACACATCCAATCATACAATTGAATGGATCCTTTTTTTAGTACTCGGAAAGGAAAGGAGTACCGTTCGTCGGTTCAATTCAATTTGTGAAATGTTGCGGTTGCCATTTGCAGGTTAACTTCTGCCGAAACAAATGGGGAAAGCGAACTGTAAGTTTATCTTTACGCTGATGGCGGGATTTTAGCTTTGGAGAAAGTGCAGATTCGCTGCAATGCCGTATCTGTTGGAAAAGATCAAATGAGATTTGAAATTGTTTTGTTTTTCTTTTTCGACAACGTCAACATAGAGGAGTCATATTCAAACAAATAACTGCGTCATACAATTGATTGCAAAGATAGGAAGGTAAACTTCATTTTGTCGTGAATGTGACTTACTATACTGTGGGACGCCTTTTCTTAATTTACCCAGTACAAGAATGAGTAGAACTTAATCGCGAATATCTCTTGTTGTATCTAACGGAGCAACATAATGTTTTCTTCATATCATCGGAAATCTGATCAGCAATTTATGATAACATTTACAGTAGTATGAGATAACCACAAATAACTCAAATTGATGTTTTCGTAAATATTTGGTATGAACAAGCATTAAGGTGAAATTCAATGCCAAAGTACAAAACCGACTCATAGCAATATGGAAAATTTTCACAGGTTGAGTGAAGTGTTGTTTGTAGACATTTTTTGTTCGCTAATACAACAGACACTAACTATGTTCATTTTATAACCAAATGCACTTATAATTGATTACGGATCAAAACCTTTGGCATGCCAAACCAACCTTTGCCAATATTTTATCTAGCAGATTCCAACTATGGATCATTTTATAAATGAACTAAACAATATTCAAACAAGATCATTTTCATGTGGAATTACAACTGGATTTCCAAGTAACAATTTGAGTGGTTGTTGCTAACATCTAACCACTTGCGTGACTCAAAAAGTGCAGTTTATACTAGTTGCTAAGTCGGCTAAGAACAAGTTATCGTTACGTTGTAATGCCATAACTTATCTTTCCATAACTTGTTTTCAAGTAAACTAGTTGAAACCTAATCACTATCGACATTATAAACATTAAATGAATCCAAAATACTTCTCCATCAGCAATAAAAAGGCAGAAGAGTACTTGAAATTACAAACTTGATACAAAACCAGTCGGTGTTGAACAATCGTTCGCACCGCACGCGTATAGCTCTTGGCTCCTGGAATTTTTTTCTGGCTACCTAGAGTTTCATTGATTCAAGGCTTCAGTCTTTTTCAAGGCTACCTGAATCACTAACTAAGTGATACAAAGAGTGATATTAGAGTGACTAAGTGATACAAAGAGTGATATTAGAGTGACTAAGAAATTAATCAGCCTTTTTTAAGGCTAGCTAGGAGTCTAATCGAAGACTAATTTAGCCTAGTTAATTTAATTTAAAATTTCATTAATTTCAAAAATGCCTGCGTCCAACCGGAAAGGCAACAAGCCTAAGGCTAAAAATAATTCAATACGGAATAAATCACAATCCGGTATTCAACATTTTTCTAATAACATTCACGATCTTATAGAATCTGAATGTAAAAATAAAAGACAACGGACGGATTTCCCTTCCGTTGATCCTATGCCGTCTAACAATATTTACGAGATTCTTCCTGAATCCGATTGTAGCGACATAGAAGAAAATTCTTCAAAAATTCCCAAAATGGACGCTTGTCGTTCTGGGAAGAAACATCAATCTATGCCACCAGTGACGGTGATGATTTCCGACTTCAAAGCATTCCGTACTGAGCTTTCTACTTTTCTCCCGGAAGTAAAAGTCTCATTTCAAATCGGACGAAGAGGAGAATGTCGAGTCTTGGTGGATGGATTGGAAGATTACGAACGTCTTATTCGATATTTGTCCGAAAAACTTCATAAATTTTATTCATATGATATAAAATCAGACAGACCCTTCAAGGCTGTCTTGAAAGGATTATCAAATGATCAAAGTATTGATGAAATTAAAAATGAAATAAAAGAATTGCTTGGTTTTGCCCCTTCCCAAGTAATACTTATGAAAAAAAGAGCAAATGGTACTTCTAAACCACGCTCTGGAATTTCCCATGAACTTTACCTAATACACTTCAATCGAAGTGATGTAAACAATTTGAAAACTTTAGAAAAAGTACGTTTCATTTCCCACATTAAAATTCATTGGGAACATTATAAACGGCATAATCGTATTGCAAACTTAACGCAATGTCGTCGTTGCCAAGGCTTCGGCCATGGAACCAAAAATTGTCATATGGATATACGGTGTTTGAATTGTGGTAAATCGCATTCGAAAGACGTTTGTCCAATGAATGAAACCACTGATAAATTTTCATGTTCAAATTGCAATGGAAATCATAAATCCAATTATTTGAAATGTCCTGTCAGGGAAAAAATTTTAAACGCTCGTTCGCTTAGACAACAAGTCAAATCAACGACCTTAAATTTACAGAACATACCTGAAAATTCTTCTAAGGCACCTGCCAATTCGTCTTCTAACGAAAACAATTTATTGACAGGTAGATCGACCTCGTCATCATCTTCTTCTAATGTCAGTTATGCTGGTATATTAGGTAGAAATCTATCTCCTATTTCTTCTAATGTAAATAATCAAAACACAGGACCGCCTTGCAGTTCTTCTTCTAACGAAAACAATTTATTAATAGGTAGACCGGCCAAATCATCTTCTTCTAATGGCAGTCTACCTACAAATATTCCTTCAATGCCATTCGCTTCTTTAAATGAAGTCGATTTAGGCGATATAACTGAAAATAAAATGATCTACCTACAAGATCAACTTTTTCAAATGATCATCCAAATGAATTCGACTTCATCACTTTTTGAAGCATTTCAAATCGGATGGAAATTTGCAAATAATATTATAATGAATTTAAAATTTAACAGTGATGTTAAATAATTATTTGAATATTTTAAATTGGAATGCTCGATCTTTGAAATCGAGTGAAGATGAATTTTATAATTTTCTCAAAGTTCACAAAATTCATATTGCCATTGTGACAGAAACTTTTCTTAAACCAAATGTAAAATTGAAAAGTAATCCACATTATGTGGTTCATCGATTTGACAGGTTTACTGGAATTGGTGGTGGAGTTGCCATTTTTGTCCAACGGCAAATTAAACATCGAATTTTACCTTCTTTCAATACTAAAGTTATTGAAAGCTTGGGAATCGAAGTTGAAACCATTCATGGAATTTATTTCATCGCTGGAGCATATTTGCCATTCCAATGCACCGGCGAACAATTAAATTTCTTTAAAGGCGATTTGCAAAAACTTACAAGATATCGATCGAAATTTTTCGTAATAGGGGACTTAAATGCTAAGCATGTCCAGTGGAATTGTAGGCAAAATAACAGTAATGGTAAAATACTTCATAATCAACTCTCAGATGGTTACTTTACAGTTCTTCATCCCAGTAATCCTACTTGTTTCTCTTCCGTGAAAAACCCGTCTACAATTGATCTGGTTCTAACAGATCAAAGTCACATTTGTAGTGAACCAATTACTCATGCTGATTTTGACTCAGATCATCTTCCTGTAACATTCAGACTTTCCAACGAAGCTATAATTAATCCAATTAGTTCTATTTTCAACTATCATAGAGCTAATTGGTTGGATTACAGATCTCACATTGAAAATCATGTGGATCATGAAACTATTTTAGAAAATTCTGCGGACATCGACACAGCAATTGATAATTTGAATCATTATATTATCGAAGCTAGAAATCTTTCAGTTCCCAAAGCTCAAACTAAATTAAATTCTCCTATCATCGATGACAATCTTCAACTGCTCATTCGGTTGAAGAATGTTCGTCGACGACAATATCAACGTTCTCGTGATCCTGCTATGAAAAACATAGTTAAGGATTTACAAAAAGAAATTAAACATAGATTTACTCTTTTGCGAAATGAAAATTTCGCTAAAGAAGTTGAACAAATTAAACCATATTCTAAACCTTTCTGGAAACTTTCTAAGGTTCTTAAGAAACCTCAGAAACCAATTCCTGCTCTCAAGGAAGGAAATCAAATACTTCTTACAAATGGTGAAAAAGCTCAAAAGCTAGCTCAGCAGTTCGAGAGTGTCCACAATTTTAATTTAAACGTTGTGAGTCCTATTGAAAATGAAGTCTCACTGAAGTATGATCATATTTCAACCCAAGTGTTATCACACG
Source organism: Malaya genurostris (assembly GCF_030247185.1). NCBI lineage: Eukaryota > Metazoa > Arthropoda > Insecta > Diptera > Culicidae > Malaya > Malaya genurostris. The sequence continues at coordinate 210,323,015 of NC_080571.1, read as the reverse complement.
ATGACATTATTGAGACGAATTTTGATGAAATTAAATCAATTATTAGGAAACTCAAAAACATGAAGGCTCCTGGTAATGATGGAATTTTTAATATTCTTATTAAAAATCTTCCCGATGTTGCCTTGAGACTCCTGGTTAAAATTTTCAACAAGTGTTTTTCATTAGCTTACTTCCCAAAAAGATGGAAAAACGCTAAAGTAATTCCTATCCTAAAACCTGATAAAAACCCAGCAGAAACATCAAGTTATCGCCCAATTAGCTTACTTTCTTCTATCAGTAAACTTTTTGAAAAAATTATCTTGTTAAGAATGATGACTCATATAAATGAGAATTCAATTTTTTTACCAGAGCAGTTTGGATTTCGTCATGAACATTCAACTACTCATCAACTTGTCAGAGTAACGAACATGATAAAATCAAATAAATCTTCTGGGTTATCCACTGGAGTTGCTCTTCTAGACATAGAAAAAGCATTCGACAGTGTTTGGCACAAAGGTTTAATAGCAAAAATGTCTGATTTCCAGTTTCCTATTTATTTGATCAAAATGATTCAAAATTATTTAACTGATCGTACTCTTCAGGTTAGCTATCAGAATTGTAAATCTGAATTGCTACCCGTACGAGCCGGTGTTCCGCAGGGTTCGAGTGTAGCTCCAATCTTGTATAATATTTTCACTTCTGATCTTCCAAATCTACCCGTTGGTTGTCAGAAATCGCTATTCTGTGACGACACAAGTCTGTTAGCCACAGGTAGAAATCTAAGAGTGATCTGCAGTCGCCTACAAAGAAGTTTAAATATTTTCAGTGATTATCTGTCAAAATGGAAAATTAAACCAAATGCAGCAAAAACGCAATTAATTATCTTTCCTCACAAGCCAAGAGCTTCTTTTCTTAAACCAAACAATAATCACATTCTCAAATTGAATGGCTTGGAATTGACATGGTCTGATCAAGCTAAATACTTAGGTTTAACGTATGACAAAAAACTCACTTTCAAGGATCACATTGAAGGAATCCAGGCAAAGTGTAATAAATATATTAAATGTTTATATCCTCTTATAAACAGAAATTCTAAGCTCTGTCTAAAAAACAAATTGTTAATTTATAAACAAATTTTCAGACCAGCCATGCTTTATGCGGTACCAATTTGGTCAAGCTGTTGTTCCACCAGGAAGAAAACGCTTCAAAGGATTCAGAATAAAATTCTGAAAATGATTCTGAAGCGTCCTCCCTGGTTTAGTACAAATGAGTTACACAGACTCACAAATATAGAACCATTAGATGTAATGTCACATAATATTATAAGCAAATTCCGACAAAAATCGATGCAATCTTCAATTGAATCGATTCGCTCTCTGTATTAGTTAGTAAGTTAGTATATAAGTTCCTTTTCCCCATTACACAATACAAGTAGGTTTAGAATTTTCCCTACACAAAAATCTCAGAATTGCGGAAGCAAATGATGTCTTCATGGTAATAACCAAATCATATATATATAACAGGGCTGAAAAGTCACCACTTGTGGCTGAACACCCAATTTAAATCTTAATAATTTAATTCTAACTCATATTCCAATAAATAGTTATTTAAAAAAAAAAAAAAAAAAAAAAAAAAAAAAAAAAAAAAAAACTTGATACAAAGTACAAATTTTACAACGATTTTGAAACTGTTGAGCGAAATTCAATTTTAATTAACTCAGATAGAAAGGGTATGCAATCACTGTGAAAACCGACTTTTTAACCGAGGAACCCGGAAGGCCGAATGCCATATAATATTCGACTCAGCTCGACGAACTGAGTAAATATCTCTCTCTGTATGTGTGTGTGTGTGTGTGTGTGTGTGTGACAAAAATATGCACTCGCTTTTTTCAGAGATGACTGAACCGATTTTCACAAACTAAGATTCAAATAAAAGGTCTTATGATCCCATAGCCTGCTATTGAATTTCATTTGGATCCGACTTCTGGTTCAGGAGTTACATGGTAATATGTGAAATATGTGAAAATTAGAGAAAAAGTGTGCACTCAATTTTCTCTGAAACGGCTCAACCAATTTTAACAAACTAAGATTCAATTGATAGGTCTTATAGTTTCCTACAAATTTGTAGAACCTTTTATCCGGATCCGACTTCCGGTTCCGGAATTAAAGTGTGATAAAAGGAAAATTAGCAATTTCATTAGTATTTTTCCCGAACGATGATCCAAAACAGATACAAATCCAATAAAACTGTCTGATAAATTCTCTCAGTTTGCAGAGCTTGTTAGTTTGTGGGCATAAAAACTTGATTCGGCACTACTACTTTTCCTGTTCCGGAAGCACCCAAAGTGGTGAAGAAAAACTCCAAAAAAAGAATTTACTTCGATTTCTCTGCGATGCTTGAACCGATTTTCACAAATCTTGATTCGAATTAAAGCTCATATTATCTTTGAAGCTACTGTGAAATTTCATCCGTATCCGATCTCCGGTTCCGCAGTTAAAGGGCGATGAGTGTCAAAGTTTTCAAATCGCCTTATATGTACAACACCAGTACATGGTGGAACGGTGGAACACAAACAGTAGTGCAGTAATACCATGCCGGTGGTGTAGTTATGTCAATAATAGTAATAATAATAACAATAATAATAATAATAATAATAATAATAATAATAATAATAATAATAATAATAATAATAATAATAATAATAATAATAATAATAATAATAATAATAATAATAATAATAATAATAATAATAATAATAATAATAATAATAATAATAATAATAATAATAATAATAATAATAATAATAATAATAATAATAATAATAATAATAATAATAATAATAATAATAATAATAATAATAATAATAATAATAATAATAATAATAATAATAATAATAATAATAATAATAATAATAATAATAATAATAATAATAATAATAATAATAATAATAATAATAATAATAATAATAATAATAATAATAATAATAATAATAATAATAATAATAATAATAATAATAATAATAATAATAATAATAATAATAATAATAATAATAATAATAATAATAATAATAATAATAATAATAATAATAATAATAATAATAATAATAATAATAATAATAATAATAATAATAATAATAATAATAATAATAATAATAATAATAATAATAATAATAATAATAATAATAATAATAATAATAATAATAATAATAATAATAATAATAATAATAATAATAATAATAATAATAATAATAATAATAATAATAATAATAATAATAATAATAATAATAATAATAATAATAATAATAATAATAATAATAATAATAATAATAATAATAATAATAATAATAATAATAATAATAATAATAATAATAATAATAATAATAATAATAATAATAATAATAATAATAATAATAATAATAATAATAATAATAATAATAATAATAATAATAATAATAATAATAATAATAATAATAATAATAATAATAATAATAATAATAATAATAATAATAATAATAATAATAATAATAATAATAATAATAATAATAATAATAATAATAATAATAATAATAATAATAATAATAATAATAATAATAATAATAATAATAATAATAATAATAATAATAATAATAATAATAATAATAATAATAATAATAATAATAATAATAATAATAATAATAATAATAATAATAATAATAATAATAATAATAATAATAATAATAATAATAATAATAATAATAATAATAATAATAATAATAATAATAATAATAATAATAATAATAATAATAATAATAATAATAATAATAATAATAATAATAATAATAATAATAATAATAATAATAATAATAATAATAATAATAATAATAATAATAATAATAATAATAATAATAATAATAATAATAATAATAATAATAATAATAATAATAATAATAATAATAATAATAATAATAATAATAATAATAATAATAATAATAATAATAATAATAATAATAATAATAATAATAATAATAATAATAATAATAATAATAATAATAATAATAATAATAATAATAATAATAATAATAATAATAATAATAATAATAATAATAATAATAATAATAATAATAATAATAATAATAATAATAATAATAATAATAATAATAATAATAATAATAATAATAATAATAATAATAATAATAATAATAATAATAATAATAATAATAATAATAATAATAATAATAATAATAATAATAATAATAATAATAATAATAATAATAATAATAATAATAATAATAATAATAATAATAATAATAATAATAATAATAATAATAATAATAATAATAATAATAATAATAATAATAATAATAATAATAATAATAATAATAATAATAATAATCATAATAATAATAATAATAATAATAATAATAATAATAATAATAATAATAATAATAATGATAATAATAATAATAATAATAATAATAATAATAATAATAATAATAATAATAATAATAATAATAATAATAATAATAATAATAATAATAATAATAATAATAATAATAATAATAATAATAATAATAATAATAATAAAAATAATAATAATAATACTAATACATGTTTTATGCTGCTGATTCATGTTGTTTATCTTGACTTACATATGCAGACGTAACAGAAACGCTTCGTTTGTTAAATCTCGTTTAATTGGTTCAATCGAAATAGAGCATGAGATAGTAAGTCTAGGTTTAACTAGGTTCAAAACTATTCCAATTTGGAGGTCATATTTGTTGCTGGCAAACGAACTAACTTCGGCTATTCCGGTCATCTGAATCCGGTTTCGGAAGTATTGGAAATAGTGATCAAAAACTGCAAAAAGGATCATTCACTTTTCTTCAAGGTGGCCAAATTGAGTTTCACAAATTTATAGATTCAAAGGAAAAGTCTTACAGTTTCATATGGAATTCCTAATTTTGTTGTGGATACTACTTCCGGTTCCGAAACTACAAGGTAAACAGGCTTTGTAGCGTTTGTTAGATTAAGTCCGAACAAACCTTCCTGTTTCTATTCAATGAGCAGTTGTTTTTGCGAATTCCACAATAATATTTATGATGTTATGAGTAATTAATGCTGTCACTTTTGTTTATAACCAGTATAAAATATAAAAAAACTTGTTCGTGCTTTTGTTGCAACATAGTTTGGACTTATTCGTATCAGAACTAGTTGCGGATTGCTACTTGGGCTGTAAGATGTTCACTTAAAATCTCGAGGTTTTAAAGTGCATGTCATATCATTATATAAGTGAATAATATTTTACCATTTCTCGTGCCTTCTGAAAACAATGTAGATACGTTTTGATAAGTGGATAACAATAATCTTTTTTTTTAATTCTTGAATTCGGTTTAAGGATATTAATTCAAATCGCTATACAATTTGTATTTTCGAGACGGGTTTGACAAGTAAGTTATTGAAATTAATGTCATATTAATCTCCAAATTTGGAAATACTAGAAGGTTAAAAACGATTTGTTGTGGATTTTTCAATTTATGAATTTAAATTTGAACATTGCATTTTCGATTTTATTGGTTTTGCCCTCGTTTTCAAAATTCACTCAATCAATCAACGAGTACGTGCGATCATCGATATTCGGATGTCCGCAAAAAGCATGCCAGTTTTATTAGTATTCATGTCATCCAGTTATGCCTCTGACATGACCTTTACCGCCTTTTTTTATTAGAACAACAATTTTGCTATCATCGCGGGTTTTTGAGTACAAGTAATTATTTGTTTTATATTGCGTTTTCGACTCTGCTGTGCATAACATTTCATGCAGAACTGCTACGCCACTCAGCAGTACAGCTACAGATGAGTCTTCGGACTATGAATCTTTCACTTTGATTGTCAGCAAATCACTTGATTCTCGTATGCCATTAGCGTTCTTTGGAGATAATCCAACGGAATTGATACAGAAATAACCCAAAGTCACACCGGAACCGGAAGTTTCATAGCGATCTGGATAAAACTCAATACTAGGCTATGGAACTCTAAGACCATTGATTAGAATCTTAGTATGCGAAAATTGAACCAGTGATCTTCTAGAACATTTATTGCGCTTTTCATTTTTTCTACATTTTACCTCGTTACTCCGGAACCGGAAGTTGGATCCGGATTGTGAAAGAATAAAAATTTCGAAAATCGTGAAGTTCAGCAGTGATTTTTTGCAAATGCGATTCTCACTGAAATTGATTTCACATGGCAAAAAATCAGTTGTGAAAAGTCCACTAACGAACATTCTTCTCGATAATATTCAAGAAAAATTTTTGTACATTGAATATATCTGATGTGGTTCTCGAACAGACGGAAATGGGGGGGTTAATAGTTAATGATGATAATAACGTTAATAAAAATCAATCACAGAGCATGTTATGCAGCTGATTGAAAAATATTAGCCAATTTAGCTTGAATATCATACGCAGAAGTAACAGGAGGGCAAGTTATCGCGAAGCCAATTCAAACACGTCATTCAAACGCCGCGCCTACTGTGTGTTTGAGACATGCAAAATGCTGCGCTCCTGTTACTTCTATGAAGCAAATTCATGCTAAATAGCGTTTTATTGAGTTTAATCTAAATAGTGCAGTGTAATCAGCTAGTTGGAATTAAAACAGCCTTTACTCGCAATATTCGCTATTTGGAATGTAGAAAAAAATATTTTTTTTCTTTTTGCGATATTCTCCTAACCAGAGACCATTTTTGACAATGAAAATTAAAGAATGATAGTACTCAAGGGAGAGGAAAAGGTGAGACGTGATAGAGGGTCATTAAGCAAGCAGAAAACTTTTACCTTCTACCAGAGGAGTTAGGTTCAGGCATCTGAACAATGCGAATCACTCAAGTCTCTGGTATGTCGGAAAGTAGTGATAAAAGTCTTTTACCATTTACTATCCGAACCGGCAAAAGAAAAGTTACCAGAAGTTGTCACTTTCTACTTGTGACGGCATTCTCACACACAATGAGTTCTTCACTGCATGGATGTTTTTTCTTTATCTCTATGCGGCTAGTTGAATATCGGAATGGAAGGTTTGTTCGAACTATTTCTTATGTGCCCAGAGTCACAGCGTGATGGCTGTTTAGCCTAGGTTGTAAGCGGCGTTCAGTAGCGCTCCATTCATCGCTACCCCGATGGAAACCCATCATGTTAATTTTTTACTCGTTAAAAAAAAAGAAAAGGAGTGAAAAAAATATTGTTGTACATTTTGTCACTCTGCGTGCATCGAAAATTGCGAATTTATTCAGCAGCGATTCATTTTTATTGATCGGAATTAGTTAATTGAATCTTGCATGAAACACTTCGGTGGCGAACCGAAGCATAATGGAAATTTGGCATCGAAATATCATCGGGGACTCTTCTCCCTTTCGATTATCTATTTAGTAATATTTCTGTAGGTCAAAACTCGTCAAGTTTCGCTGACACAAAAAATCACTTGTGAACTTCGAAGTTCAGAGTTTGGTGGATGCTTGTTTCATAAATGAAATTCTCGGAAGTGATTTTTTTCCTTTTCTGAGTTGTTTTAGAAAATCTCTTGAACTAAATTTTCTCACGAGTAGTAATGAAACGAACTATTTTTGATCATGATTTTCCCAACACTGCATATCACTGTTGATTTCCGTGCCGTGTAACTCATATCAGTTTTTGCTGTGCCTACTAATCAAACGACTAACTGTACAATTTGTAAGGTTTACTTTAAACGAAGTTAACCAAAACCGTGATACTACTCTAGTGACATTAATGAACGAGTTATTTGGAGAACTATCATCCACAAACTTTAATTTAAACAACACGTTTTTGAAAAGAATTTCTACATTTGCCATGTTTCTTTTGAACACGGTGAGTTACCCCACGCCCGAATCCTAACTTTGAACGACCTTTTTGCTATAACCTAGCCGTGTAGAACAACCCGACATTACTAGCGGTATTAATTAATTGATCCCAGGAATGGCATTATGATGCGAGAAGTTACCGTTCTTTTTGGTCAATTACCGGTTTTCTGGAGAACTTTCCCGTTACGGGAGTTTTCTGAGGATGGATTTCCCGCCGGGGCAACCGTCTGTAGCACACGAACTACACTGTGTTGGACCGAAAACATGGAATGGCACTTTTCAAGTCCGTCCAGGGACAAATGCGAAAGAACGGAAACGGTTCGGTACTGTGTCTTGCTACACAAAGATAACACTTGGATTCCGAATTGAAATTGTTCCACGTTCATAAAATTTTCGTTGAATTAACTTCGTATTACTTGGGGGAAAATCGAACCGGTAGCTACACAGTGAAGCTAATTGACTTTCCTAGTGCTCGGAGGCTGGTCCACCAACTGTTCCGTTCACCGTTCGAGACCGCCGGAAAATCCGAAACCGATACAGTCGTCAGCGATTTGTCCACCAGTAAAATAATGATAAAAGAACACCAAACCTCACAGAAACAATTCTACGCTTCAACAGAGTAATTTCAATCCATTGAGGGGACAAAAAGGGACGATTTTATCAAAGTTGCCTGGGAACGGCAATGACACAGACAGTCACTGTGTTGCTGTCGGTCCACATAAAATCGAATGTATGAGAAGCAGATTCAGAGGCTCGGGAAAGGCTCTGGTTCCTGAGGAGGGTTTTCAAGCTCCGTTTCATAAACGGGAGCCGGATACGATAGACACAACAGGTAGCGCAAAAATCAGACATTCGGTGGGTGTTGGGTTGGACCGACAGAAGGGAAGGGAACGAATTTTACTTCGATTTTTCGTATTTTTCTTTTGCTAAAACTACCTTCGCTGGGAATATGTTTGCACGGGAAAAAGAGTCGCATTTTCCGCCGTAGTCGTAGAAGAAAACGCGTGGTTTTGCTTTTTTTCCTCAGAATATCCCTTCTCGCTACTTAGGTGCTGTTCGGAGTCTAATGATAATGAAAATGACGATAAAAACTGGCACCGGTGGTAAACTTTCCTCAATACGGTGGATGATAGGATGGAAGGAAAACATCAATACCGACTGTAGAGATCGTTGAGTTTAACCACAGTTTGGGAATGGAAAATATTCACCTTGAGAGTAAGGTTCGTCTTGCAACCTGTTCATGTCAATCGCGTCGAGGGAGTAAGTAGAATTTAGTGGTAGTCAAATGCTATTCAAAGCCAAACAAAAATGTTGGGTATCGAAGAGAAACTGTTTGTTGATAATTTGAAAGTAAGAGTTGGTACCTAGAGACCTGCCGGACAGAGATTTACATCGAATGATGAAGTCATCGCTGAGACTGGAACGATTTGTAAGGCTAAGACGTCTAAAATCGTTAATCCCCCGATGAGGGGTGTGAAAAATAAGTGACAACAGCAATCCTACAGGAATTTATAACTAAGGATAACGCGTGTCAATGAGACTTCTAAAATCATGGAAAATTTTCAATTTCGTATCTTTCGAGAATATAGTTATGGGTGGTGAAGAATATTAAAAGAGCATTTACACCGAAAATTTGTGTCAAATTATATGCGTGAGGATGCCCAAATTGACGAACATCGTCGATTTGCAGTTTTCGGGAATGCTTCCTCAACACTCCTTATCACCAAAGTTGGAAAAAATACCGGCTTTGTTTCGGCATAGTTCACGTAGATTCAGCACATGTTATCGTTTGATGCACCCCGTGTTCGATTTCGCAACCGGTTGTTTGATTCACAATAAAATGAATACTAGATGAAAGGAAATAAATGCTAAATGAAGGTTTTTTTGAAAATAATAAGTTTGGATCGTAATCATATTGATATTATTCATTTGACTACTTTCACTACGCCATAGCAATACGCAATTCAAAATTAGTTAATAAAAATATTTTACACCAAATAGTGATCATAGCGACAAAAGACTTTGTTTTACTTCCAGCTGGTTGACGCTGATGATGATGTTCATGCACTATTTTGATTTAACCCAATAAAACGCTATTGGACACGAATTTAACTCAAAAAGTAACAGGAGCGCAGGACTTGGCATGTTTCAAACACACAGCAGGCGCAGCGTTTGAATTGGCGTAGTAAAATCATGCACTCCTGTTACTTCTGTGTATGATATTCAAGCTAAATAGGGTAAATTAATCAGCTGCATAGCATGCTTTATGGTTGAACATGTTCTGCTTATCATCATAATAATTATTAATTACAGCATAAATGTTAATATTATTTGCTGTTTTTATTGATGATATTACTCCGCCCACACGATATTGCCGAACAAATTTCAAATTCATCACGAAGCATGAAATTCCGATATGACCAACCACTGCATAACTTAAGTTCGACCGTTTGACATCCAAAACGATTTTCTACATCAATCACTTCCGATCGGATCAGTTGTAATTTTTTTTTAGAATTTCGACCTTTACTGATCTTGGCTTGACATTATCATGATCATACAAAAATTAAAATCACCCTCAGATCAGATCAGTTGTGATTACGCAACGATGATTTTATACTTGGCTAAAATCACTTGCGATGAGATCAGTAGTGCTTTTTTTAGGTACGCGATCTGTGATCGTACGATCAGCAGTGATCCTAGATCATCAATAATTTTTGATTCTCGGTGATTTTTCCAGCCCTGATTGTACACACTCGGGTTACCGGAGTTTTCTTCGTGATGTGAACTCAAATTGATAAGTCGTGTTTGATATGCTTCAGAATTACATATAAAGTCCAACTGAATAGTATTATTACAGAAGAATTGGTGTAAAACAGCTCAACGAGTATTGTACGGTCATTAAAACTATATGTAATAGAGTTGTCAAAGTCTTCTACATCAAAAAACACTGTATATGATCTTCTGCCGATACCCCGGATTTATCTTATATAGTCAAACGAGAATACAGCCAGTACAAAAAGGGGAGCTTGAGGTAAAATGAGCAGGATAGCATTCTGTACGGTCCTCCCAAATCCACAGATTCATTTTTTCAGACCATTTTACACAAAAACCATTCGTACCAGTTCGTCGAGATAACAAAATGTCTGTGTATGTATGTATGTATGTATGTATGTTTGTGTGTATGTGACAAATAATGTCACTCAATTTTTTCAGAGATGGTGAACCGATTTTCACAAACTTAGAATCAAATTAAAGGTTTTTTAGATCCCATCCCAAGTTCCTGAGTATCATTTGGATCCGATTACCGGCTCTGGAACTACAGGGTGATGTGCACCAAAATAAGTTAAAAAATAGTCGCACACGTTTCTCAGAGATGGCGTGACCGATTTACAAAAACTTAGATTCAAATAAAAGGTCTCATGGCCTCACACAATTTTCTTGATTTTCATTTGGATCCGACTTCCGGTTCCGGAATTACTAGGAAATATGAGCAAATTTATTAAAAATACGCACTCAATTTTCTCGGAAATTTCTTAACCGAATTTCACAAACTAAGAAGCAAATAAAAGGTCTTGAAATTCTTTAAAAAGTCCCGATCCAGATCCAGCTTCCGGTTCCGGCATTACAGTGCGATTAGTGAAAATTTGCAATTCCATGAGTATTTTTTCACAAGCGATGGCGAAACGAGGTGCACATTTTTATAAAATTTACTGCTAAATTCATCTAGTTGTCTTTAAATATATTGTGCAACTTCATCCAGATCCGACGTCCGGTTCCAAAATTACAGGGAGTCAAAACATTCAAATCGTCATTCAAAATGACGATGCAAAACTGGTACGCGTCGGAACGTGCGGCTTTGCTTCGTCCGCAGCGTGCTTTGTTCAATTTCGTATAGCATGCAGGGTTGCCACATTTAAATTTATATTTCTCAGGTGAAAAAATATAAATTGCTGATTCTTTTATTCAACTTGTTAGTGTTATTACAAGATCATGATAAAGATGCTTTTCTATAAAAGTACACTTATTGCCTTTCTCATATAGAAAGTTTATGCAATCACTTGAAAATTTGACTAGTGAAAATTGTCTGTGTCTGTTTGTGTCAAATAATGTCACTCATGAAAAAAAAATCTCGTAGTCCCATAGGTTGCTATTGAATTTCACACCGTCATTGCAAAAAAGGGTAAAATTCTTCTAGATTTGGCTCTAAAACTGATTCAATTAGTTAATTACTAAGCGAACCGAGTTCGGTTACACTGGTTCCAAGTTCCCGGTTTCAGAAGTACCGGAAATAGTGATCAAAAAGTTTAAAACGAGACTAACTCATGTTTTCGTTCGGCACGTCAGAAAAGACATTGCACTTCGTTGCAAAACAAAAAGTGTTCTGTAAGTAGCAAAAATTTAACGTCTGCTTAGCGGTTCAAATTGAACTGCCGAGTTTAGCACTAAGCCGTTCAATTTGAACTGCTCTGCACTGGTGAGTCAAAGACGAAATGTAAAAATAATTGACATAACTGTTTACAAATTGAAAAGGTTATGTTAGTTCATACCCAAAGAAAGTTTTTTATTTCATTCGAGATTGAAAATATAAATGTTTTGACAGAATGATCTTATTGAAAATATAGATAATATGAGAAAGGCATCATTACACCACTGGGTGGATTAAAAAAGGTTTTTCTAAATGGAACTGCCTGCTACAAAATTACCGAGTGAGTAGGATTTAGATACCGCGTCTTGGTTGTTGATTATTTTCACTTTATTATTTATCGCGAAAAATGATTAATTTCTTAGTTTGGTTGATCTGGGCAGCCAGCTACCGAGGAAAATTTTTTAATTTATTAAACAAACAAGTATTTACTACTATTTATTCAATACATCGATCTATGCTGTCTCTGTTAATCACATTGTTAAACTTACGGATCATCGCCATAGTTGATTTTCATAATTCAATTTATAATCGTGAATGTTAAGCAATAACGTGGAAGAAGAAAAAATACCAAATAAAACTTTTCTCAGAAGCTAGTCGGAAATTGGTAAGTTTAATGAAATTGGATGAAGAGATAATTTAGTAAAATAGAGTAATCAGATGTGAAACGTTGTAAAAATTTGATAACTGAAGCAAAAAAGAAACTCCAACAATTTTCGCCTTTTACGACATGGAAACAGTAACCCAGTAGATCTATTCTTGGTTAAATTTTTTTCCACCGTAATTCACACGGCATTTAGGCAGGCACTGTCTGGAGAAAGATAATAGGTACCATACTTCCCAAAAATCCATCCCGTTTTTTCTCCATTTCCCCACTGTTCACTGATTGATGGAAGCTGCAATTTTCCCTGTATTTTCAGCTCAATTACATACGTTTTAACCCTTCAAAATGCGAATATGTTTGTTTAGCTGAGAAGTTAAAAAAAGTGAAATCGGGGTCAAGATAAATGTTATAATAATAAATGTTTCGAAAAAATAATGAAAAATATTAACTCACCTTTCAGATCTGTACTATCCACTATTTCAAATGACAATCAATAACCAGCTTCAAACTTTATTCACTGGCACAATTTTTTTTTCTCGGTACGATTTCACTGATGTAAACACAATTGACACTTAACACTTTTTTTTCGTTAAACCACAATTGACCAGTTTACGAAACACTTCACACTGTAACCATGTAACATAAACACTTTACACACGGATTCAGTACAATTACTACAATGCTGATACTTTACACTCTAAACCTATTTGAGGCAACACGCGCTATTTGCTAATACGATTCGATTGATGCTTGTTTCAATGCTGGTTTTTTTTATTACAATCTCGACGTTTGATTCACAGGATATTCAAGGCTGTTGACGTACCGACAGACGAGCAGTTTAACAATTCTGAAAAAAAAACAGAAAAACAGTTTGTTATCAAATGAAAATGATCATAGCATGCTGGTAAGACACAGTTTATTTTATGATCTCATCGATCGGTGAAATCTTCCCTTTCCGCAAACAAACACAAACCCTAAGGCATGAATGCATAATTAATTTAATATTAATTACGAGTAAAGATAGACAGTTTTTTTTCTGCTGCCGCTGCTGCTACGGCTCATAAATTTCAACACCGGCTGTAGCCAGTCAGTCCTATGAGAATGCGTCCAAATCCATCGCGGAGAGGTCGAGAGCCGAAACTGATATCTTTATGCAGACGGTGGTGTTGTGTGTTTCTTCAATTTTTGTTTTTTGTTATTTTGCCACAAACATTTCTACACACGGCCAGAGAGTTTACACGCGACCTATCCCAACGTGCAACGAATTGGATTCTCGCAATCTCGAAAATGCACACCACTCTTCTAGTACCTCCCGTCAGCATACCCCCCCCCCCCTCCCCCTCCGCCCCTTTAACCCAGGTTGTAGAATAGGGCACTGTGTGTAGAATAGGGCATGGAAGGGCGAACGACTAACGACGCAGTAATCCTCCGTCGGCGTCTGGAACTATTAGGTTTTATGGATGTAAACAGCGAAGATCGAAATACTTCGCCCAAAGGGTGGAAATATTCGCCGTGTGCTGCTAGTTCCGACACGTTCCCCGCGACCGTGTATGGCCGGCCAGTAACTGAAACCACACGAGCTGGTTGTGAACGGCGACGGTGACGGCAGCAGAAAACAAGCAAGCGTAAATACCATCGTACGAACTTCACCAGCAAACTGCATCAATGGTCCGAAACCAGCGCCCAGAGGTGAGTGAATGGTGCAGAGCGGGTACACTTCACTTTCCGCAAGTACAACTGTCTTCCTGGCTGCATCAGGCCTAGTAGAAGTGCAGTGCCACGGTGCAGCAGCCGATGACAACAACAACGACGACGACGACGATGGCGACGACGCCGATGACCTCTGCGATTCGGACCCGATACTCTGAACTAGCACCGGCGTTTACCATCGCTAGCGCTATTCGGTTAAGTCCTTGAAATGGATGTAAGCTCATTGTGAACTGGATTAGATAGTAATTCGCACGCCCAATGACCCCCAAATTGAAATGTTTTGCTCGTATCGATTTCATTGATAGGTTTGATAGCATACATAGTTTTAAAGGACCTCAGTTGAAATCTGCATGCTATTAAGCGTTTCCCGAATAAGATCCTTATACAAAACAAGTAACAATAAATGACAATTAAATGCTCGAAAAGAAATGTGCAATGAGCACAGAGTTCGAGTTTTTTTTTATTACTTAAATGCGAACGTTTTTTTTTTTTTTGACCGCATCCAATAAAACCAGTGAAAAAATAATCAAAATAACGGGTGTTTCTTAGGAGGCTTGTTTTTTCAAAAGGAATTACTCTATTGCCTTAAAGTTGTTTTGACAGTGTTAGGTGACGTCTCTACTCAGTATTGTTTGGCTGGTGGAATCATCGGTCCTTATTTCTTTAGAAATGAGGAAGGACGATGCGTTACCTTGAATGAAAATCGATACAGAACCATGATCAATGAATTTTTGTTGCCAAATCTTTAAGAGATGGATGCGAACGAAATGTGGTTTCAACAGGATGGGGCCACTAGTCATACTGCGGCCGAAACAATCGACTTATTGAAAGAACATTTCAATGACAACATTATTTCGAGAAATCGACCGCTGAATTGGCTTCGCACTCTGAGAGAGTGATAAGTTTTTGATCGTGAATATCTCATGTTATATCTAACGAATCAACCTAATTTTTGCTACATGCCATCGAAAATATGATCACAATTTTATGATAAAATTTTTAGTTGTGTGACATTATCTCAAATAATTCAAAATTAAACTTTTCTGAAATGTTTGGTATAAACGAGTATCAAAGAGGATAATTCATAAGGCGCGTTTGCCTTTCTCGTATTTTGAAAGCTCATAGCTCAGTGATCTGTGAAAGGATTTATATAATCTAACTACCAATAGAATCGAAATGTTTCAACTAAAACGTGTTTAGCAACAGCATTGAAGTATTTCAATAGTACACTATTGAAAAACCGGTCTCATTTGACCCATGTCAACACCAGCCAATCAGAACGCGTTCTGAGGAAGAGAACAAAATATCTGCTGCTGTACAACAAATCGTTCGAGAAACATGTTTCGAACAGTGCTTAATATCGTAGTGAGTTCCACAATTTGGTCCTTCTGAAAGGCAGGAATGAATCCCGTACAGCACTGCGAGGAGATGTATTGTGTGTCGTTTGCAAAGCTAGTTACGCTTCCGACAAGAGCGATTACGTCACAGCTGCTAGTCGTTTACATTGGTGAAAAAACAACGGTGGAGAGCATCACACAAAATCAGCCGTTTTAATGGCTCTAAAAGTTTTCTAAAGAACTATTAAAATTTCTTCTTCGCAAATCGAAGGTAAAAATCTTCAGTTTAGTGCAAATCTAGAACTGTTTGATTAGATTTATGCACTTTTCGCTGTGTGGAATTCACAGTAATCAAGATCAAGTGAAGCCTTCTGAATGATAGAAACGGATCCCATTTTGATAGTTTCTTTCAATGAATTATGCAAATCCAAAATGAAATAATCGACATTAAAATTCTATATGCTGCTATTTTTATAGTCGTTAGGTCCGCCCATTAGTGAAAAAGCTACAAACGAAATCACGTAAAAAGAAACCTCTTAACAAAATCTATTGCCTTTAACCTGTAGAATAATATTCTACTGTTTAAATGATTATCTTTCAACGAGAACTTGAAATTTCGAATATATCTGTAAATTGTTTTAGCTGTAACTTCTTCATTTTTCAAAAAACACGGATGGGATAGCCATCAATCTGTAGGTTTCAATAAGAGCTTCAAAATTAAAATTATCAAAAAAAAAATCGAAACCCTGATTTTTTTAATTGATTTTTTTTGGTTCATTTTGAAATTATTGAGAAAAAAATCAAATTTTTTTAGGGTGCCCAATCGATTCCCTACAACTTCTTCCTGGACGCCATTTTTGTACGATGAACGGTTTCCGAATTACAACGAGACCCGTAAACTGTTTTAGCTGTAACTTCTTCATTTTTCAAAAGGCACGGATGGGATAGCCATCTGTAGGTTTTAATAACAGCTTTAAAATAAAAATTATCAAAAAAAAATTAAAACCATGCTTTTTTTATTTAACTTTTTCGGATTTTTTTCAGTGAATATTTTTTTTAGAGTGCCCATCTATTCCCTACAACTTCTTCCTGAACGCCATTTTTGTACAATTAACGGTTTCCGAGTTACAACGATTTGAAAAAGGCAATTTTTGTGAAATGCAAAAATACATACGCCCTTATTAAAAATCAGTCGTGAGTCGGATTGACCTCTCAATCGGTTCGAAACTTATGGTTTGCCATACTGTTGCCATGTGCAAAGATTCATCCAAATCGGAGAAGGTCGGTTCTGATTTTGTCACTTTTTCGTCTACTCATTCCTGGAATTGCTCTCCACTGGATTTCGATTTCTTTTTAAGCTTATTCAGAAGGGGTATTTCGTTAACTTCATATGAACTCAGAAAAGTACTTAAAAAAATGAGCAACAAATTTAAAATTACCGTAACTAATTAGCAACTAACTAGCGACCAATTATTTACTGGGTATTTTGTATTCAAATTTATTTTGAAGGGGTGTTTCGTTAGCTTCATATGAACTAAGCGAAGTACATGGAAAAATTTTAAAAAAATTTTGCAATAAACTCAAAATTACCGTAACTAATTAGCAACAATTTATTCACCAGTTTGTGTTATCTTCTGTGATAGGTGCTTTGCTAAGTCCATGTTCATGGATTAAGACCATCAACTAACTAAATTGGAACTGTCTTTAACAGGCACGTACCCAGAGAAACAAAAAAAAAGTTTGATACGAAGCGAACAGTGTCAAAACTAAATAAAATGGAAATATTAATACGGGGCATAAACGACAATAATAATAAGACACTTAATTGTTCTGGATGACTGGAAAGAGAACGAGCGCGAGCTTACATTTTGAACAAGACTCTGCAAATTATAAAGATATCCTGCCGCTGAATCTCGCACATACTTATTTAGGACTAAAAAGACGAGCGCAAGTGCACTTCGAGTATATGTTTGGCTGGATCCATTATTATACGCCAGAGAAATAAATTATTTCAGTTCGCTTTCACATCTCATTCAAGTCAGTCGATATACCAAAACCGCTTACGTTCGGGACGGAAGAATCCAAGTACAGTATTGTGTAGTGTATAAAAGAACGACCTCGGAATGAGTGAACCAAACGAACAAAAGCTACCACCGGCACGAAAGAACACAATTGTTGTTGACTTCAGGCAGTGCAAAATTCGACCTTCGATACGAGAACTTGTAGGTTTGCTTAAGGAGCAAATGCATCTTGACATTAAACGTGTGCATTTACTTCAATGCAATAAGACGAATAATGTTGTTTACATTCAGTTTTATAAAGAATTGGATGCAATTCAATTCACAAAAGACAATAACAATGTGCACTATAAGGAGCACGAGAACATCAAGTACAACATTCCAGTATATATGGAAGATACTGCTATAGAAGTGCGTGTGCATGATCTTCCCTCAAGCGTCACCGATTCTGATATTCGCAAAACTATGACCCAATACGGAGAGATTCTCTCTATCGAAAAAGAAAAGTGGAAGAACTTTTTCCCCGGTATTCTAAATGGCGTACGTTTGTTACGCATACACTTAAAGAGGCCTATACCTTCTTATGTGATTTTCGGTCAAGATACAAGAATTCCGTGCAAATCACTTGTTACCTATGACAATCAGATGGCCACATGTCAATATTGCCAAAAAGCTGTTCACTACGGTAAGTCATGTGATAAACTGGACAAGGAGACAACTACACCAAAGGACAACGGTGCTTCCTCCACACCAACCCCAAGCAACCCCAGTACACCTGTGACAGCCGCCAACAACAATGAAGCATCCCCTTCAACGAAACCATCAGTATCCTCTCTAGAGCAAAGTACACCGGCTGCAGTTAACAACTTACCCTCCAACCAACCAGCAACTGTAACCAATGTACAACAAGGCGCATCTACAGCAACTCTCAACGAGCCCAAGACTACGATCAACAAGGACAACGAAAAGAAAACCGAAATCACACACAACATCGACGATGAAGCAATGGATGATGAGATAAGCCGCGGACGAAGGGATCCCCGATCCTCGTTGGAAGGAAAAGAAAAAGGGTGACAACGAGATCCAATAGCAAAAAAAAAAATTTAAGTAACAAAAATGTAAGCCAGAATAAAAATTTTATTACAAAAAAAATGATTACCCGACATTTGTGCAAAGGCTTTTCCAACCACTTCGCTCAGACGATCGAAGAGAAATTTGTAAGCCCTTCGAGCCGACACGAATGCTTCCGACCCATCCCTGCGTCGGTGGTTCCAGGCGCTTCTGCATAGTTTCCTTAGTCTAGCAAGTTCAGTATTCCACCAAGGAGTTGTTCTAGTACTCATTATTCTGGAGTATGGAGTTACGATTTGGGCTCCGTATCACAGTGTTCATATCGATCGGATCGAAAGGGTGTAGAAATGCTTCGTCCGATTCGCACCTCGAAGATTACCTTGGATAAATCGTCCTCAACTACCTCGTTACGAGAATCTCTGTGCTCTCATCAACTCACCTACATTACAAAACAGACGAGTGCTCCTTCAACAACTCTTCGTGTTCAACCTACTAAATAATTACATCGATTGCCCCATACTACTGGATGTAACAATGGGATTCAAACAAGAAACATATCTGGACAACGTTGATAAAAGTGATCGGTCCTTGCATTTCACGAAGGAATGAAGCATCCAAATTCTTGCAATTTTCTCGAAAAAATCAACACATTTTGACTTCATGCTTTTCCCAATAATGCTCTTAAGCGCGGCTTTCACATCAAATTAAATTATTGTTGGTGTATAGTAGGTTGCTAAAAATATCATCAGGAATTTTAAAGCCAAATAATGAAAAAACTAAATTTAAAGCTTTGCGATTAAAATTAAAATAATTATTTTTCGAACTATTCAATCTTTTGCAAGACTACCACTGAACCAATCTTTTTAAAGCTATCTGGAAAAACAGGCCTTACGAAAACTTGTTCAAATTGGGAGTGTATTATAGAGATGGACAAAACCGTTCATATTAAAGAATCGTTTAAAACTTCATAGTTATACCGAAAGAATTAGTTCTATTGAACCGTCCTTTCGTTTTTCTGAAACTTTGTATGTTTCTTCGAAAATACAATGACATTGCAGACATTGAAGACAAATTTTAATGAAATTTGGGGCATCTTAAAAATATGAAGGCTCCTTCTTAATAAATTTATTAGACATGTTACCTGATGTTACTTTTACCATTTTACATACTTATTATGAAATTTATTAGAAATCCAGCAGAAGCATTAAAATTATCTATATTATTTATAATGAGATTAGGAGTAGTAAACTTTTTCCCGGATTTGCATTAAAATTCCCAACTTTTTCCCGGTTTTTCTTAGAGAAACCAAATTCCCGACTTTTCCCGATTTTGTCGGTCATTTGCCACCCTGTTTAACGCCTGCTGGAAAATAAGATCTTAAGAATCATGTCTTTAGTGGACTTTTCTGAATAAATTAGCGCAAAGAACAATTGCATAACTAGCACTATGGTCTCACTGCTATAAACAGATCTTTCCGCATCGGAGCTTGAAAAAACAACAACTGGCTTGCGAGATTAGCCAAAACCTTATACTTTTAACCAAAGACGCGGGACAATTATAAAAGTATTAATCATCTGAAGAGAACTTTAGACTTTCAAATTACACTGGTACGCGCTGATGAGTTCCGAACGTAGCCGTAAACGATAAGTAAAAAAAAGCTTTAGGCACTTAACACCAGATCGATTTCATGTAGGCGAATTTATTCTCCCCTGACGAAGTTCCCAAATAATATTTTTTTAAACAACACAAATAAAACCAACAGAAGCACATGTCTACACCGGAGGTAATGAGCCCCTGTCAAATGGAGCAACACAACACAACAAAAAAACGAGGCCGAATCGTAAAGCGTAGCTTCTTTCGTAGCCTTGGCCAGGTGTATTGGGGTCAGTGCAAAGCGACGACGGGAACGACGGACCGGTGCTGCGGTGAGCGGGGTAGAACTCTGACGAGTTGTGGTAGGTTAGAAAGCAAAAGGGCAAATAAGCGAGTGAGTAAACAAAAACAAGCCGTAAAAATATGCAAGCAATTGCCAATCCTTACGGTCTCGGTGCCGCGGAAATGCATACATATTGCACTGGGCTCTGCAGCAGTAACAGCAGCAGCAGCACCAACAGCAGTCAACAGCAACAACAACAACAACAACAAGAACGGAAAAAACAAGACGACCGACGAATGAAGAAGGTGCCAGCCTATATCGGTGTGCACAAGATGATATAGTTGTGTTTGTAGCAAAACGTTGTTTGGCGGGTGAAAATGTGCTGCAAACATGTATGATTGATTGTAATGTGAGAGGTAGAAGGTAGAATTTATAGTTGTCGGAATGGAAGGTGCAAGGAATTGTGATAACTGCAGTAAACATATGCAGTTTGTTGTGCAGTTGAATATGGAAATATTTGAAAGGTAATTTCCGAGCAGAGCACTAGACGCGGGGGCTTCACTCTGGTGTTTATTTTTGATAGTACGGCGCATTTACATACGTAGCCGGACAATACACACTATTACGATGCAGAACCATGCAACCATGCTGCAGATATAGGCTGTTTATGAATGGTACTTCGCACACAATAATAGTAATCTTCTGGTGCGATGGTAAACTCTTCCATCCATTCGGTTGTGCTCCGGTGATTACTGTTTACTATCCTGTTTATTTTGCAGCTACATTACACGCGATGGTTCTGCTGTACGACGGGCATTCATTCCGGTAGACGACGGCATCGAAGACCAAACCCTTGACGTATTTTCTCTACTTTGTTTCAAGACGACCAGGAGGAGTGTGTGCGTGAGACAGACAAACAGACGAACAGACAGACAGACATCGTTGGCGGTACGACTAACGAGAAGTAATGATACGACTTTTTATTCCAATCCAGTAAATAAATAAAAACAAAACCCTTCCTTTTCTTTGTCCTTCTACAGCTGCTCTCATCATAACATAAAGGCATTTAACATGAATTGGCTATTCAACGCAGAGTTTCGCAACTATCGGTTCGAGCTCGGAAACAGAGAACAAATCAATTAAATATCGATACAACTTCCCCATTGTCGGAGGCAAAAATAACATCTTATTTACAGATTGTTGTTTTTGCTACCCCGTCCGGTCCCTTGGTTCGGTAACTCACGGACGGTGCGTCGTCCGTCCATCAAACGCTATACCTATCTATCGCATGTGTACGTACGGCACGATACGGCCCCTGCCCCAATTCCGAAGGGTTTCTACAGACCACAGCACGCTTCGCATTGGGAAAGGCGCAAATCTATCCTGTCTGTGGTTTGTTCAATTGCAGCTTCATTGTTTTTTCGCTCGTGAGAAACCGAACCTTCCGCGTCCGTTCGTGTGTAAACTTCGAAGGAGTCGGAGGGGTTTTTGGCTGCCGTCTGTTGTTTATGTTGTCTCTCGTTCCTACTGGACTGGAATGTGGTCCGCTTGGTGAGTGGTGCACTAGCGTTGCTGCTACTAATATTATCAAAGCTGCTGCTGAGTGCCTACCCACCAACACATACCCATTTGGTGGCGCGCACTCGCATTCCCATCGGTTACCTTTTTTTATGGAATTGAACGATCCCACTAGCAGGGTTGCCACATTTAAATCTGCATTTTTCAGACGAAAAATCTGCACGCAAAGACCGAAATCAACATTTTGACGAAAAACGTGCTTAATCCACCTAGCAGCGAGATGAAACCTTTTTTTATCAATCCTCATGTGTTTTTGCATGAATATTCTTCGGTGCTTTAGTTCTCATGACATTACATTTAAGACCGTCGTTTTAAGCGGCAATTATGATATTTTAATCACTTATTACTCTGTAATATCGAAACTGCAAATCGGATCGAACTTGATTCTAAAAGTGTGACAATCGATTGAACATCCCATTATATGTCGAAGTAAGTTCCACTTTAGACATTACGGTACTTTAAGGTACTTTCAGAGCCGATATTCAGGAATCAGCATAACTCAAACCGATTCGTATGGCCATATGACGAATAAATTGCAATAGTTTTGAATCCAACTTTAAAGCTTTTCGGGATTGTCATCTTGTATATCGGTTTGAATTCTATGGCTTGTTGGATAGCTATTACCGTACGGAATCTAAGTCTAAAATAATATTCTATTTTCAAGGTCAAGTGTGACAGATATTGTCAAAAAACTGAAAATTTTGACATAAAACTTCGTATAACTCAAAAAGTAAACATTCGATCTCAAAACCATTGAATAGCGTTCTGGGTGACGGGGAGACCTTTCATTTGCGACTAGTTAGATCAAAATCGGTCCAGCCATCTCTGAGATCTCGTTCTCTTTGTTGACAACACACACACACACACACACACACGCGGACATTTGCTCAGTTGGTCGAGCTGAATCGATTGGTATATAACACTCGGAAAATTTATATGGGGCATTTCACGCAAAATCAGCCACCCAAAATTTTTTTTTCCATATTTCATTTCGACACGTATTTATACTTTTTTTATATATATAAAAAATAGGTATAGAATTAGCTGATATGGACCAAATGGTCTGCGCCATAAAAGCGAGAGAGGTATAGAATTCGCTCAAACTTTAGAGAAAATTTCCGAGGCCCGGATGGTCGAGTATCATATACCAATCGATTCAACTCGACAAACTGAACAAATGTCCGTGTGTGTGTGTATGTGTGTTGTCAACTAAGAGGTCGAGATCACAGAGATGGCTGAACCGATTTTGATCAAACTAGTCGCATATGAAAGGTCTCCCCGTCACCCAGAACGCTATTGAATGGTTTTGAGATCGGATGCTTACTTTTTGAGTTATACGAAGTTTTATGTCAAAATTTTTTGACAGTATCTGTCACACTTGACCTTGAAAACAGAATATTTTTTCATACTTAGATTCCGCACGGTAATATCCAACAAGCCATAGATTGTTAAAATCCGTCCACTTTTAACGGAAATATCGATATTTTGTGTAAGCGACTTTTCCCCCTATTCCATCAGTAGGAATTTTGAGCGCTGTATGACAAAGCAATGCTTGGGAGCAACGTAAAACACGATTTTTTATACTGTGACATACAATCGTTTCTAAGTACCAAAAAGACTGTGTACAGCATCCTTTTTCATGACAATTTGCCTTGGACCGATTTTAGCACGGTTCGTTTTTGGCAACATAATCGTTCGAATATGACATATACAAACCAGATGGTAGCATTTTCGAGTTGGAGCAATTCCATAATTATATTGATTTAAACTACTTACATCAATAAATGTTTGAAGAACATAACACCCATATAACATTCGAATCAGTTCGTCGAGATCAGCAATGGCTTGTGTGACAAATAATTTCACTCAATTTTTTCGGAGATGACTCCACCGTTTTCTACAAACACAGATTCATATGAAAAATCGTATGCTCCCAAACAAGGTTCCTGAATTATGATCTTCAAACATATGGAATCAAATGTAAACTATACAGCTTCTAAGGTGAATTTAACTGACTTCGGCTACACTGATTTTCGAATCGTTTCTCAAAGCTCAATCGTTTTCTCAAAAAAGCGTAAATCGAATTTCAAAAACAAAAATTCAAATCTAAGGATTTATAGCCCCATACAAAATTAATGAATTTTATCCAATTCTGGAATTACAGGGTGATGAGCTTTTAAAATACAAACCAATATAAAAGATTACCATCCCAAAAAGCTTCAAGGTTGGATTCAAAACTATTGCAATTCATTCATCATATTAGGTTATGCTGGTTCCTGAATACTGGCTCTAGAAGTACCGTAGATAAACTCTAAAGTGGAACTTACTCCGACATCTCATGGAATGTTCAATCGATTGTAACACGTTTAAATTCGATCCGATATGCAGTTTCGACATGACACTGTAATGTCGGAATGGTTGAAATCTCAAACTGCGTCTTAAAACGACGGTCATTAAGATAATGTCATGAGAACTAAAACACCGAAGAATATCCATGCAAAAAACATATGCGGATTGATAAAAAAGGTATCATCTCACTGCTAGGTGGATTAATCACGTTTTTTATTTCAATACGGTACGTGAAATTTTCGAGATGATTTTTTTAAGTTTCGCATTTTCTAAAAGAGCCTTTTTTTCAACAGCCTATACTGTAAAATCTAATAAAGATACAAAAATTCGTTCAAAATATGAATTGTGCGTCTTTTTCTTAGCTTTCAAATAAGCGATTCCATAAATTAACCTTTATTTAATGAAAAAAGTTAAAAATAATAAACGAATGAAAAAAAAATCAAACTTGGGCCTAATTTTGTTTTTTTGTTTAGTTGAAAACAGAAGCCTTTGATGCTTAACTCAATCTTGGCAAAGTTTCAGAGTGGAGAGAATAATACATTCGGAGCAGTGAATTTTTCAACCACGACCCGCATGCGCAAAGTGTACCGCAGCGCAACTCACTCGAATACGGGCTTAACTTGTAGACACATGTCGCGCCACTGATCGAATCCTAACTTTGACAGTTTATTGGTAGCAACGTTACAGTTAAGATTGCGGTGTGAAAATGAATTCAAAAATCAAAAACATTCGTTGCACCAAGTTTCTTCTTCCCTTCTTGAAAAAATCGATTTTTTGCAAGAAAATGATGTTTTGTGTGCATCGTGTAAAATTGTTTGACTTCAATTATTATTTCAGAGGAAAATTCATGATTTTCAATATAAAGACATCAACAGTTTGATAAAATAATTAGTTTGTAGTTTTAGTTCTCGGAATCCCAATAATAATTTTTTTCCCACGAGATTCCCTACTTTCGTAACAAAATTAATTTAAATTTATATCACTATCTTTTTTTGTTAATAACATCATGAAATATAATATATTACAATATCGGAACAGTCAACGATACACTACGAAATCAGTCGTGAATACAACCGATCTTGCAGACTACCGATTTCGTCGGTGGATGGTGAAATTGGATCAAATTTTTATTGGTTAGTTCGAAACTACACTGGAATATATTCTAGCGTTTCGCATATGATTAATCACAAGAATTGGAGCGATTCCTTCATTCATATGAGTGAAAACAAGAATAGTTTATTCCTATTCGTTCGTCGTATGGTCGATACGGACAAGAATGAGGGTGTATATCTTATCATTCATTTCAACTGCCAAGTTTACAAATTCAAAGCACTATAAATATTATCCTTATCCAAAACTAGTTCATTTTAAACTGATTTTGCAAGCT
The DNA here is from genome assembly GCF_030247185.1 of Malaya genurostris. Classification (NCBI taxonomy): domain Eukaryota; kingdom Metazoa; phylum Arthropoda; class Insecta; order Diptera; family Culicidae; genus Malaya; species Malaya genurostris. The sequence continues at coordinate 210,296,835 of NC_080571.1, read as the reverse complement.
AAATTTACTATGGTTTTGTTTGTCAAGAAATTGCACAACAAAATTTGTTAATTTTATCACAATATTCATTGAAAAAAACTAATCCACTGAGAAAAATAAAAAATCTAGCTTTTTAGTTTCAAGCAACAATATTTGCACTGTATTTTTCTCTTTTGTCACTTTTTCGATAAAATAATTCGTTGCGTAAAACAAAAATTGAGCTAATTTTACAATACATTTCTCTGCCTGAAAGAAATCGAAGCACAACGAAATGAAAAATTCTTTAGAATCGAATTTAAAAGAAACCAAAACTTTTCTTGGTCTGAATTTTATGATGTTGTAGTTGGAAAAACGCTGGCAGTGAATTTTGTAACCATTGGATGAAAAACTTTTAGAATCCAATCTGAAAGTGAGAGCTTATTCTGATTATTTTCACTTTCGGTTATATGGTATAATGCGATTGGAAATCTTTCTGTTTTACTACCTTCCGTTACGAAGAAATTTTTGAAACCATATGAAATTACACTATACTAGTTGCAATTCATATTAGTATCAAATTTTAACCCAATCTGCCTGTCGATTCCGGTATTATAAAGTGATGAGTGATAAAAAAATGCATTTTCATAAGGATGTAAAAAGGATCAAATTTCTTAAAACTAGTCAGTATTTTTTTCTAGCAAGCGGGTCTTATTAAACCAAAACTGGGCCCAATTTTAAGATCTAGAATCACCGACAGCCGTGACCAAGAAACTCCGGAATAAAACTGTCATCGATTTGTCTAAGATAGCTAATCTGATTTTCACAAACTTCAACTCTGATAAAAGGTATTCAAGTTTCACTGGGTAATCTTGATTTTTGTCGGAAACGACACCCAGTTTCGGAGTTACTGAGTAATGAGTTTTTGAGAATTCGAACTGTCATATAGTTGCAGTTGAAAAATGTATGAGCCTTAGATTTTTTTTGCAAAACTATTTCTAAATGGATCTTGCCCAACAAATTTCAGAAAAACCTCAATGAAAAAAATTATCATTACACTAATATCGCAACACACTTCACCAATCGCACCATAAGAAACGTAATCATTTCGAAGTACAAACAACCCAGATCCGTGATAACTCTTCATCTATGAGTTTTTCTTCGCTTCTTCGTACGAACCAACAATAACACCAAAAACAGCATCTGAATCATAGTTTACAGCAATAGCAGTAAAAATATTTCCCAAAACATGCTCACACAAACTCCAAATTTTGTCGCAATGGAACCTTTCCACATTCATTACGAAACTGTTTGGATAGCGCCGTGTTGAGCTTCGGTAACATAAACATATCATCCTTTCTCATCCATTTTGCAAGCATTCGTATTACATAAAACCATTTGTCAGTTTGTCAAGTTATCTAATTCTTACCTTATCTTGCACGATTTCAAAACAATTCAACCAGTTATCAGTTTATTTTTGTTCACTAAGTCTCTGTCGTATTACCGGACCTCTCTATCAGTCGCAATTATACGTATTTATCCACTTTGCTTCGGTTGCCTCGCAGTACAATACAATAATAACACGCCTTTACGGGGACACTCGCTCTATTCTGTTAGAACAAAACAAAAATAACCATTTATACTTGGATCAAAACAACACTGCATAACACGACGTCGTCGGCCAGCACAAGTTGGTGGCGGAGCGATAGCAAAACAAAAACACCACACAGAAGTCGCTGTTTGTGGAGCACTGCATGCCACCATCCATTATCGACAACAATTGCCTTCTCCTAGCACTATGTAATACAGTCTTGGTCAGGGAATTACAAAAGCTGCTGAATGATTTGTCCTATAGTACGCTGCAAAAGAGCGCTACTTATTTCCGGAAAACAGGGCGAAGCCCACAAGAACCTCCCGTGCAACCATTTAACCAGGTCGAACGCATCCTGCAGTGATGCCGTCATAGATTTTTACCATTTAATTCGTTGAAGGCAATGATTGTACAAGCGTAATCGTAAGGTATCCGATCATTTAAATTTAGATTATTCCATTTTTTTTAGTTTTAATGTTCTACACTGTAATATATTCGATATACGTCTGACAACAAATATATTATGCCAAACGTACAATGCGCTTCTTATAACAACAAAATATGCAATGTGCTGATGAAATTGAAAACAATCGTGCTTAGATGCAAGCAAAAAATAAAAGGTTCAACATACATTGCACAACACGCAAGACTGGCACGAGCTGACAACACTGCAGAAGGAAAGAGCACAGCAGAAAATATTCTACACCACACAGTAAATTCCTTTCCGCACTTTTTTCGTAATTCGTTCACTTTTCCACTCGGAATGCGCCATCAACACAAAACAAACGAATAGATTCACTGAAAACCGTCGCAATTCACGTGAATCGCTCGATTCTGCCGCAAAGGTGTCGAATCTGGAGCAAACCAAACGCAATTTGACCGAAAATTCACATGAAAAACCATGTGTTTTGATTATTTCCACCAGCAGTACGAGTTTTCACTACGTAGTAAAACGCGTCCATCTTGGCTTTTGAGTGCCTCACACGAATACCAGTCACTGCTAGGGTGGCGAATGCCAAAACAACTACCGACACCAACACCAGTGCACGCAGAATCAAAATAAGACGGCTCGCAATCGAAGCGAAAGCCAAGATAACGGGAACGAATTCATAACAAGCCTTGGGAAAACATGCTACCTATGTAACGTACAAACACTCACGAGTGCCGGTGAGACCCCGGTTGCGTATGAGTACGACATTGCTGCACTGTAGGAATACGCAGTAGAAACAACTTGCATACCTGTGTGGGAACACGAGGAGAGTAAATATTTTCATTCATGCGCCATTCACAAGGTGCGCATTGGATTTCGGTGAGTGCGCAAACAAAAACCGTACAAGGGGTAAGATGATGCAATATTAGAATGGCTCAATTATAAACCTGTTTGGTTAGTTTGTTGTCAGCAAATAGATAACGTTTCAAAGGCGCACCTTTACGCTAGTTTCTATAATCAAGTTCTAAGGAAGCTTAAATTTCTAGGAATATACTACTCTATTTTCTCATAACTCAACCAAACAAAGCCAGGAGGCCGTCCTTGGTTCCATCTTGAAAAGACAAAAATGAGGTGCTTGCAACGTAAATAAACAATTAGTGATGCAATAATATTTCGGTTATTCTTGTTTGTTGCACAAAAGTTTGAGATTGTTGAGTTGATTCCTTAAGAATCAACTAAAATACAACAGAAAGCGTTTTGGGACATCATGTAGAGATAATTTTCACAATTGGTGAAGCGAATAGTGTTTCAAAACATTACAGTGTTTGGAACCAAAAACGCGAGGGGCCCAACATAATCGAAAGTATGAATGGCTAGTGCTAACAAATCAGTGGCAGATGGCTGAAAATAAATGACAAGCACTACTGCGAACGTAAGTTATTTTTTCAAACAATAATAATGCAACTTAGTTTTATTCACACCAGCAAGGTGAATTTTGCAATGTCAATACCGTAGATTTTACAGGGTGAGAAAAAATTATTGTCTGAACTGTTCTGTCACCTTTTACAATCAGCTTTATTTGGGTTTTTGACACCTTTAGACATGTTACTAATTAAATGGGTTATTACAAGGATCCCACAAGACTAAAGTCTAAGTTTTCTAGCCTATCTCGATAAACATTAGAAAAGGTCCCAAGTACATATGATAGTTTCTCTTTGTTTACTTTCGTTTCCAATTATTAGAGCAGATTCGTGTATTTTTCAACAAATTCATAAGTACAGATCGAAAGTTGATTCTTTCATTCATTATTCTAGGTAAGTTTTAGAGATAGGAATTGCCGATAGGGCCGTAATAATCGAAAGAGATAGTAAACAAAGAGAAACTGTCATTTGAACTTAGGACCTTTTATAGTGTTTGTCTTCCTATAACAAAATGTGCTGTTCCATGTTCCATGATTCATGACTTTTGATAATTTCTCGCTTAGATTCATATCTTATGAAATTTCTGAATAATTTGCCACTTCGACATAGTTATGCTAAAATAGTCTATATAAAACCTTAGTTAAAGATCTCCTTGAATCTACATTCAAGCAAGGTACACGCAGAAAAATGGAGCATGTTTAAGATAACAAAGCTGTTAGCAGATTTTTTAATTTATGATGAATTTTAGTTAGAAGATGAATCAAAATGTTAGTCACACACTTAAAACCAATTCTCGAGCTCGGTAAAGTATAATGCCAAGACAGTTTGGCAACACACAACTTTGCTGATTGTTCAGTAATCAATATTATGTGTTTCGAGATTCGTTTAGTTGATTTACTGATTTTTCAGCAAAGCTCATCTTTTTGCCGAGATTTGGTAAAAACTTGTGCTCAACACATATTGGTTATTAACAATTATCCCGAAATCAATTTCGGTAATAACTGACGTTTGTCAATTTATCTAGGGTCTTATTTTTGTAATGATACAACTGAGTGAACCGTTCAAATGAATCGTATTAGTTTTATTCTTAAAAGCATTTGTTCTCTCGCGGATGAAGTTTGTACACATTTTATAAGTAACTAGCTGAATGACCCGGCCTCGCTCGGAAATGTTTCGGGAACAAAAAGCCGAACAAAATTCCCGAAGTTATCTTACTTAGTGTAATACTCTGAGCAGTTTTATGTTGCCATTCAATCAATTTTACCTTACACTTCCCATGCTTGGGGCACTTGCTGTACTCCCTCTCCCTTAAAATAACCTTTTAATCTACATTGACATAAAAGTAGTATCTGTATTTGTCAAGATGCATCGTTTATCGTAGAATAAATTTTATATTGAACTCCCCTTTTGTTAGTGAACTATAGCTCTCCTCCATGATAACCCTTATGACCACCTCTTAGTAGTGTACGAAGTATCTGTGCTCTTCAAAAAGTATCGATTAATTCATTAAAATTAACAATAGCAGTACTACTTAATTCAAATTAACGATAGCAATACTATCTAGCACAATCTTTACATTCTTGCCCCTCTCTTATTTTATAAAAAAAATCAAGATGAAAATTGATTTTCAAGATCCCTCTTCTCCTAGTCTGAATCCGCCCCCCTATCTTGTTTGACGACGAATAAGAAAATGTTACAATAAACCTTTGTCATGAATATCTAAGCTTGTCGTGACCACCTCTGAATAGTAAAAAGTAAATTCTATAAACTTCACATTAAACTTCCTTTTTTAGAGGCACTCATTATATCCACCCCCACAAATATCATTAGAACCATATTTGAGATTTCCAAATGTATGTATGGTTTAGAAAATTATCAATTCTCTTTAAATAAGATAAATTTCGACATGGCCTCCTCAAATTAAGAACGCTTGTCCTAATGATCATCTCTAAAGAGCAAGAAGTACCTATGCCAAGTTTAATTGCAATACGTTCAGTAGTTTTGGAGTTATGCTGTTAAAAACATTACACCGCCCTTTTTAAAGGTACATCCAACCCTCACATAATCATACCTACGGAATGCAAAATGTTTCTATGGTTTTCAAAAATTATCTATTCTTGTTAAATTAGACACATTTTCTCTTGACACCACAAACCCCCCCCCCCCCCCTCTTTTGAGAACACTTGCTACGCTCCTTCCCCCACAAAAATACCCTTATGACCATCTCTTACGAGCAATAAGTATCTGTATCAAGTTTGATAGCAATCCGTTAATTAGTTCCGGAGTTATTACATTACAAACATTACAATTGCTACATCCACCACCCATATAATCATATCTAATATATGCAAACTGTTTCTATGGTCTAAATAAGTATCAATTCTCGTCAAATTAGACCAATTTTTTCATGACCAGGTTAAGGACCCTTTCTACGCTCTCTCCCCCATTAAAATACCCTTATGACCTTCTCAGAAGAGCAAGAAGTATCTGTGCCAAGTTCCGTTAAATAGTTTCGGAATTGTGCCGTTTCAAACATTACAAACCCCTTTTTAAAGCCACTTGCTACATCCACCCCCCGTTAAGTCATATCTAATGTATGCAAAATGTTTCTATAGTCTTCAAAACGTATCGATTGTCGTCAAGTTGTATGAATTTTTTCATGACTCCTTCCTGTTAATTACACTTGCTACGCTCCCTCCCCTATAGAAATGCTCCCTAAACCATCTCTGAAATGCGAGTAGTACCTGTGCCAAGTTTGGTGGCAATCCGTTCTGTAGTTCCGAAGTTATCGCGTTACAAACATACAAACTTACATCCATTTATATATATATAGATAGAAATGTTATCTGCTTCTTCAAGTTACCTACCCAGAAGGGGGGGGGGGGCGTTGCTCTTTTGTAAGTTACAGGTGTTACGAAGCGCAACCTGCGTTACTTTTTTGTTAGCTATGGGCGTCATGAAGCGTTGCATGCACTACATTGTTTGAAGGTAAAGGCATTATGGAGCGTTACATATGTTACTTTTTCCTTAGTTATAAGTGTTACGAAGCGTTACATGAAGTGGTAAGTTCAAAGTTTTACGAAGCGTTACATTCGTTACTTTAAATAAGTTTTAGTTTGAGTTGCGAAGCATTACATGTATTACTCTTTCGTAAGTTTTAGGTGTTACAAAACGTGACATTTTCAAAAGGTACAAGTGTTACGAGGCGTTACATAGCAAAACAAAGCCTTGGTATTACATTCCTGTAGTGGAATTTGACCTTCTGTTTCAACAGACTTCGCAGCCAATTCAGAGTGTACAGAACCATTGCATTGCTGGTGCTACAATTCTACTGACACTACGAATCCTTCCAGGTCTGGGCTCGAACATACAACTGGTTTGTAAGACCAGTGCCCTATGCAATGAACCGTCAACCCGGGACACGGGGTGTTACATCCTTTACTCTTTAATACGTTTTGTGAGTTACGGAGCATTATATGTGTTACTTTTGGTAATCTATTGGTGTTACAAGCGTTACAAGAGTTTTGGCATCCCAATCATCCCATACTGAAGAGTCACTTATTTGCAAAATCTACTGGAAATGTCAAAATTATGGAATGATTTTAAATGATCTTGCAACGACTTGGAATACACTGATTAAAATTAGCACGATTACATATCTGAAACGAAAACTTGTATCTAATTTTGAAGAAACGTTTACATTAAGAGTGAATAGATACAAAATTAACATTAGGCATTAGCCCGATAGAGCGATAAAGAGCATCGGACATTTATTTTGGTTTCGATTTCAGAGATTTTAAGATAATAATTTTAAGATATACCCGTCCACTGAGCATCTAGCATCCGTCGTGCTCCTCACTTTTGTATACCTTCACTCTTTGCGTTAGCGATACTCAATGTACATGTGAAACTTGGATTTTCCACACTTTTGTGCAACATTTTTCAGGCACTTCAAAGCTCCAGTAGTGCTACCACTTCGGATACTTCGATTATCTATGATCTATATACCATCAAATTTTCGGCCTGACTTATTTCCAGTATGTAGTCCAACGGGCGAATAACTCTAAACCCCGAATGGCGGCAACTCGTGAAACATCTCTTCAGTTTTATATACATATATTAGATGTTTGATTTCGCGTGTGTGGGTGCATAAGCAGAACGTGGTAACTCATTTCCCAGTCCCGAGGCCCTACACCCTCGGCCGACAAACGGAGTGCTGAGCAGCTTTTCCCCTGAACGTTTTCCCTGTTGACTGTGACGCGCGAGCAGAGAGACTGACTAAACCTCAATGTTTTTCAGCATGACTGAGGCGGCAAAAAGCTTTACGTTCTCGTTCAAGTTTCCACGTACAACGCCCATTTCACGCCAGCAAGGGTGCTGGGCCATAGTTTCGACTTCCGGGACTTCGGAGCCGAAAAAATTGGACATTGTATGAGTTCCCCATGAATGGTAAACGTTGACAAAATTTTGATCTTGGAACCATAATATGGGTACAATTCAGCTTCAGTCGAGAAGGTAAGGCGTTTACCTTGCACCCTGCGAGAACGATAAAAAGAGTTCTCGTAACTTGTACCTTGTCCTCCTACACCCACATTCTTCAATTTGAGGAAGGTTCGTAGCAAAAAAAAAATAAAACGCTGTAGACTTTGTGCTTAAGAAAAAAACGAGCCTTGCCAACATCTCAAATTGGGTCAAAAGGATGTGATGCGCTGATGAAAGCGATCTCGTGTGCAACATTAATTCTCTATGCCTCGTGTATTTAAAGCAGGAAGAGAAGGTCCGGTATTGCATAATTTGTTACGTAGAAGTTAAATCATATGCAAAGGGTGCCAAGGGCAATGTTTTCAGCCTATGGAACATAGTTTGTCTGCGCTGTATGAATTATAGGATATAACTATTGATGGCATGCTTTAGAACCAGTTGTCAAGAACGGTTGACTTTTTATATTTTTCAAGCTTTAGAAGACAATTATTTGTTTAGTTTTGTAAAAAGGATGTCCAATCGGTAGTTTAAGTCATGTTGTTATGAAAAAGATTGCAGTTAGGATTCCACTTATCATAAAAAAAAACTGCAGGACGTTTTGAAGGTGTTGTAAACAGATCGTGGCTAAAATAAACGAGTATAATAATAATGTGGAACGAGTAGAAGGTTATCATAAGAAATTTTTGTAAGATTTATTTCCTCTCATTTCACTAGAATTCGGTTGCAATCAGAAATTGTATGCATTCGACAGCGTCTCATTAACTTACCGACTAAATCGAGAACTGATGTCACGGAAAAGTAGAACAATTAAATCTCATTGCATTATTGCACTTTTAAATCTTCTTTCGATTATTTTGTATATGAACCATTTCGCGAACAATTTTAACTTTTGGTTAACATTTGACAGTTATTTTCGTTTGTGTGTACAGATATACAAGCTGGAACAGTTTTTTTCGAGAATTCGTGTAAATTCTGAATTCGCTATGCTTTGAAAATAAGGAGCTAAAAATATGGTTAACAAATAATCCAGCATTTTTAATCGATAAAAGTCTTACTTTTCACCTTAATGATAATTTTTGGCTAGCCATTGGTTTTGATCTTTGCAGAAGAATGTTTACCACAGTAACATGGCATCACTGCAGCGGGCTGCTCCAGCACTAAAAATTTGACAGGACCTTTTTTTTTTACTATAAATACGTTTATTTCTTAAGGCAGTTTACATAAGTTTTTCATCGCCGTAGTATCACTTTTACATAAAATACTTATCCTAATATAATTCTAAAATAGTCACAACGATTTAAATTTATTAAAACATATTCCTCTTATTACTTAAATATCATCTTATGTAATTCGCCATTAATTATGATATCTACTCGGAAATATTAATTGAACCAAACGATTAACTTCAATAAATTATAAAATAAGCTGTTATTTTCAGACATTTTGTTGATACTTTCATAAAGTATTTCGAGTTTGTTTGTATCATTACATAATTTCTATTGGTTGAACTCATGGTCGCAGCTGGAATCAGAACTAAGTCTTAAGAGGGGCCATTATTAAATTGAAACTCCAATTTTCTTTATGAAATGATAAAGAAATTTCATGTATGGAAGGTCACGACAAGCAAGAATGTCACGAACTGGGACATTGGATAGTCTACCTTGAATACGAAAGAATTTATTAGTTGAGATCTGACATCACGATACTCCACGCATGTCCAAACGACATGACAATATTCCGATAACCACAATGATTAGTCTCACAACACCGAGGGATGGATGATGAGATAAGCCGCGGACGAAGTGACCCCCGATCCTCGTTGGATGGAAATGGAAACTCATCTCCCCCTAGAAAAAGGGTGACAACGAGATCCAATAGCAAAAAAATTTTTAAGTAACAAAAATGTAAACCAATCGGCGACGTAAAGCTTTTACGCAAAAAGGCCAGAATAAAAATTTTATTACAAAAAAAACCTAAAATGTCCGTTCTTTTTCATTACGCAGTGGAGTGGACTAGCCCAGCTGTTACTAGAAGGATGTCAAATTCCGAATTCGCTCATCAAGGCGAATTCCTCCTTAGTTGCTCTAAGTTTGTCCGGGTGCATTCGTCTGGCTTTTGATGCAGCTGGCGGTTCTTTTGTTACGATGTGGTGTGTGACGCCATGTTCTGTTTTTGCTCGCAAGGTGGCTGGTAATGTAATTTCCCGATACTTTTTCAAGAGTTCGTGGAATGGGTCAGGCCCGTGCGCAGAAATCATCCATGGGGGGGGGGGTTTCAAGGGGAGAGGGGGTGTCCAAAAGGCGAAAAGGCGCCTCATACACTATATTGACAATGTAAAACAAATTCTGACAGGCTCGTACGCAGGAATCATTAAAGCGGGGGAGGGGGGGAGTTCAAATTATGTCAGTTTATAAATTGATAAAAAATATGAATTGTCAAGTTATTTGCACTTTAATATAATAAGTACTCCATTGTTCATGAAACTTAATTTTAAAAAAAATCTTCATGGGGGGGGTTAAAACCCCCAAAACCCCCCTCTGCGCACGGGCCTGGAATGGGTGATTCCAATTAACGGTGGTGATGGTGTTAACATCAGCTTTCGTTAGTTCTCCGCTAGATCGCATATTCGTCTTAGGATCGATAAGGTTTCGGTTTTTTATGTCAATGACTGGAGCAAAGTGAGCTAAGAAGTCGGCTCCGATTATTGCGTGGCTAACATCTGATACTAAAAAGTTCCATGTGAAACGCCTTCTTAGTCCAAGATCCGTAGTAAAGAACTTGGTCGAATATGCTGCGGAATCGGCGTTGATTGCTTGTCTCGTTTTGAAGCTGGGACGATTGAGACGACGACACGACCTGCCACTAGTCTATCGAAACTGTATCGCAAATTGACCTACCCCTCAGTAACTGGTAATGTCAAAATGAAATCGTTGGAAAAACTATTTAAACTGGCAACTCAAGATAATGATTTCGGTACTAACATGTGATTAGGGCATATCGTGCGATATGCCCTTTAGAAAGTTACGAAAAATAATGCTCATTACTCAAGTTTTAAACATGAAATTCAAGCATGTTGCGCACAATATCGTAGATTGGGCTTCTATCTACGAGATTATATCGATTATTGTGTAAATGAAGGTTGTAGAGCCGAGTACATTTTGTAACATTCGCAAGGGCCTATCGTGCGATATGCCCTAATCACATGTTACTACCGATTTATTGATTTTGAATAACGGTTATTATCACCTTGGTTACTGCATATTGAAGACTTGAGAAATGTAAACAAATACTAACTGCCTCGAATGGATTAGTAGCAAGTTCTCCAGTTTCATCACCTGTTAGAGCCGTAGATCGATCAGTTTTATCAGATAGAGGCTTTCTTGAGCGCTGGCTGGGTCTCGAACATGCGAAAAATGTTTTTTGGAGCCAGCGCTATCAGGTTGCCGTATGTGGCCAATATTTATTGTATTGGATACTTTCAATGTATTGTCGGTATCACGTTACGTTTTAACGACTTATGTCGTTTTCGCTTGAGAAAACTGAAACGGACCCAGGGCAGTTTCATCAAGCAAACAATTTTCACGAAACTGTGTTGGCTTCGCACTTAGCAACGGGGGTTCGAACAAACCTGATATAAAAACCAGGTTCGAAACTGACTCGATTTTCAGTTCAACAACTTAAAAACTAGGTTCGAAACTAGCTTCAAACAATCGTTTTGACAGTAGCTAGGGTGGAAACTGGGTTAGGTGATGCCAAATCAAGCGAAAACGACGCAGAGAAGCACGTCATCGGTGTAAATACAGAATTTATATTTATGCTTTTCAAATGACTAATGACTGAAGTAAAACGATTTCAATTGTTCGCAAAATCATTATTCATTCGCCACTTCTTTATTTGTTCCAAACCGTTCATACTATTTCCTTTTTTTTTTAGTTGAAATATTTTTTCTCTACCGCCAATAGCATTTTTCGTCGATTTATTGTCCTTAAGTTGTGTATTTCTTCAGAATAATTAATGAGTTTTTATTAAATTTTGCGCTGATGAAACAAAATTTAAAATTATAAAACTTCTTCAAATGGTTTGCTACGAACTAGTTATCTAGGAGTCCCACAATAAATAATTGTGGGACTCCTAGATAACTAGTTCGTAGCAACTTAAACAGTGTTGCTCAAGAACATTATTTTTATCATTATCAAGGGGTCGCAATATTTCTGGTAACTGACGGTAAATCGCTCACGATCTCTTTTTATTCTGATTGTCCTTCGGAGTGCCTGGTCGTGTCGTCGATTGAGACGTCGGAGCGGGTGTCAATGAGATAGCGAATACCACTCGTCCTGTCATACAATTTCAGTCGTCGGCTTGAAACAACGGTGCCCACCTCGGCCGACTCAGGTGGGTAAGCACTTAGTTTTTTGGTTGGTTATAATTGCACGGCTGCTTGCATCGTTCTGCATGTTCTCCGTACTTTCGATGGTACCAGCATACATCTGATTCGCTTCTGGAGCGTGACGACGATCGACCCCGACGACGATCGATATCCTGAGTCGGGCCAGGCTTGAATCGACGGAATTCCGTGCTGAGCACCTCCAGTTGTTCCTTTATTTTTTGCATCTCTTCATTTGCCTCGGATTTCATAGATACGGCAGCTGTTTGCGGAGTTTCGGCCATTTCCGCTAGCTTGGCTAACGCTCCTTCGCTGATGGTCAATATGGGTCGAATATGGGCTGGCATTCGTTGCAGAAACAGCATTTTGAGGAGACCGTCGTTGACATTTAGTCCGTTTGCGAGTTCCTGCATCTTAGACAAAAGATTGTAGGGCGCATGTCACCGAGATCGGACGATCCCAGTAACCGTTCATGGCTTTGTATTTTTCCTGTAGTGGTGGATTTGTAACCAACTCGGCGATGTGACAGATTACCGAATGGTCCACTTTTGCGGTGATGTGGTAAAATTTAGTTTAATTCATCGTGACGTTGCCTAAAGCAAGCTGCGCTTCCGCCTGTGCGCACCACATTTCTGGATCCGTCTTCCAGAATTCTGGAAGTTTTACTGAAACCGCGGCAGTGCGGGGAGTGTCATTTTCCTCTTCTGACATGGTTGAACAATGAAGATTAGGTACCGGAACGCGCCGATTGAAACGGAGGTGAGGTTAAGTTACCGGACCGGGACGAAGAAAACCGGAATCGAAATATCACGAAAATGCGCACTTGTACGATACTTGCAAAATCACGTCGGGGTCACCAACTCGGAAACGAACACGGAATAAAACGAACCGTTCACGGGAGTTCAAACTGATTTTATATATTTCTTAGTTTGTGAGGAAAGCGTCCTTCTTTCCGTTCGAGGTTAATATAACTGCGGTGCGTTGTTCTCTCTGTGAGTGATTGTGTAACTGTCACCGATAGACTCTCAATTCTCTCTCGGTAGGTGCGCACACAACTCGAAAAGCGCAGGATCGGGCAGATCATAAACTATACCCCATAAGACAAATATTTCAATTGTTTTATCTATACAAAATGTATAACTATAAGCCGGTTTTGTTTAGCCGTTAGAATCTTGAGTGGTGAAAAAAAATAAAAAAGTACAGGTGTGTAATGTCAGAGACATAACTGGATGTCGTGAATATGAATAAAACTGACACTTTTACTTTATACTTCCGAATATAAATTAGTTGATCGATAGTGTGAATTGTGCAAGCGACAACACGACCTGTCACTCGGCTATCGAAACTGTATCGCAAATTTAACTACCCCTCAGTAACTGGTAATGTCAAAACGAAATCGCCTGAAAAACTATTGAAACTGGCAACACAAGTTCAGATTATTTATTTTAAATAACAGTTACCATAACCTTGGTTACTGCATATTGAAGATTTGGGAAATGTAAACAAAACAAACTGCCCTGAGTGGAATTATCGAATAGTTTAATCGGATAGAGGTCTTCGTTAAGGCTTGTTGGTGCTTGAACATATTGAAAGTGACTTCCAGACAATTCAATATTCATCGATGTTTGTTAAATAGTTTAACGTAACCATACTTAGATATATAATGACTATCTTCTATGTAAATGAGTTTTTAAATGGTGTTATGTTTTGCAGTCATTTAATTCATCAGTTCGAATCTTTTTATCAGTCCGATTATCAGAATTTAGTATCGAAAACATATTTGTTCTTTTCTAATGACTTTCTCGCCCCTTTTTCCAAATCATTCAGCCCTCCTGGAAACTCCTCTACTTCTACTCTCAATGATTTGAGGTCTTCGCAAAGTGCGTGTATACTTTGATGAATTTAAAAGACACTTGAAAAGCACGGGAATTAATTTTTTTAGGATATTAGATCTGATCGGAATTATAGATTTTAAGTGCACATCGAAAGCCACCCATGAAAACAGGTCTTCAAATAATTTGATTATTTGTGTCTCAAATAGAAAATAGACTGTAACTACAGTCTACCGTAAGGCGGCTGGAACCTATTGAAGTAGTCGAATGTGAAGAGTGTCGGATACAATTTAACAATGAAGTCTCATTTTTGTTTCGTGAAGACTGGTACTAACTTCCGGGTTTGTTGACAGTATATCAAGCAAAAGTGATGTGTTTCGGAAACTCGACTGGATATTTCGAAAAATAGTGATCGTCATCATGGATGAGTTTGATGACTACACTACAGATAGAGCTAATGGGTAGCTGTGGATGATATATGTAGTACGACACCTTCCTGTCGTAGTACTACTTCTAGTGCCAGATTTGGTCATTGTGGTCGGCACAAATCGACAAAGAACGTTGTAACAAAATTTAAATTTATAACACAGTTTCACAATTTTCTTAAATGGTTTGTTTATTTATTATAGCGGTCCTTGGTAATTCGATTCGTAGCACCTTAAACAGTGTTGCTCAAGAAGATTATTTTTATGATTATCGAGGGGTCGCTATATTTATGGTAATTGGCGGTAAATCACTCACGAACACTTTTTGTTTAGATTTTTCTTTGGAGTGCCTGGTCGTGTCGTCGGTGCAAGTTTTGCCCTTTTACACTATTAGAATTTGGAACGATACACCTAAACTACAGTTCAGTTTAGTTACATTAAACATTCTGACACACAAATATTACGAAATCACCAGTTCATAAAATAATGGTGGTTCTGAAAAGAACCTTTTATGGTGTTTTAGGCGTTCGTGATGGAGAGTGACGAATTCCGATGGATACCGCTGACTTCCGTCTTCTATTTCCAGGATGACCTGTTGTCCATGAATGCGAAACTGATATGTGTTCTGTTGGAGTCTCTTGCTTCTTCCGCTTGCGGTAGTAAGCTTAGTATTTCGCTTGGAGATTCTTCGATCGCACCATAATGAACACGATGACGACAGCCAAATTCGAAATGAATGGCTTCTGCGCCGGTGCTATATTTTATATAGCAAATCTGCAGAAATTTCACTACAAACTACAACTGGTTGAAAAATGGGCCGTATACAGTATAGTGAAGTAAAATTTCGCCTAATTCTTTGGGTATAAAATTATGCTTCTGAATGGCACCTTAGAGAATTTTGATATCGATTATTTCATTTCGGATTTCAATATTTTAGTAAAAGATTAATTTCTGGCATCCCAGAAGAGCCACATTGTATAATTTTCTAAGATATTATACACTGATTTGATATAAACGATTTTAAACACTGTTGCGAATTTAGAACTGAATTTAGAATTCAGCATTTAGAAAATTGCAAAAAACCGATCAAATTATCTTAGATTTGCACTACACTGATAATTTTAATTATCGATTTACAAAGAAGCAATCTTTATAGTTCTTTGGGTAACATTTAGAGCTATTAGAAGGGCTGATTTTGCATAATGTTCCACATTGTTGTCCATTTTCCGTTGTATTTTGCTCCAATGCAAACGACCACCAACAGTAATCGATCTTCTTCGAAAGAAAAACTGGCTCTGCGACCGGAGCGTTTGAGGTTTTGTACAACGCTAAAGGTCTGCTGTTATTACTAGCGACTGCTCCACCTGACGACCGAAGTCCAAATGAAAGCATTGACGACTGCTGCTCCCGACGATTTGAGGCCTCATGCCACGCGAAAGGTCTGCTCTTATTATTGACGACTGCTCCATCTGACGACCGAAGTCCAAATGAAAGCATTGACGACTGCTCCATCCGACGATTCAAGTCCAAATGAAAACACTACATAAGCGTTTGAGGCTTTATACCACGCAAAAGGCCTGCTTTCATTGCCATCTGCTCCACCGGACGACTGAAGTCCAAATGAGAGCTGCGAACTGAGCGTTTGAGGTTATTAACCACGCAGAAGGGGCACAATTTAATTTTTGAGTTGTTTATAGTTCTCACCGGGCCCCTGTCACGACGCCATCTTGATGAGATAAAAATCGGAACTTCAAAATCAGCTGATTCAAACGTAACCAAACAATTAGTAATGCAATTGCTTTACGGTTTACCTCGTTTATGCCCCGTTTACACTTCTGCTGGCTGCCAGCATGCTTGTGTCAGTGTACTGCCCTCTTAGGAAAAAACGTTCAACTGTGGTCCAATGATCCAAAGTATTAGACCAACGAAGGACCACCGTTGAACGTTTTTTTCCTCAGAGGGCAGTACACTGACACCAGCATGCTGGCAGCCAGCAGAAGTGTAAACGGGGCATTAGTGTACGAAAATTAGTGAATTTTGGGTCGACTCTCTCACAATAACTTGTCGGTTCAGTAAAAATACAGCAGACTGTGTTTTGGGACACCAAGTATAGATAATTTTCACAATTTGAGAATCGCGATGAGTATCAAAACATCGCAGTGTTTGGGGCTCGAAACGCGAGGGGCTCAACGTAATTGGTGTACTTTCAAATGGCTGGTGCTCACATACCGGTGTCAGATGACTGGTTCTCACACTGTTCAAAATATTATCGTAAATTCCTGATCATATTTTTGATGAAATAGTGAGAGAATTATGTTGCTGCCCTTAATACAAGTCGAGATATTCACGATTAAGTTCTGTCCATTCTTCCATATGGCTAATTTTGAAAAGGCACCCCATAGTAAAGTAAGTCGTATTCACAACAGAAATAATTTTTAGTTTTACTTACCGACCCGTGATTTAAGATTTAAGTGATACATGTAAATAAAAATAGAATTTCATGATTGATGATATCAACTGTTTGACATCATGACTATGTTTATTGCATTGATGTTACCTCACTGGACTCGTAGATTCGGTTATATAATAGTTATGATTTCAAAGAGTTAACACCAATATATGAAAACAAAAACAATAATTTCTTCGTTTTCTGTTTAACAGCAATTCACAAAATCTTCAATGAATCATTGAAGAACGTTTCTTTAAAAAAAATAGAGCCAGTCCTTGTAGATCGTAGGCAATCTTCAAATACAATAGTACGACTCAATGATCCATTAGCAAACAAAACGAGATTTAAAAAAATAGTTTCTCTCAAATTTGGCATCGATTCTCTCACGTGAAATACTAAGCTACTCACTAAATTCTAAGACACTTAACAAGTCAGCTTTATGGTCATGGTCATGGGATTTGATCTCATAACTTTGCAGATAAAACGTAGGATAAAAAAGGAAATCAACTCTAATGCTCCTGATGAATGAGAAATGAAAATGAGAAAACAAACAACGGGACTCGTTTCCTACAGGTAGAAAAGCTTATCGTTCAAAATCTCGTCGGGATTGCGTTTCACGGATTGACCTATCAGATAGGCCATTTTGTGTGCGTACTGAAAACAAAGAAAGAACGAATAAAACATCAAGATCTAAAGTTACGTCATCTTGAGTAAGATACTGACCTGGCAGCAAGCTGGAACTCGCACACTTCCGGGCCAGTTATAGTACAAATAGCACAGTTTGTAGCTGAGTCGCTGCAGAATGTCCGGGCAATAGTCCGGTTGATTGTGGACCACGATGTAATGGGTCGGCGAAACACTGCCCTGTCGGACGGATTGCGGTACCAGGAAGTAGTCGAAATGATGCCGCCTGGTCACGGTGTGATCGAGTACCGTTCCCGGGTTTGGATTGTCCAGGTTAGATGCGTCGACCTGTTGGAAATTAAAAAAAAAATGCAATCAATGATCGCGCCGATTTTTCTTCAAAGGGCAATGCATTTGACTCACTCGGAACATTCGGGTGTTGATGCGTTTTTGAACTACGATGAAAGCAAACTCAGGGCAATAGTCGGGTGCCAGTAGTTTGCAAGCCTCCTGCAATTGAGGTATTTCGTATTCTGCGCACATCTTCAGCTGACCATCACCGACACCATCTCTGCGAAAGAGGAACGTTTGGGTAAAAGATTTAATAAAATCATATATAAAAGAAATAAGGGAAGGGATAATAATTCACCTGAAAATGATGATCTTTGCGGGTAAAACGCAGTTCAATTTCTGGTATGCCTTCAAAGATTTTTCCAGTGACGCGCATAGCCCATTCATGAACTCTTCTTTTTTATTTTGAATGCAAGCCCGCGAGTACCATCGGGTGTATTCACCGTTCAGTGAGGCCACGAAAGCCGATACCGAGCTGCTCTTCTGCTTCGGATCGTGATAGGTATCGATGCCAGCAATCATGACGTTGTTGAACGGAATCTTAATGCTCCACAACGTGCCTCCCAGTTTGCAGTTCATCTGAAGAATAATTTTCTGTACGATTGCTCGATTCTTTGCCTCATTGCTAAGCGTTCGAGCATTGATGACCTGCGAAGGCACCGGAATCTCCGAGCAGCAGATTCGCTTAATGGCAGCGTATCGATCGTCTCGGGATGTTGGACAAATGATAACCACGATTTGCGTGTCCTGATTTATTTTCGTGCGTAAAACTTGAACATACTGTTCCGTTCGATCGGAGTTCAGTACTTCAATTTGTGGCGGAACAATCTGGATACCCATTGGGCGGCAACTTCGATCGACGCAATCCATAAAAGACCTAGCTATCTTGATATCCTTTGCCGTGTGGATCAGCAGCCAGTTCCGAATGTTAACCACTTGTAACATATGGTTACTGGTGACAGCACGATTGAAATCACCGTTCCTGCCAACACCAATCTGAGCATTCCCGAAGATGACCTTTTCTTCGTCGAAACATCTGCCCTGCATTATCAATGGATCCATGTCCAACTTCAGTCCCCAAACTTCCAAGATTTCTCGAGCCTCACGGTTTTCATTGACATTTCGGCAAAATTGCTTCATACTATTCCAACGTTGATTCGGCGACACCCGAGTGAAGGCAGCAATGTCCCGCATTACTTTGAAATCGCTTCGCATTTCGTCCGTCAGCCCAGTCAGGTAACAGATTTCCGGAATAAGGCACATCATCATCTCCTGTGGTTTATCCTGGCCAGCCACGCGGCGCTCCTTGCGGTGAATCAACAACGGCTGCTTCAAATCCTGAATGTCAATGTTGTACTGTTGCTTGTAATACTGAATGTAAGAAATATCCTTGCCGCTTGCCTGGAATGTCATAGTTGGATTCTGATCGAACAGAATGTCATCGATGCGGTAAGTTTTGTTATTGTAACGAGTCAAGATAACCGCACCTACAAAATAAAAAATCCACAAAAAGTTGAGAAACAATAACACATCATCTTCTACAATCAAACCATTTACCGAGTAACGACTTTGTGGACATATTTTTGTAATCCTGCGGATTTGCTCGAGCCAAAGTTTTGATATGATCAAGGACGGTCGTTTGGAGTAGAACGCGATGGGAAACGTCCAAATTTAACATCAGCCCACCTTCGTATTCATCCACCGCACTCACGTACCCCGGCCAAATTTCCAACCGATGCTGAGGAATCAACTTCGGTGCCGAGGGGTCAAAATTCTTACGAGCCATTTCGACCATCTTGAGAACTTTCATTATCCTTTGGAACAGAATGTTGTAGAACTGAACGTTTTCGCTCATTCTTTGCTTGCGCTTATACATAATCTTTATTGTAACTTGATGGCCGTCTACAGGATTGTTCGCGTAGAGAATGGTATCCGCGTTGGGCAGTTTCTTCGGCAGGTACAGTTTAACCCCGTCGAAGGTTTTAGCGTTGCCAATCACATTTGCATGTTGAGCGATATATCGAGCACGGGAAGCCTTCGAATCGACTTCAGGCGAAAAACGAACTTCGTACTCGTAGATTCCACGATCCGGATCACATGCAATGCGGATGTAGTTGGTCATCAATTGAACAGGAGTTCCTAAAAATATTTCATACATCGGCTATGATTCTGAGACTCACAATAACACACAAAACTAACCTTTTGTTCCCGTCTTCACGAGAGGAGCCTTCTCCACGTCGATAGTTTCTACCGCACTGATCGTGGCCTGAGACATTTTCTCCGACAGATCTGAATCTTTCTTGCTCCCGTTAGATGTTGGTGTAACCACACCCGACACATCCTGAGCCGTATTTAGCAACTGCTGAATGAACCGTCCTCGTCCACCACCGATTGTAGAAATTCTGGCCGAGACAACGGAACTGGCATCTTCAGACACAACCGATCGTGTCGATTCCAGCGGTTGTCGAATAAGCGCTTGAATGAACTGAGCCCGTCCCCGTCCCAAAGTCGATGGAGCAGCGGTGGCAATGCTTGATTGTTGATCGGACTCGGAAGATGTTCCCGTTCCGATGCCGGTAGCGATGGTAGTTCCTATCCCGGATGTCAATTGACCACGCCCGATAACTTTGCGCTGCGTTGTCGGAGTGCTGTCCGGTGTACGTGTTTGAAACCCGCTATCAACCCCTTCGCTGGGGGTTCCACCCGAAAGTGGCAATGAGCGATCGGCATCGCCAGATGAGCTCGACTGACTGAGAAAAGTTCGCACTAAATTTAGACGAGATGACATTCTGCCGTCATTCAACTACAGCACCTAAAATATTTGAAAAAAACTTTAAAAGCATCAATTGAAACGAATGTAAACTTCAAAAATTTACAATCCGTAAAATAACTTTTCTTTTATATGCGTTATGTCGGACAAGCAATCCTAAGTGATTTTGTTAGTGATCCCAACTCAACTTCGAACCGTACTGCTATCAAATGTATGGATTTGACAACAGTTAGGGTCGGAGAACTGGAACAGTTTCGCCACTGGAACATTGCAGTCAATGGGATTAAATAGGGTTGTTAGAATACTAGAAAAATATTAAGTTACATATTGAAAGTTTACAATTACAATGTCAAGACCACATTCTCTTTTAAAATTCGAGATTTTGCTTCGATGATTATAATGTACAGGTGCATACCAGCCTTAATTTATTCTTTATTTGCTTTTTTCTATTTGTAACTGACAGGACGGTAAATCGAACCGACCAACATTTCTGCTTGCTCCAGAGTAAAAACAATATTTCCTCCTAATTGCTAGTACAATCAGAACACCGGAACGAATTGTTTTTTTTTTCAACTTAATGCTGATAAAGAAACAGTCAGTTTTTTCTGATACGGTTCAAGTGGCAGCTTCTACTGCAACAAGTAAACAAACTGCTCGAATTATTTTTTCGCTGAAATTTGGGACTTCAATCGAGTAATGCGAACGCATTCTGGACATACAGAAATTTGTAATCTACTAATAGCTAGTGTCGAAAATATTACATAAAAACATATTAATTGATATAACTTACTGGCTCAAGCACACGAGTTTCTAACAAGTTTAGGTTTCTAAACTAGATGCAACTTATTAAAACGAGGATGCAAATTTCAGCACGCAGTTGTGAAATGCAAAACGAGCGACTGACTATATTCGTCAAATAAAAGAATGGCCGGTACGCGAGTGTGAGTGATGAGCGCCGATTTCAGTGAGCAGTGTGAGCACTCACTAACAAACCTTGATGTTGAATGCACTGGTGACCACCTAGGTTTAATTGTGTAAGACATTCGCAACTCTGTGATGGATATCTGCACTGAAAATCATTTCTACCTATATTTTTTAGGAGAAATCACTCATTGTCGAGCTCTTCTATAAACTACCCAAAATTAGATTGTAATCTACTCAAACTTTAAGTTGATCGGTAAAAATGGATAGCATGCTTTGTTATGGCATAACACTTGTACTAAACTTACATTCACCTAAATTTTGAGATCATCACTCGTAACTCAAAATTAGCGGCCTTACACGAGTCATTAAAAATGTCATTACTAAAAAATAATATCATTTTCATGCACGTGTAATGGTGCAGTAATGACGAGATTTATATCAAATTTGAAATACATCATTACTTAGTCATCATTAAAAATGACAACAATAATGCTCGTGTAAGGGCCGCTATTGAGGAGATGCACCTTATTTAATTTGGGTAGGTTTTGACCCAAAATTAGGTAGCGGCTGGTAAGAGTGTGTTCTAAAATGACAGGCTGTCGTCGAATTTAAAACTGTTAAAAATAAAACTCGAGCTTGAGGGCATATTCAGTAGTGTTCTATAGTTCTAGAGGCATAATTTATGTCAGTTACAATATTTAAATCTGGATAAAATCCAGAAATTGGCAGCCCCAGCAGTGTTTTACTCGTGTTTCAAATATACAAAAAATAGAACGGCATCGTAGACCAGTTTTAAATGTGACAGAAGAACTGGCCGAATAAATAAAACTAGAACGGCTTGCTGGGGATACGTTCATTCCAGTATCTGTTCTATTATAAATCTTCCATATAGAACCGCTAGGTGCTGAATTTGCTCTGATGATCTCAACGCGAAGATTCAAAATCTGTTCTACATTTATCTGTTAATCCCAAGTAACAATTCGAATGCCTAATGGATTTGATTGTCATTTATAGGAGTTTTGTAACTGATTTTTCAATCACTACCTGTTTTATGACGACTATAATAAATGTCTCTTTTGACAAGTAATATCATAGTTTTGAAAGCTTCTATAAAACTTTTCACCCAGACTAACAACTGGACTAAAAATAAAACAATGTGTACTAGAATAAAACCATGCAAACACTCTTAATAATGCTTTCAAACATTTTCTTTAAAACATTATTGTCAGTAAAATTCTTTCATAAATCTAGTTTTGTGTGTGTGCGTGTTCATTGGATGACAGTTTCACTCAGAGCCAATTTGAGGGTTCTGAAGTACATTTATGACACATTTGTTGTGGGCTATTTGATTTATTGCTTCTTGGGTTAAGCGTAATTTGCATTAAAAAAAATTTCGTGGCCGCCATTATGATGTCCTATACCGTAGCATTTATTGACATCAAATAAATTTCGAAATGCAAAAACGAGGAAATATGATGGACTCATGATTCGTTTTAAGAATATATGCACAAGTTTGAACGCCACGAAATAGTTTTATATAAAAATGACGATGAATAACAAAAATAATTTTCATAAATCATGAAGACTTTCGCAAAAACCGCATTTATTTAAAGGCAATTAGTTATAATTCTTATTTTTATCTTTACATTCACGATAAAAATAAAAGCGCATGAAGTTTTTACGTTCGGAAAAAGCCTCAAACCGTTAAAAAATGAACTAATATATTCTTACTGATTGCATTCAAAGTAGACATGACACACACGTAGTCAAGAAAAATATTATCAAAACGTCAGTTTATTCATGGTGGAATTCATTCCATCCAAATAAATTAAATGTTGATCGTAAAGCTGGTTCCAAAATTTTCTTGAATTTGGAGTTTTAACGCAGGTTTATGCTAATTCTTCACTTTGCTTTATAAACCTTATGAAGAATGGTCCACTTGGCAGGAACATGCTCTTATAGAGGTTTTCAGTGGGCTTTCGTGGAGTTTAAAGTTTTAATGCAAGATTTATTATGTAGCATTAAAGACAGCTACAAGTATTTATTAATATTAAAATTGTTACTTGGGAATGTATTGGTGTTATGTCAACTCACTGTGATGTTTCAAAACAGAAACAAATAAACAGAATAAATAATTTCGAAAACGATATAAAGTTTTGTCACGAACTTCTAGAGAAAATTTCTCGATGATAGTGAGCTACAGTGCTTTTAAATGATATTGTACTATTCAGTGCAAAACATTTCCTGCTTATGTTGACAATTTCTGATATGTAATTCGAAACTTTGACATTTCGCTACCCACACTCACGTAAGAAATATAAAATAGTGTACTATTGGTGTTTCAAATATTCATTAATATGAAACAAATTCATCGACAGTTTTAAATCTGTTTCAAATTTGTGCTTTTCAATAGAACTAGATCTCAGCGTGGTGATTGACATGGTTTAGTCGTAGATCTAAAATAGATCAACCCATACGTAATGAAACAGCGTTGCTAATAACCTAACAAACCTGCAGAGATTTTCAATTTTCTGCACAGATTTTTAAAATTTCTGAAATCGATCACAGGGACTGGCAATAAGCTCCAAACGAAAGCGTTTGCTAGGGAAAACTGAGAACCGGACAGAGCGATTGGAAGTAGCGAGACCTTTTTTTTGCTCACCAAAACGATTCCGATCAGCTATTATGGAACGGAAAACGTGCACAGATTTTGCACAGGCAGGTTTTGGGTCAAAACCTACAAAAATTAACTAAAGTGCATCTCCACAATTTTAGATAACGGATATGGGTAAATGTGAATTTGCCCAAAGTGTTATGCCATAACAACTCGAATAAAAAATATTGTAGAAAGACAATACGATTTGCTGTTACAAAACCTCCCACAATTTTGCTTCGACCCAGTGTTGGCATTATCATTCTCAAAATATCAAAAATCAGTTATTATCGCCGATAATAATTGTTGGTGATTATCACTTACAAAATCATCGCCGAACATCATGAAGAAAATCATTTGATATTCTGAGAATGATATTAGAAAACGATTATCACTTAATATCGGTGTGCGAAATTTTCAAAACATCAAATATCACCGCTGAGTATGGGGGAAATCATCACCCGTTCAATCTCACTTTAGCGATGTTTCGTAAACTCACACATGATTATCATTCAAAAGCATTATCACGATTATCACCCATGCGCGATTTTCACTACCACATGGTGATATTCCGTGAGGTGAGTGTGGTATTGAAAATCAATTTCAACCAAATCTTAACATGCAGTATGATTATTTTTGGAACGGGTGGTGTCGAAAATCATTGTCTGAAGTTATTTGAAATTGATGATAGTGAATTTCGGTTCGTAAAATTTTATCAAAACCCATGCAATATTGGTATTTTTGGAATGGGTATGATGAGTAGATGTTGATTATCGATGTCTGGAGTTATTTTGAAATCCAACATGGCGGCTCTCGGTTCATGAAAATTCAACTAAACCCATGCAATATGGGTATTTTTGGAACGGGTATGATGAGTAGGTGTTGAATATTGGTGTCTGGAGTCATTTTGAAATCCAAGATGGCGGCTCTCGGTTCATGAAAATTCAACGAAACCCATGCAATATGGGTGTTTTTAGAACGGGTATGATGAGTAGGTGTTGAATATTGATGTCTGGAGTCATTTTGAAATCCAACATGGCGGCTCTCGGTTCATGAAAATTCAACTAAACCCATGCAATATGGGTATTTTTGGAACGGGTATGATGAGTAGATGTTGAATATTGATGTCTGGAGTCATTTTGAAATCCAAGATGGCGGCTTTCGGTTCATGAAAATTCATCTAAACCCATGCAATATGGGTATTTTTGGAACGGGTATGATGAGTAGGTGTTGAATATTGGTGTCTGGAGTCATTTTGAAATCCAAGATGGCGGCTCTCGGTTCATGAAAATTCAACGAAACCCATGCAATATGGGTGTTTTTAGAACGGGTATGATGAGTAGGTGTTGAATATTGATGTCTGGAGTCATTTTGAAATCCAACATGGCGGCTCTCGGTTCATGAAAATTCAACTAAACCCATGCAATATGGGTATTTTTGGAACGGGTATGATGAGTAGATGTTGAATATTGATGTCTGGAGTCATTTTGAAATCCAAGATGGCGGCTTTCGGTTCATGAAAATTCATCTAAACCCATGCAATATGGGTATTTTTGGAACGGGTATGATGAGTAGATGTTGAATATTGATGTCTGGAGTCATTTTGAAATCCAACATGGCGGCTCTCGGTTCATGAAAATTCAACTAAACCCATGCAATATGGGTATTTTTGGAACGGGTATGATGAGTAGATGTTGAATATTGATGTCTGGAGTCATTTTGAAATCCAAGATGGCGGCTTTCGGTTCATGAAAATTCATCTAAACCCATGCAATATGGGTATTTTTGGAACGGGTATGATGAGTAGGTGTTGAATATTGGTGTCTGGAGTCATTTTGAAATCCAAGATGGCGGCTCTCGGTTCATGAAAATTCAACGAAACCCATGCAATATGGGTGTTTTTAGAACGGGTATGATGAGTAGGTGTTGAATATTGATGTCTGGAGTCATTTTGAAATCCAACATGGCGGCTCTCGGTTCATGAAAATTCAACTAAACCCAAGCAATATGGGTATTTTTGGAACGGGTATGATGAGTAGATGTTGAATATTGATGTCTGGAGTCATTTTGAAATCCAAGATGGCGGCTTTCGGTTCATGAAAATTCATCTAAACCCATGCAATATGGGTATTTTTGGAACGGGTATGATGAGTAGATGTTGAATATTGATGTCTGGAGTCATTTTGAAATCCAACATGGCGGCTCTCGGTTCATGAAAATTCAACTAAACCCATGCAATATGGGTATTTTTGGAACGAGTATGATGAGTAGATGTTGAATATTGATGTCTGGAGTCATTTTGAAATCCAAGATGGCGGCTTTCGGTTCATGAAAATTCATCTAAACCCATGCAATATGGGTATTTTTGGAACGGGTATGATGAGTAGGTGTTGAATATTGATGTCTGGAGTCATTTTGAAATCCAATATGGCGGCTCTCGGTTCATGAAAATTCAACTAAACCCATGCAATATGGGTATTTTTGGAACGGGTATGATGAGTAGATGTTGAATATTGATGTCTGGAGTCATTTTGAAATCCAACATGGCGGCTCTCGGTTCATGAAAATTCAACTAAACCCATGCAATATGGGTATTTTTGGAACGGGTATGATGAGTAGGTGTTGAATATTGATGTCTGGAGTCATTTTGAAATCCAACATGGCGGCTCTCGGTTCATGAAAATTCAACTAAACCCATGCAATATGGGTATTTTTGGAACGGGTATGATGAGTAGATGTTGAATATTGATGTCTGGAGTCATTTTGAAATCCAACATGGCGGCTCTCGGTTCATGAAAATTCAACTAAACCCATGCAATATGGGTATTTTTGGAACGAGTATGATGAGTAGATGTTGAATATTGATGTCTGGAGTCATTTTGAAATCCAAGATGGCGGCTTTCGGTTCATGAAAATTCATCTAAACCCATGCAATATGGGTATTTTTGGAACGGGTATGATGAGTAGGTGTTGAATATTGATGTCTGGAGTCATTTTGAAATCCAACATGGCGGCTCTCGGTTCATGAAAATTCAACTAAACCCATGCAATATGGGTATTTTTGGAACGGGTATGATGAGTAGATGTTGAATATTGATGTCTGGAGTCATTTTGAAATCCAACATGGTGGCTCTCGGTCCATGAAAATTCAACTAAACCCATGCAATATGGGTATTTTTGGAACGGATATGATGAGTAGATGTTGAATATTGGTATCTGAAGTCATTTTGAAATAGAAGATGGCGGCTCTTGGTTCATGAAAATTCATCTGAAACCATGCAATATGGGTATTTTTGGAACGGGTATGATGAGTAGATGTTGAATATTGGTGTCTGAAGTGATTTTGAAATCCAACATGGTGGTTCTCGGTTCATGAAAATTCAACTAAACCCATGCAATATGGGTATTTTTGGAACGGGTATGATGAGTAGATGTTGAATATTGATGTCTGGAGTCATTTTGAAATCCAAGATGGCGGCTTTCGGTTCATGAAAATTCATCTAAACCCATGCAATATGGGTATATTTGGAACGGGTATGATGAGTAGGTGTTGAATATTGATGTCTGGAGTCATTTTGAAATCCAACATGGCGGCTCTCGGTTCATGAAAATTCAACTAAACCCATGCAATATGGGTATTTTTGGAACGGGTATGATGAGTAGGTGTTGAATATTGATGTCTGGAGTCATTTTGAAATCCAACATGGTGGCTCTCGGTCCATGAAAATTCAACTAAACCCATGCAATATGGGTATTTTTGGAACGGATATGATGAGTAGATGTTGAATATTGGTATCTGAAGTCATTTTGAAATAGAAGATGGCGGCTCTTGGTTCATGAAAATTCATCTGAAACCATGCAATATGGGTATTTTTGGAACGGATATGATGAGTAGATGTTGAATATTGGTGTCTGAAGTCATTTTGAAATAGAAGATGGCGGCTCTTGGTTCATGAAAATTCATCTGAAACCATGCAATATGGGTATTTTTGGAACGGGTATGATGAGTAGATGTTGAATATTGGTGTCTGAAGTGATTTTGAAATCCAACATGGTGGTTCTCGGTTCATGAAAATTCAACTAAACCCATGCAATATGGGTATTTTTGGAACGGGTATGATGAGTAGGTGTCGATTATCGATGTCTGGAGTCATTTTGATATCCAAAATGTGAACTTCTAGTTTATGAAAATTTTTCGAAAAATTTGAACTTAGTTTGTGTAGAACGCTCGTCGCGTGCGATTGTATTTCTTTGTTGCTCTGCGTTGTTTCGCTGTGTTTCGGTCGGATTTTTCTGCAGGTTCCAGTGTTGCATTCAATATTTTTGTTGTTAAAAACGGAGAAATGATGAATTTGAAAGAGGAAAGAAACTACAACTGATGCCAGAAGGGTGGACAGTGCATGGAAGTTCTTTTTTGGTGTTGGTATTTTATTCTCGTGAATGCAATCTATCACCGTGTTTTACCCACCAAAACTGAAGTGAAAACCACGGAGTTTTAACTTTTTCGGGAGTTGAGTGTCATCTAGCGGCAAGTAACACTCATCAATTAACCATTTACTATATATTAAATGGCATTAAGTGTGAATTGAAAATATTAAACGTCACCGTGATTGGTAGTATCTGCTACACAACCTTGTAATTTTGTCGCTATAATCTGCATCTCTAAATTCTAATTTCATAAGCTTGTAGGTCTACTAGAAGACAACTGTGCAGGCTATTGCGCATTAACGTCGATTTTGCAGTAATGTTTCCGACATTACTTACCGTTTGTTTATAGAGGTAATTTTTTTCAAATTTCGAATAAAAACGGACAATTTTCTTTGAAAAATTAGTGCAACACTTCGAGACGGTATTGTAGATTTGAATTCATTGTGCGAAAGCAGCCATTTATTTAAGAATCACTATCAAAAATTTATCATCGACAGTTCTGCAAATATTGCACTTGAACCAATACTACTGTTCTAAAGCTTGGGAAAAGTAAGGAACTCGTTTGTTGAGCATTCTGGTAGTCGAATTGTTGACATCAAATTGGTTGCTGTCAACCAAATGATTGGCGATTGAAAACTAACACAATCCAATTATACATATTTTCGAAAATTTGCTATGTTTAATCTATCACTTCAAACAATTTTCTTACTTTCGTAGTATATTTTTATTGCTGATCTTGGATTTCAAAATGACTCCAGACATCAATATTCAACATCTACTCATCATACCCGTTCCAAAAATACCCATATTGCATGGGTTTAGTTGAATTTTCATGAACCGAGAGCCACCATGTTGGATTTCAAAATGACTCCAGACATCAATATTCAACATCTACTCATCATACCCGTTCCAAAAATACCCATATTGCATGGGTTTAGATGAATTTTCATGAACCGAAAGCCGCCATCTTGGATTTCAAAATGACTCCAGACATCAATATTCAACATCTACTCATCATACCCGTTCCAAAAATACCCATATTGCATGGGTTTAGATGAATTTTCATGAACCGAAAGCCGCCATCTTGGATTTCAAAATGACTCCAGACATCAATATTCAACATCTACTCATCATACCCGTTCCAAAAATACCCATATTGCATGGGTTTAGTTGAATTTTCATGAACCGAGAGCCACCATGTTGGATTTCAAAATGACTCCAGACACCCATATTCAACATCTACTCATCATACCCGTTCCAAAAATACCCATATTGCATGGGTTTAGTTGAATTTTCATGAACCGAGAGCCACCATGTTGGATTTCAAAAGACTCCAGACACCCATATTCAACATCTACTCATCGTACCCGTTCCAAAAATACCCATATTGCATGGTTTCAGATGAATTTTCATGAACCGAAAGCCGCCATCTTGGATTTCAAAATCACTTCAGACACCAATATTCAACATCTACTCATCGTACCCGTTCCAAAAATACCCATATTGCATGGTTTCAGATGAATTTTCATGAACCGAAAGCCGCCATCTTGGATTTCAAAATCACTTCAGACACCAATATTCAACATCTACTCATCATACCCGTTCCAAAAATACCCATATTGCATGGGTTTAGATGAATTTTCATGAACCGAAAGCCGCCATCTTGGATTTCAAAATGACTCCAGACATCAATATTCAACATCTACTCATCATACCCGTTCCAAAAATACCCATATTGCATGGGTTTAGTTGAATTTTCATGAACCGAGAGCCACCATGTTGGATTTCAAAATGACTCCAGACACCCATATTCAACATCTACTCATCGTACCCGTTTCAAAAATACCCATATTGCATGGTTTCAGATGAATTTTCATGAACCGAAAGCCGCCATCTTGGATTTCAAAATCACTTCAGACACCAATATTCAACATCTACTCATCATACCCGTTCCAAAAATACCCATATTGCATGGGTTTAGATGAATTTTCATGAACCGAAAGCCGCCATCTTGGATTTCAAAATGACTCCAGACATCAATATTCAACATCTACTCATCATCATTCAGTAATAGCCGTTCAACCGAGAAGGTTGTGTATAGAAGCGTACAGTTTAACAACGCTGGTTAGTTTACACGCGTTAAATACGACAACGGTTGAACTACAGGTAGAGACCTGTTGGCAGCAGCCGTTAAAACGTATAGTCGTGCTGCATAAGAGAGCCCTAGTGCTGGGCCAAGCTGGTGAAGGAAACAACAAAAGGCGTTTCCCAAGCTCTACCCAGGCCTCAATATACAGCCACAAGTGCTGAGCAGGAGAGTGCAAAGGCACATCGTAGAAGGAGAGTGCAAAGGCACATAGAAGCAGGAGAGTGCAAAGGCACACCTGTGCGAAGGCACTTCGGTGCAGAAGCATATCGGTGCGGAGCACAAGGAAGAAGGAGACAAGACAACTCGGTCTTTCCACTGCCATACAACACGCAGGTATACACCGGTGACCTGCGCTGGTTACAGCTGGCGAAGACAAAAGAGAATCGGAAATCGTGTGGATGTCAGGTAGCAGTAGCATCACATCCAACAATCAGCAGCCAACAAGAACATCTAGAGCAACGAGAATCTACACGGCAGTGCAACGGAGATAGACAACAATTTCAAGGTAGAAGTTTTTTCTTTTCCTTTTGATTGAGTACTGTGTAGTGTTGGTTTCATTTTTTATTTAAAGTTTGATTAAAAATTTTAATGTGATGGATGAATCCATGGACGTAAATCCTAGCATGAATCCGATACCCCCACGAACGAAAAAATATCAGGAGAGCTCTTCTGGGCCTTGGATAGTCTTTTTTAGACGTATATCAAAGCCATTAAACATTTTACAAATTAATAAAGGTTTGACATCACGATACTCTTCAATCAAAGAGATCATAAAAGTAAATAACGATAAAATTCGTGTTGTGGTAAATAATTTGAAACACGCGAATGATATTGTCTCTTCGGAACATTTCAACAAAGAGTATAAAGTTTACATACCCTCCAAAGATGTCGAAATTGACGGTGTTGTTACCGAAGCGAGTCTTTCGGTAGATGATTTACTCAAGCATGGTGTTGGTCGTTTCAAGAACTCTATGCTTGAGGGTGTGAAAATACTGGAGTGCAAACAACTGTACTCAGTAGTTCATGAAGAGGGAAAGAAAGTTTATCGCCCATCAGACTCGTTTCGAGTGACATTTGCCGGGTCTGCGTTGCCGTCCCATGTCTATGTCGATAAAATTCGCCTCCCTGTTCGGCTTTTTGTTCCAAATGTAATGAATTGTACGAACTGCAAAAAATTCGGCCACACAGCTACTTACTGTAGTAATAAACCAAAATGTATTAAGTGTGAAGGGCCTCATAAAGATAATGATTGCAACAAGGATATTGAAAAATGTATTTATTGTGGAGAAAGTCCTCATGAGGATATTTCAGTATGCACTGCATTTAAAGTACACAAAGACAAAATTAAGCTTTCTTTAAAAGCACGGTCTAAGCGCACATATGCAGAAATGCTTAAAACGGTCATTGATGTCCCCCCTTTGGAAACCGAAAACGGGTTTTCAAATCTAGAGGAACCAGAGGACTCTGACTCTGACGAAAATAGTGAAGGTAATTCGTTTATCACTACCCAAGGGTCAGTTAAGAGAAAGAAGTCTTCTTCCAAATTACCAAAAAAGACACCTAAAATTTCATCTTCAAAAAAAGATCCCCGTGTTAAACAAAAAAAGTCAAAACCAAAGACTGTGCCTCCTGGTTTGTCAAATTCACAAACCAATCCAGGATCTAGTACAGAAAAAGATAATAATCCAGTGGGCTCCATTTCACAGCCACCAACAGGATTACTGAAGTTTTCGGAAATTGTTGAATGGATTTTCTCAGCATTCAATATATCTGAACCCTTAAAGACCCTCATAATGGCATTCCTTCCAATAGCTAGAAATTTTTTTAAGCAGTTATCAGCTCAATGGCCAATTGTCTCAGGTTTTGTATCTTTTGATGGATAATTTATCACCCGCCGCAAATGATACAATCACTGTCCTGCAGTGGAATTGTCGAAGTATCATGCCAAAACTTGATTCATTTAAAATTTTATTGCATAGCCAAAAATGTGATGTATTTGCTTTATGCGAAACATGGCTTACTTCAAACATAGCTTTAAATTTTAATGATTTTAACATTATACGTCTCGATAGAGACTCTCCGTATGGTGGAGTGCTTTTGGGAATTAAGAAATGCTATTCCTTTTATAGATTAAACATCCCTTCAACTTCTAGTATAGAAGTTATTGCTTGCCAAATAAACATTAAAGGCAAAGATATTTGCATAGCTTCGGTTTATATTCCTCCAAAAGCACAAGTTGGACAGCGACAGCTTAATGAAATGGTTGAAGCCCTTCCTGCTCCACGATTGATTCTGGGGGATTTAAATTCGCACGGAATGATGTGGGGTTCCGTTTACAATGATAGCAGATCATCTTTAATACAAAACATTTGTGACAATTTTAGCATGACGGTATTAAATATGGGTAGCATGACACGGATCCCAAGACCTCCTGCACGCCCAAGTGCATTAGATCTATCTCTTTGCTCAACATCAATTCGACTAGATTGCACCTGGAAAATATTGCCTGATTTACACGGTAGCGATCATTTACCAATCATCATCTCAATTAGCAATAGCAATTGCATTGCTACTTCAGCTAGTATTCCATATGATTTGACAAAAAATATCGACTGGGTTAAATACCAAAGTAGTATCTCTAGTATTTTGAATTCAATGGAAGAGCTCCCTCCACTTGAAGAATATGACTTCCTCATTTGTTCGATTCTGGAGGCAGCAGAACAATCCCAAACTAAACGCTTTCCTGGGCCAACGACTAACAGAAGGCCTCCCAACCCCTGGTGGGACAAAGAGTGCTCAGAGGCTAAACTCGCAAAACAAAATGCTTGCAAGACGTTTCTAAAACGGGGAGGAGGAACTCCTCAGAATTTTGAAAAACTTATGGCTTTAGAAACCAAGTACAAGAGCATACTTCGAGCCAAAAAATGTAGCTATTGGAGACATTTTGTCGAAGGTTTGTCAAGAGAAACCTCAATGAGCACTCTTTGGAACACGGCCAGACGAATGAGGAATCGTAACGTGGGCAATGAGAGTGATGAATACTCGAACCGATGGATATTTGACTTTGCTAGGAAAGTTTGCCCAGATTCTGTTCCTACGCAGAGCATTATAAGGGAATCTCCTCCAAATAATGGTTTTATTAATAACCCATTTTCAATGATGGAATTTTCTATAGCACTCTTGTCTTGTAACAATAACGCTCCTGGGTTGGACAGAATTAAATTCAACTTGGTGAAGAATCTGCCCGACCTCGCAAAAAGACGTTTGTTGGAATTGTTCAACAAGTTTCTTGAGCAAAATATTGTTCCACCTGACTGGAGACAAGTGAAAGTTATCGCCATTCAAAAGCCGGGGAAACCAGCTTCCAATCACAACTCATATAGACCCATTGCGATGTTGTCCTGCATCAGAAAATTGTTCGAAAAAATTATTCTACGACGTCTCGACACTTGGGTCGAGACGAACGGTTTGTTGTCAGATACTCAGTTTGGCTTCCGTAGAAATAAAGGGACGAATGATTGCCTTGCATTACTTTCGTCTGACATCCAAATTGCCTTCGCTCAAAAGCAACAAATGGCATCTGTATTTTTAGACATTAAAGGAGCATTTGATTCAGTTTCCATTGATGTTCTTTCAGACAAGCTCCACCAACATGGACTCCCAGCGGTTATAAATAATTATTTGCACAACCTTTTGTCAGAGAAACGCATGTATTTTTCATATGGCGATTTGACAACATTCAGAATTAGCTACATGGGTCTACCGCAAGGCTCATGCCTCAGTCCGCTCCTTTATAATTTTTACGTGAATGACATTGACAGCTGTCTTGTAACCCCATGTACACTAAGACAATTGGCAGATGATGGCGTGGTTTCAGTTACTGGACCCAAAGCTATTGATCTGCATAAACCATTGCAAGATACCTTAGATAACTTGTCCGTTTGGGCTGTTCATCTTGGTATCGAATTCTCTGCGGAGAAAACAGAGTTAGTCGTCTTTTCAAGAAAGCATGATCCCGCGCAGCTTCAGCTCCATATGATGGGAAGAATGATCCAACAGGTTTTAACTTTTAAATACCTCGGGGTGTGGTTCGATTCCAAATGCACGTGGGGAGGACACATTAGGTATCTGATAACGAAATGCCAACAAAGAGTAAATTTTCTTCGAACAATAACAGGATCTTGGTGGGGTGCTCATCCGCAAGATCTAATAAAATTGTATCAAACAACGATACTTTCAGTGATGGAATATGGATGCGTTTGTTTTCGTTCCGCTGCAAACTCTCATATTATCAAACTTGAGCGAATTCAGTACCGTTGTTTGCGAATTGCCTTAGGCTGCATGCATTCAACACATACAATGAGTCTTGAAGTTCTGGCGGGAGTTCTTCCATTAAAAGATCGATTTTGGGAGCTTTCATCACGCCTGCTAATAAGATGTGAGGTGCTGAATCCCATGGTAATTAATAATTTCGAACGACTAGTCGAGCTTCGATCTCAAACAAAATTCATGACAGTATATTTTAACCATATGTCACAGGAAATCAACCCTTCAAGATATATTCCTATCCATGTCAGCCTCCTAAATGTCCCTGACTCAACTTTATTTTTCGACACATCCATGCAGCGCGAAGTGCGTGGAATCCCGGATCACCTACGCTCGACGGAAATCCCAAAAATATTTTCAAGTAAGTTCAGGCATATTGACTCTGAGAAAATGTTTTACACGGACGGATCGCGAATTGAAGAAGCGACAGGGTTTGGTATGTTCAACAATAATGTTTCGGCCTCATTTAGGCTTCAAGAACCTGCATCTGTTTATATAGCAGAGCTAGCAGCAGTTCATTATAGTTTGAGTGTAATCGTCACATTATCTCCAAACCATTATTTCCTCTTCACAGATAGTCTGAGTGCAATTGAAGCCATTCGCTCAAACATGACTGGCAAGACTGAACCGTTTTTCCTGGGCAAAATAAAACAGTGCCTGAACGACATATTGAACAATAATTATCTAATCACTATAGTCTGGGTCCCGGCTCATTGCTCCATTCCTGGCAATGAAAGAGCCGATATTTTAGCCAAACGTGGTGCTATTGAGGGTGAAATTTATGAGCGACCGATTGCTTTCAACGAATTCTATAGCTCGTCTCGCCAAAGAACACTTGCCAGCTGGCAAGCTTCTTGGGATAGAGATGATCTGGGTCGGTGGATGCACTCAATTATTCCGAATATATCGACAAAGGCATGGTTCAGGGGACTGGATGTGAGTAGGGATTTCATTCGTGTGATGTCCAGACTCATGTCCAATCACTACACGTTAGATGCACATCTCCTTCGAATTGGGCTCTCCGAGACTAATCATTGTGCTTGTGGCGAAGGTTATCGGGATATTGATCATGTCGTTTGGACATGCGTGGAGTATCGTGATGTCAGATCTCAACTAATAAATTCTTTGCGTACCCAAGGTAGACTATCCAATATCCCAGTTCGAGACATTCTTGCTTGTCGTGACCTTTCATACATGAAACTTATTTATCATTTCATAAAGAAAATTGGAGTTTCAATTTAATAAAGGCCCCTTTTAAGACTTAGCTCTGATCCCAGCTGCGTCCATGAGTTCATCCAATAGCTAAATTAGAATAAAAATTATGTAATGATACACACAAACTCGAAACAGTTTATGAAATTATCAACAAAATGTCAAAAAAAACAGCTTATTTTATAATTTATAGAAGGTAATCGTTTGGTTCAAATAATATATCCGAGTAGATTTCATAATTAATGACGAGTTACCTAAGATGATATTTAAGCTATAAGAGAATATGTTTTAATAAATTTAAAACGTTGTGACTATGTTAGAATTAAATTAGGATAAGAATATTATGTAAAAGTGATGCTACGGCGAAGAAAAACTTATGTAAACTGCCTTAAGAAATAAACGTATTTATGAAAAAAAAAAAATCTACTCATCATACCCGTTCCAAAAATACCCATATTGCATGGGTTTAGTTGAATTTTCATGAACCGAGAGCCACCATGTTGGATTTCAAAATGACTCCAGACACCCATATTCAACATCTACTCATCGTACCCGTTTCAAAAATACCCATATTGCATGGTTTCAGATGAATTTTCATGAACCGAAAGCCGCCATCTTGGATTTCAAAATCACTTCAGACACCAATATTCAACATCTACTCATCGTACCCGTTCCAAAAATACCCATATTGCATGGTTTCAGATGAATTTTCATGATCCGAGAGCCGCCATCTTGGATTTCAAAATGACTCCAGACATCGATATTTAACATCTACTCATCATACCCGTTTCAAAAATATCCATATTGCCATGGGTTTAGATGAATTTTTACGAACCGAATTTCACTATCAACAATTTCAAATTACTTCAGACATCGAGATTCGACACCACCCATTCCAAAAATAATCATACTGCATGATAAGATTTGGTTGAAATTGATTTTCAAAACTTCACTCACCTCATTGAATATCACCATGTGATAGTGAAAATCTTTGCATGGCTGATAATTGTGAGAATGATTTTCAATGATGATAATTTATAATCATGTGTGAGTTTACGAAACATCACTATGGTGATATTGGACGGGGTGTGATATTTTCCATACTCACTTCGAGTGATCACAATTATCATTGATATTGTAGATAGTGATAATCGCTGTCGAAAATCGCGCATGATTTTCTGCAGCGGTGAGATTTGATTATTTGATATTTTCGCAACACTGCTTCGACCATTGAAAAATATTTTAATGTATTGTTATACACTATTCAATTAATTGTGAACATGCCTTTTACAATAGAATGTATAGGTTGTTAAGTATCGTAACGATTCAAATCATAAAATTTTCTCATGCATGTTTTCTTGGAAAACAATCAAAAGTAAAGTTTTCATATCGTTTGAAACACCACGTGTACAATAAGTTCAATTGTACAATCGTAGAAACAATATACTAAATGGTTGGAAATCTTGTCCCGTTAAAAATAAACCATTGACTTTCTAGCATAAATAATTGATTCACAATTAGATATATGGGTTACAATACATTTTATTGTATCTTGACAAAATTTTTTTCATTTCCAACGATTCAATATATTGTTTCTACGATTCTACAATTGAAGTTATTGTACACGTGGTGTTTCAAACAATATGCAAAACTGTACATTTGATGGTTTTCCAAGAAAACATGTATGAGAAAATTTTATGATTTGAATTGTTACGATACTTAACAACCTATACATTCTATTGTAAAAAGCATATTCAAAATTAATTGAATAGTGTGTAACAATACATTAAAATAATTCTCAATGATCAAAGCAAAATTGTGGGAGGTTTTGTAACAGCAAATCGTATCGTTTTTCTACAATATTTTTTATTCGGGTTGGTTTTAATCGTGTAGTTATACCGGTAATAAGGGCCATTGCGAACAGATGTCTAAAATGAGTAGAATTTAAAATCTTATGAGTCAAAGTAACTTAACCGCGCCACCCGACGTTTTCAAGTTTTTTCGGATGGATGGAATTAAAAGTGTTATAGACAGCGAGTCGTGTCAGGCTCTAGCTGGAAAGTGAAATACATTAAAATGCATTTTTACATTATGCAATGAAAATACGTTTGAAATATGAACAGATTTCCAACTTCCCGTTTGTGGTTGCTTGGTGGATTGATACTGAGAGAAGCAAGACTGTTACGGATACATGTTTGAAAAAAAAACATTGAATTAAACCTATTGCATGAGGGGATTGCAATAAAACGTAGTTATTTTTCAAAAGTTTTTGGATCAATTTATTTAAACATCATTGGGTTGAATAATATTTCGTACTTTCCACATATTTACAAATGTTAACAAAAGATAATAAGTTCTACTAAAATTTTACGAAAAGCATATTTACCCCAAATTGCGTAACACTCATTGTACTCAATGTAGGGTAGATACACGCCCTTTGGACATAACTCATGATTTGAGTTGCGATTACTCAAATTTATAAACAGGAACAATATGTCAAAGTTTGATTATAGATTTGAGTAAAATTTACTCAGACCATGAGTTCTTTCGCATTTGTTCATACATTAGAGCAAGCGTTCAGTTTTCAAACATTTGAGTGAAAAAAATGCTTCTTGCAGTTCAGTGCGTTTTCATTATCGGAATATTCTAATCGAATTTAGGAATGCAAGAATACGTCGTTTTTCATTGCAGTTTCAAGATCCGGTTTTTGAATCCAGAAATCATCAATCATAGTTGGAATTTCGTGGTTTTAATTATGCTAAATGAAACGTCGAAAGTAAATCCAAACCGATCCAAAGTAAATAGTTTTGAATATTTTTTTTGCGATTTCCATTTAAAAGAAAGAAAAATGACATTAACTTGAAATCCATGTATATAAACATTAACGAAGAAAAAAATCTTTATTTTTTAGTGCAAAGAACTTAAATTTTGAGTTAAACTTACCAAATTTTGAAAAAATATTCTTTTCTTATTATGAGTGAAAAACATTCAAATTTTGACAGCTTCGACTCTTAACTCAAAAATGAGTACACGAAAAATAAAAACTACCTATTATTTGACTTCTTTTTACTTAATTTTGAGTACTTCCTTTCATTCACTCCTTCAATTGTTGTCAAAATACAAAGAGCAAAACCACCCAACAGCGAGAGTTTCGTTCAATAAGCTAAAATTAAGTAAACCGTATTAACTTGAAATTGAGTCAATACGACTCAACTGTAGAGTAAATATAACCCATCTTTAAGATTTTTTTTGCACGTGTCTTACGAAAACTACCTAGAGCCACTTTACCTAAAATTAGTTTATTGAACGAAAACCCCCAAATTGGGTGGAATGTACTTAAAATTAGGTTGATTTGCGGTTCCGTGTAGATAGGTGGTGTACACTCTCATTGAACATAACTCAAAATTGAGTGACACATCACTTAAATTCATAAAAAGTGCACGTACTCTAAACTTGAGTTACCACCTATTTACTCATTTTTGCGTTAAGGGACGAAATTGTCAAAACTTGAGTAATTTTTACTCAAAATAAGACAAAAATATTTTGTTCAAAATTTGAGTTCCTTGTTCTCAAATGAAGAAATTTTTCTTCGTTAATTTCATATACAAAGTTATTCTTCTTTCTTTTGAATGCGCAAAATAGTGATTCAAACCCGTTTCCTTTTGAACGGTTTGGAGTCAAAGTTGAATTATTTTGGTATCCTTATCCTGCGATTTTCACTAAGCATAATTGAAACCACAAAACATCTATGATTGACGTTGATTCATATTCTCAAAACCGGATCTAGAAACGGCAATGAAAAACGACGTATTCTTGCATTCTTTATTTCGATAAGAATATTCCGAGAATGAAAACGCACTGAACTGCAAGAAGTATTTTTTCACTCAAATGTGAGAGAACTCATGGCAATGAGTTTATTTTACTCAAATCCATACTCAAATTTTGACATATTGTTCCAGTTTATGAATTTGAGTAATCGCAACTCAAACCATGAGTTATGTTCAAAGAGCGTGGATAGCAGCCATGTCTTCCTCAGAATCGATGCACGACGTAAAATACACTGGTGGCGTAATAAGACAGTTTTGGTTGTGTTGGTAATTTTCTCACGAAATTAAGTATGGCGCGCCGGGATTCAAGCATGTAAACATAAACAAACGACCATTTCAGATCGGGATTTCACTTCTAAGTTATTCCAGTTGTCGCGCAGCCTGGCGAATCTTTGGCACGAATTGAAAATCTGGACATTTTTTCTTCAAGGACTTGCAAGGTAACGTCGAAATATAGAAAATTTTACACACATCCGATTCTGTTCATTTCGTTGGAGGAAGGATTTGGCGGATCGCACTGTGGTATCTATTACAGTTATTATGAATAATGGAGTGATTGTGCTGTGGGTGGCATTTCAAATGCAGGTGATGAAAACGATTGAAACATCCCGGAACAAAACACCGCATTTCACTGTCAATATTTTCGCAAACAGAACCAACTCTAAATATTTTCATAAAAGCAACTCCCGAAACGTCATTTGTTTATGTGTTTTCTTCTTCACGTCTCTCTGTTATTCCAAAATAAAATGACAACCGCACTAACACATAGAAAAACGTGATCACCAGGTATTTTACATCGTGGAATCGATGAGGGGAAATCCTGGTGGATACGGTTGTATCGTTTGAGGTGTATGTCTGGCAGCGGTGAAGCCATCGGACACCAGAATGGATGTCAGTCTTTCGACGGCTTTGTATTCAACTTGCTTCCAAATAACATCGATTTCCCCATGCTTTTGAAGAAACTCTATCTCTATATTCCGGGAAGATTATTGCGGAAAATGGACTTGATTCCTCGCACACAATACGGTCAAAATAATCCAATGGATACTTGTCGTCGCTTCAATAGTGTGTATCACATAATCGATTTTACAATGAACGAAGACACATTTAAAATGAAAATATCTGTTTTCGGTTTCATATGTTGTTTACAATATGCTTGATACGCTAAAACTGCATATTTTAGTATAGCTAAAAAAAACAACTGAATTTCTTGAACTCCTGCATTGATGAAGAAATAATGCCGAAATCCAAAATGGCGACTAAACAAAATCAAACACATTTGGTTTCCTTTTAATCACACCAATAGTACTTACAGTAGTTTCAGTAGTACTTACACAGTATTCCTTTCAATTCTTTAATTGATTGCGCGTGTTTCAGCACAAAGGCATAGGCAGCTTTCAAAGCTACAAAGCTTGGAATAATACAGTAATCACTTTTAAACACCACTAAATTCTTCAGAAATTATTCGCGCCT
Source organism: Malaya genurostris (assembly GCF_030247185.1). Classification (NCBI taxonomy): domain Eukaryota; kingdom Metazoa; phylum Arthropoda; class Insecta; order Diptera; family Culicidae; genus Malaya; species Malaya genurostris. Next base: position 210,255,129 of record NC_080571.1, on the reverse strand, counting down.
TCAAATGTCAACGACCTGTACGTGTGAACTGTTGGTATTGAACTAAAGAAGCAATAGGATTTCAAAAGTGGACTGATTTCAGGCAGTTGATTGTAAGTCGAAGAATACCACGGGCCTCAAGAACAATAGAGTACGAAACAATAGCTAGACACTCATGATTGTCCTAGAGCCTGATAATGGAATGAGGTAGAAAATTGTGGAAAATAGCAGTTGCCTGGTTGCAAAGCAGTGGGGTAATTGTCGATTAGAAGTATCCTTTTGGTCCGGCACAGTTCCGTGCGCGGACGCCAATATTCTTTCACACGTTTCAATGCGTGTATTCACACTTGTCCGGTTCAGTACCGACACAAAACGGTGCCAGACAAGTGTGAATACTCGAAGTGAAACGTGTGGGAGAATATTGACATTCGTGCGCGGAACCGATCCGGAAAGGCTTGAATAGATTTTAAGGAGGTAGGTATTATATTAATGAGTTTCTTCATTCAAATTACAGCAGTTTTTTCTATCAGAGCCCGAATCGGAATTTCTATCATAAATTTAATTGCATTTATGTGTGAATTTGAAGTCTAAAGACTGTCCCAGAAAGTATGGACGCATTGGAAATCCGTTAACAACAATGTCGAAATATTGTGCACAAATGTTGCACAAAACCCAGAGCGTCACTAAAACGGATAGCAAAAATATAAGTAGTCCATGAGCAAGCCGTGCGAAGAGCGATCAGGAAGTTCGGTGAAGATAACACCGTAGAGGATAGATCGAAAACGGATCGAAAAAATGTCCTACTTAACATTGTTTGGATAAATGTATACTTAAGATGCTGACACAGAAAAAGGACGCTGATCAGTTCGGGGTGTGGCTAAAAATATTGACCCTTCGAAGTTAAATGATCTTCGTTTGAACTTCAGATCATATGAGAAGCAGAAGCAGTCGGAACGCAGTTCGAAACATCGAAATGCATCGGCCAGGCCCACAGTTCGAAAGTTGTACGATGCAATGTTTGCTAGGAATTCAAACTGTGTAATCATGGACTATGAAACCGGGAAGGGCAAGTATTGAACAAGTCCGAGATATCGAATAAAGACGAACAATTTGGTAAGAAAGCTATGGTCTGGCAAGCTATTTGGGACTGCGGAAAGATTTCGCATCCCTGCATCACAACTGCTACGATGAAAAGCGAAATATATATCATGGAATGATGATTCAAAGCCACCAGGATCCTACTATCTTCTGATCGTACAACCGATTCGATAAGTATCAATGAGCAGATAGACTCCTTGAGTTCGATATCATTCAGTTTAAATCGTCATGCTCCTGCTTTACTGTTCGGTGATTATAATCTGCCCGGTTTACGATGGCGTTTGCCTGAACCAAAATGATCTGTCTGTTAGATTTATTATTTGAAAATGATGCCAGCAACCAAATAGTATCGCCGGTACAACCTATTTCTATATAGTTGCTATATAAGACGCATTGGAATGAATCTCTGCACAAAAAAAAACCAAACGCATCTGGTATCTCGTCAGTTCAAAAAGGTTTTAGGTTTTTAACCCAAGAAACGGACCACAATGATAAGGAAAAGTGTGATTTATTTTCCAATCATTTCAAGCGTAAGTTTAACGTAAGCTCTGCTACACTGATTGAAATAGACGAAGCAGTTACAACCGGAAAGATGATCGTAGTAGGATTGCACAAATTGAAACCGTCGTTCACTGCAGGACCCTACGGTATTTCCTCATCTGTGCTGAAGCGTTATGCATATGCTCTCAGTTATCCACTAGCGAAACCCAAAAATGTAAGCTTCCCTCTCCATTTAAGTACTCCTATCTTTTACCAGCTCGAAGAGAGAGGTGATCAACGTTGCTCAAAGTTGTTTGAATTATTGTGAATGATTTTCTGTTTACCAGTTGTAGAAGCTTATGTTCTTTACTTCTAGATGTGTGCAGACCATGGACTCTTGATGGCAAATCGATGCAGCGCACATGGATCTTAAAGCAGAATTCGACCGAGGGAATCACGGAATACTTCTTTCGAGAATGCAAGTTTGGTAGTTTCATCGATGAGTGTGGAGATAAATCGTACAGTCAGTGTAAAAATCGGTTCCTCTACTTCAGAAGTTGAGAATACCTGTCTGGAGTTCCGCAAGGCAGCATTCTTGAGCCGCTACTGTTGTCAATACTCATGAACGACTTTCTCTAACTGTTACCACCGGAATGCAGATTCTTCTATGGCGATAACACTAAAATTTTCAAAGTTATTAAATGCCTCCGAGACCTTTGCTGTGAGCTACAGCAAATTATACAAACATACGTGCACGAAAAATTATTTGTGTTTAAGTATCGACAAATGCTCTTTGCATCGTAGATCTGATCTATATAAGTAAAAAAGTAATTATTCAGATGAGCTTGTTGTTATTATGAATATCAAATAACCCAAATTTTGTTGGAAAAAATGTTTTTTTTAAATACAGTGATTATTGAGCGTGATACTGGTAATAGGTAAAATCAAGTGAAGTGACATGTGAGTGAAGTGAAAGTGGAAGTAAGAACGGTAATAAGGGCCAAAGTCTGTGAAAGGACAATTCTTGTTGAACTGTTACATATGCGAAACGAACCGGGAATAGCTTGGATTAAGATAGAGGTGGAATCCGATTAGTTGACGCTGAATCAAAAATGATAGCACTTTTATCAAAAACATTCTACGTAAGAATTCCCAACATTGAACGGAGACCTATTCACTGTACTATTATAAAAATCAAAGCCTACCAGTGAATCTCAAAAATTGGATAAAATTAGCAGACATTCTGAAAAACGAATCTAGCCTAATTACAATAGTTAGTTTTTACCGTTCGTTCATATCACAAAAAATATAGTCTCAAGAGTGGAAATTGAACACCCTCAAATCCAATAATAATTATTCGGAAAAATATTGGCTATAATTTTATAGGCTCGGAAGATAGATCAAGAGTATTTGCATTCTGCAAAAAATAAAATGGCAAACAAAGAAAAATATAAATGTAAATAAATAAATATAAATGTTTAACATGAAGTATTGTAACATCGTAAAATCATAGGACATTAAATTCAATAAAAAACATAATAATTGCGTTTTATATTTCATAGCCCCTACCTCATGCACATGAATATGTAAATCTCTTGGTTTCCCAGTGTGCGATGAAATATTGCACGATGAATTGAAAATTCGCAAATTCGGTGTCGTAGCCCCTCTGGAACATTGTTGGACGGGAAAGAAGGTTTAGAGCAGTGGAATCAAGCGACTACCTTCTACCAGAGCGGTGGTACTTTTAGTGTACTAGGCTTCATAGTGTTGGGCGAGATGCGTCAGCGCGTAGTCGGATGGAATTCAATCATCGATAGGATGTTTGTGTTGAAGATAAAAGGCCATTTCTTCAATTACAGCATCATCAACGTACACTACTCACATGAGACGAGACCTAATGAAGAAAAGTAAGCATTTCACGCGCATCTAGAACGAACCTACGATAGCTACCTACGGGGAGACATGAATGCTCAGGTAGACCGGGATGCTATGTAAACACCTGTAATCGGGCTGGAGAGCCTGCATAAGGCTCAAAACGACAATTTTTAACGGTGTGTGAACTTTGCTACTTCCCGAAGAATGGTAGTCCGAAGCACCTACTTCGCCCGCAAAGAGCCCACCTGGAGATCAACATACGGTAAACCAAATTTAATGTCCACACCTGCCTCAGTACAAATATTGATTCAGACCACTACTTTGTCGCGATCTGTATGCATTCAAAACTATTGACGGTAATCAACACTAGTCGAACACGAACGCCGAGACTCAATTTCAAGTAGCGATTGTACCGTCGAGGAAAACGCTCATCAGTTGGAGCTAGTTCTACCAACGAAAGAGAGCATTGGCACGGCGACTCTTGAAGGGGAATATAAGGTCCGCCATATGGTTAGCACTGCCGCAACCGTACTAAGTACGAGGTTATCGAATCGAGGAATTGACTGGTTTGACGGCGAATGGCAGCAGTAGGTCGAAGAAAAAAATACACCAAAGGATGATGATGCTGCAACACCGTACGAACAACGATACAGACAGGCGCTGCACTGGATGATTTCTAAGATTTGGGGGGAGGAGATTCAACCGATGGAATGGATGAAAAGGGTGGTATATCCTATCTACGAAAAAGGTGATAAACTTGACTGTTGCAACTAACGCACAGTCACATTGCTGAACGCCGCCTACAAGGTACTCTCCAAAAACTTTTGTCGTTGTCTAATAGAAGTGTGCGAAACAGCTCATATTGGTGAGCAGCTTCGAACCGATCAGCTCACCAAAATGAATCGATTCGATGTATCAGCTCATCAGCTCATTTAGATTGAACTAATGGTTAATTTTGTGACCCGTTTTTTGCGCCGTGAGAGGTAAGATTTCTTACTGATAATCAACCCGATTCTGAATATGTAGCTCGATCGTGTTCGAGTTTTCCATACAAAAGCATTATTCGATCGAATTAGAGAATGCAAATTTTAACATTCATTCGACAAAATCCGATTCTAACGAAATATGTCTCATTCAATCCGTTAAAGATGGATATATGCAGACATGTTAGTAATACGAATCTTGGTGCAAACATTTTTTCTTATTTAGAACTCGCTCTTCAAGAGCCGAACATCCGTTCAGCTCGTAGCTTATTCCCCTCTTTACAATGCGGCGAACTGAGTGAGCTGGTGAGCTGCGGTTCTTTTAAAAAGAGCTGTGAGCTGTCAGTTCACTTTTATGATTCGATTCATTGGAACAGCTCAGGAGTGAATTACCCATCTCTATTGTCTATCACCAATGGCTAAGGAATTCGCTGGTCCATACCAAGAGGGATTAACTGGCGCCCGTGTTACTGATGATGATGATGGTTTCGCCTCATACCTCTATAAAGGTGTGGGCTGGAAGATTTATCTAATACCGTTTTTGTTTATTGATCAGAATCAGTCCGAGAGCTGACCCAGAGTCACCCAAACAACTTTTGATGTGTTTGGTTTAGCAACCTGAGGTCGCTCTAGATCGGACTCCAATCGCGTAGTTTCGCTCTGAAAATTTTCTCGGGTCGCTCGGGTGAGTTGTTGTTTAGGGTGCGTACCACGTGTTCGTTTTACTCAGAGTCAGAGTCACCCGTGTGTAGGTTCAAAAACGAAAACGGTAAAAATGATAATAAATATTGGTCCGTATGAATAAAACGTAGCATGCTTGAATTTCGGTAGTAAATGCTACATGTGGATCATACTTCATATATTTAGACTTTACTACACAACAACTTTAGAACATGTAGTATTTACTACAATTTATCGATAGGTAGCTCCAGAGGTTGCTGATGTTTTAGTGATGAGGTGTTTGCTGATAAAGTTTGTTTATTAAAGTGGCATTTTTGCAGCAGTAAGTACGTTTCTTGCTTTGTGCATACTTATTACAGCTTTTCCGGCTCCGATTCGATACGGCATGTAATAAATGCTCAAATTCGAAGGTAGCATTAACTACAAGTTCGAACTTGATTTTTTTATTCATATCAAACGGGTTTTACTCTGTGGACTTTGTTTGTGAGAAGATACTACAAACAACAGACTTTACTACACTTTATTCATACGGCCCATTGTATCACATATTTTAACCAGTTAGGGTAACGGCTCCCTATTTCATCCGAGCTCCTATTTCCATCTCATCCCTTCACCTCATTACTTTGAACATGAATAATATCTTACAACGTACCTGAACCAAACTGTAGAATATTTAAAAATGATTATTCAAGCTATTGTCAAACTTTCTCGTTATAAGAAATTGTTTTAAATTCTTTGGTGATAGTTTTTTTCATTTGAAACAAACTCACTTTTCAATTTAGGACACATTTTCGTCTCAAGATTTACAGTTCGGCATGTCTAATAATTATATCTACTAATCGATTCGTCTCAAAACATGATCACTATCGCACAATTTCACTACTATTGAATGCTGGATGACTTCATAATTATTAATGTTCACTTGCCACTTGTTTAATTAACGATTGAAAGCTTCAAAAATTACCCGACAAATAATAAAAGTCTTCAAGAATATGAGATGAAATTTTTTCACTTAGTTCACTTGATTGCGCTTTGTTTTCATCTCATTTGGTTTCGCAAAGTTGCCAAGTTTTCTCATAATGTTACAAAAAAAATTGTTGTCCTTCTTCATATTATCATCAACAAGTATTATTTTGGTATCCGTGACATTAGTTTAATTATATTTTTGATATTTATATTTCAATAAAACTGTTTTGGCTTCGAATATTACCGGAAAGAGCATGTTGAATACCAATGAAGTAACCATTGTGGCAAATCTAGTAGCACTGGTTTCTTTCCGCTATACGTCACCATAACACTAACAGTGTGTGTTTCATCGATTGCGCACAGAGATGCCAGATACTTCCATAGAAAATAAGTATCTGCTCTATCTGTTTTCTCTAATAAAATGAATCAGTTCAAATTGGTTTAAAATTTTAATATAAATGTTTATCAGTGTTCATCACAAGATTGCCATTTTAACATGTGGTTTGTCCGTTGAATAATAAATTTTTAAAGAAGTACTGCAATCGAATATTAACAGATACTCAGAGAGAAAAGTCTAATTTTTTACTTCTCACTTTTTATAAACCTTTACAAATCTGTATTTAATTTAGAAAATCTGTTTTAAATCTGTAATCTGATTTAAATCAGTATGCGAACGCAAATAACTATACAATACAGATAAATCTGTATAAATGGCATCTCTGGTTCTGCATTTTGTTTTTAGAAGGGCTAATGCCTAAATAGTAACAATTCTTTTTTTTTGTTTCTTTTTAATTTCTCCAAATTAACTGCACAGTAAAATTTGAAATTTAAAACGAAAGGTAACGAAAACGATCCAAAATATTTGAAACGTAGAAATGATTCCAAACTGTTTCTAAAAATATCGTGTGTTGTCTCATAGTTTGCATTAGGCCCTTTTTAAGGAAAATTCTGACATTTTGAACCTGGGAGTGTAATAGTGCAATATTTTAGTTTTGATTTCTGTCGCCATTGTTAATTCATGGGATAGGATGAATAAAGAACCAACGATAGGATGAATATAAAATCTTTGAGATGAAATTAGGAGCACAGTAGTGAACATATCTGTTAATAACGAAAGTCTTCGTTTCGTGCTGATAACGTGAATTCGATCTTCGTGAGTTCTCGTCCTCGCTGGAGAACACCAATGTTAATGAGCGAAGACTGTTTCCTTGGCTCCTCTCTGGAGCCACCAATGTTATTGGCGAGACTCGTTTCTCCTGGCTCCTCTCTGGAGCCACCAATGTTACTGAGGGAAGGAACTAATTTTCCTTGGCTCCTCTCTGGAGCCACCAATGTTATTGGTAAGACTCTTTTCTAGAGTCACCAATGTTATTGACCGCAGAGATTCCTTTCTGCAGCCACCAATGTTACTGGCGTTAGAGACCAGTTTTTTCTTGGCTCCTCTTGGGGCCACCAATGTTACTAAGGGGTATCTGGATGAAGCCTAGTGTAATTGTTTCGCAGCCGGATAGCTCTCGTAGCGGTCTATCCACCTTGAAATCAATTCCACTTGGGCTGTTTTCGGATGAGTAACAAATTTCCCCCTGACTGCAGTGAATTGCAAGTGATTTATTTTAACAAAATCTTAACTATATATACAAGTATTTTCCTTACAACAAATGTAAATGTTGCGCGACATTAACCGCAACATTCTCGGTTTTCCCTTTCTATCCCATTGCGGGATCCTAACTCACACTGATATCTAGCTATGACAGCGCGCGCATCTAGTTTTACCTGCTTGTTTACAAAGGTATTATTTACTTCATACATCCTGGTGCGCGGCTCAGACCGATGATGTTTGTGTACATATTTTAGTCCTTATCGAAAGCTGAGCGGAAAGATTTTATTGCTCTAAATGTGGAAATTCTTATATTTGGCCCTAGACCCGCTTGAAGAGCGGCTTGTCTCGGCTTGCACACAAATCATAAATCTATACCTGCTTTATTGAGGTACTACAACCGCTTGAAAAGCGGTTTAATTTTGTTCATTATTTTCTTAATACTTTACAATGTCTAGACCCACTCTTTGGGCCATCGGATAAATCCCTGTGGTTTAATTATAACTGATATAATTGAATTATTAAACTGATATAATTGCATTACTAAACTGATATAATTGCATTACTAAACTGATATAATTGCATTACTAAACTGGTCCGTAACAATATCAGAAGTGTTTTTAGCTGAATTTTTAATATTATTTTAATTTCAGCGGAATGTGGATGAATTCCTAATGTAGAGCAAGGCGAATTAAGCAGAAATATGAAAAAATCGTAGTGATTTTAGTGGATGAACAAGGTTTTCAAGGTAACGTCCTTACAAATGAGATGAATTAGGGAGCCCTTACCCTAACTAAATATAAAACGATCTGGTTGATCCAGCAGGTATAAATTCTACAACTGAGAACAAGAAAACATTAAAATATTTCCGGTTTACTATCTAGGGTTATCCAAGAAAATTTCGTACCCGAGAAGATCCTTGAACAAATCAGGAATCAAACCCGATATATTGGTTGTATCAGACAGTAATTCACCAGGCCCTTCCAGCCAGACCAGTTCATCTCTACAATCTTCACCTCCGATGGAGTAACGAGACCATTTATCCACTCATAACCTATTTACCTATTGATTTCAGAGCGGCACACGGTACAATCGATTTAGAACAGCTGTGACAGATTTTGCACGAATACGGTTTTCCGAATAAACTGACGCGATTGGTCAAAGCAACGATGGATAGAGTGATGTGTCACGTCCGAGTATCTGGGACGCTCACGAGTCTCTTCTCGTGGAAGGCTACGGCAAGGTGGTGGACTCTCTTGTTCAATATTGTTCTGGAAGGTGTGATTTGAAGAGCGATGTTCGAAACGAGTGGTACAATCTTCTGAAAGATCGCACAGTTTTTCGGATTCGTTGATGATTTTGATATTATAACACGTAACTTGGAGAAGATGATGGATACATACTTTGGACTGAAAGATGAAGCTAAGCGTATCGGACTGGCTATAAATGCGTCGAAAACAAAACACATGAGAGGAAAAGGCACCAAAGAAGAAACACTAAGCTTCCCATCACGAATTTTAAAAGACGGAACCGATATGTACGTGTTCGAGGAGTTTGAAAATTTGGCCTCACTGGTGACCGTCGATTATGATACTAGCAGAATAATTCAGAGACGTATTTTAGCATAAAAACGTGCATACTGTGGACTCAGGAAAACCTCTTGGATCGAGTAAAGTTTGCCACCACCCGAAATTGACCATCTTCGAAACGGTCATTAAACCGGTTGCTCTCTATGGCCACGCGACCTGTACTATGTTGGCAGGGAACCAACGCGCCCTTAGTGTTTTCGAAAGAAATGTGTTGGGGACCATCTATGGCTAAGTGCAGATGGAGATGACTTATGAGCCACTAATTGCAACAACTGCTAGGAGAACCACTCATCGTACGGACAGCAAAAATCGAACGACAACGATGGGCTGCGCTTGTCATGAGGATGCCGGAACACAGTCCAGTGAAAAAGGGTTCTTGAATCTGATCCGGCTGGGACAAGAAAAAGAGGAGCACAGCGAACAGGGTGGTTCGAGTGGATCAGGTGGAAGGCGATTTGCGAAGTAGGTAAGGTAAATAAGGTATCTCACCCTGCAATTCGGCGTCTTTTCTAAAACAAAATTTGTAGTGGCAATCAACTAATTTTGATAAACATTAATTTTCATTTTGATAAACATTAATTTTCCTCCGAAAAAATACATTGAAATAATAAATGATGTTTGCACTATTTTTAAAAATTTAGCAGTCACATTAGATAGATTTATGTGAACAATCGATGCTGACGGAAAAGAAGATTCCTCCGGAAACTGTCAAAGGGCTGTCATCGGGAAGCATGGAATCCACAGCCAATCGGCCGATTTAAGTGTGCTTGCGATTTGTTTATTATCATATCTGCCTTGTCCCTAGTTCTCAACCAGGTTGAATCGGAGTTCATTGATTTTACTCGCTTGTTCACAGTTTCTTTGCATCGGTTCGACCATTTCTAATTTTAAAAAGCAATTGTATATGTACATTTTTTTTTACAAAACTTCATTTTACATCATAACAGAAATAAACATTTTTACAGGGGCAAGAAAGGTTTGAATTTGCACAAAAAACGATGATCTTGTTGAATTGTGTTGGTTAGGGGACTGATATTTTTTTCTAATTTTTATTATGCTATTGAAAAACGCTGTCGATGAGCCAGAAGATTTACTAAAAACTGTACGGTGTGATTGTTTTTCAACTTTAATTGTTGGTTCTGTTTTCGGCTAGAAAGCATTGACTTTTTAATTCATACGATTTTTCTCTCATTTGTTAGAAACCCACGTAAAACAGTAGCACGAATACCAGTGTTCGCTTATGTGAGGATAAATAAATGTTTTAAAAGTTAACATATTTAAAATTGATTAGGAAGATATTTTGACCGCCATTTCTCTTCCGCATGTCATCCAAGTGAACTAAATGTTATTTGTCAATTTTGAGATTTTTCTTTCCCTTTCAGCGGGACCCCAGCATGGCTCCAAGATATACTCTCATACTTACCATTCAATCATTTTTTTTTGCTCGTCATAGTTTGCGCTACAGTAATAGTGATACAAAGTCCTTTTGCTAGAGGCTAAGGTCCTGCACGATATTCGAATTGAACTGATTCCCGTACTGCGAGCGCGTACAAATGAACGAATGCTTAAAACTACGTAGTCACAAACTAGATTTGCTAGCAAAAGTAACCTTGTTCCGAGCAAACCTGTATACTTTCTTGTTCTAACAAATAAAATAACATGAAACCTGGGAAGAAATCCATCGCTCTTCTTCCGGTCCGTCCTTAAAATTCCTCGTCCCATCCGGAAAGATCATCCGGTGGCGGACCGTCCGGATCGGCCGGGTAGTCGTCAAAGTTGGTGGTGTCGACCACGCTCTGCACTTTCGGTAGGATCGGTGGCGGCAGAGTACGATTCCGCAGTCCCTCCCAATAGAAGCCATCGAACCACCTGCCGAAGAAAGAATGGAATTGATTAGGAATGACGTGTGTTCCCAGAAATTCTGCAGCCGGTTTTGGATTACTTATGCTTTTGAATTTCACTGATGCCACCGCGTTGATAACCTAATCGTTCCGTTGGATTGTCCCGGCACAGTTTCTTGATCAGAGCACTCGCGTTGCGTGTAATGTTCCGCGGAAACTCGATCGCGTCGATACCCTTCAGGATGATGTTGTACGTGCGCATCGGATCGGCTCCAGTGAAAGGAGGAGTTCCTGTAATGAACAAAAAAAAAGGTTACGAATTTGACAACCAGTGCTGTAAAACTTCATTCAACTCAATTGAAATCGAATGTGAGCACACACTGACGAGCACTATACTGCAGTAAACTTCACATTCTAACACACACCCTTCGCAGTCGCACCGAATTGGCATCATCCCGTCCTTCATTCGTTTCTCTCTCAACCGAAGCTCAGTTAAACCAAGGTCAGTTTATCTCTTGAAGGAACAAAATATCTCTTACTATTTTAATGATAGAGCGACCTTCAAGTGAGGTTCATGTAAACATTCGAATTGGTTCAAGATAATGGTAGGAAGGTAAACCAGTCATGATAACTGAAATATCAATTACAAAATAAACATGAATTAATTGTTCCCTCTTTCAGTTTTCATTTCTAATATATCGAAACGCATCTCAATACATTTCTAACAGTGAAAATTTCAACTTGCTGGTGATAATTGAAAACTCGAATGAGATTCGCCACCCTCTATTTATCATTATGGTCGGAGAGAGTTTTGTGTTATCGAGTTAATGTTACTGCTTATTCATTCACACTTGCTCACTACCCACAGTAAAGACAAGGAAGACAATGAACTACTTGGCAGTACAAACTGAGCAAGCAAAACTTCAAGTGACTAGGTACGGTTATTCAATTGACGATGCATTCTGGGAGCTTCAGCAACAAAAGTAAAATGAATGAGACGGATTGAAATGAAGTTTTACCGCACTGACGACAGCTGTCATTTATTGTCGCGTTACATTTTCGCTTCGCATTGAGCGGATATTTTCTGGTGAAATTTTCTAGTGAAAAAATGGCTATTTTAGAAACTGTTAGAAAGGAAGACGTAAGAATCTACGATCTATTCAGTAAGTACGATTGCAACACATTATTTTTTGTTATAGAAAGCAACTTCCATTACTTGTTTCTATTGTCGTAAAGTTATCATGGGATTTTTGGAAGTTAAAAATCAATATATAAAAAAATTATTTTTATTTTCATATTTCCAGCTCGACTCGAAGTGGCCGCATCCGGAAACGCCGCTGTCTGAGGAATTTGGCGAAGAAGACTGCTCTTGAGTTTCGAGAGATGTAGCAGTTCCCATGGGACCGGGAAAACTGTCAGCATTTAATACTCTTTGAATGGTTTCTACGGTATTCGGTATCGAATGCGAGCCTTCCGACAATTATTTTATGCTACTTGAGGTAGAGGCTTTAAGCACTATCAGTAACAAATTTGTAAGCCTCCTATAAGTGTAAATAAAATGAATTCTTGATCCTAAATGACGTGTTTATAATGTAGAGAAATCTCGAATTAAATTAATCGGCTAACTTTATAATTACTGATGATTCGGTAATTTATTTTTTCATTTTTTTCAATTTATTGCATTACCGAATATTCAGTGAAAGATTCACTAAGCAAACAGTGAGTCTTCTGCTGTCGATTTCGGCAATATTTGACGTTTGTCAAATTTGAGGGTACCAAGACGAATTTCGGCAATTTTTTGCCAGCTAAATCTAAGCTAAAAAAATTAAGTGTGTAAGATATTTCTTATATTCAGGAAATATTTTTAGTTTACATTAAACCTAAACACAAACCAGCTAAACTACAATTCAAATCGAAATTCTACAACACTACAGATTGACAGCACATAAAATTCAAGAAGGAAATTAGTTTTATTTGTAAATATATTAATTATTATCCTAAAATGTTTGTGAGTAATTTCAAAACAATGCAATGCAGAAACAGAACCCTTAATGTTGAAGCTGTTTACACATTGTTTTGGTCTTCATTTTAACTTATCCATAGCATTTATATACGAATTGAAGGCTTAGTGAAAACAATTTTCAACAGAAACAGTATGATCGAATCGATGTGAGTAACAATGTTAATGGTAGAAACGAATGGTGTGAATTTTTAATGCTGCCCTTTAAAAAACCTGTTTTAATTCACCTAATGGTCATACCATAAATATTAGGAATTTTATTTGGGATTATAACACCTTCAACTTAAACCAAAGTTCATGAAAATCGGCCAAACCATCTCAGTGAAAATAGTTGATCAATGAGTTTCATTTTGGAGTATTTAAACACTATTTTCGATGCTTCCGGAATCGGAAATAGGGAACCAGGACAGCCGGTATTAGTTTGATAGGCCGTCTACTAACAATGAACAACGGTTGGAATAGTTTCGAGCTCAGTTTAGAATTTTTTCACGTTTTTGGCTTCGCCGTTTAAAGTTTAATTTTACATTTTTAATTCTCTTCACCCCGTAACTCCGGAACCGAAAGTTTTATTCGGATGAAATTCTAAAGCTTTGTATGGGATCAAAATGTCTTTCATTTGAATCTAAGTTTGTGCAAATCGGTCACGCTCTATCTGGGGAAAGTGAGTAAGTAAACAGCTTAGGTGTTGATTTTCGTTTTCTTTATAGCGTGTATTGTTCGAGCTCCGACCTTGAAGGATTCTTGGTGTCAGTAGGATCCATAGTACTAGCCATGCAATGATTTTGTACACTAAGAATCGGCTGCGAAGTCTATTGAAACAGAAAGGCCAAATTCCACCAAAGGAATGTAATGCCAAGACTTTGCTTATAGCGTGTATGAAATTGAACAAAGCCCGCTGTGTGCATTGTTTGTGATGGCGAGTTGTGTTTTCTTCTCCCGTGCCAGCTCGTACCGGTGCGTACTGGTTTTGTATCGTCATTTCATATAGCGGTTTGATAGCTTTGACACTCATCGCCCTGTAGTTGCGTTCTAACCGAAAGTCAGATCCGAATGGATCACAGTAGTTTTTGATACAATATGAGTATCAATTTAAATAAAGATTTGAGAAAATCGGTTCAAGCATTGTTAAGAAATCGAAGCGAGTTCTACTTTTGGAGTTTTTTTGGTGCTTCCGGAACATGAAATGGGAAACTTTCAGTGAAAAAACAAGTTTATATGCCCCCAAATTAATAAGTTCTGCAAACTAGAAGAATTTATCAGTCAGCTTTATGGGATTTGTATTTGTGTTTGCCATCGTTTACGAAAAAACACATGAAATTGAAAATTTCACACTTATTGTACTCTAGTTCCGAAACCGACAGTGAGATCCTGACGAAATGTTCTAGAAAATTTTAATAAATTTTAAGACCTTTCGTTTGAATTTCAGTTTGTGAAAATCGGTCAAGCCATTTTCGAGAAAATCGAGTGCATATTTTATACTTAATTTTCACATATTACCCTATAACTCTGGAACAGGAAGTCGGATCCAAATGAAATTCAATAGCAGGCTATAGGACCATAAGACCTTTCCTTTGAATCTTAGTTTGTAAAAATCGGTTCAGCCACCTCCGAGAAAAGGGAGTGTCCATTTTTGTTATATACACACACATACACGCTCAGTTCGTCGAGGTGATTCGAATAATATATAACATTCGGCCTTCCGGATCTCGATTTAAAAGTCGGTTTTCACAGTGATTGCATAGAAAGGCAAAACACGCCCCTGAAAATGAGATTTTTATATCTACACGGAAAGATAAAAATCAGCATTTTGGCGAAAAAATTAGTTGATTTTCTGATGTTAGTTAGTTAACCCTTATGCACTCGAATGGGTACCCGGGTACCTTTTCGAATTTCAAAATAAGAAATTTCTGAGTTAGGTTTAAACTAAGATTCTGCAATTCGGTCAATTCCAAGAACTAGTTGGACCATAACTTCTCATGCTTTGACTTTTCATTTTACAGTAAGGGGGGTCGAATGGGGGGGCTCAAATTTTTTTTATTACGTAAACACCCGAATGGGTACCCGGGTACCCACAAATAAAAATGCTTGTAACTAAGGCAAATTCCATCCGATTTGAATTTTTTCAGTACGGGTAAATTCAGAAATTTATCCACTTTTCGATGGCCGTGTATATTGCTGTAGTAGGTTCTTCTGGTTCCCGTTAATCCGGATTTCCGTAGAATGTTCCGACACTTGTGTTTTCCACCATAAATGTCATTTACTAATTTGAAACTTTTCCAAACCAGCTATTTGAGAAAGGCCGTACCAAAATGAACCTTTTGTAGAAAAATGACGTCATCTAAAGGGTAGTTGGCCTATTCTGGACTTACTCTCATAGAACGAAAAAAAGGAAATATAAATGAGAACGAAACTGTTTGGGAAGTAACTTCGTGATGTTTCGAAATGTTTGTTGCCAGAATTAAAAATTGTATTGCGTGCTCCTCGCAATAGGCCTGAAGTACATAATAATTTTCAAACTGAAGATAAGAAAGTGAAGTATATAAGGGAACATACATAAAGTACGTCACGCGTTTAGGGGGGAGAGGTTTCAAAAATACGTGACAATACATGGTGAAAAGATTGAGAAATGCTCGACAAAGGGGGAAAGGAGTGGTAGAAAAATTCAAAATTTTATGTTACGTACATAACGGATGCCCCCTGAAATATATAAACATAACAACTCAGCATAGCACTTGATTTCATATAGCAATTCTTAGATAAGATTACAAAAATACGTGAAATCCGTGTATAAATGCCTCGATGTCGGAACTCATTTAGGATATCCGGGTTCCTGGGAACCAGGAGCACCATGTCCATCTTTATGGGTACCAATCCCAAAGAGCTTAAGTTCCTGAATCCAACAGTGCTAAAATTACTTCAATCGGTTGAAAAATGCTCAACTTACAGCGATTTAAAAAAATGGGTACCCGGGTACCCATTCGGGTGGTTAAAGGTGTTTTTTTTTTCGAGTGCACAACGGTTAATTTTTGAGACAACTAAAAAAATCTTACTTTTGCAAATTTAGATTTTTTAATTCTAATTCCCTTAATAGTAATAAAATATTTGTTGAAATGGCTATTTTTTTAGTTGAATTCACCAATTAAACGTGCTGTCATTTCTTAGCTTAAGCACACTTCATATCCATTCAACTTATTTTATTAGTTGAATTAGAGAAATAAAACGTTGTTTTCAACCAACATAAATGGTTGAGTTGGTTTCTGCAATTTGCAGCTACATGGCGCTCTGTCACCGTTAACACCGTAATGACTACTAGCCACTAGATGGCACACTATTACCGAAAAAATTTCAGTCGCTGTTATCTTTTCTATATTGGCAGGTATAAATACGATGTGGAGAAAAAAACATAAGTGAAACATAAACTTCTTTTTGAAAATTTTTCTTCTAAATCGTTGTTTTTTTCATTCGACTTCGCGAAATCGACTCTAACACTGAAAACTTTGAGCACTCGGAAAACAAAAACCGAATACAAGTAGTACCCCGGAGGGCGTAGCCCGGAAGTGCAACATTCGAAACTCACTTTACTGTTTTACGTAAAAACAATCTTACGCACAATCGCTTCAAATGCGCACAAATTCTGAATAAATACACTTTCGACTAACAGTTTACGTCATTTTTACATATCGGTTTAGAAATTTATATATGGAATTATCGTCACACATGCGAAAAACATCTAAACAAATTGCAAGCAGTTTCAACAAGACTGTCCCTTTTAGTTTTTTAATGGATTGTTTTTACTTTGACATTTCTCATGAGTTTTTGGTAAATAAACTTGTTAATAAAAATAATTTCATTTTTGATTTCTTTGTGCTGTCCTTCAGTAATGATGGTGATAGATAAATAGAAACAAATTTTCTGATTTTAATAACAAAATTAGTTGTCAATGAGAATTTAGTTTTGGATTGAAATATTGCTGGTTTGTGTCCAGAATATTCGCCAACTAAACACATTCTCTAAAAATAAGTGTTTTTTTCAGCAAAGTAAATTCTTAATTTTGACTAATTTTATAGTTATTTTGGAAATTTTGTTGTTAAAATCAACTAATTCAAAAACAGTAGTACGAATTAGGCGCAGAGCTAATTTCGGTCGTTCCGTGTATCAGGTTGTAATTCCGGAACCGTTAGTCGTATCTAAATAAAATTTGGTAAGGTTATATGGGGTTGTAAGACCTTTCATTTAAACCGGTTGCATGTTTTTAGTTCATTTTACCCCGTAATTCCCGAACCGGAAATCGGATCCAGATGGAATTCAATCGTAATCTATGGGACTATAACTGTTTAAATGATTATTTTTCAACGAGAACTTGAAATTTCGAATATATCTGTAAATTGTTTTAGCTTTTCATTTTTCAAAAGGCACGGATGGGAGCCATCAATCTGTAGGTTTTAATAAGAGCTCTTTCTATTGTCCAAATTTTGTATCAGTAGAATGACTTCGCTAGAAGATAACGATTCACCGGCCATAGCCTAGTATTTTTTCTTCTTGAGGTTATCATAGAATATCTACTTTTTCTTCCATAGTAACAATTCCATGTAAAAACCCTTTCTTTGTTGCCGTTGAATCAGTTGCTCACAAGTGAAAAACCGCCTTTCAATGTCTCTCGGTTTCAGCTCATAAGACACCCCCCAACTGCCTTGCTTTTGAATCATTTCCATGGATTTCAATGGTACAGAAACTGCTTGTTGAGTCACTTCCAATGATTTTGCAAGCTTTTCTTGAGTTTGACTCTGATCTTTATCGAGTAATACTTCCAACTGTTTGTTTTCGAATTTTTAGACTGTCCAGAGCGAGGCCAGTCTTCAACGATGAAATCTTCATTCTTGAAACGTCGAACCCATTCCCTACATGATTTATCAGTTGTTGCATTATCACCATTAACATCCACAAGCATTTGACGCACTTTAGCTTTACTTTTTTTTCCAATTAAAACAGAAATTAAAACTTCCCGCAAATGCTGCTTAGTTAGCACAAAATTGCCTAGAATACGTTTCAAATGTTTCAGCAGAATAGAAAAGATCACTTACCAGTTAACAGTTCGAACATAAGCACTCCTAGTGACCAGTAGTCAGCACTGATGTCATGGCCTCGGTTAAGAATCACCTCCGGTGCTACATACTCTGGCGTTCCGCAGAATGTCCAAGTTTTCCGACCTGATCGGAAACAGAATAGAAATATGATAATAATTGAGCCGCTCCATTTAGAACACTTTCCGATACCCCCTACCTGACTGAAGCTTTTTGGCGAAACCGAAGTCCACCAGTTTCACGTATCCGGAAACGTCCAGCAGGAGATTTTCCGGCTTCAGATCCCGATAGATGATGTTGCGTGAGTGCAGATAATCGAAGGCTTCCACCACACAAGCCGTGTAGAACCGGGTCGTGGAATCGTCGAAGTGGCCACGATCGCGCAGAATCGTCCACAGTTCACCTCCGAGGCAGCTTTCCATCAACATGTACAAGTATTTGCGATCTTTGAAAGTCTTGTACAACTTTACGATGAAATCGCTGTTGGCCTGGAAAAAATAAAGCTTGATCAGTAAATGCCACAGGAGAAACGGGGCCACAATCAATACTTCGCTCATGATTTCCTTTTCGGACATAATATGCTGCTGCTGACGAGTTTCAACAATTTGTGACTTTTTCATCTGTTTCAGTGCAAAGGATCGCGACTTATCTTGGGCCAGCTGGACCAGTTCAACACGACCGAAACCTCCCACACCCAGCGTAGCCAGCACGCGCATATCGGAGAGCCGCACATCCCGGAACTCCTCGTAGATCCTAAGAGTAATTGAAACCGATTAGTGAATAGTTTGGTTTGCGTATGTGAGATGCATGGTTTGCATTTACTCATACTCACAAGTCCTCAGATAGGAATGCTTTCGATCGGATGAGAACAATTGATCGTATTTTTTTTCAGGAGTAGAAAATATTAACCAACTGACTGACATGGTACTTACTTCTTTTTCTGAATCACTACATCGTCGTTGTAGCGATTTTTGACCTCATCCAAATTGGAGATCAGCTGATTGAACGTGTCCCGATCAATGACTAAACAGGTGACACCTTCCGGTGAATCGCAAATAATGTTAGCCGTCCGTAGATCATCTCTGAAATCGAAATATTTGAATATATTTCAAACTGTATCGTGCAAGTAGATGATACAAACCCTTGAAGAGCCTTTTCGCCGAAAAAGTCACCCTTGCCGAGTGTACGAATGAATTTCTCCTCCTGGGTTTCGGGCTGCCGGATCGTCACCCGCACCTGTCCCTTGGATATAATGAAGAACGTGTCTCCTCGAGCACCTTGGCGAATGATGTAGTCACCTTTCTGGTAGTAGCACTCTTCGAGTACGTCGGAAATCTTGCACAGGGTGTCTTCCGGGAGATTTTTGAAGATGGGAACGCTGAAATGCGGAAGAGAAAAGTCCTGATTAGAGATACTTGTCCGACATCAGATAGTTCGAGTGAAGAGAACAAAAAAATTTCAACAGCTGAAAGTGTAGCACGATTATCGACTAATGATGGTTCGGTTCGTTCGCCGTAGAAACTGTTTTTAAGCGTTGGGTCATGGACTGTCATTATCATTCATTGGCCCTCGTAAAAGATAATTGGATGGCCTTGACCGTGCGGGGTTTTTGTTTCTGACAGCGATGGTTGTTCATTACTACCCTTAAAACAATATGACTGACTTCCATTCAAGCTGCTTGATGACCTTTGCGTTTTTTTTTTCAACTACCAAATAAATGAACGTTTTCGAGCACAATCACTTCGGCATCAGCAGTAGGTAGCAGCGGTAATAACGGCAGAGGCGAATTACGCTCCGATTGCTCACCGGCTTAAGTGCAGTGAAGGTTTGAACCCTGTAAAGTGATGTTTGGTGTTTTGACTGCCGGCAGTTCTAGGTTTGCGAAAGGTCGGGTCAAACTTGACTGCGGATTCAGCAATTGAAAACGGTGTGATTCTGCTGATTACCCATGCAGCATTGATCATAGTAACCCATCAGTCAGCAAATTGAATTTGACAGCTCTATCAGTGTGCGCGTTCAACGAACGGTATCCTGCCGTGCAAAAACGGATATCTTGCGGCATTTTGTGAACACCGGAAGCGCCGGTTTTGGCATCCACAACATCTTGGCACTGTTGGACAACAATCAGAGCATCGGAAGAAAGTCTGGGCTGACATTATGCATCTCGAATCGAGTTTCTCGAAAATTTATTCGGTTCAAGTACTGAAAAAGAAAATGTTTGTAATACGAAATTTTTAATGGAATAATATGACCCCATTTCCGTAATTTAAATCAATTGAGACGCCGATGCGTTTTCAATCCCTTTGCAAAATTAAAGAATTTTTTTAAGCACGTGCTTCTACACAATCTACACAGAACCGCAAAACAACCTAATTTTAAGTACATTCCACCCAATTTGGGGGTTCCGTTCAATAACCTAATTTCTGGTAAAGTGGCTCTTGATAGATTCCGTAAGGTACGTGCAAAAAAATACTTAAAGATTAGTTATATCTACTCAATGGTAAGTTATATTTCCTCTACAGTTGAGTCGTATTGACTCAATTTCAAGTTGATACGGTTAGCTTAATTTTAGCTTATTGAATGAAACTCGCGCTGTTGGGTGATTTTGCTCTTTGTATTTTGACAACAATGGAAGGAGCGACCGAAAGAAAAAAAAAATCAGATGAACTCAAAACTAAGGAAAAAGAAGTCAAAAATAGGTAGTTTTTATTTTCCGTGTATAGATAAACTGTTGTATGATAAAAAATTCTCTAGCAAGTCAAATACAATTTACGTTATCCAAGGGCTGTTAGGTTCTGCACAGAAAAAAACTATGAATTTTACTGGTGACAGAATTCTACAAACGATACAATTCACAACTACTTAATTTTTCAAATGACGTTATATTCCACTCGCACAGAATTTTACACACTCCTAGTGTAATTTGCACTCGTCTAGCCAGTGCCGCTGTATGGATTTATATGTATCAATTATTCTATGAACAGATATGAGCACTGTGGTTCAGACGGGTAACCGATGTGCTTGTGATCTAATGTTTCTCGGTTCAAGTCGCGCTGCTGCTATCGATCTTTTGCTTTTTATTTCATTCGAATTCAAGCCATGTAATTTTCAAATCACACAATTTTACATGTTTTTGAATATAAATTTGTGTGAAATACGACGCTCCAATTATGTGCATCTTATAAGATGTAAAATCACAAGATTTTTTCGAACTGTGTGCATCTTTCATTGTAGTATGTCTGGAGCAAACCATTGATATTACACACTTAAAAAAAACCCTGTGATTTTACATCTTATTAGATGCACATAAATGGAGCGTCGCAGTTCACGCAAATTTACGTGGAAGAACATTTAATATTGTGTCTAAAACTCCATGACATGAAATTCATTAAAATAAAAATAAGAACACTGATAGTAACCGCCGCGACTTCAACCGAAAAATCATTGGATTGCAAGTACTACTGTCAATCGACTGAACCACAGAAACATGCATCTGCTTGGCTGATAAAAGGTGCATTTAAATTTATACAGTTGCACCTGCTAGCAGAACGCAAGTTACAGTCGAAATCAGTAAAATTCAAGCTCATCTAACATTAAGTCATTACAAATAAAATTTTCCGTCATTTGGCAAATTAGGTCTTTATGAATTACATCGTATGAGGGATTAAGTCACCTGCATTCTGTTAGCAGGTGCGATTGTATAAATTTAAATGCACCTTTTACCAGCCAAGCAGATGCAAGCTTCTGTGGCTCAGTCGATTAACAGACGTACTTGCGATCCAATTAATCTCGGTTTCAGTCGTGGCGGTTGCTATCAATATTCTTTTTTTTTTTTTATTTCAATGGATTTTATGTCATGGAGTTTTAGACACAATATCAAATGTTCTTCCACGTGAATTTGCGTGAACTGCGCATCTAATAAAATGTAAAATCACAGGATTTTTTTTAAGTGTGAAGCTCAAAACTAATTTCATCTCATTTAGGTTTTGGTACTTCGTGGGCACTGGTTTGTACTAAAGCGCGCATGACTGATTTTGATTGTTCCACGTTTCGCCAATGCACTTCAGTGTAAATAAGTGATTTGCAAATAGTAAATACTTTACGCCTGCTTAGCGGATTATGTTGATCCGCGAGGTGGCATTAGCAGTCCAACATAATCTGTTAATGCACTGATGAGCTGAATGCGAAACGTAAAACAATAATTTTTCCTGTCGTGCCATTTAAGTTTCATTATTTGAAGCTTTCTTAGGATGACGATTGAATTTTACACAGACTGGTATGGGGCACTCATATAATTTCAATTATTTTGTAAAATTTCAGGATCTGTAACAAGAACTTGTATGAAAATTCATTGAAATAGGTTTGAGCCTTCTGTACGGTCCCTTAAGTGACATTTCATAATGTACGCGACGAATAAAATCATTTGAAAATGATCACCGTAACATTTTCTCGCATGCTAAACTTGGAACTGAAAATTTTTATTATTTGAAACGTAATATTGGGTGTTGCAAAACCTTACAAATATGAAAAGAAAAACATGCTTGAAAGCTGTTTAGTATAAACATCCAATGTAAATTCTTCGAAATTCATTTTTCATTATGAAATTATTTAATTAATATTAATCAAACATACCACGGAAAATCACAAAAAAATCATAGATAATTCAGATTCAATGGGATTAATTTTACATTAAATTTTCAAACATTAAATGGAACACAAATGAAACAAAATTGTTGAATCAATAAATTTTTTCACGATTCTAAAATTTCCGTAATAGAACTTTCGAACGAAACCTCGGAGACCCCTAGTGTTATATACCATTCGACTCAGCTCGACGAGTTCGGAAAATGTCCGTGTGTGCACTTTTCGAAGATAATTTCACCGCTTAATTTTCTCAGAGATAGCTGAACCGATTTTAACAAACTTTGGCTCGTTTAAAAAGTACGGTTGGGCCATTGATCAAGTTCGAAGATCAAATGGCTGTGATTTGGTTCCGGAGATATGATGGTATAAGTGACGTAACCGACGAAACACGTTGTTTTTTACCGCTTTTATATATATAATGGTTATATCAGAAGTTTATGCACCTCGAAAAAAGTCCCCATGCCAAATTTCATCCAAATCGGATATGGGGTGCTGCCGGCGGTTAATGTTTGAAAATTTTCGATGTTGAAAAATCACGATAGGGAAAGTTCATGAAATTTCCGAAATCGAAAATTTTATTGATGCCAACAGTCCAAAAATTTCAAACTTAAACTTTGAGATTTTGTGTCATCTAAAAAATAAATAATTGAAAAAATCGACTGAGACTGAGTGTTGTTTTTTTTAAGATCTATGAAAATTAAGAAGGATCAAGAAGGATTTTTTTAGATTATCATCTCTCTTCTCATACAAATAGGCAACGCAAAGGTCAAGCGCTTGGTTTGTAAAATGATGCCGAATATGTGACTTAAACTCTGAAGCATGCTTTTATGAACTACTCGAATCAGTCTGAATTAATTGGTGTCAAAATTAAGCCCGAAATAGTGTTAAAAATTATTTAATAAAAAGATTAAAAACATTTTCATGAGACTTTTTTGAAGAAAAAGAAAGGCATTATCATTATAGGTGGATTAAGTTTTTCAATTTAAACGTTAGGCGATAAAATCGGATACTGGGTTTGTATCGCTCGATTGAAGTGAATTACATAAACTTGTTTTTTGTGTATTCTGTTTGTGTTGAAATGAAGAAAGCTCTATTCTCTTACTATCACTACCTCCGGTACTCCTGGAACTGAATCCCGGGACGGATATAGCCGAAGTAAGATTTGTATGAACATCTATTAACAAGACCTATGCACTTAGATTAACTAATGAATACCAACATACTAATATGATATTCGAAATGTATTAGGTTTAAAGTACTATGTATTGTGGATGCCACGGCGAAGAAAAACTTATGTATATTGCCTATGAAATAAACGTATTTATGAAAAAAAGTCCTATGCATTGGAACATTTTTTAGGAATTTATGATTTTTCCATCCTCCTTTTCAACCTAGTTTCTTCATCCTATAATACTAAAACCGAAAGTCGGATCCGGATACAATTTAACTGTTATCCAGGGAATTGTCTTTCCATTTAAGTCTCAGTTTATGAACAAGTCAACTAACATCAACTAACAAGTTCTTCAGTTTGAATTGTTTTTTACGTAGTTTTGAACAGTTTTTACGTTCTATGCATTGTCATGTTGTACGGCGGTTTGAAATTTCTAACGTTTGCCCTATACTACAGGAACCGTAAATTGGATCCGGAGAAAATTTGGTTGGTCGATATGATACCTATAATCTTAATGGGAATATGAGACTTTTAATTTTAACCTTATTTCATAGAAATCGTTTGAGTCACCTCTGAGTAGTCGAGGTGAGTGTCGTTTTGGAATATTTGACCAATATTTCCGGTGCTTTGGAAAACGGTGGCTAGGAATCGTTTGGGCATCAACCATCAAAACCTACAAATTCAATTCGGTAAAATTTTATTTCCGAATGAAATTATCTGATGAAAATTTCCTTTCTGGCCTCATTCCTCATTCAATTGACTTTTGCTGTCATACTCAAGTGAGACTCACTGGGTTCATCGTGAATTGAGGCTGTTGACCATCTCGCCAATTATTTTAATTTATAGTAAAAATTTGACCGTCGAACAGTTCAGTGTCTAAAAAAACTGTGACTAAAAAAATCACTTCCGATATTTTCATTCATAAAACAAGCATCCACAAAACTCTGAACCTCGAAGTTCGCAACTGATTTTTTGTTTCAGCGAAACTTGATGACGAATTTTCGCCCAAAGAAATGTCGCTAAAGAGATAATCGAAAGGAAGAAGAGTCTCCGACGATACTTCGATGCTAAGTTTCGACTACGCTTTAGTTCGACACCGAAGTGATTCGTGCAAGATTTAATTATTATATTTTCATCAAAAAAATCTCTACTGAATACATTCGCCACTGAGCCGCAACTGAGAAATAATGACTGCAATATTTCCGATGCAATTAGGGTGGTTAATATGTTACAAACATATTTTTGCCACATTCCAAATAGTGAGTATACCGACGAAAGGCTATTTCCATTCCAGCTGGCTGATTACCCTTCACTATTTATAATAAATCCAATAAAACGCTATTTATCATGAATTTGATTAGAAGTAAGAAGTAATTAGAAGAAGTAACAGGAGCACAGCACTGTCAGCAAGTCTCGAACACACAGTAGGCGTAGTGGTTGAACGGCGCGTTTGAATTGGCATAGCAGTAGTCTGCGCTCCTGCTACTTCTACGTACGTTATTCAAGCTAAATGGCATGGCATGCAATGGCTAATGTTTTTTAATCACCTGCATAACAAGCTTTGTGATTGTGTTTAAGGAGTGTATCGAAAAGTACTTAGCAATAATGATTATTGAATAAAAAAGCGAAAAAAAAAAACATATTTTGACATCAGTTTTCGATATATTGTAGGAAAATTACATTTTTATGCATTTCACTGATTATATTGAAGAAAATCCTAGTTTCTGTGAAACGCTCGCACTTTGGACTTGACATTCTTCATTAAATTCTGCACAGTTACTTTTGTGACTTTCCTGGTTTCAGCTGACCAGTTTTTTTTAACTCCTGCATGTTTTGGGACACTGTACCTTTTCTTCTTCAAACATTCTTCCTCGTACACCTTGGCGTTAATTGTGCCCTTCGTGAAGAAAATCGACGACCGCAAACCACAAGTACAAAATGCTTGCTAGACCAGCACCTTCTGACCAAACTTTTATTAATGATGTGGTGCCGAATAAATTTCAAATACGTATAAATTGTCTATAAATCACTTGTGAAAATTTTCAGTCACGATTTTCGAAATTTTGATTTTACCCAACACTGGTAGTTACTCAAAACAACCTTGCTCGAAAGCATGATCTTTCTTGTCAGTTCGATGGTTAATTTCGGATGAAAATTCTAATTCCAAATCCTCAGTAAAAATTATGTATGTATAATTTCTTATTATACTTTCTGGTTGTGAATCAGCTCGCGAATTATTTTACCTTTTGGTAAAAACTTGATATTTCGATGCTTATTTTTTATTGAGTAGTTAAATTTAACTAAAACTGCAGCCCAATTCAAAGTTTGGCGGATGGAAAGTTATTTGGGTTTATTTTGCTTAATTGTAATACAGAGAATGATAAAGAATTACTTAGTTTGACAATGTATTAAAATTTTCTATTGGGAAATTTTCTTTTACTGAAAATATAAAAAGAAATTCCACAGAAGTAACACAAGGATCAATAAGTCCCGAGACTAAAGCAGAGATGGCGCTCGTAGTAAACCAGTAACCACGTGTTTCTAGAGTACT
Organism: Malaya genurostris; assembly: GCF_030247185.1. Taxonomy (NCBI): domain Eukaryota; kingdom Metazoa; phylum Arthropoda; class Insecta; order Diptera; family Culicidae; genus Malaya; species Malaya genurostris. The sequence goes on along the minus strand of NC_080571.1, from coordinate 210,228,573 downwards.
AACCTTTGCTTGAAACGGGTCAAAATTTTAAGTCGATCCGACCAGAAACAGCTGAGTTATCAAGGTTGGAGTAAAGTCGTTTTGTAGTTTGTTTAAAAAATGGAAAAAACCAAGATTCGTGTTTTGATAAAACATTGTTTTTTAATGGGTAAAAACACCGTGCAAGCGAAACAATGGATTGAAAAATGTTATCCGGACTCTTGTCCATCAAAAGCAACGATTTGTCGGTGGTTCGCCGAGTTTAAACGTGGTCGTACCGACACGGTAGACCTGTGGAAGCCGTTACACCGGAAAATGTGAGTGAAGTGACAAAATTATAATGAAAGATCGTAAAGTGAAGCTCCGTGAGATTGCTGAGATGACACAGATATCATATGAAAGTGTATTTACTATCCTTCATGAAAAATTGAGCATGAAAAAGGTTTTTTTTCCAAGTGGGTGCCTGATTGCTTTCGATGGAACAAAATGCACCCTGCCACAAGTCGATGAAAACAATGGCGAAATTGAACGAATTGGGCTTTGATCTGCTTCCCCACACCTCCTACTCGCCAGAATTAGCCCCCAGTGACTACTGGCTCTTTGTTGATCTTAAAAAAATGCTCCAGGGAAAAAGATTTGGCTCAAATGAGGAGGTCATCGCTGAAACTGAAGTTTATTTTGAAGCGAAAGATAAATTTTTTTATAAACATGGTATTGAAAAATTGGAAAAACGTTGGAACCATTGTATTACCCTAAAAGGTGATTATGTTGATGAATAAAAAAAATTTTGCAAAAAAAATGTTGTTTCCATTGTTAGTCTCGGGACTTATTGATCCATGTGTTAATTGTTATTAAGAGTCTAAAATTGTATTTGTTTAAAGATTTTTTCCGGCGCAGGAAAAAAACTATCAAATTGTCAAAAAGAACCATGCTCTCGAGCAGGGTTATTTTTCCTTATGACAAAATAGCTACTCGACTGTCAAAACTAAAAGTTAATATAATTAGTGAAATTATCCACGACCTGAATAATCGTTCCAAGTCATTTGAAGTTTCGTTTGCTCCACCAACAAATCTTCCCGTTTCACTGTCTCATCGATCGGGAGTGACTAGTGAACAAATTTGAATGAATAGGTACCCGAGTAGAGTGTGAGATCAAAAAGAAAACTCAATTTGATGATGTGCTGTTCGTATATATCGACTACTTAATTTACTATCGTTTTGGTCGTTTTAACGGTTAAAAGATCAAAATCGAGAGCAAAATAAATGCTGTGTGACATCAAACTGAAAACTAGTTTTGCTCTCAGTGAAAGCACATTGAAAACTAAATATGATGTAGATTTTCTCGAAATGACACGTCACGAGCATAAGCTAAAAATAGAACAGGTAAAACAGGTCCGGGATAGTATACATTTAGGCGATACTACTCGCAAGCAAGAAAAAAGATTTTATGCAATCTCCATGTTAGTCGCAAGCAAGAAAAAAGATTTCATGCGATCTCCACACTACCGCGAAGAGAATCCGGGTTCGAACTTAGGTGATTTGGAATGCGAACTGTTTGCGATTGCTATGGACTGTAAGTGCTAGCTATAAGAAACCGGAGAATGTTAGGTTATATGACAAGCAGTGTTGTTTCATAAAGTTGTATGCAGGTAGTTTCTGTCAGTGCACACTCGTTGCATCGCTTCCATCCCGCATCCACCATGGCAGTGTGGCTATTTGAGCACAGTATAAAAATGTTCTCTTTTTCCTTCTCATATCCAAAACTGAGATTCAGCTGAGATTCAGCTAGAACCAGAATCTCTCCGGTAAATTTCAGTTCTTGTGTAGACTTATAATTTACGATCATTTGATGCAGAATTAGTCCTGTGACTCAAAATTATGAAGATTTAGTTAGACGGTTTCTTTGGAAAAGTGTATTAAAGTTTCAAGATCTCTTAGATGATTGATAAAAGACTTCTCATAGTATCTAGCGTTAGTGAGTATATGAAGTTCTAAGCATTTATAACTAGGAATGAGAATTGTTTTGAAGAGTGTCTTCGACACAGTTTGTGGACTACTTAGGAACATACAAATTGAACATATATTTTCTTGGTGCTCCTCTAAGCCACTAAAGTATTCTTAAGAATTAGCTCTAGGTTCTGAAATCTGAGACATTCAATGTTCGATGTTCGAACTTCGTAAACAATGATTTTTTCCATACTGTTGGATATAAAGTTATGGGTATTTCCAGAACTTGTTTGGCGAGTAGATTATTTTCACCATCCAGGTCCCCGATTTCTGGATGCACTGAAAATAGTGGTCTAAAAACTTTGGAATGAACTTCGCGACATTGTATGATTACTAATATCGAAACATTTTTTATAAGCTGAACGCAAAAATTGTTACATTATTTGCGTAAAAGTTGAAAAAATCGTTTCTTATGGTTGCGGTCAACTGCAGGATCTCGGCAGGATGTCAAAGCATTTTTGTAAAAGGCAACATAGGATTGAATGAATAATTCTTCCATTGAAACTTAACTTTGTATTTTTGTGTTGCCATTTGAAATTGCGGTTGCGGTCAACTGCAGGATCTCGGCAGGATGTCAAAGCATTTTTGTAAAAGGCAACATAGGATTGAATGAATAATTCTTCCATTGAAACTTAACTTTGTATTTTTGTGTTGCCATTTGAAATTTGCTCAATTTTAATGGATTCACTAAGTTGTTGATTTTAATATTTTCATTTTTTGAGTTTCACAAAACTTTTGCCTTTAAACAGCGGTAGATCATAGGGTATAGTTTCTCTTTGTTGACGTTGTCTTTTGATTATTACGGTATATTCTTGTACTTTCCAACAAATTCCTAAGTGCAAATCGGAATTTGATGGTCATTAATCTTTGTAAAGTTTAAAAAAAACGGTTATCGAAACAGCGAAAATAAACAAAGAGATACTGTCGTTTACACTTAGAACCTTTTCTAGTGTCTGTCTTCATTTGATAATATTTCAATGAGCAACTGACGGCAGTTTAACTGAATTTCAATAGACAGTTCAACGAATGATGAACTGAGTGCTGCCCATTCAGTGCATCAGTGACCGACGTACAGTGTCTGTTAAGTAAGAAACATTGTCATACATTTGACAGCAATTGGAGTGGAATCTGAATTAGTTTTGGCTAAGCACGTAAGCACGTGTCACGGTGTCAATGTGTCATCATTTGAAAAACAAGATTTACGAAGTCATCCATCAGATACTTGAGTTAACATTAAATCCACCAACCAAACAATCAGAGCATATCATTTGACAGTAGGTACTCTGTCAAGCGGTTAACGATCCTCAGGCTCGAGATAAAAGGTGCAAAGTGAACCGCACAACCGGCGTGGTGATGCCCAACCAAGCCCACACTTTCGTCTTCCAAATCAACCTGTGATTACATCAAAACTCGACACGTTATTTCATCTGGTTCAGTTCGGAACCAAAACCTGTTCCCAAACGAGATTGTTGCACGAACAAACAGCAGAAAAAGACCGATCATATTTGAAATGGAAAGAAAAAAAGAAATAAATAATTCATGGGGTGACGAATTGGTGTTCCAATCCAAAAGGGGAAACAACTCTCCACTGATGGAAATCTTCGTTTAAGCAGGTTCTTTGGACCCCGGGGCAGGGACCATCCGCAATTGTCGCAGCGGGCAGCGACTTTCATTCATAAATCGACCGGTTATCTCATTTTACGCATGGACATTTCGCGTCAAGGGTTTCGTAATAATTGACACCCGAGTGAGGAAATCTGTTTGGAGGTGTTCAGCTGTTTTCCGCATCAATATCAGCCAATCACAGTTGGTACATGTACAAAACCATTTTAAATTACTACGTCGCATCGATAATGGAAAGTTTCCTGTGCGGAACAGTCCGAGTGATGATTGATAAAAAAAACCTGGTTCGATGCCCACCAGCACTAAAATCTTGGTGGGTCGAGAAATCGCACATCAATACGGCATCATTTAGTGTCGACCGACGGGTAATTTACGGATAAGACTGAATTACTGAAGTTACTCTGGAAAAGAGGGTCGTCTGGATTAATAAAAAAAACTTGCTTGCCGGCCTTTCACATTTTGAATCTGGTATGAGGCGGAAACGAAACGTTTGCGTAAAATTATTGAGCAATCATTTCAAAACTAAGTGTATTGAGCCGGTATTTCCTTTACAGAGAGAACGTTGATTTGTATTTCATACTCAACGTTGACATATTTTATTGTGGTGGGAAACAACCATTACCATGTATAACTCATTGGCTACAATGTAATCGCTAAGTGCGAAATTTACATGATCATTTGTGTTTTTTACATTTTATTGTCTGCGACTCAAACCTTCACCTTCAAACCTACAACCACAGATACTCCGAAGTAATATTTTTTTAAATATGTTTTCCATAGATACTTGCTTCCAATGGTTTGAATAAACATGAACTTAAAAAAATCAAGATATCCTATAAAAACACATCATAAATAGCAGCATTTTCCTATTCGAATTCGCAGGAAGTCATGTCTAGCAGTACTGATAGAATGCAGGAAGCACGTAGGAGGAGAGTTCATTTTCATATATCACTTATTTGCGCGTGCTCATTGGAGTAAATATTCGGTACTGCATCGAATTTGGATGATTACCAACATCAACCAAATAGAGCAACAACCAAAAAGTGAAAAATATTGAAAACTCGGAATAAAACTACCCGAACTACTCATATAGTGTTGCTGGGAAATTGTTACAAATTACTTTAGTTCGAAAACTCATGAAAGAGTGTATCTAATAGTTCAATACTAAGAATTACCTAGACGACCAGAAGTAGTGCCAGTGGCGTCTTGTGGCGAAATTTACGGGTTGTGCACTGCTCATGTGGTACGAAACAAGTTGCAACAATTTGTTGTAAATGAAATCTAACGATTGTGTTTTTCAACACAATCAAATAATGATATATTACTGAATTGAAATTTTTATAAAACTTATTTCGTATCATCGATGGAATAAAATAATACGGCGCTCTTCACGTCGAGCAAATCTGTCAATAACTTCATCAATAAAACCGCTTTGACTTTGCAACTGAAACATCAATTTGTTTTCAAGTGCCATATGCATAAGCCATTGAAGCCTCTCCTGAAGGTGCGCACACAAGTTCTCACAAAGCCAAACGTGACAGAAAACAATACATTTCAGAACTGAGCTGTGTTATTCCTTCTCTTTTTGAATAAGTGCGTTAAATTATGTAACTTATTGAAATTTTTCAATTGGATGTATATGAGATGTATGTAAATTCACGCAATTTCGGCAAAGTGCCACATATTGGCCTCGGAAATGCGATACGAAAAGATCAATCGGTTGTTATTAAAAAGCAAGTGCAAGTAGCTTACAGTGAATTTGTGCATATTGTGCTAACGACAAAAGTGCCCATTATTTTATATTCGCTACCATCCGACCTGCTTTCATCGAATAAATTGAGAAACTACAAAATATTTGAATGCGGATGGGGATGCAGTTGATTCCTTAAATTTGACCGGTTGTGCAGTGCACGAGGTGCATATGAGGATGAGACGCCACTGAGTCGTACAATTATATACGCATTTTTCACTGTCCAACATATTAATATGTACAGGAAAACTTATAAATGTCTCGTCTTTTAGGGAGATTCAAGTTTGATGCTAATTTTCCATTTCCGCGCTGCATCCGTCGGAACAACCAGTAATCAGAAGGAGCAATCCCAGGAGAATACGGTGGTTGCAGCAAAATTTCCCACTTGAGCGTTTTCAAAAAATTTTTTACTACTTTTGTGACGTAAGGGCCGAGCGTTGTCATGCAGGAAAATATCTTTACCATGTCTTTGCTTGAATTCCGACCGTTCTTCTCGTAATGCACGGCTCAAATGCATCAAGTGCAGACTAAACCGATCACCCGTTATAATATCGCCTGGTTGTAACAGCTCATAGTGCAAAACACCCTTTTGGTCACACCAGATGCATAACTTTCGAACCATGAATCAAGGTATTGATGTTGAGGTCGATGGCAATAATTGAACGGATATAGCGTACACACTTAAAAAAATCTTGCAAATTTACGTCACTATAGATGCATATAAAAGGAGCGTCGCTATTCACATAAATTTACAATTCAAACCATGTAAAAATAAATCATATTATTAACTTCACAGCTAGTATAACTGAAGTTGACAGTGAAACAGAAACAATTTTTTTTACACGTTAGTAGATGTAATATTCTATTACCCGAGAAATTACGGTACAGTAGAATTTACGTCAAGAGTAAGTTTCATTTTTTTCTCGTAAAGAAACTGCTTGTTGAGTCACTTTCAATGATTCTGCGAACTCCTCTTGCGTTAGACATTTTCATCGAGTAATGCCTCCAACTGTTTATCTTCGAATTTTTATGGTTGTCTAGAGCGATACCATTTGATGCGCTTCAGCTGCACTTTTCTTCTAATTAAAACGGAAAACTAAAACTTTTCGCAAATGCTACTTAGTTAACACAAAATTGCTCATAATCATCACAGTGGAAAACAGGTTTAAAAAAAATTGAAGTATCAGGTGTACAACTTTGCTTCCGCCGTTTTTTTACCAAAATTAAAAGCTTTATTGCGAAAAAGTGCTTACAGATGTATTATTCCAAGTATTGTCCGTCGCTAGCGACAACTTTCTTTCATCTTTCCGGCAATTTTCGGATCCCGATTCGAAAAAAGGAGTCCTTTTTTGACGCTATCCATGAAGCAATCCATTTTTCCAACTCTTCGAAGGATTGAAAATGTTGATCTGCCAGGCCGTGTGCCATCGAACGGAATAGGTGGAAGTCAGAAGGGGCGAGATCTGGGGAATACGGCGGGTGGGGCAAGACTTCCCATTTCAGAGTTTCCAGGTACTTTTTGACCACTTTTGCGACGTGAGGCCGAGCATTGTCGTGTTGGAGGATGACTTTGTCATGTCGTTCTTGATACTGTGGCCACTTTTCTTTTAGCGCGCGACTAAGGCGCATCAGTTGCGTTCGGTAGCGGTAACCTTGGCGCCGTGAATATTCGATTTTGCCTTCGGCGAAGTAGCATGCCCGGGCTTTCCCCATGATTTTCTGCGCTTAGGATTATCGTATCGAACCCACTTTTCATCACCGGTTACGATTCGATGTAAAAATTGTCTTTAAAGCAGTTGCTCACATACAAATAGACGGCGCTCGATGTCCCTCGGTTTCAATTCGTACGGCACCCAGTTTCCTTCTTTCTTAATCATGCCCAAGGCCTTGGGATGTTTTAAAATGGCTTGCTGACTCATTCCCAACGATTCGGCAAGCTCTTCTTGGGTTTGGCACGAATCTTCATCAAGCAATGCTTCTAATTGTTCATCTTTAAAGGCTTTTTCTCTTCCACCACCATGTTTGTCTTCGACATCGAAATCAACCATTTTTAAAACTTCGAAACCACACCCGACACGTTTACTCTTTTACTTTTCGATGCGCTTCAGCTGCATTTTTTTCGAATTGTAACAGAAAAGTAAAACTTCCCGCAAATGGCGAGAATTGGGCACATACACAGACATTTTCGAGCTTGAATAATACGAAAACAAGAACAACTGTCACTGAAACGGCGATGACAATTCGTAAGGCACTGTGCACACTCACTTTAAAAGCATTGTCATCTATGTATTTTGACCAGCCTTAGCCGGTACAGCCATCAATCGGAAAACGGCGGAAGCAAAGTTGTACACCTGATAATATGAACTGAATATGAATGACAAATGTCTAACCTCTTGAAACTATCGACAGCAGCTGTTGCTGTACAATATTAATAACAGCCAGAGCCATCTTTTGAAAACGAACCGAACTAATTTGTATTCCCAATATAACAACTTTGTTTTCGGTTTCACCTATTAGTTCTGAAACAATTTCAAATTATTCAGATATTTTGAACTTATTTCTAGATTGCTCAATCCGTTTGATGGATTTAACTAATGTCAATTCGCTCAAATCTGTACTGAAATTGAAATCAGTCTATTAAATTAGGGAGCTGATACATAGATGGCTGTGCCAATCAAATTTCCGTATCGTATTTCATGAGTACCAATTTTTAAATATACCTGTTCATATTTCATGAAATTCTGATGTTTGGTCCACGAGTTGAAGCTATTTAAGCTACGCTAGTTATATTATTCTTAAAACAATAGAAACAATTTCGTGTGTTCATTTATCATTGCTCTTGGATGAAAAATGGCGATGCAGTAATGGCGGAGACATAACTGATGGGCGATGTTTCTTTCACACATACGAATATCAATAACCTTTCCTATTAATTGATCGATTATGTGAATTTTGCAACTTTAGCTGTATCGCTTCCAAAATTGTAACGGTGCATCTATACTTAAGTATGAGTTATTGATGACAAATATAAACAAACAATATTAAAGTTTAATTTTCCGTAACCGTAGTTAGGTTTGATTTTCCGTAACAATCTGCTTCTGGTAGGAAAGGGCAGACAATCAATACTACCTTCATAGTCTGTCGCTGACGATGTTCAGCCAGCGACTGGCACCATTGAAGAAGGTGACAAGCGATTATAAATGCACTCTCCTACTCAATGCTTGATCGGAGAAATAGGTATAAAGCGAGAAAACTAGTGTTTGATGGACAGAGAAGATGTTTGGATAAAAGGTATCGGTCGGGTGACGGCTGGGATGTAGACCATGTTCGATGTACGTGCTACTGTGTCTGACTGGCGTTTTAGAGTGACTAGAACAAGATTCAGAGTGGCGAAATGGTAGCGCGTATGCACGGAATGCATAAGAACGCAGGTTCGAGTCCTGTCTCTGAGCGTAACTTTTTCCAATAAATCATCTTTTCTGTTAGTTTTTCCGCTCAGTCATTGCAAAACTGAATATTATAGTTGTTTTTTGTAGATTTACATACTCGCTGGAGTTCTTTGGGAATATTTTAATGGTCCTAATCTTTGCAATCATTTATTAACCTATATTAGAAACCTGGGACTGGCTCCGAATTCAGGTTCAAAATCCAAATCAAGAACTCAGCTCATGAACTTAGTTTTATAATTCTGGAACTGAACTTATTTTTAGAATCCAGGTTTCAAATTGAATTTTAGAACTAAATACCAAACCTGAATTAGAAAACTGAATTCAGTTCCAGAACTCAAGTTCCGAATTCAATTCCAGCATGCAGATTCTGAATTCCGAACCTGAATTTTGGAAATGAATTCTGAAACTGTTTTTAGAAATTAAATTATTAAACTGTATTCAGCCAGTAAATTCTGAAAGAGCCTTCAGAAATTAAATTATGATTAAAAAGTCAGTTCCAAAATTCTGGTACGCTGTCAAGATCTAAAATTTTGTCTGAGAATCCTGATCTACAATTCATACTTTGAATTTTGTTCCAGAACTCTGAAGTTGAATTCCTGAATTTGAAATCTGGGTGCGAATTCTGACCCTAAATTAAGACATGAAATTCATTTCCAAAATCTGCTCAAGCAACCAGTTCCAAAAATCTAGTTCCAGAATCTAGAATCTAGTTCCAGAGTCTTAACAGAGTTTTAACTTTTGAATCTGTATTCTGAAACTGAACTCTCAAATCTAATTCGGAAATTAAATTCTAAATCTTAAATCAGGTTCATAATTCAGGTGGATCAGAATCAAAATCAGAAGCGATCCAGTTGATCATCGGGACTTAGACTACCTCAAAACCATTGTCCGAATGTGCAAAGGGCAAGCAAGCGTAATGAGTGCTGCTCATTGTTTCCAAAAGTTTGAGGAAACCATATTTTTGAGTTATTTATGGTTGAGTTATTTTGAGTTATTTGAGTTATTTATCAGCCGAGAGGGCTGCAGCTGGTAAGAGCCACCCAAAGCGGCCGGATAGGGTAAAGGTTTCAGTATTTTATGTTGTTGTTTGTGGAATTTTGTTCCTCGAATTCCTTGAATAAGGTATTATTATTACATTAAATTGAACAATTGGTGCGTTTAAAGAACAAACAAAGAAGAAATAAGTGCTGTTTCACTAAGGTGATGCGAAATGTCCCAAGTCGCTTAATACCGTGGCGAAATTGAAAGAACTGGGCTGCCACATCCACCACGTTTACCGGATATGCCTCCCAGTGACTACTACCTATTCGCAGACCTCAACGCTGCAAAGAAGGAAGTCATCGCTAGAACAAACGCTTGTTTCGAGGTAAAAGAAAAATAGTTCTACAGAATAGGCATGGAAATGTTAGATTGTCTTGGACTGATTACGTGGCTCCTGAAGGAATAAATGATAATGAAAAAAATTTAGGATTTACCGAAACAATGTGTTTTTTTTTTGTTCTTAGCTAGTCCCTGGACTTCTCTGATTCGCATATATTTTCTGAGTATATTGTGTTCAAATTTTAAGTAACTGACACTTAATATTTCAAACAACCCTAAGGTGTTTATTTATTATTCCGTTCACAATTGATGTCTAACTTCGAGACATCATATTAAGTGGCGGTCGCATGGAATAGTGTGTCAATCTCTCCTTAACACACATGTCAGTAATACTTCGGCACCAATCAGACACTTACTCCTCATAAATGATACACTTGAACATATTCATTTCCATTCTGAAGCACAATACGAACCACTCCTGGACACAATATCTGTGTCGATGGCACAACCAAGAGTACAGTTTATCATTCGGGTTGTTGCAGACACAAAACCGTTTGTGTTAAGCAACTCACTCTTGCAACAGATACAAATGAACAGTTAAATAAAACTAGGTGATCCCATTAACAAAAAATGGCGCCTGTTGCTACGAATGGTTATTAACTACGACTTTTAGACTGATCTCTCGAATAGTAACCAAGAAACGAGTTCTTGCGTTGAACTCAAATTTAGAGTAAGAGTTGCTAATTATAATTGATGATTGATACTCAATTTTTGAAGTTTCTATGTATCATTTGATCCTATCTCCTATCCTACCTCTCCGTAGAACCGGCTGGGCTGCGAGCAACCTTAGGGAAGATCGGGTAACCAACCCCGGTGGGAACTTTGGTCGTAGGCTGACAAGGAATGGGGGGGGGGTTTGCTTCTGCAAGCCTGAGCGTTTGTTCTCCAGGTTAGGGGCGGCTCACAACAGCTTCTGTTCCCCATGTTAGGGGCGGCTGATCGACGTCCGAGTGCCAGTGAAGGACTCTAAGCTCAACTGTGCACTATGGTCCTCCGGAAATTTAGGGGGTTGGTGTCCGGCCCTGCGAGCCAGCCGTAAAAAAACTATTGCAACGGAAAATCAGCAAGAGAGTAATACGAATCGAGACCAATGGCAACGACCCCTGCGACGAAATAGGACTTGCGATTGGAAGATCGGTACGTGGAACTGCCGATCTCTCAACTTCATCGGGAGCACCCGCATACTCGCCGATCTACTGAAGGACCGCGGGTTCGGCATCGTAGCGCTGCAGGAGGTGTGTTGGACAGGATCTATGGTGCGAACGTTTAGAGGTGATCATTCCATCTACCAGAGCTGCGGCAATACACGCGAGCTGGGAACGGCTTTCATCGTGATGGGTGATATGCAGAGGCGCGTGATCGGTTGGTGGCCGATCGACGAAAGAATGTGCAGGTTGAGGATCAAGGGCCGTTTCTTCAACTTTAGCATAATCAACGTGCACAGCCCTCACTCCGGAAGCATTGATGATGACAAGGACGCATTTTACGCGCAGCTTGAACGTGAGTACGACTGTTGCCCAAGCCACGACGTTAAGATCATCATAGGAGATCTAAATGCTCAGGTAGGCCAAGAGGAGGAGTTCAGACCGACGATTGGAAGGTTCAGCGCCCACCAGCTGACAAACGAAAACTGCTTACGACTCATCGATTTTGCCGCCTCCAAGAACATGGCCATTTGTAGCACCTTCTTTCAACATAGCCTTCCTTATCGTTACACCTGGAGATCACCACAGCAGACGGAATCGCAAATCGACCACGTTCTGATTGATGGAAGGCACTTCTCCGACATTACCGACGTCAGAACCTATCGTGGCGCTAACGTCGACTCTGACCACTATCTGGTAATGGTGAAACTGCGCCCAAAACTCTCCGTCATCAACAATGCACGGTACCAACTACCGCCACGATAAAACATAGAGCGATTGAAGCAATCGGATGTCGCCTCAGCATACGCTCAGAATCTCGAGGCAGCGTTGCCAGACGAGGGCGAGCTCGATGTGGCTAGCCTATATGACTGCTGGAGTACAGTAAAAGTAGCCATAAACAACGCAGCCGAGTGCACCGTCGGGTACGTGGAACGGAGTCGACGGAACGAATGGTTCGACGAAGAGTGCAGAGTGATTTTGGTGGAGAAGAACGCAGCGCGGGCGGTAATGCTGCAGCATGGATCCCGGTAGAACGTGGAACGATACAAACAGAAGCGGAAAAAGCAGACCCGCATCTTTCGGGAGAAAAAACGCCACCTGGAAGAAGCGGATTGCGAGGAAATGGAACTGCTGTACCGCTCTCAAGAAACACGGAAATTCTACAAGAAGCTCAACAAATCCCGCAACGGCCCTGTGCCGCGAGCCGAAATGTGCAGGGATAAGGATGGGAGTCTCTTAACGGATGGACGTGAGGTGATTAAAAGGTGGAAGAAGCACTTCGATGAGCACCTGAACGGCGCGGAGAACGTAGGCATGGGGGTTCAAGGTGACGGGAGAAACGACTACGTCAGTGTCGCAGAAGACGGAAATGATCCAGCTCCCACATTAAGGGAAGTTAAGGATGCCATGCACCAGCTCAAAACCAACAAAGCAGCTGGTAAGGATGGCATCGCAGCTGAACTCATCAAGATGGGCCCAGAAAAGTTGGCCACGTGTTTGCATCGATTAATAGTCAGGATCTGGGAAACCGAACAGCTACCGAAGGAGTGGAAGGAAGGGGTAATTTGCCCCATTCACAAGAAAGGCGACCATTTGGAATGCGAGAACTTGAGAGCGCCTGAATGCCGTCCACAAAGTGTTATCCCATATCATCTTCCGTCGTCTATCACCTAAAACGAATGGATTTGTGGGAAGTTATCAAGCCGGCTTCGTCGACCGGCCGATCGACAACGGACCAGATCTTCACCGTGCGGCAAATCCTCCAAAAATGCCGTGAATACCAGGTCCCAACGCATCACCAGTTCATCGACTTCAAGGCAGCATACGATAGCATCGACCGCATAGAGGTATGGAAAATTATGGACGAGAACAGCTTTTCTGGGAAGTTGACTAGAATGATCAAAGCGCCGATGGACGGTGTGCAAAACTGCGTAAGGATCTCGGGTGAACTATCCAGTTCATTCGGATCTCACCGAGGACTGCGACAAGGTGACGGACTCTCATGCCTACTATTCAACATCGCCTTGGAAGGAGTAATGCGACGAGCCGGGCTCAACAGCCGGGGTATGATTTTCACGAAATCCAGTCAATTTGTGTGCTTTGCGGATGACATGGACATTATCGCGAGAAACTTTGTAACGGTGGCAGAGTTGTACACATGCCTGAAACGCGAAGCAGCAAAGGTTGGACTGGTGGTGAATGCGTCGAAAACAAAGTACATGCTAGTAGGCGGAACCGAGAGCGACAGGATTCGTCTAGGAAGTAATGTCACGATAGACGGGGATACCTTCGATGTAGTGGAAGAATTTGTTTATTTCGGATTCTTACTAACGGCTGACAACAATGTGAGTCGTGAAATACGAAGACGCATCATCAGTGGAAGTCGTGTCTACTTCGGGCTCCAGAAGAATCTGCCTTCATTCAGATTCACCCCCACACGAAATGTACCATGTACAAAACGCTTATAAGACCGGTGATCCTCTACGGACACGAAGCATGGATCATGCTCGAGGAGGACCTGCAAGCACTTGGAGTTTTCGAGCGACGCGTGCTAAGGATGATATTCGGCGGTGTGCAGGAGAACGGCGTGTGGCGGCGAAGAATGAACCACGAGCTCGCTTCACTTTACGGCGAACCCAGCATCCAGAAGGTGGCCAAAGCCGGAAGAATGCGATCGGCAGGGCATGTTGCAAGAATGCCGGACAACAACCCTGCTAAACTGGTGTTTGTTACGAATCCGTTTGGAACAAGAAGGCGAGGAGCGCAGCGGGCAAGATGGGTGGACCAGGTAGAACGTGATCTGGCGAGTATTGGGCGTGATCGAGGATGGAGAGAGGCAGCCACAAAACGAGTATTGTGGCGTACTATTGTTGATTATGTGTTATCTTAAATGTGATGTAGTGCAAATAAATGTATGTATGTATCATTTGAAAATGAGTAACTAGTACTCAAATTCAGAGTAACATTTTATAAGCGTGTTGGAAACAAGAATGACACTTCAGAAAAAAAAACAATCATCATTTGATTGCTCCAAATTTTAACCAATCGAAATCTAGAAAGCAAATACACCTAAGTCTGCATTTACGAACTAAACCGGGAGTTCGTAAATCGAATCAGGTCGTTTAAAAATTAACGTTATTTGGAGTCCACTTCATAAAAACAGTCTACGATATTTAGGATTTAGTTCGTAAAAAATCGAACGTTATTTTTTACGTTTTGTAAAAAAAGTGTGTACAATGAAGGTTGAAAAATATAAACATATTGATGTTTCGGAATGGATATGACGATTGTGTACCGGGAAATGATGTTTGAAATCGTTTCAAAACCTAAGATAGGAATTTTCAGATTACCGACATTGCTTGAAAACACTTTCAATAATAATATTTCTTGGAACGGATTTGATGAGTAGATATCAGAAAACGATGTTTGAAGTTAATTATAAATACAAGATGGCAATGAATAGAAAACCAGAAAATGGTATATGAGGTCCTTTCAAATTCCAAGGTATCAATTTCTGTTCAAGACATCCAAGAGGGGATGATAGAGTAGGGGGCCTTCAAATTCGAATATTAAAAATTTGGTCAAAACTTGTGAAATTTTGGGTGTAACTAGCTTATGACGTTTTTGTTTTAGCTGTACTTGCTCTGGTTTGAGTTTTAGCAAGGCGTCCTTTTCTGTCCTACACTGGTTTAGTGCTACCGTTGAAAACGGAAACGATATTAGAGTGTAATGTTTGCATGTGCCAAATATCGTCATCGTCTGTCAAGTGGTTATCTAAATGACTTCTACATAATATAAAACAAAACCAAAAAAAATGAACACGATCGTAGAGAATCCTGGCTTGTCCCTCAGGTGGAAAGCGAAACTGGTAGGAATCAACAATTTCATCGAGTCCTGTGTGGTCCCGTGAACGCAAGAAAGATGAGGGATTATTTCAAGCCCAATCCGAACCTTTAGAGAAAGGTTCAAATAGTTGAAATAAAGTGAAAATAGAAAGGGTCCGAGATGACTGCCTTGAGACAAACACATCATATTACCGAAATATTCAGCTCTTAATTCTTACGAACAAATCACGAGAGACATACAGGATCTAGTACAAAAACTCAGGCATATAACATACATCATACTAATAAAAGTTTACAAACATATCTACCTGAATTTTGGGTGATGTAATTCATGCTATTACTAGAAGTACTACTTCCTCGCCAAAATTGTTTTTCTTTTTTAAATATTCATTTGAGGTTTTATATTGCATCCTCCATTAAAAAATGGGTATGTTTTTGGCAATTATTTATTTGGGGTAGGCATCACAAATGAAAAAAATATATTACCAAACGACTAGTACAGTACCATACGTCACTGCAAATCATCAAGTTGCAAAACCATCAAGTAAATAAAACCAGATGGAAAATTCCCACATACGGTAAATCGTTCGCCTAAACAAAGCAATTTGCGCTATGGTAAAAACAGCAGCTCGAAGCAGCAGTCGCAATAATTCGCAATATCGGATTGAACCATCATCATCGACTACTGTGCCGTTTCGTTATAGCGGCTTGAGAGTACCGTTGATACTCATCTCGGTCGACTTCTGGGTTGGTTTCGTCGTCAAGTACCCAATTGCTGCGCGAACATATGGGAAAATGGAGTTATCAATCGGTGTCGATCTTTATTCATTCATTGATGACAGCCGCTGCGTGCGACGGCCGAGTTTCTTTCGATCGAGTGGCGGCCACCCGTTGCGGGTTGATATTTCAACATATCGGTCGCGATCGCCACTCAACGGCCATCCAAATATCGGCAGCAATTCACAGTCCTGGTCGTCCGAGTGATCGTTTCAACACACATACCCTCTCAGACTAGCTGATGGAACCTGGTGCAACGCGTCGATATCCAGATTGCTCTTCTAGGCGAATTGGCCGTAATTGAATTAAGCAGATGTCGTTGTCGAAAGTGGCGGCAATGCAATCGTGCAAAATAGCAATAAAAAACAGCGAGTGGTATAAAATTGGTTAAGAGCCCCCCTGCAAGTAGTGAAGTGCACCGTCGAAAAACGGTAAAATTTTTTGTTTCATTAATTTGATGGAAGTTACCAATTTGCAACTAGAAGATGGTCATTGAGATGTAAAGATGTGCATTTTTGGTTGGTAAACCAAATGATTTCAAGGCCGACAAAATTTCTGTATAGAAACGAAGCGAAATTCCAATTTGGAGACGTCTTTCATTTTCTTTCAAACCGTCCAAGGGATAAATATTCTTTTCGAGCGCATTTTACGTAATGACTTTCTTATTCAAAGCACGACAAAATAAATCACTTTTAATGTGAGACCCCAGCGGATCATCACCTCGTGAAAAGAAAAAACCACAGTTAGTTCAGTTTCGTATCGTGTGAAAAAGTGTATATGCTTATGATGCTGCAGTTATGTTATGCAGTATACATTCCTACTTAATTCTATGATGAAAATATCTTGAATAGAAGCATCATAACAAGTCACTTGAGTTATGAAGCTTTTCTCCATTCATCATTTGTTCCCGCAGTCCAAATGTGAGATTTGAAAATTTATGAACGCCTAAGTGTATTCTTAGGTGTCAGTTGCATACATCAAACAATTGAACTAATGTTAGTAACAGTTCAATGAAATGATACCCCTAGACTAGGTTCCATTGAAGTACATTATGATGCACTGTCCATGTCACACATTTTAATTTTTGTTTATTAAATTCGTTCTGGCCTTCTTTTAGCTTCTCCGATTAGCTTCCCGATAGTTTCGGAACCGAAATTCGAAAATCGGTGTAGCCGAAATCAGTTAAATTCACCGAAGGGATTGTTTACCGTTTCATTTGATTCGAAATTTTTGAAAATCAGTGTTGCCATCTTTGGGAAATCGTAGTGCGTCTCAAATTAAAATTTTGAATTCATTCCAGGATCGAAAACCGAACACCGGTAAAATTTAAAAATAAGTTTATTTATACCGTTTTCGTTTATTGATCAGAGCAGCCCGAGAGCTGACCCAGAGCCGCCCAAACATTTTTTTTATATGTTAAATCGGACTCCAATCGCGTAGTTTCGCTCTGAAAATTTTCTCAGGTCGCACTACGCATCCATGCGAGTTTGTTTTTTTTAATGAAATGTTGTTTAGGGCGCGTAGCACGTGTTCGTTTTACTTTGAGTCAGAGTCGCCCGCGCGTAGGTTCAAAAACGAAAACGGTATTAGTTATCGACTATAAAATTCTGCAAACCCGATTAACCCGATTTATTTATGTGAAATTGATATTTTTCCACTAATCATGCTGTATCTCCTGAACCGGAAGTCGGACCTGATTAAAAAAAATATTTTTATGACATTTTATGACCTGTCATTTGAAAATAAGGAAGGAAATAGGTTCAGCCATGTACGAGAAAATTAGTTTCTTTATTTTAATTTCATTACACATACCATACTGTAGTTCCGGAACCAGAAATCGGATCCAAATGAAATTCAGGAATCTTGTATGGGAGCATGGGACTTTTCATATGAATCTAAGTTTGTAGATGGGACTTTTATTTGAATCTAAGTTAAGTAGTCTGTAGGAAAATTCAGAAGATTGATGCAGGTGACTCAAACTCCTTTTCACTTTCTCAAAAATGTCAATATCTTCGTTAAAAATAGTCGAATTTCAACAATCTATGGCTTGTTTAAAAGGTATTATAACGAGGTATCTAAATTTTGGAATCTACTTCAGTTTCGAGGTGAATTGAGACAGATATTGTCAAAGAACAGAATGTTTAGACCTAAAACTCAAAAAGTGAACAACGGATCAAAGAACAAAAATAATAGAGTTATGACTGATAAAAATATCTTTCATTTGCAACTTATCCGATTAAAATCGGTCAGTTTTCTTTGAAATCTTGCTTAGTTCGTCGAGCTTAATCGACTGGTATGTGACACTCGGTCCTCCCACTTTGAGCGAATTCTATACCTATTTTTTTATATAAAAAACCTTTTTCAATCCACCTAGTGGTGTAGTGATGCCTTTCTCATATTACCTATTTTTCAAAAACATCACTAGAAGATTCTGTACAAATATTTTTTTTAAACTTAAATAAAATTAAAAACTTTCTCTGGCATAAGCTACCATCATCTTTTCAGTTTGTAAACAGTTATGTCAAGTTAATAAAGATTCAAATATGGCAACCCTGCATGCTATACAAAATTGAACAAAGCACGCTGTGTGCTGGTGGTGGCGTTTTCTTCTTCTTCCGTTCCAGCACGTACCGATGCGTACCGATTTTGCATGAGTTTGAATGACAGTTCTGATACTCATTGGCTTATAATTTCGAAACCGGAAGTCGGATCTGGATGAAATTGCACAGTATCTTTTAAGACAACGAGAGCTTTTATTTGAAATTTGATTTGTGAAAATTGGTTTAACTGTTGCTGAGGAGTCGTAGTGACTTCCGGTTTTGGAACTTTTCTTCATTATTATCGATGCTTCCGGAAGCGGAAACCGGGAACTAGTAGTCCCAAAGTAGGTTTATATACCCACTAACTAACAAGATCAGCCTACTAGATGAATTTAGCAGTAAGTTTTATAAAAATGTGCACCTCGTTTCGCCATCGCTTGTGAAAAAATACTCATCAAATTGAAAATTTTCACTAATCGCTCCTAAAACCGAAACCGGAAGTCGGATTTGGATCAACTTTTCGAAGACTTTTTAAAGAACTTTAAGACTTTTCATTTGCATCTTAGTTTGAGTCGAATGGTATATGACATTCGGCCCTCCGGACTTGGTTCAAAAGTCGGTTTTCACCGTGCATGCGAATGAGAATGGCAAAAAAGGTTACACTAAACTAGTAACCTTTATTATATACAAAATATTGTCGTTCTACAACTTTTTTTTTATTTTTACGTCAATTGATGGATTCTGGAATAGAATATTTTCATTCATTAGTCCCAAAACAGATAGATGGCATCACTTCAATCTTTAAAATGTCATCTGTCGAAATTTCATAACATTCGGTTCTTTAGTGTGTTGGTTATTGTCATGTGATTCAGTGACGGTAATTTTGGAAAATTAGAAAAAAACGAGTCTCACGTGTTTGATGAATTTAACCCTAGAACGCACATTCGGATAAATTCAAACCCCAGCAAAATGAAGGTAAAATGGGAATTTTGATATTATACAGGAAATTTGTTTCACAAAAAAAAATGAAATATTTCATAGTAAATTTGACCAAACTCAAATATTTTATTAGATGTTTTTCTGCAAAAGGTTTTCGAAAGAAACTGTACGGTTTATTCGTAAATACATTAAAATTTAGTAACTTTAGAGTGATTTCTATTCTGGGGTGCTAATGTACCCCTCCAATAGACGTGAACCGTTAGTATCTTTTGTCTGAGAACAAGCCTCTAGATGACCCAATACCATTGAGTGTTTGATTAACAGCTGATTTATTGAAGGAAAAAAGATACAGCAGCCTATTCAAGCAACGATGAAATTGAATTATTTGCGGTACGAATTGGTCCACCATCCCCCGTATCCTCCAGATCTGGCCCCTAGCGACTATTATATATTTCCAAACCTGTAAAGGTTTCTCCAGGAAAATGAGTTTTCGTCGAATGCTGAATACTAAGAAATAAAAAAGTTTTCACGGTAAAAAATCGACTTTTTCTTGGTTAGGTCCGGAATTTCTCATTTCATCCCGTCCAAATGGGACTGTAGACGATCAAAAGTTCATTCAATCTTTATGTAAAAAAAAAATCGAAATTTGGAATAAAAAGTTATATTTTCTTTGTCAGACCGGGACACTGAAGTGAAGTGTATTACAGTAACATTACACAACAGTATAGAAAATCCGTCTACGTTGCATCATGACCGTGCAAAATCACCCGCAGGACGTTGTTTCACTGTATCATTTTGAAAAGCTTTCGGAATCAAACAGGAACGAGATTGATATGTTTACGTTTTGTCTTTGACTCATCAGTGCTTAGCAGTTCAAATTGAACTGCTTTATGCAAAACTCGGCAGTTCAATTTGAACCGCTAAGCAGACGTAAAGTTGCTGCTATTTACAGAACACTTGTTTTCTTTGCATCGAAATGCAATGTCTATACTGACGTGCCGAACGAAAACGTGTTTTCGACTTTTTTTTGGCTGATGCAGGTTTGGTCATTCAGACCAAACCATGAATGATGACCAGAAGTTATCGAAAAAGTACATGGTATACCAGGCCATTTGAAGTCGAGGTGCAAAGAAAAAAGTCTTTATAACCTTACAGATACGATTAATCAACCAGTTTACACCAACAGCACACATGTTTTGTGTTGTTTTGGTCTGATTTGGCGTCTTGTCATTGTACCAAAGGTTTATAATTCCCCGAACACTCCTCGTTCAAAAAGAAAAAAAGAAACATATTGGGCCATTGTGAAGCGAAGCCTGATAAATCTAAAGGACTGGCAAGTAATGAGCAAAATTTAGCTGAAAGGGTACCAGTTAGATAACTTAGAATACTGCACATAACTTAAAGGTTGGAATCAAACGTAAAGTCAGAGCAAATGGATATGGCTAGTCCGAATAATAAAGCAAATGGTCATCTTTTGAAGTAATTTAGTCCTAAGTGCTGCTTGGTTAGTGCATATAACATCGATGCGCCAAGTCTGGGGAGTAGGACGGGTTGAACAAAATTGGTCTTGTCGAGCATTCTTGTCGTTTTTTGATCAATGCATCATACAATTTCATCATTTGCTGTCAGCAGCAATAACTATTAACAGTTTTACAATCGTAACTATCAGTTTGAAAAGAAACGTGGCTGCCTGCAATACTTTTTATTGTATTTAGAAAAAACACGATCGATTGTTCGGGCTAAACACTAAACGAAACAGATCCTAATTAAATTTAGATGATTTTTCTCCTTTGTCGCTCTAAATGACAATTTAAAATTTTAAACACATTTCACGAAACCGGACGTCGGATTGGGAAGAAATTTATTAGCAGTCTAATAAGACCATTCATTAGCAATCATAAGACTTTTCATTGGAGTCTAAGTGTGTGAACATCAGATATGCCACCTCTAAGAAAATTAAGTGAGTTCTGGTTTGAAGTTTTTGATCGCTGTTTCCGGTACATCCGGAACCGAGAACTGGGAGTGCACTTCTCCAGAAATTGGTTCCCCCATCTCACAGGAACATGAAATCTTTTACATTTTTTTGTACATATCACTCCGTACTCCAGAACCGCAAGTCGGATCATTAGCGTTCTAGAGAAAACGATGATCTTTCATCTAAATCTTAATGGAAATCATTGTGAGAAGCAGCCCACTTACCCCCGAAAAACTAGTGCATATTTTTGTTGCATACGCACACAGACTCGATGAACTGATTTGAATAGGATATACGACACTCCGATCTTCGGACCTCGGTTTAAATGTCAGTTTTCACGGTGATTGCATTACCTTCAAACAACCAGAGGAACGTGCCACTTAGATCAATTTGTCCTGATTCTCACACTGTCTCCTAAATTCAGTTTATGTGAGATTTGATCAATGTCATTTATACTACAAGACTCCGTTGTGTGTTCGTACTGATAGTCTTTTCATAATCCAGCAGATTACATTGGTGGCGATGTCTTCGGAGCCAATTTATTTGATTTGGATCTAAGAAATATCATAGCACAAATTATATGAAAAATATACGGAGCTTTTGTAATAACTACAAGACAATCCGAATCAACCCAACTAGAACACATAGTGATGGTCAGAGCTTGAAACTGTCAGACATTCTTAATGAAATAATGGAGTTCAACTGTCTCATATTCGTATTTTACTGTCTAATTCGTATATGATTGCCTACAAAATAAACGAAGAGAGACGAAATTTTTTCGTCTCTCATTGCAACAAAAAAGAGTATCAATGCCAACGTCACTCGTTTCCCTACGACAAGGCTAATCTAAAATAACGTCTGCAGCGAGAATCAGTAAAATTTCAATTCTCATTCTTCCATCGATATAATGAAAATCGGTGACGTTTGTATATAAAGAGTGTATGATTGATCGAAGTAATTCCATTCAGAACTTCTTTGGAAACCAAAACTACTATAGATGCGAGCACACTGACAGGTAAAAATCATTATGAATCGTTTTTTGTCAATATCGGTTCTCGAAGCTTCGGTTTAATATCGACACTGCACTGCATATGGTTTTCATTGAAAACAGAAAATGACTGAAAGAGGGTAAATGAAAGAAAGAATACAATTATGAAACTACTATTCCGCTTTTGTCGTGAACATGGATCTCGTTCTCATAATTTTCAAGCGAAGCTGTGAGTGCCATTTCTTCGTCATTTTCGTTTATTATGAGTCAATGTAGATAACTTTTATTATTTCTGGTGATTATTGTACTTTATATAAAACAAATGCGTCGAACAAATGAATGCCTAAGCAACGTGAATTATAACTTCAATGTCACCCAAAAAGCATAAGAACCGAAGCCTGTGCGACTTACCGATAGTGGCGAAATAAATTTTTTGTTACGTTTGTGTCAAGTTGTAGTTTTTTGATATTTCTTGCAATTGAGAAATTTTTACTCAATATTGAAATCGATCTTGTTTCAATTCATTATCTCTACTCAAAATTTGTATACTATTTGATAATAATGGTGAAGTTAAGCATTGCGCTTTTCGAAAACATGAGCGCCACAAACATTTTGAGTTTTTAAATGTCGAACTGTAATTTCTTTTTATACTTTGTTGCCATCATATACAATTTGGAGGGCTTAAAAAGTCGAAACGTATTTATATAGCATTTCATTGGTTGTTGATATTATTTTTGTTATTATTAAAATTTAATCAGTTGACCAAATTCAATGCCCAAAAATGCTTTTTTTGTAAGCTATCGAATATTTTATTCATTGGTCATAATGGTGCATACTTTTTTCGAGTATACACTACTATGACAATGCATAGTATTATTCTTTCTGGTAGAGAACATATATAGTCCATATCATAAAAAAAGCAAGTTTTTCCGTACATCCGGAGATGGCATTTCACCAGAGTGATACACGCTGGCGTCAGATTCTTGTCCACACCGAGGATGCAAAAAACGAAGCATCGCACAAAGAGGAAAGCGCACTTCTTCTCAGTGTCGAATAGGCAGCATTTGAGTGTGTGCTTGTGGTTAAAGCAGCTGGCGCGAGTGAAACACATTCTCTTCGCATGAATCGCTCACACGCGCTCTCATCTAAATACACCTAAGTGACCACTGGCGCGTGATGGTGAGCGAACACTTCTGTGAACTTCAATTAATAGAGAGTAGATCTGGCCTTGCTATGAAAAATTTGCAAGAAAAACCGAAAATTTTACGATAAATTGTTTTATTTTGCTGATTTAGCGTGTCCACGCTTTTTCTACGCAAACCATACACCAGAGTGCTCCCCGGCGTGTACACCTCTGCGAAAGTATCTGCGTCCACCTCAGAGAATTTATTAGCTAATGCTCTAGCACTTAGGTGCGATTCAGTGGAGAAGGTAAAAGGAAATAAACAAACGCACTCATGATGCGTGCACACTTTATACAACAGTGGTGTATATATGTGAAAGAGAAGAGCTTTCGTTGAAGCTGTCAGTGCGAGGGGAGAAATTTTGCTTGCACTTCGTCACACAGACGAGATGGACATCTCTGCGTACATCAATGTGATTTTCTCAAAACATATTATCAACACATGTTATAAATATACATGACTAGCGTTAGCGTTGAAGTTTTAGATTAGGATAATGATAAGATAAGATAAGATGATTGTTATGTATAATTTGGATGTATGTAATCTTTTGATACAAAAGATGAGAAGGTTTTACGCCTGTTGGAGAAGAAGAATGAAAGAATCTCCGCTCCAGGGGGCTTTTCTTTCACTCCTAAATAAATAAAACATCGTGAACTCAAATTATGATTAATTGCACTATCTGTTTGTGACTGAAATCCTTGTAGGAATCATACCTGAAGTTAGCAAGTCAATTGCCACAATCGAAAAAATATCTGCATGGCTTATTAGAAATCTGAAGATTTGTCAGTATTTAGGTTTTTACTACATTTGAATGAAGTTGCAAACTTTTGAAATTATTTTTTGTACTGCTTTCATTGCTCTTTTATTCGAGCATTTCGCGTGCACTGTCTTCTAAAACCGGCATGCAGACATTTAAAAATTTATCCAATAATCTGAAGAAGTAAAACTACTTAATGGGCTCTGAATATTTCTCGCACATAAAAATATGTGCATGTCTAAAAACCACCTTGGTACGTCCAAAATGATGATGTACCGTCAGCACAAAACGGCTATTCATAATCGAACCCCATAATGACCTAAAATTGTTTTAGAATGTAAATTACTATTTTGCCTCATTAGACTAATTTCAATTCAGTATGTATTTTGCTTCATCCTCAATCCCTAATGAAGTAAACTTGGCATCCTAAATAGCCCATTTTACGATAGTTATGAGGCTCGATTAGTACAAATATTCACTAGATATAAATAGTTTGATTTATTGTTCGACTTTCACGGTAGAATTACGTCGATGTAATGTAAATAATCTATCAACTTTGCATAACTCATTAGATCCCCCGGTAATTAGCGTATTTCATCGGAATTTTTTACTTGCTTCACAGCATTTTCCCACAGCCGTTGTGAAGATCTCGGGATCGTATCTCGTTATTTTAAACTACCGTTTATAACCTGCAGATAGTAGCACGAATACGTATACGAGTTGTTCTAAGATTCACATTCCAGGGCAATGGAATCATTACGAGAGCAAGCTTTCGTCGCTTCTGTTGCATGATGGGAAACCACACTTCGCTGCTTTCATTTTTATCTCTGCTCTGCCGCGGTGGGTTGTGTGGAAATGTTCGAAGCCATTGACTGGGGCAACTCCACCACGTAGATGCTTGCGATGCATAAATTACAGTAATTATCGTTATTATAAAACAAAATATTTCAATCGCACAGAATGTTCGAATGTTTTTTTTCGGTCGGCTTGGGATGATTGGTATCAGCGATGCAATCGAATCGTCAGAAGCGCTACCGGATGAAATCAATTACGTCGGCAGATAAAGTAATTACAGTGTGTGTGTGTGATGCCAATTTGATTATGTGAATACCAAAATGAAAGTGCACGGTCAATGGCACTCCGCGGTGACCTTCGATTTGAACGTCTCGTGAAACCGTATGTGAAACGTGCCATGCCCAAACAAATCATTACGAAAAGAAATGGGAACAAAAAGAAATAAACGAGCAAAGCAAGTGACTCACCTCTTGAGAAAATCGGAATACTCGGCCTGCCGGATAAGGCCGGTACGCATCATGATCGTCTGGAAGCATTGTCGTTCGACGGCCCAAAGCTTGCAGTCGGTAGCCGCAGTGATGGTTGCCGTTCGTTGGCAGTGATACAGGATGGCCAGTTCCCCGAGCACCTTGGCCCCGGACAGCGTCGATAGGTATTTGCCTTCGCGGGAAACTTCGACGCGGCCCTCTGGAAATGATAGAAAAAAAAACGAAAAAATGGTTTGTCAGAATAGATTCCTCAATTGTGATCTGCGTGAAATATTAAATATTGCGGTTAAAATATATCACGTTTAAAGTTTGAAATTTTATTTGACGCAATTTGAAAAGTTTTGTTTTATTCTTCGTATTTCAGTACTTTTCATAGATTTGTTGTTTCTGTTCATCTAGAGAAAATTGATTTTCAGTATCTTGGAAACTTTAACTTAATAATTTGTTTTTATTTTCCATCTCATGAGATTCGGGTACACATCACGTTACTTGGTAATTTAGAGATAAAAAATAATCCCTAACGTTTGCGTTAAAAAAATGGACTTTTTTCGGATGGTGATAAAAAAAGTTAAGATAGCTAAGACGAAAAGCTTGTGTTATTTGAACTGATTTGAACCGAGAGCTTTTTTGACGAAAATCCGTCATACTTTACTATGGGTTGCACTGCTTAAAAGTGTGTTTTCGAAACCACCATTATAATCAATCGTTTCCACAAATTGCTATTGTTTAATTGTGTGTTAGGATCTGGTGATAAGTCGTACTTTAGTCTATGTACAAATCGGTAACTCCCAAATGCTTGAACACCTAAAAAAACGTCAAACTGCAAAATTTTATCCAAATAGGAGCATAGCACAATGGCAAAAACCAAAAGAAAATCTATCTTTACGTTTCGTCTTAGACTCGTCAGTGCAGAGCAGTTTAAATTGAACTGATTACTGCTAACTTAAACAGCTCAATTTGAATCGCTAAGCAGACGTACAGTTATTGCTAACAGATCGGCTGAAAAGTTCGTATCGTTTCTTTGAGAGGGCGCCACTAAAATTAAATCCATACTATTTTCAGTTAGTACCAACCTTCAAAAGATACGTGTATAAATTTGACAGCTGTCTGATTATTAGTTTGTGAGATATTGCATTTTGAGTGAAGCTACTTTTGTTATTGTGAAAAAAAAGGAAAAAAAGGAATTTCGTGTGTTGATGAAACACTACTTTTTGATGAAAAAAATTGCCGCCGATACCAAAAAATGGCTTGATGAGTGTTATCCAGACTCTGCACCGGGCGAAGCAACAATTCGTAAGTGGTTTGCAAAATTTCGTACTGGTCATATGAGCACCGAAGACGATGAACGCAGTGGACGTCCAAAAGAGGCTGTTACCGATGATAACGTGAAAAAAAATCCACAAAATGATTTTCAATGACCGTAAAGTGAAGTTGATCGAGATAGCTGACACCCTAAAGATATCAAAGGAGCGTGTTGGACATATTATTCACGAATATTTGGATATGAGAAAGCTTTGTGCAAAATGGGTGCCGCGTGAGCTCACAATCGATCAAAAACAACAACGAATTGATGATTCTGAGCAGTGTTTGGAGCTGTTATATCGAAATAAAACCGATTTTTTTCGTCGATATATAACAATGGACGAAACATGGCTCCATCACTTCACTCCGGAGTCCAATCCACAATCAGCTGAGTGGACTGCACGCGATGAACCGAACCCAAAGCGTGGAAAGACTCAACAATCGGCCGGTAAGATTATTGCGTCTGTATTTTGGGATTCGCATGGTACAATTTTCATCGACTACCTTGAAAAGGGAAAAACCATCAACAGTGACTATTATATAGCGTTATTAGAGCGTTTGAAGGACGAAATTTAAAAAAAACGGCCTCATTTGAAGAAGAAAAAAGTTTTGTTTCATCAAGACAATGCACCGTGTCACAAGTCGATGAAAACCATGCTGAAATTGAACGAATTGGGCTTCGAATCGCTTCCTCATACACCGTATTCTCCAGATTTGGCCCCCAGTTACTTTTTCCTGTTCTCAGACCTCAAGAGAATGCTCGCTGGTAAAAAATTTAGAAGCAATGAAGAGGTAATCGCTGAAACTGAGGCCTATTTTGAGGCAAAGGACAAATCGTACTACAAAAATGGTATCGAAAAGTTGGAAGATCGCTATAATCTCTGTATCGCCTCTGATGGCAATTATGTTGAATAATAAAAACGAATTTTAGCAAAAAAATGTGTGTTTCTATTAAACGATACGAACTTTTCAGCCGAACTGTTATTTGCAACACACTAGTAATAAGCACCGAAGTGCTAAGTTTTTCCTGGCGTGCCGAACGAACTGCTCTGCACTGACGAGTCTAAGACGAAACGAAAAGATAGTGAAATTGGTTATGTGCCCTAGCACAAATTAAGGTTAACCCCTAAATGACAAAAGAAAATGTTTCCTATTCATATGAAAAATTAACGATATTATATTCTCCAAAAATTCAAGAAAAAAGATAGTTCGAAATCTGAATATTTTTAGTAGGAAATAAACACTTCAGAATGTTTTGACGATAGAGTGTTGTGAGACTTTTGTATTCTTTCCATATAAAGCGGGTAACGTTAAGACAATGTTTCCTATCTAGTGATTCAAATGGGTAGGAAACGATTGTAACTGTTCACTAGTAATTGATTTTTTAGCATTTTCTCTTTACTTTTCGATCTATATGCACCTTGCGCATTTATGCAGTTTTGCTATATTGTTCACGAGGTCGAAAATGAAAATCATGCTTTAAACCTAAGTAAATGAAAATCTTGCCAATATAGTCTGAACTTCAGACATAACGATTGTGCCGGCAATTTGAATTAAATTCAAAATATAGAATGAATGAATTTGAGTAATTTTGAAAGACCAAAAGAGCTTGATTTAGAAGACTTTCGACTGGATTCTCTTACATTTTTTGTCGTGATCGGATTTTCAATGATTAGTGAATTAAAACGAATATTTTTGTTTCAACACCCAACGTTTCAATGCTATTGATTGGCGTCTTATTCAGGGGAACTGTTCTTAAAAGTTAGACGTTAAAAAGTGAATATAAATTTCTAGTTACAAAGGACTTATAAAAACAGATTATCGTTCCTCATCAAAAACACTCATATGGGAGCTGGTCACTTCGCCGAAAGCCATTTCACCGAAAGTCGTTTCGCCGAATAGGTCATTTCGCCGAAAGGGATATTTCACCGAAAGGGATATTTCGAATACATTATATTATTATTTTTTGTGTTATTATGCCTCCTATATAACTGATGTGGCCGCCGAACCGGCGTCGGATGCAGCGGCCTCTTGCATACAAACCTGTAACCGCCTCGATTGACCGGTCTACTCAAACCTAGGTTTCTTTGCTTTAGTTAGGTCCGAACGAGCGGAAGCGAATAGCACACGAATTAAATCGATGTGGCGTAGCCGCATTAGAAATTTTTTAACTTAGTTAACGGAAAATACCACATATATTTGCTTGGTAGATACACCTATGCAAGTACTTTGATGTTTAGTGGCTAATAGTCAACAAGTTTCCTTGGGAACTCCGCTCTGAAGTGCATGAATCAATCTTTATTCAAGAGTACAAGAATCAATATTTATTCAAGAAGTACAATTGTAGGTCAACAAAACGGGCGTTAACCTTTAACATTAATTTGTTTTTATTTTAAATCGATTCCAATTATAATATTAAGACAATTGCAGAAATCGGCGAAATGACCCTTTCGGCGAAACGGCTTCCGGCGAAATGGCTCTCGGCGAAACGACTCTGACCCACTCATATATGTGTAGATAGTCAAAAATACGAAAAATAATTTCTTACAATTATAGATAAACTTAAAGACCCTCATAATGGCATTCCTTCCAATAGCTAGAACCTTTTTGAAGCAGTTATCAGCTCAATGGCCAATTGTCTCAGGTTTTGTATCATTTGATGGATAATTTATCATCCGCCACAAATGATACAATCACTGTCCTGCAGTGGAATTGTCGAAGCATCATGCCAAAACTTGATTCATTTAAGGTTTTGTTGCATAGTCAAAAATGTGATGTATTTGCTTTGTGTGAAACATGGCTTACATCAAACATAGCCTTAAATTTTAATGACTTTAACATTATACGTCTCGATAGAGACTCTCCGTATGGTGGAATATAACTTCCACTTGAAGAATATAACTTCCTCGTTTGTTCGATTCTGGAGGCCGCAGAACAATCCCAAACTAAACGCTTTCCTGGGCCAACGACTAACAGAAGGCCTCCCAACCCCTGGTGGGACAAAGAGTGCTCAGAGGCTAAACTCGCAAAACAAAATGCTTGCAAGACGTTTCTAAAACGGGGAGGAGGAACTCCTCAGAATTTTGAAAAACTTATGGTGTTAGAAACCAAGTACAAGAGCATACTTCGAGCCAAAAAATGTAGCTATTGGAGACATTTTGTAGAAGGTTTGTCAAGAGAAACCTCAATGAGCACTCTTTGGAACACGGCCAGACGAATGAGGAATCGTAACGTGGGCAATGAGAGTGATGAATACTCGAACCGATGGATATTTGACTTTGCTAGGAAAGTTTGGCCAGATTCTGTTCCTGCGCAGAGCATTATACGGAAATCTCCTCCAAATAATGGTTTTATTAATAACCCATTTTCAATGATGGAATTTTCTATAGCACTCTTGTCTTGTAACAATAACGCTCCTGGGTTGGACAGAATTAAATTCAACTTGGTGAAGAATCTGCCCGACCTCGCAAAAAGACGTTTGTTGGAATTGTTCAACAAGTTTCTTGAGCAAAATATTGTTCCACCTGACTGGAGACAAGTAAAAGTTATCGCCATTCAAAAGCCGGGGAAACCAGCTTCCAATCACAACTCATATAGACCCATTGCGATGTTGTCCTGCATCAGAAAATTGTTCGAAAAAATTATTCTGCGACGTCTCGATACTTGGGTCGAGACGAACGGTTTGTTGTCAGATACTCAGTTTGGCTTCCGTAGAAATAAAGGGACGAATGATTGCCTTGCATTACTTTCGTCTGACATCCAAATTGCCTTCGCTCAAAAACAACAAATGGCATCTGTATTTTTAGACATTAAAGGAGCATTTGATTCAGTTTCCATTGATGTTATTTTAAACAAGCTCCACCAACATGGACTCCCAGCGGTTATAAAAAATTATTTGCATAACCTTTTGTCAGAGAAACGCATGCATTTTTCACATGGCGATTTGGCAACATTCAGAATTAGCTACATGGGTCTCCCGCAAGGCTCATGCCTCAGTCCGCTTCTCTATAATTTTTACGTGAATGACATTGACAGCTGTCTTGTAACCCCATGTACACTAAGACAATTGGCAGATGATGGCGTGGTTTCAGTTACTGGACCCAAAGCTATTGATCTGCATAAACCATTGCAAGATACCTTAGATAACTTGTCCGTTTGGGCTGTTCATCTTGGTATCGAATTCTCTGCGGAGAAAACAGAGTTAGTCGTCTTTTCAAGAAAGCATGATCCCGCGCAGCTTCAGCTCCATATGATGGGAAGAATGATCCAACAGGTTTTAACTTTTAAATACCTCGGGGTGTGGTTCGATTCCAAATGCACGTGGGGAGGACACATTAGGTATCTGATAACGAAATGCCAACAGAGAGTAAATTTTCTTCGAACAATAACAGGATCTTGGTGGGGTGCTCATCCGCAAGATCTAATAAAATTGTATCAAACAACGATACTTTCAGTGATGGAATATGGATGCGTTTGTTTTCGTTCCGCTGCAAACTCTCATATTATCAAACTTGAGCGAATTCAGTACCGTTGTTTGCGAATTGCCTTAGGCTGCATGCATTCGACAATAAAATGAGTCTTGAAGTTCTGGCGGGAGTTCTTCCATTAAAAGATCGATTTTGGGAGCTTTCATCACGCCTGCTAATAAGATGTGAGGTGCTTAATCCCATGGTAATTAATAATTTCGAACGACTAGTCGAGCTTCGATCTCAAACAAAATTCATGACAGTATATTTTAATCACATGTCACAGGAAATCAACCCATCAAGATATATTCCTATCGTGTCAGCATCCTAAGTGCCCCTGACTCAACTTTATTTTTCGATACATCCATGCAGCGCGAAGTGCGTGGAATCCCGGATCATCTACGCTCGGCGGAAATCCCAAAAATATTTTCAAGTAAGTTCAGGCATATTGACTCTGAGAAAATGTTTTACACGGATGGATCGCGAATTGAAGAAACGACAGGGTTTGGTATGTTCAACAATAATGTTTCGGCCTCATTTAGGCTTCAAGAACCTGCATCTGTTTATATAGCAGAGCTAGCAGCAGTTCATTATAGTTTGAGTGTAATCGTTACATTATCTCCAAACCATTATTTCCTCTTCTCAGATAGTCTGAGTGCAATTGAAGCCATTCGCTCAAACGCTGCTGGCAAAAATGAACATTTTTTCTTGGGCAAAATAAAACAGTGCCTGAACGTCATATTGAATAATAATTATCAAATCACAAAAGTTGTGAATTCTGGCTGTGCGATTGATCAAGGTAGGTGTGCTCCATTAATCTTGTCGACAATTTGGCCAGTGCCGGTT
This sequence comes from Malaya genurostris, assembly GCF_030247185.1. Taxonomy (NCBI): domain Eukaryota; kingdom Metazoa; phylum Arthropoda; class Insecta; order Diptera; family Culicidae; genus Malaya; species Malaya genurostris. The sequence continues at coordinate 210,196,338 of NC_080571.1, read as the reverse complement.
GCCGTGCTTTGGTCATTGGTTTGCAGTTCGGCGATTTTCTCTAACAATAAATATTAGTTTAATTAGTTGGTTTTTTTTCCCTCCTGGGGTTTTTTTACCATATTTGGTGTGCATTTCATTCAGTTTTTTTTATTGTTGTAATCAAATATATCGTCATCTGTGTTTATTGTGTGCTTGCGTCTAGATTGCTGATCATTGTAATGGATCAGGATGGTATGGCTGATGAAATGTCCTGTGGAATTTGTCATCAGCCTGAGACCGACAAGAATGATCTTTCGACATGTTTGTACTGTTTTACGTCTGTTCATCTTAAATGTCGGGGTATAGTGGGTGTAGCGGCTCGACGAGCCAAACAAAACCCCTATTTTTGTTCAGTCAAGTGTACTGACATTTACAAACGTATCACTGATATGCATAAAAATGAAAAATCGTTTATCTCATCAATGAGCAATAAACTTAATGCTACTGTCTCTGCCGCGGTGGCTGAGCAGATGCAACAAGTTCGGGATGAAGTTAGGGTTATTACTAGTGCTGTGGAGTCTTCGCAGAATTTCTTGTCTGAGAAGTTCGATTCAATAGTTTCGGATTTCAAGGACTTGAAGTCTGAGAATGAGCGTCTACAACTAGAAATCGATACATTGAAGCTTTCACTATCTTCGCTGACTGCTACTGTTAATAAAATTGAAAATTATTATGCTAAGGAAAACAAAAAAACAGTAGCTAATAACGCGATGATATTCGGCTTGCCCTCACTTCCCAATGAAAATGTGGGGGAGCTTGTGCTAAAAACATTCAAATGTCTTGGTGTTAGTTTGTCCCGTGATTCCGTTGTTTCGTCATCCCGATTGTATGCGGGTAATAAAAACAGCGGCGCTCCAATTCCAATACGAGTGGTCTTCAAAGACGAAGCCATTAGAGAGACAGTTCTAGACAAGAAGCAGGAACACGGCCCTCTGATTGCTACTGCTGTTGACAAATCCTTCAAGACTAATGGAACTGAAATGGAGGTGGCAGTTCGTGAGGAGCTGTCAACTGCTTCTTGCGAGAATCTCAAAAATTATTAAATATTAAGTATGTATGGCCAGGTCGTGGAGGAGTTATATTAGTAAAAAAGGATGACTATTCTAAATTGGAAAAAATTCGTAACAAAATAGATCTGGATCGTGTTATACATTTTTACCGATCCACACAATTGACGTCTCCTTCCCCAGATCAAGTAACACTCAAGCGTAAAAGAACTTAATTTAGTTATTATATTGATGTTACATGTGTTGTTATTTGTTTCTCTTTTAAATGGATAATACGACTACCAAAAATTTTTTTCACGAAAATATTTATAAGTTCAATAACAACTATACAGTAAACGACAAAAAAACACTTAAGATTTTGCAATGGAATGTAAGAGGTATTAACGATATTTCAAAATTTGATGATATATTAATTGATATTGACAATTTTAAAACTCCTATAGATGTTATAGTAATCGGAGAAACATGGTTGAAAATTGAAAATTGTGCTCTCTATAAAATACCGCATTATAAAGCCTTTTATGCTTGTAGAGAACATTCTAGTGGAGGCCTAGCAATATATGTCAAACAAGATATTGAACATAGACTGATTAAGAATTACACGTCCGATGGATTTCACCATATAAACATCGAGCTTTGTATCAAAGGACATTTTTATAATATTCATGGTGTGTATCGTCCCCCTAGCTTTGATTTTAACGAATTTTCCGTTTACCTAGAAAGCTTGATGTGTTCAATTCAACCGAAGCATACGTGTTTTATTGTAGGTGATATAAATGTTCCTATAAATCTCATTCATAACAATATTGTGAGAAGATATAAGGCTCTGCTAGAATCATATGACTTTTCGTGTACAAATTGTTTTAGTACAAGACCAATTAGCGACAATATACTTGACCATATTATTTGTAAACTTGACGACGTTAATCGTATTCGCAACGACACAATATTTAATGAACTAAGCGACCACTCTCAAATCTTAACAACTTTCAAAATACTGGCTGATAAAGAACCTATGACGTTAACGAAAAAAATAATTAACTATCGTCAGGTAAATCTTGATTTTTCCAATTTGATTAATAGTATTGATGTCATTGAGGACGCTGAAACAGTTCTTCAATCTATAGTTTTCGTATATAACTCTCTACTCGAACAACATACAAGAATAATAACTAAAACAGTCACAGTGAAAGGTAATCATTGCCCATGGATGAGCTTTGATTTATGGACACTAGTGAAAATAAAAAGCAATTACCTCAAACGTATCAAGGCAAGCCCCCACGATCAGCATCTCAAACAAATGCTATCACATATATCTAAAAAGGTCGACTCCATGAAAAAGGCGAATAAAAAAAATTATTACGAAAACCTTCTCATTAACGTACCTCATTCGAAATTTTGGACAAATCTTAAATCTACGTTCGGAATAACAAAAGAAAAGGATAAGATACGCTTGATCGACAGGGGCAAAAACATTAATGACAACAAGGAAGTTTGTGATATTTTCAACAAATTCTTTTCAAATATCGGTAACGAATTAGCTAAAGCTATTCCTGTAAACTCATCTTTTTGTCCAATAAGTAACGTTCGTCGTGTTTGTGATTCTATTTTTCTACGTCCTTCATCTGTAAATGAAGTGATACTGTTAATACAAGGTTTGGATAATAAGAAGAGTAACGGCCCTGATAACGTCTCTGTCAGTGTACTAAAACATAATTCATTTGCATTCGCAAAAATACTCTCTCAGTGCTTTAACGTAATTATTCAGACCGGTTACTACCCTGATTGCCTCAAGGTGGCTAAAGTCATTCCTGTGTTCAAATCGGGTGACCGTTGTGATTGTAATAATTACCGTCCTATATCTACATTGTCCGTATTCAACAAAATATTTGAAAAACTTCTAGTCACTAGACTTATCGAATTCCTAAGTAAGCATAATATCCTCTTTAGATTCCAATATGGCTTCAGACAAGGTTCTAGCACCCAAACCGCTATAATTGAATTAGTTGACGAAATTATAAGCGAGATCGATAGTAAAAATATAGTTGGTGCATTATTTTTAGACCTTAAAAAAGCTTTTGACACATTAGATCATAGTATACTTTTGGACAAACTCGATTGCTATGGGATCAGGGGCATTGCTAATTCAATTATCCGTAGTTACTTGACTAATAGAAAACAATTTGTATCCATCGAAAGTGACAGTAGCAACCTTGCTCCAATAAACATTGGTGTTCCACAAGGAAGTAATATTGGTCCACTATTGTTTCTTTTATATATTAATGATATAGGTAATTTACATCTTAAAGGAACTCCACGACTATTCGCCGACGACACAGCTCTGTTCTATCCTGACAGTGACATCAATGCTATTATTAACTCAATGGAAAGTGATTTAAGAACTCTTGATCAATATTTCAATGCGAACTTATTATCATTAAATGCCACAAAGACTAAGTATATGATTTTCCGTTCCACAAGGAAAATTATACCAACGCATAATCATCCCCAGCTTGGACACAATATTATTGAAAAAGTTGACTATTTCAAGTATCTGGGTATATATTTCGACCCCACATTAACCTGGGCTCACCACATAAAGTTTGTTGCCAAGCACGTGGCGTCGTACTGCGGTGTTTTATGGAGAGTCAAGTCCTTTGTTCCCCAGCGTGTGCTGTTAAATTTTTATTTTGCTTATATCCATTCACAGCTCAACTACTTGGTATCGGTGTGGGGGCGAGCCGCTAGTTCTCATCTGAAGAAACTCCAAACTCTACAGAACAGATGCCTAAAAATCATTTTCAATAAACCCTTACTATTCTCGAGTCTATTGTTATACTCTGACAGAAACCATAATGTTTTACCAATAACATACTTATGTGATGTCCAAACGTTGCTATTCATCCATGATAATTTGTATAAATCCACAGTACACCATAACCTACAGTTCCCAACTATATCCCATTCTAGAACAACACGCCGTAGTAACAATTTGTTTCGTGTTCGAGCAGCTACAAGCCTTGGTCAAAGACGGATCCTTTTTGTTGGTCCAACTAAATATAATGCACTTCCGCCTGACATGCGAGGAATAAGCAATCGTGCCACATTTGCGGCTAGACTAAAGTACCATTTTAAGCACAGACTGAACGAGATATTTAGCTAATTTAGTTTTTTGTTTTATAATGTAATGTATTTATCGTCAACAGTATTTCATATTAATAACTAATTACCTAATTTAATTTGTACTTTCTTTCCAACATAGCGTAGTAATTAAATTGTGGATCCCTTAAAAGGAAATCTTTTCCACTGGGATTCCACTTTAATAAATTGCACATCAAACCATGAATAAATAGAATCTCAGCGGACTTTGAATCAAAATTAAATTTTCCTGGCAATGAAAGAGCCGATATTTTAGCCAAACGTGGTGCTATTGAGGGTGAAATTTATGAGAGACCGATTGCTTTCAACGAATTCTATAGCTCGTCTCGCCAAAGAACACATGCCAGCTGGCAAGCTTCTTGGGATAGAGATGATCTGGGTCGGTGGATGCACTCAATTATTCCGAAAATATCGACAAAGGCATGGTTCAGGGGACTGGATGTGAGTAGGGATTTCATTCGTGTGATGTCCAGACTCATGTCCAATCACTACACGTTAGATGCACATCTCCTTCGAATTGGGCTCTCCGAGACTAATCATTGTGCTTGCGGAGAAGGTTATCGGGATATTGATCATGTCGTTTGGACATGCGTGGAGTATCGTGATGTCAGATCTCAACTAATAAATTCTTTGCGTACCCAAGGTAGACTATCCAATGTCCCAGTTCGAGACATTCTTGCTTGTCGTGACCTTTCATACATGAAACTTATTTATCATTTTATAAAGAAAATTGGAGTTTCAATTTAATAAAGGCCCCTTTTAAGACTTAGTTCTGATTCCAGCTGCGTCCATGAGTTCAACCAATAGCTAAATTAGAATAAAAATTATGTAATGATACAAACAAACTCGAAACAGTTTATGAAATTATCAACAAAATGTCTGAAAATATCAGCTTATTTTATAATTTATAGAAGTTAATCGTTTGGTTCAAATAATATTTCCGAGTAGATTTCATAATTAATGACGAGTTACCTAAGATGATGTTTAAGTAATAAGAGGAATATGTTTCAATAAATTCAAATCGTTGTGACTATGTTAGAATTAAATTAGGATAAGAATTTTATGTAAAAGTGATGCTACTGCGAAGAAAAACTTATGTAAACTGCCTTATGAAATAAACGTATTCATGGAAAAAAAAAATTATAGATAAACTATGCCCGAGATCACTTACAGTATTGACAGTAACAGAATTGCACATTCGATTCAAGTTATTTCATTGCAATGAAATGTGTTATTTTGTTACTGTTAAGGAGAAAGACACTTTGCAAGCGTATGAGTAATGTCAACAATGTGTGTGTGAAAAAAAATTCCTGCGCTTTTTGCCTTTCTCATCTAGAAAAGCTATATAATCACTGTGAAAACTGACTTTTGAACCGAGGCCCGGAGGTCCGAATGTCATACACCACTCGACTCAGCTGGACGAACTGAGCAAATGTCTGTGTGTATGGGACAAATATTGTCACTCGATTTTCTCAGAGATGGCAAAATCGATTATCACAAATTCAGGTTCAAACGAAAGGTCTTATGGTCCCATAGATCCCTATTGATTTTTATCTCTATCCGACTTCCGGTTCCGGAATTACAAGGCAATATGTGCAAATCTATGTGGAAATGTGCATTCAATTTTCTCGTAAATTTCTCAACCGATTTTCACAAACTAAGATTCAAATGAAAGGTCTAGAGATTCTTCAACAAATTTTCGAAAAGTTGATCCAGATTCGACTTCCGGTTCCGGTATTACAGTGAGATTAGTAAATATTTTCAGTTTCATGAGGATTTTTTCACAAGCGATGGCGAAACGAGGCGCACATTTTTATAAAATTTACTGGTAAATTCATCTAGTTGACAGACCTTGTTAGTTGGTGGATATATAAATCTATTTTGGGACTACTAGTCCCCGGTTTCTGCTTTCGAACGCACCGGTAATAGTGAAGAAAAGCTTCAAAAACGGAATTCACTTCGATTTCTCTGCAACGGTTCAACCGATTTTCTTAAATCATGAATCAAATTAGAGCTCTGATTGTCCTAAAAGATACTGTGCAATTTCATCCAGATCCGACTTCTGGTTCAGACATTATAGGGCAATGAGTATCAAAACTTTCGAACTGTCATACAAATTGATGCAAAATCGGTACGTGCTGGTACGGAAGAAGAAGGAAACGCACACGCCTAGAACACAGCGTGTTTTGTTCAATTTTGTATAGCGTGCAGGTTTGCCACATTAAAATCTTTATTAACTTTACATAACAAATTGGAAAAGTGATGGTTGTTTATACCGAAGAAAGTTTTTGATTTAATTCAAATTTCAAAAAAAGAATCTTGACAGAATCTTCTAGTGATGTTTTTGAAAATATAAGTAATGTGAGAAAGGCATCATTACACCACTAGGTGGATTGAAAAAGGTTTTTTTCCTAATTTTAATTAATGAATCTTGCATAGGGTTGAAAAATAAAATAACAGTTCATTATGTTTAGAATTGCAATTCAGGAAAAGCGAAAATCTTAGTCCAAGCACTTCCATTTTTCTGAAAACTGCTCGAGAAAAATTATTTCAGTTTCAGCTTACTTCCACTAACACACTTGATTAGCAACAAACACATTCCTATATGGATTTTTCTTGCAGAAATTATTGCAATATAAAGATTTACGTACCTTCTATAAGTAAACCCGCAAAATAGGAACCTTAAATTTAACACGCGAAAGGCAATGGATATGGAAAGTTGTCGTAAAATTATTTATTTTTCCAGTTTTAGCAGTTTTCCGCTTTTGTAACAGAAAATATTTTGTTTTTTTTTTTGTGTAGCGCGATCTAATACAAGTGCATTGAAGCTGTTTAGTTAACTTTTTTATTAGGGAATTAAATTTACATTCATTAAATGTAAGCAATTTTCCATTAAACATTGGAGAAAAATTGATCAGAACATTCCACCCAAAAAGTTAGGTTTAACATTCGTTTGAAAAGAAATTATTGCTGAAAAATATTGTTTGAAACTCCATCTTTTAAGCCTCTTTTTGATAAACTGTTTGCACTGCACAGGGTAACGGCTTCCTATTTCATCTGAGCTCATATTTCCATCTCATCCCTTCATCTCATAACTTTGAACTTGAATCATATCTTTTAACGTACCTGAACCAAACTGTGAAATGTTTCTTTAAGCTATTAACACACTTTCCCATTGAAAAAAAATGGTTTTAAATCCTTCAGTTGTCGTTTTTTCCATTTAAAATAAAACTCACTTTTCAATTTAGGAAACATTTTCATCTCATGTTTTACAGTTCGTCACGTTTCTGAATATTTACTAATCGACTCGTCTCAAAACATGATCACTATTTCACATAATTAAACCACTAATGAATGTTGGATGACTTCATAAATAGTAATGTCCACTTGCCACTTGTTTAACCCATTATAACCCGGGGGTTTTAAAATTTGAATCAAATGAACTGATATCATCAGTTCCATCCTATTATGTGTTGAAGATTATGGGAAACGCAAATCCTTTGGGATTTTTTAGAGCCTCTGTTAATGTTTTCTCACAAGATATAAGTATTGGCGCATAATTCGACCACAAAATAGAAAGCAATATATAACTTACTTTTGCACTGCCATTTCTAGTTGTTAGTAGATCAAAGGTCAAGGATCAAAATTAAATTTTGAAAAACAAACAGCAGATTTAACACACAAGGAAGTTGTGTAGTGTAGTTAATCTGTTTTTGTTATCGTGAAGCTGTTGGGTAGTGCAGTTCCACAGTAATTTTTGCTTTAAAAATAGATATTTCTGCGTATAATATATCATACGCTAGGACATAAAGGGTTAATTAACGTTTTAAAACCTCTAAAATTACCCGAAAAGTAATAAAAGTCTTCAGAAATATGAGATGAAAATTATTCACTCGAACAAGTGCGATCGTAGCCAACATCTGGGGCATTTGGTGGGCAATCAGAGCGCCCAGAGTATGGTAAACAAACATTCGAGCATTTCAAATCGAGTAAAATCTTAGTTTCCTTATTGTAGTGATGATATTCTGATCGATAATTTGTGGGGAAGTGCGGTAAAGGGTACTGAATAAACAAGAAGTTTGTAATATCCAATTTTTTGTTAGCCATTCTTCTTCATTACTTGCAGAATGACAAAAATTTGAGCTGAATCGGACCATGGGAGGAAGACCCACCTAGAGAATCGATTTTTTAAAAAAACAACCCGATTTTCCCGGCGAATCGAGACTTGGCGATAGTTATGGGATTCACCCTGGACGGCAACGATTGTTAGGACACTTCGTATTCGAATTAAGTGAGCTCCGAGGTGAAGTTTATTTCACACACTAAGTTTCATAAGAAGGTCTTCTCTCACCCCGGACTGGTCGTGAATGAAGAAATTTATAGTACGAAATGGAACGAAATGGAATTGGAGGTGATGGAACGGCTGAATATCGATGTGGTACCCAAATCGGCGAACCCAACCCAACGTCCCTGCATCCCATCGAGAGTTTCTGGGCCAACCTGAAGCGTAAGATCTTCTCCAACATGTTTAAAGAAATGATAAATAAAACGAAAAAAGAACTCATACCTACACACATGTTTTCGTCCTCCATGGCGAATATTCCGGTTAACTACCGAATGTCCGCTCCCACGGGCATAGAGCTTTTTGCAAGCAAACTTAAATAATTACCTTCCATGGAAAAATTTTGGAAAGCATTTATCTGTATTAGGTTTTTCTATCCATCCGAAAAAAAAATCTATTTATTTAATGCAAACGTAATGAAAATCTTATGATAAACCTTAAGAAATATTTCATGTATCGTATGATTTTCTTATATATTGGACATGATATTCACAGAAAGATATAATGAAATTTACACAACATGTAAATCAATAGTAACATGAAATAGACATGAAGTTCGATAGAAAACCACCATCGATACAAGACTAAATTGTATTGCATTGAATTTTCAATGAATAGAACTGTACATTTCAATTAACGTTTAGTTTTGCGAATAAATTGTATTGAAATGTACAAAATTGTAAAGTAATTTTTTGTTTAATTTTCTGCTGCAAATATGTGCATGAAAATAAATGAAAATTAACAAAATAGTTTTATCTGTGTTGATACGCCATGTAGAAATCATTGGAAATGCCAATAGAGCAAATGTAATAGAATATCATAGAATGTGATAAAATTTACATTTTCTGGTTGCGATCACTAAGTTCGAGTAGACTGGATTTTAGCAATGTGCGAGCAAGATTTATATCCTCTTGCTTCGATACCATATTTTCAACTGAAGAACATTTGTCAAAATTAAACAGCAGGCATGATGCTACAAACACAGAACTTCAAAATGAAGGGAGTTTAGACAAATTTTTAGAACATAGGCATATGACCATTATTGAACTACGTAACGCCCGAGAACAGCTGAACATGCCTAGCCGAGAAATGTTGCTGAAACAATTGTATCAATGCATTGATTTAATAAAAAGTTTAAAGTACTAATAACTATTTTCATAGAGCCGAAATTGTTCAATAAACTGCCCTTCAAAACCATTGCCATTGTCATCCTTTTTGATTTTGTTTAACTTTTTTGTTTGGCGGGGTTTTAATTTTTTATGCAACATCGTATTTCATCGGTGATTAAAACAATTTGTTCCAACGTGATTCACCGCTGCAGCTGACATAACACAAAATCCAACCGTGCTGCAGCGCTTCAAACTGGGCCATAGCTCATTAGAGGAATATACAAAGTGTGTTTCCCTTCGTCATCCAAATTGTGACAGTTACGACATACAGTGTCGGCCCCTGTAATTGGTCTATTACTGTAAACAATTCCATCCATCATCGGATGGTTTTCCTCGTGGGCACAATTTGCAGCTATTAGTGCCCTTACCTGGCCGGCAACGCTTGATGGGGTGCAAATTGCATACCCTTTTTTTTGTTCGCCGGACGGCAGATCCGATTCGAGTAATCGGATTTTTAATTATAATGTTTATTTGTTTTACCGAGCAACTTCAAGCAAGTACCGGGAAATTTGGCACGTGAAGTGAAGCACAAATTGCAACTAAGCGTGCCATGAGGGAAATTCCATTCGTTCGGCCATCCATGTTTGTTCGGTGTGGTCACTAGACGGAAGTTTTTGTTAGATTTTTTTTGCTGCAGAAATCGTAAATCTACCACTGATCGAAAACAACACTGACTTTCATGCAACCGAAAGTCAATGTGCGCTACTTTCAATGCAGACGGGTGCCATTCGAAGCGGGGGCTCGAAAGATTTACGGAAAGGAAATGTTTTACGTTGTTTTCGTTCGTAGTTAAGATTTGCAAAATTATAAGTTGAAAATAAGTTTCCAAACATATATTATTGATACATAATAAACATTTGAGCTATTGTCAGTACAAACATTTTGGTAGGAAACAAGTTTTGAAATATCGCATCGTATATCGTATTCATTAGACTTTGACACCTTGTAATTTTGAATGTCTAAAATAACTAAACTAACGTGTTTTCAGGAGAAAATACATTGACTCTCACACTAAAAAAAGTAACGACTAGACTTATCATAACGCAAACGTTTCACCAATTGGTGCTGCAATTGTTCCGTCATCATGTCATAACCTTGCTAGCGTTACTTCCTCGTCTTATCGTAACCTTTTTGAAATTCTGCTCGCACACGTTTCTTTTTTTTTTGCTTTCTTGCATGCAAAGGTAATGGGTAAAACACGCTCTTAAATAGTGCACCCCATACAACTGGCATCGCGAACTATTGCATAACAGTATTTATCACCAACGCCGTTTCTACCCTGGAACTGGACGAACGGAAAGTCGAAAGCTCCGTGATGTGCGTTAGCGAGTTGGTGACATTTCCACGACCTGTCTCGTCTGTCTGCCGATGTCGGCGATCGCGTGCATACACAAACCAAGCGGGGATGGCGGGAAACAGGCACTAAATGACACTTTGGAAATAATTGCTTGACCATGTGCGGCTAAATATTATGAGACACCGGTAATAAATAAATGACTGTTATAATGACGACCAATCTTGACTGATGGTAATTGGTTTGAAAAGCGAAAATTTACTCTAGTTTCTATTGCTCACCATTGGTTGGTTTGGCTGCAGAAATAATTATCAGATGAACGAACCAATGAGTTCCGGGTTTTTTCATAAGTTCAGCTTGAACCGGATTTTGGTCATATATCGTAGCATTACTTGTATTATAATTTTATGAAAATTAAAATCGTCTTTCGTCGAGGCTCTTATACATAAAATACTTATAAAAAAAACTCCTACTAAGATTCAATGAGGTAATTTTGAACATATTTTTGAAAACCCTGTTTTAATCCACATTGGGTATAATGATGTTTTTTTTCATTTCATGAGTTTGCAGAATTGGGAATCAAGGACCGGAATAACTGAGGTGAATTTGTGTAACCGTTAATTAACAAGTCATACAATTTATCAACCGTTTTTGTAAATTTTGTTGTCACTTTACGCCATCACTTGAATGACGGTTTGAAATTGTTATCATTTTTAATGCCGTAAATCTGGAACCGAGAGATCGATTCGAATTAGCAGTTGATGTAAGCATAATCAACTATGATTTTGTGAAAATCGGGTCATCAATTGATGTGAACTCGATTTCATAGTACACTAAGGTCTCTTTTGACACGGGGGTTACGTACAGTGTTAAAAAAATCCGTGTAAAATAAAATCGTGTTAATTGCGGAAACCGTGCAAAAACAAAAAGCGTGGAAAATTTGACGTAATAATTCCAAAAATCGTAGGTTTGATTATTTGTTTGTTTTGTTTTTGAAAAAATCTAACTGTTTTTTCACAATAAAACAGAAATCTAAAAACCAGCTAGTCATACTTGATAAAACACATTTGATGACAAATTAAAATTAGAACACTTAGGAAACACGTTGTACGATAAGCAAATTAATCTAAATGGTTCATGCCTTCTGTTTAATGAATTCGGTTTTCGAAAGAACAATAATACGTACAATTTAGAAAGTCCAACTAAATAAGTGCTGATAATACCACCCATAAACACTTTCACTGCAAATAAAGCTTGTGAATAATTTTTTTTGAATTCCGATGTTGCGATGTGCAATAAACACTAGCGATTTTAATAGTCATTTTCAACTAAACTGAGTGGGAAGACATGGGTATTGGATGAAGATCTATGCATGCAGCGACATAATTGAAGGGGAAGAATTCATAGAGATGAATATGGATCAAATTAGAAAAGGTATTACTATGTGTCATGCTGAAGTATATCATGGGTATAGAATACTGTACTGCTCGAAATGATGAAGAGTGGAAGAGATTTGTAAATCCGACTATTTCTTCAACGCTACGAAATTCTCGATGATATCAATGACGATGCTGTCATCATACACCACAACTGAGCGAAAGAGACATTGTCGTGTAATTTACGACAGGGATTGAAGAACTGAAGACTGATTATTCATTTTATGGAACGACAGTCAATGATCTCGTGAATTGTTGAGTGAATGATTTTAGCTAACTTTCAAACTTTAAATTAGCTCTCATAATCGTTTTCTTACATACAACCTGTTCCCTTTCTTTAAACGACAGTGCTTTTTAAACTCTCATCAGAAACCGTGTTAATTGCGAAAACCGCGTAAATAAAAACCGTGTTAATTCCGGAATCCGTGTAAAAAAGCCATGTATAAATAAACCGTGAGAAAAAAAAACGTGTGAAAGAAAACCTTAGTGTATTTGATTATCCACTTCCGGTGTTTTTGAAACCAGGATCTGTATAGCCGAAGTGCATTCAAGTATTATTTTATGCGGGGGATGAAAATCTCGCATAACTTCGAATATCCGCACAAAACATAAAATGAAAAAAAAAATTTGAAAGTTTGCATTAAAAAAACCGTATAACTTCGAAAAATTGCCTAAAAACCATAAAACTAAACAAAAAAAAACATATTTTTGTCAGATTCTTAGACCTGCATGAAATGTTGAGATTTTGTTAGATCTCTAAATTTTTATTTTTAAACATCGACTTTAATAATTAGAAAAAAAGTTTTGATGTTTAAAAAATATCGACTTTAATAATCGGAAAAGAATTTTATGCCTAAAATCTCAAAATGGGTGGGTCGAAGGAAACAATCAGAAATGACAAAATACTGTACGTAAAGTATTTTTTTTATTATATTGATATCTAGCAACTGTTTGTCTACGTAGACGGTAAATATAATTTTATCTTGAATTAAAATTTCGAGTTTTCTCGGGATTTTTGGACTATTTTGTTAGTATATAGGGGAGAAAGGGGCTAGACCAGACACGGGGTTAAACCGAGAAGCTTAAATATCTTATAAGACGGCCTCCCCTACTTTGAATTTTATGTTCAAATATCACGAGTTTCCCGTTGATTTCCTGAAGCGTTTACTTTGAGCACAGTTTTTGTGCAGTTCATAGTTGCCGAATTATTAATTTATTATTTTTAATTATTGTTCATCGGATACGAAATCTAAATGGACAGTTAGATTAGGAAAAACCAAAGACATCATATTAACAAGATATCCAGCTCTCACATTTCCCGAACAAATTATGGGCAACATCCTTTTTTATGAGCATCGAATCTTGAAATAGGTGAGAGAAATGTCAAATTCGTGCGCGCCAAAATAGCAAGCACTGCTCGAAAAGATACTCAAAAAGTTCAGTTCAGTTTATTAAATCCGAAACAAGTCTTTTGAAATTTTTGCTGAAGTAGAGTTGTATTCCGCAGTGTCTTATTTTGTATCCGAAAATTTACTTCAGAATTCAGTGATTAATTGGCTTTTTACCTTTTTTATGTGTGTGTGTGTTGTCAACAAAGCGGTCGAAATCTCAGAGATGGCTGGACCGATTTTGATCAGATTAGTCGCAAATGAAAGGTCTCCCGGTCACTCAGAACGCTATACAATGGTTTTGAGATCGGATGTTTACTTTTTAAGTTATACGAAGTTTTATGTCAAAATTTTTTGATAGTATCCGTCCATTTCAAAAGAAGATATCGACATTTTTGTGTAAACGACTCTTCTTCATATTCCAGCAGTAACAGTTTTGTGCATTGTATGACAATGCAATGTTTGGGAGCCACGTGAAACGCGAAAGGTCAAATCGAATTTCAAAAACTAAAATAAAAAATTAAAATAAACTTATAGTCCCATAATAAATTCATTATTTATTTATTTATTTGTCGTCAAACTATAGTAGACCATTACATTGTATTGGTTACATTTTAACACGTGTGATATTTTCTAAAATAAACATTAATGTGCATTATGTTCTAGGACCTAGGTCGTATTGAATTAAAATATTGTTTGAGCTGGGCTGTCGTCATTGTAAAGTCAATTGCTCCGCAATGCTTATTATAAGTTGATTTTATGGACCAAATTTAGCATAGTTGGTACGATAATGACTTATATAGAATATAGCTCGGTTTCGTGATTGTCGGGAAGGTATATAAAAATTAAGTTTAGACAGAAGTAAAGATGAATCAACCCGATGTGTAACGATGTTATGCATGAATGAAACCATTAATTGTTCTCGACGCTCTTCTAATGTGTGGATGTCAATGAGCATGCAACGAGCTTTGTATGATGGTAGAGGAAATCTTGCCCAACCTAACTTACGGAGTGCAAATAATAGGAATTGCTTTTGAACTGATTCTATACGTTCCTTGTGAGTGATTGAGAATGGGGACCAAACAATGCTACAATATTCAAGTATAGACCTTACGTAGGCAATATATAATGTTTTAATCGTGTAAGGATCGCAAAAATTATAGCTGAAGCGTTTTATAAATGCAAGCATGTTATTAGCTTTGCCTATTATCGTATTATAGTGATCGATGAAAGTCAACTTTTTATCTAAAATTACTCCTAGATCTCTAATTCTAATACATCTTTCTACTGTTTGATCGCGTAGTTTAATTGTGATATCTGGTGTGTTTTGTTTCCTACTGAAAGCTATTACTTTACATTTATTGACGTTTAGTTTCAAAAGGCTTTTGTTACACCAGACATGGAACGTTTGCACTTCATCTTGAAATACCACCTTGTCTACATCACTTTTTATTTCTAGGAAGAGCTTCATGTCATCGGCATAAATTAACAATTTTATGTGTTTTAAAATAAGAGATATATCGTTTACAAATAAAATGAATAAGAGAGGGCCTAGATGAACCTTGTGGAACTCCTGAGGTTACTAGGACATGGCTGGATATCCTCCCTTTAAATCGAACCATTTGCTGACGATCAGTCAGATACGACTCAAGCCATTTGAGTAGTTCAGGACCAGTTCCTATTTTTTGTAGTTTGAATAATAACATAGGTATATCAATGCGATCAAATGCTTTGCTGAAGTCAGTATAGAGAGCTTCTATGTAATTACCCTTATCCATAGCAGCCAGTGAGTAATTGACAAATTCGAGTAAATTTGTATTAGTCGAGCGACCCTTAAAAAATTCATGCTGCATATTAGTGATTCTATTTTTAACTTGATAAAACATTTTTTCATTGATTATCGCTTCAAAAAGTTTAGGAATGCAGGAGATAATTGCAATTCCTCGATAATTACACACATCTGATTTTTTTCCACTTTTGTAAATCGGTACCAAATAGGAGTCCTTCCATATTTTAGGAAAAATACCGGTCATGAGTGATTTATTGAAAAGCCAAAACAAGGGTGTGGCTAGTTCTAACGATAGTTTTTTCATGAATATGGGAGGAATTCCATCAGGTCCGGGACCTTTAGAGATATCTAATTTATTGAGCGCTTGCATAATATCTTGGACGCTAATGTGATGAATATTGATGTCACAGACATGTTCAGGGAAGAAATTAAAATATTCACGGTCTCGATCCTCTTCGGAAAATGTAGTATAGGTTTCTTGGAAGTAATTTGCAAATAAATTTATCCAATTCTGACTTCCGATTCTGAAATTACAGGATGATGAATTTTTAAAATTCAAACCGATATAGAAGATTACTATCCCAAAAAAGCTTCAAAATTGGACTCAAAACTATTGCAATTCATTCGTCATATGGCCATACGAAGAGGATTGATATGCTAGCTCCTGAATACCGGCTCTGGAAGTACCTTAAATTACCGTAAGCTCTAAAGTGGAACGTACTTCGACATATCATGGAATGTTTAATCGATTGTCACACTTTTAGATTTTAATTCGAGTGAATAAAATCTCAAATTGCCGCTTAAAACGACAGTCATTACAATAATGTCATGAAAACTGAAACACCGAAAAATATTCATGCAAAAAAAACATGCGGATTGATAGAAAAAGGTATCATCTCACTGCTAGGTGGATTAAGCACGTTTTTCAATTAACTCAACAATACTTAAAATAACGTTCTTATTCTAAGATACACATGAATATAGAGTAGTATTTAGGGCAAAAATTCTATAAAACGACGTTTAAACAGAAGAAAATTTTCGGGGATGGTTTTCATAATATAGGGGATACCTGAGCTAAATCGGACACTTTTTAGAAATTGAGAAAAACATCCATTAAAACTGGGTTTCTACCCAAGGCAACTCTACCGCGTCATCTCTAAGCGCATTTACAAAGTCAATCCATGAATAGAATTAATTGCAGGCAAGGATGGCTTTTATCGTATCAAAGAACGCTCACTGGAAACTCTTCACACGATTGAATCAGTGCCATCAAAGAGAGACGGATATCATCGCAACAACAAAAACCCGGCATGGCTCATTTAACATAGAACAGACACCAGTGCGAGAGAGAATTTCTCTCGATGACCTGTCTGAGAATCAAAGGTTAGCACGCTACTGTGGGGATCCTCTCTGAAGCAACAAATGGTCGCTTATTCTCGTTTCGCGATCCGATTCTATACAGGCAGTTGATAATTGCGATAGAATCATTTTACTATTGCCGCTTATTCTAACTATGTGCATATAACCTTGGTATAAGTTGTGTATATGAAAATGTATGTCAATGCTCCACACAAGGGTTTTGAAATATTGCAACCTAGTATGAGAATCATCAAGTCGAATCATCGATTCGATTTTCTGCGATAATTGTCAACTTGCGATTCTCTCTTGGTAAATCCACACAGTACTAATCATTATCAGAATGCAATTTTTTTTAAGGGCCGTGAAATATTCAGAGTATGAAGTGGAGCGAAGAAATGTAGAAAAATTCTCTCGCGGTTCATGCATTGAGAGACACGAGTTCTTGTAGCATCTTCTACCGGATTGAAAATGTTGTATACAATATAGATAAATATCGAGCAGCTTCTGTCAAATTATCGGCAATCACAAACACTAATTGCCGGTTTATAAGATATTTAACTATTTTTAAAACCGATACACTGAAGAAGGATGTAAATAACATTCCGAAATACGCGTATCTGTATTGTAACGTTTGTTATGCTCTATTAAAGTATAGTGACTTTGTGAAAGTGTAATAACGTGACTAGGGATGTCGGAAATTTCGAATTTCTCGATTATTCAATAATCGAGTATAATTTTGAAACTAATCGATTGAAATTTATTCGATTATCTGGGTTATTAATCGATTACTCGATTATTCATTCGATCATTACTATGGGATTTTTTAAATTATTCGATTAGCTCAATAATCGAATATTAGTTTTAAGCTATTCGATTAAATATTACTCGATTATCTGGGTTATTAATCGATTACTCGATTAATCGATCTATATTACGACATCCCTAAACGTGACAGTGAAATAGTGGAATTAAATGGTACATAAATAGTGCAACTATTGAAGATATTTAGGCTGGCCGGTTTAATCACGTGTCCGGTCTAGCCCCTGTCTCCTCTATTAATTTCTTGAGTTTTGGTGAGGAGGGGAGTTCGAACCTCCATACGCGCCTGATCAAAATCATTAAACATTTTCTGCATTGTGTTCTAAAACTTTTTTACAAATCGATAGTAACAGAATTGGTAAAATTCCTGCCCATTTTGGATTCTATATTAACAATGAACAACAATTGATTCTAAAGTCTGTTTATCGATGGAGACAGTTCTCAAATTCTCATATTGACAATACACAGTTCCTTTGATAATCTGGCGAAAACTATAAAAATTATTCGTTGAATAAGTACCGTAGACAGCATACAAATTGTAGCATAATATTGCTGCATTTACCACACAAGCGCAGGTTTGCTTCATGTTTTACAAGCTATCGCCATTAGACACACGTGGAAAAGCCGGTATTTTATGAGCGCCGTAAACATTTTATGAACTGAATTTTTATTCTCTACTCGCGGGTTTATTTACCAACACGATGTTGCTTCACAACAGATGTTGTGCACCTGATGATGGATGAATGAAGTGCCAAAAACATTTGTGTGATTGATTAACTCCAGCTTCGCAACTCCAGTTTAATTGTCGATTTTATTGCAACCATAAAAAAATTAAACCGTTTGTTAGTAAATATTTTGATGCCCAGCTCGATCCAGTACAGTCATATGAGTAAGCATGCATTGGATCAACGATCTTCGAACGCGAAATCAGTCAATAAATGTTCAAAATTAAAAGAAAACCGTTATTGAGATCATTGCCTTGTACGAAACATATTTCTATGGAAATATTATTGGCAACGGAAATGCAGTCTGCATGTTAAACATGTTTCCCATGTGAGTGGACATTCGAGTTAATTTGAAGTTGTCACTCACGTAAATTCATTTGCCTGGCTCACGGTTACCGATTGTGTTTTGAAGTATCGAACACTCATTAGCATTGTCAATGGATCACTCACGCAATCTCAATTACAGTGTCCGCGTGCATAGTCACCACACAAGACATTGAAATCTACACGGCAATGTTGTAATCCACCGATGATGGTCAGTCACATGCATAAGAGTTGTCACTGGGAGTCGTACGAACGGACAACGGACCACTCGGGTGGCTAACCGTAAATAAAGTCCGACTACTGTTGGATTACGCGGCGTGTTTTTCTCACTTACCTGAGTAATGATGACTGCTTTCCCCGTTAAACAGGTCGGCATGCAAATCGATCCGAGTGACATCTAATAGCTTTAAATGGATGGTAAGTGATACATCATGACGGCCTCGGTTAGGTTGCGTAACGATTATCACTCGAATCGTTGGTTACCTGCTTGAGCTTTCTCATTAGGAAACGGCCTGGATAAGTGAAGACATCATGACTGATTGACATGGTTGAGCCGTTAGAAACGATATCAGCGGTAGTTTTACTTGGTTACCGAAAATTTTCCTACCAACTTTCTTTCGATATCTTAGCCGAATTTCACTTCAACTGCCGCTAGTAACAGGTGTGCCAAATCGGCAATGATTTATGATTATTTTCTCAACAAATGTTCAACAACCTTTCCCTCTCATACGTGAAGATGAGCATGCAAAATCTTAGCCCCAAATTATTGAAACCTGTTCAGCAGTGATTGGAAAACGAGAGCCGGCTTTCCATTTATCAAGTTTAAAGTGATTTTGATTTGTTTTATGCAAAATATGAATTCACACAAAAGCCCGGCCATCGCGTAATGGATCTATTTCAAGAGGGTTTGCCTTTCGCCGTAGAGCACCACAGGCCTCGGTCTGGTACGTAATGTAAGATTCCACAACCGGATCAGTCACTCGGTACAAATTGGACATGCGGAAGAAGCTAACACCGTAGGTACTGCGGTTGTACTGCTCGTTTTTCCTTCTCATCATCATAACCATCTCAGCATCAATTCCGACCCTTCCGGCAGCAGCAATCAGTCGTCAACTAGTCCATATTTGTCACCGGAGCAAGTTTATTACTGGTTCTGTGGCTTTTTTTTTATCCATTTGTGGCCTACTGTGCAGTCTCTTCCTGTAGTGCATGGTTGGTCCATTTATTTCAAAGAGGGATTTACTTTTCAGTTTGGGTCTTTGGAATGCTGCCCGTGCTTTGATGCGAGACCATTTTAGAGAAAACATTTCTTCGACAGAGGCTTTGTTTCAAGTCGAGAAGGATTCCGTTACAAATATAAAATGTAAAACCAAGCTTGAATTTTGCGGAAACATTACGAAAATTATTTTTTTTTTTTTTCAATAGTATAATATATATTTTCAGGCACACTGCTTAAGCTCTAAGATGCCAAGGGTATTTCCTAATCTTAAATAAACGACTAACTTAAAACTAGAATAGTATCATTAGATTATGTCGTCTAGAATTTTTGAAAAAAGCTTTTAGCTGGTATTCGGCAGGTGTCGGTGAATTGAATATTGCATGAATTCCAAATGGTGCTATATATGGCCGCTTCCTTTCGGTTCGTGTGGGTCCGCGGGAAACACCCCCAGGCTACGAAGGCCCGGCGGGTGGCCCGCATGCTGGTCATCGTCTGGAGCGTAGGACCGTAGGCGGTGATGGTGATGTTACGAAGAGATGAGAAAATAAAAAAAGTAAATATTGTGAAAACCGAGGTAAATAGGGGGTATGGAAACAAAATGTCTGAAAACTACAGAGATCTAATTAGTTGCCATCGAGATGGTGAAGAGACATGGAAGGGGGGAACGAAAAGTTAGTGACAAAAAAAGATCTTGTTAGTTCCAATGAAGATGGTGGACAGGGACGGTGATCTAGAGAATCGAGCGGATGTTAGTGTCGAACCTGTAGGTGGAGATTATACTTTCTGAGCGAGGTATAACAGATTACACTTGGATATTAATGTGTTTGAGGTACTGGTATATAAGAAGCATATAAGAGATATCCCGACTAGCCAACACATCTCGGACCGGAACTTCAGGTGGTCTACCTCGGGCCCTTAGGGAGTCCTTTAATAAAGACCTGGCGTCACGATACTCCGTACACGTCCATACGACATGCTCGATGTCCTGATAACCGTCACCACAAGCGCAGAGACCGCTCTCCACGATTCCAATACGCCGGAGATGCGCGTTGAAGGTGTAATGGTTTGACATGAGCCGAGACATCACACGAATGAAGTCACGACTCACGTTCATCCCCCTGAACCAAGGTTTCGTCGATACCCTAGGGATAATGGAATGCAGCCATCGTCCCAGTTCGCCATTGCTCCATGAAGTTTGCCAACTTTCGAGAGTTTTCTGACGAGAGATACTGAAAAATTCATTGAAGCAGATTGGTCTTTCATAAATATCACCTTCCAATGCGCCCACTTTAGCCAATGAGTCTGCCTTTTCATTGCCCGGAATGGAACAATGCGAGGGGACCCAGACTAACGATATTAAATAAGACCGTTCAGATAAAGTTCTCAAATGTTCCCGTATTTTCCCCAGGAAATATGGGGGATACTTTCCTGGCTTCATTGCCCGGAGAGCTTCTATTGAGCTTAGACTGTCCGTGACTATGAAGTAATGGTCTTTGGGCAAGGTTTCAATGATCTCGAGGGTGTACTGAATAGCAGCTAATTCTGCGACGTAGACTGAAGCCGGATCACTGAGTTTGTACGAAGCGGTGATGTTCTGATTGAAGATTCCGAAGCCTGTGGACCTGTTGATGTTTGATCCGTCAGTGCAAAACATCTTTTCACAGTTGACTGTTCTAAATTTATTATAAAAAATATTTGGGGCCACTTGAGGGCGCACGTGATCCGGAATTCCACGAATTTCTTCTCTCATGGATGTGTCGAAAAACACAGTAGAATTAGTAGTATCCAAGAAATGAGCACGGTTGGAAACAAACGAAGAAGGATTAATATTCTGAGCCATGTAATCAAAATACAAGGACATAAAACGGGTCTGAGAATTGAGTTCGACAAGCCTTTCGAAGTTTTCAATCACCATCGGATTCAAGATATCGCATCGGATTAGCAATCGATATGAGAGATCCCAGAATCGGTTTTTCAACGGTAAGACGCCCGCGAGCACTTCGAGACTCATCGTATGAGTCGACTGCATGCAACCTAAGGCAATACGCAAACAACGATACTGAATTCTTTCCAGTTTAATGAAATGGGTGTTCGCGGCGGATCGGAAGCAGAAGCATCCATATTCCATTACAGACAATATCGTTGTTTGGTACAGCCTGATCAGGTCTCCTGGGTTTGCACCCCACCAAGTTCCGGTTATTGTGCGAAGAAAATTGATTCTCTGCTGGCATTTTTGTTTCAGATATCTAATGTGACATCCCCAGGTGCCTTTGGAGTCGAACCAGACCCCGAGATATTTAAATGTGAAGACCTGAGCTATGGTTTCACCCCCTAGTTGAAGCTGTAATTGTGCTGGTTCTCGCTTTCTTGAAAATACGACCAGCTCAGTTTTCTCCGTAGAGAACTCGATACCCATTTGAAGAGCCCATGTCGACAAGTTGTCGAGGGTATCTTGTAATGGTCCTTGGAGATCGGCAGCTTTGGGTCCTATAATGGACACAACGCTGTCGTCGGCAAGTTGTCTTAGCGTGCAAGATGTGTTGATACATTCATCAATGTTGTTTACGTAAAAGTTGTATAAAAGGGGGCTTAAGCATGAGCCCTGAGGAAGACCCATGTAACTGAATCGTATTGTCGACAAATCACCATGTGCAAAATACATGTGTTTCTCGGACAATAGATTATGTAAAAAGGTGTTCAAAACCGGCGAAAGACCATGCTGGTGCAGCTTCTTAGATAGGATATTTATAGAAACTGAATCAAAAGCCCCCTTGATATCTAGAAATACTGATGCCATTTGTTCTTTACGAGCAAATGCCATTTGAATTTCGGTTGAGAGCAACGCAAGACAATCGTTCGTTCCTTTACCTCTGCGGAAGCCGAATTGTGTATCTGAAAGTAAACCATTAGTCTCGACCCAATTGTCTAGACGGAAGAGAATCATTTTTTCGAACAACTTCCGGATACAGGAAAGCATAGCAATCGGCCGATACGAATTGTGATCGGAGGCTGGTTTCCCAGGTTTTTGAATGGCGATAACTCTCACTTGTCTCCAGTCGTGTGGAACAATATTACCCTCGAGGAACTTGTTAAACAAATTCAGCAAGCGCCTTTTGGCAGAGTCAGGAAGCTTTTTCAACAAGTTGAATTTAATTCTGTCTAACCCCGGGGCCTTATTGTTACACGACAAGAGCGCAAGTGAGAACTCTACCATCGAAAACGGTGTTTCGTTTGTATTCGAAGTCGCGGCGCGGGATATCTTCTGTTCCGGAACAGAATCAGGACATACTTTTTTAGCGAAATCGAATATCCAGCGGTTAGAATATTCCTCGCTTTTGTTCGTTGTGTTTTGGTTGCGCATTCGTCGGGCTGTGTTCCAAAGAGTGCTCATCGATGTTTCTTTTGTTAATCCGTCAACAAACCGTCGCCAGTAACCTAGTTTCTTTGCTTTAACTAAGTTCTTCATTTGCTTATCTAGCGCTGCGTAATTTCTATAATTATCAGGTGTTCCATATTTTCTGAACTTTTTGAATGCTAAAGATCTTTTCGCGTTCAGTGATGAGCACTCTTTGTCCCACCACGGGTTGGGAGGACGAATGTTAGTATTCGCGCCGGGTATACGTTTCGTCTGAGCTTGAATCGCAGTGTCGAGAATCAAGCCAGCCATAAACGTATACTCTTCCTCCGGAGGAAGTTCTTGTGTTGTTTCTAGTTTCTCAGATATCGATATTGCGTAGCATTTCCAATCAATATTTCGTGTGAGGTCATACAAAACATTGATTGTTTCCGATGGTCTTAATCCGCTGGCGATTGAAATTACGATAGGCAGATGATCGCTACCGTGGGGATCAGGGATTACCTTCCACGTGCAATCCAACCGTAGCGATGTCGAGCAGAGGGATAAGTCCAGCGCACTTGGTCTTGCTGGTGGTGCGGGAATTCGTGTCATTTCTCCCGTATTCAAGATTGTCATATTGAAGTTGTCGCAAATATCATGGATCATAGCTGATCTGTTATCATCATGAAGACAACCCCATCCCGTACCGTGAGAGTTAAAGTCTCCTAAAACTAACGTCGGTGCGGGAAGAAGTTGCATGATACTGCTGAGCCAGTGGTACCCAACTGAGGCTCTAGGGGGAATATAGATGGAAGCAATACAAAGGTCCTTGCCTTTAATTGTGACATGACATGCGACAACTTCAATACCTGATATCGAGGGGAGGTTAATTCGAAAGAAGGAATAGCACTTTTTGATCCCCAAAAGTACTCCTCCGTAGGGATTATCTCGATCCAGGCGAATAATGTTAAAATCGTGGAAGTTTAGTGATACATCAAAAGTTAACCAAGTTTCGCACAATGCAAATGCGTCACATTTCAGATTATTTACTAAGTATTTAAAAGGATCTATTTTCGGGATGATACTTCTACAGTTCCACTGTAAAACAGTGATCGAATCCTTGACCTCGTTCGAAAAATTAGCCATCGAAGGAAACGATTGCTGAGAGGAGGGGCCATTTTGCAGTCAGCTGCATCAAAAACATTTTAACTTTTGGCAGGAAAGTCATCAAAATACCTTTTAGGGGGTCAGAAATGTTGAAGACGGAAAATATAAAGTCCACAATGTCACTGAATTTTACAAGTCCAGCACTTGATGTGTTTTCTGGTTCCTTGGGGACTTTCGGGGTTTTGGGTGTCCCCGGAAGTGTTGGATATTCTTTCTCCGATTACAAGTCTCCGGAACTAGGAGCTTTTGGCTTCTTCTTTTCGTTTTTTTTACCAACACTTCCTCCTGCTGTTACTTTTGGAGGGCCTTCAAGAGATATCTTCGAACCCTTTCTAGGGAGTTTAGGAGATGATATATTTTTCCTCTTCCTAAAACTACGAGGGACAGTTGAAGATGTACCTTCTTGAGGATCGTCAGAGTCGCAATCGTCCGCAGACAAACAGGTGTAGGGGTTCTGTTCAGGTGGTGTGGCGATTTTCAGCATTTCTGCGAACGAGCGGTTTGATCGTTGCTTGAGAGATCGTTTCAAATGATCTCCACGCAATTTATACGCAGAACATGCTGTGAGGTCATGCGGGGCCGCCCCACAGTAAAGACACTTTTCAATGTCTCTGTCGCAAACGCCATCCGCATGACTCTCTCCACACTTCGAGCAGCGGGGCCGATTTCCACAATGGGAAGCTGTGTGTCTTAGTTGTTGACAACTAGTGCAATTCATTACCCGTGGTACGAAAAGTCGTACAGGTAGACGAACCCTGGCCAGGAGAACGAATTTCGGCAAAGCCGAGCCGGAGAAGGTCACCCGATACGAGTCCGAGTGGGGATAAGACTTTGTCCCATCCGCGGCGATCGATACTGAATGCAAACGTTTGCAGTCCAGTATCTTGACATTCTTAAGCAAGGGATCTTTAAAACATCCGACCCCATGTTTGAGAATGTCCTCGCATGTCAGACTTGGATCCTTGATCACTCCGTCTATCTCGACTTCGCGAGCTGGTATATAAACGCGGTAGTCCCGCGTAAAGTGATCGTTTCGAGCGATCTCATTAGCATGTTTCAGACTGGTCAACGAGACCCTGAGCTTATCGGGACGAATTTTTGAAATAAATTTCAATGTTGTATATTTCGACTCCAAGTCTTTAGATATTTTCAAAATATTAAGCGGTTTATTCTTCTCTTTGGTCCGAAAATAAACCACATAAAGGCCGGCCGAGGGTGAAGGCTCTTCGGGATACTGTTTAACCCGGTGAGTCTTACTATTTGGAGCAGATTTAAAATCTGTTTCCATTTTATCTTCGGGGGGCAGGGGAGAATTTAATGGACTTGCCATAGCGCGGTTGAGGTTCCGCGCAAATTATAGGGGGAGTCAAAATATAAGACGATAAAGGGACACGAAGGGAAAAAATATTATACTTAGCTAATGATCCGTAGCAACTCGGCCGCTGAGGCCAAGCGTTAGTTACAACGACCTCCGAGAATTAATATGCACACAGCACCGGTTCACGGCACCACACTAAACGTCGGTTCACTGTTCTTATTGTTTTAACACAATAGCACCCGGCACTGTCTAACGGTATTTATTGTTTATACTGTATTGATCTACTGCACAAGCTCACGAACAAAAGATCTGATATTAAATGACCTTGAAACGGATTAGAATGGATTAACGCACAGCTGCTCTAATGCAAACTACCATCCGATCGATACGACGGTCACGAAAGGAATGATTACGAAAATTATGATTGTAGCAGGTTGTATTTCCGGAACTGAACATCTAATCTCTTGTTTATCATGCTGCACGAAACTTGCATTGGTATATTAAGAAAGGATTCTACCAACGGACACAGTCCGCAGCACTGAAAATTACTAAAATTAGATAAGTGTCATTACGCGATAAATTTTACAATCAAGTTCCTTCTAGTAAATAAACGTTCAAATATGAGCAACTCCAAAATTGGGTAGCAAGTCATCAAGTTTCACATATTTTAATTTGATTGAAGCCTTGTAAATTGGGTACCCGGATGATTGTCAATTGGTTGTAAGAAATCTACTTAAATAAGTTTAATGCTTTTTCAAGTATTAAAAAATTAATCGAAAACATACAATAAAAATAAGCGCACACGAATTTAACCTACCATCGGTGACATGATCATAAATCATGAAATCATGAAACACATGTCACTAATGCTTATTATTCATGATTTCATGACCACAATGGTCATGAATGAAAACTTATCTCCAATGAAAATTTTCATGATATCAATCAATTTGCTCATGAAATTTTATGAGAAGACATGTTTCATGATTTTTATCTGTGCATCTGCAATTTATTTTGCAATATTTTCTCTTCCAAACTTGTTATTAAGGCCTGAGAACAGTGGGTCGCGCGGAGATTTTATTTGTTTTTTGACACAGTAAGGTCAATGAAATGAAATGTTCGCAGTGTTGATTGTAATGGCGCATTATTCGATTGACTGGACTGTATTTTGCATAATTTGTTCTAGTATGTTTTTCTAAAAATAATTTCCTGGAACGTAGTTGACGGCTAGGTATATACAAATTTGATTGCGATAATAATGAGGACAACAATCAGAGGAATTGCCAATGACAGCTACTTTTCAAATATAAACTGTGTTCTAAATATAGGGGATGCGAAAAGCTCAAGACGCCAAATCGACGTAGGTGTTTCACAAGGCAAAAATATTAGGCCTCTCTTGTTCTTGGTATATATCAATGATATTGGTAACCTAACACTGAGAGGTTCATTAATTCACTCATCCATTCATTTTTTCACTCATTCATACACTGATTCACTCAATCATTACTTCCCTCACTCAAAAACTCTTTTATTCATTCATTCATTGATTAATTCATTTATTCGTAACATCATGTACCCATTCATTCATACATTTATTAACTTATCAATTAAAGTCTTTGTTCACATGTTGCAAAAGTAGAGGAGCTTTTTTGTGCCCTTTTGAGCAAGTGCTTTTGCCAAGGTCTACTCAAGAGGGTTTTTTCCTGCTCAAGTGTTGAAATGAATAGGTTACTGTTAGTTAATTAGTAAATAAATAATTACTGTTAGTTTTTTGTAAGTTTTGAAATATTAGTAAGAACCCACTGGGTACTCTAGCATAGTGTAAATAGTTAAATGTTTCTTCGTTAATATATAACGTTAGTAGTAATGGCCTCAGCTTGTCATCATCGCGGTTTTTCTTTTTTGCTATAGTTTTTGCTTTTTTCACAGGGAACTCCAATTGTGAGCTTTTTGGTGCGGGGGAGTGCGGAGGGCTATAAAAAGAAATGGAGCAGATTGAAAGCGTTGAGAAATAATGTCGGTGATAAAATATAGCATTGCAAAGTCGCGGCATTTTTTAAGTGTTTGTATATTGATGAGCATGCAGCGTGCTTCATATGATGGTAGAGGAAATGCTGTCCAGTTGAATTTACGAAGTGCATTTCGTTCTGGAATATTACATCGTCGTTGATATTTTTAATTTCCATGAAGAGTTTCATGTCGTCTGCATATATAAGCACTTTTAGATTTTTGAGTATGAAGGAAATGTCGTTTATATTAAAAATGAAAAGAAGAGGCCCTAGGTGAGAGCCCCGAGGTACGCCAGATGTTACATTAATTAGCTCAGAGTTTGTGTTTTGGAAGCGAACTATTTGTACACGATTCGCAAAGTGTGATTTGAGCCATTGCAAAAGCCTCTGTTCTATGCCATATTTTTGTAGTTTGTATAGAAGTAGTGGTGTGTCAATACGGTCGAAAGCTTTACTAAAGTCTGTGTAAAGAGTTTCTACGTGGTTGTCAGCGTCCATTGCGTTCAGAGTGAATGTCACAAATTCAAGGAGATTTGTTGTAGTTGAGCGGCCTGCTTGTTAGTTATTACCATGCTGCTTGTTAGTTACTACGTTCTTCAGTTGTTGAAAAAGTTTTTCGTTTACAATTTTTTCAAATAATTTTGGAATGCAAGAGATAATGGCTATTCCACGGTAGTTCCGAATGTTAGATTTTGAACCAGATTTAAATATTGGTACAAGAAAAGAAGATTTCCATGCTTTAGGAAAAGTACATTTATTAAGTGATAAGTTAAAAAGTAGTTGTAGTGATAATTTGAGTTCTTCAGCTAGATTTTTTAAGAATATTGGTGGTATACTGTTAGAAAGCTTTTTTGACCCGAAGAGGCGAATGACCTTACGCCATGGCAGAGATCTAAGAGCAAATCGTAGGAATCGTGATTGTACTGCTTCAACTCTATTGATCCAAACACTGGCGTAAGGACACCAAATATGCACTGCCCCGTTAATCAATAAGCACATACTAGTGTCGCATTATGACAGCAAATAACCGCTAATTGACATTTCAATTGCATTTGAGACTGAATTAAGACCGACTTTGGCAAAATATACGGCTATTCATAGATAATGCTTATGTATGGCTAGTGTGCATTCTGAATGCTGAATTCTGATTGATTTACAGCAGATGAGCTTTCAGATTGCAGATATAGAGCTATAAGCATTTCTGGTGCTCATAGAAAGCTATTTTCATGTCATTATTAGTTCTTACTGGTTACTTGGGTGAGGCTTCAAGGGTAGACCGTACTAACGCGTAATATAACGCTCGCAAGCAATATGGATCAGTGAACTCTTTGGCGATCCTCATAATGAAACCAAGGTTTCTATTTGCCTGAACAATTATATGCGAGTTAAGATGTCTGAAGGAGAGCTGAGAATCAAGAAACACACCCAGATCTTTGAAAACAGTTACTCTTTCAAGTGTTTCCCCAGAAATAGTGTAGTTCCAGACTATCGGGCTTTTCTGACGTGTGAAAGAAATCACAGAGCATTTGGACACACTTATAGTTAAGAGGTTGAGATTGCACCATTCACAAAAGTTGTTTAAGTGCTGCTGAAGTTCCATGCAATCAGCTGATCGTCATTTGTCATGCGAATTCGCAGCAAATTAAATTACCTTAGATTTCTACGTTGTCTTGAGTCGAATTATTCTCTCTATCCTTGTTTAACGAATGGTTTGCAAACGAAGACGCCCAAATCATTGCCCAATAGAAATACATTTCCGATCAACATATCATAACTGAGTTATTTCTCTTTTGTTACTTGTTAGAATATTTTGATATTTTAACTACTAATGAGACCATACTTATAGCAGCACTTGTTACAAAAACTGTTTTTTGTTATAAACTTGTTAATGCTTGATGATCGGGTTGGGTACGTAGCAGTGTTGAAAAAATATCATTTAATCACATATCACCACTAAAGAAATCATAACTGATTTTCGGCAAAATCAACGATAGCTATCATCACTAGAAGAGAGTATAGGCAAAATCTGGCCCCGTTCAATATCACCAAAAGATGTTTTATAAACTCATACATAGCAAATAAATGATAATCATTCTAAATTATTCATACGATTAATAGCCATGCGGCGATTTTCACTGAACATGATGATATTCACTGGGCTGACTGTTAGTACAGTAATATCGTCAATAAACATAGCAAGTAATATTTTCATATATGCTGCGATTGATAACAATTATAATGATTTGTTTTAGTCTTGTTAAAACGTAAAGCCGTCTTGAGCTAGTTTTAAAATTGATCAGTATCTGACGGAAAAAACAGTTAAAAAATGACATGCGAATGCAACTATACAATGAAAACTGCGAAAATGTTACGGCAGAGTCACATGAGCGCAGGATTTCGCTTGTCTGGTGAATCCAGCAAATATAGCAATCACAAATAAGCGGAATCATTATTCAAAATGTATTGCTTCTTTTTTCCTTGGTGAACGACCCAAATGGTTAAACGCCGGGGTAAAATAAATGATATAAAAAAATGTAATGCTTTTTCGTTGTATTTACAAATATATTGGCATATTGCGTATTGATATTGCGTATATCCTGGATTGGTGTGACAGAAACAGCATGACAGTAAACGTTAAAAAATGTAATGTGATAACAATTAAAGCTTGCTTAAGACAGAATTGGAACAAAATTGTCTTTGTTTGCCTGTATTCAGAGATGTCTATCTCCTGTGACGAAGAGCAAGCAGCTCCCCTCGCACTGACATCTTCAACGAGAGCTCTTCTCTTTCACATTTATACACCACTGTTGTTTAAAGTGTGCACACATCATGAGTGCGTTTGTTTATTTCCTTTTACCTCTTCCACTGAATCGCACCCAAGTGCTAGAGCATTAGCTAATAAATTCTTTGAGGTGGATGCAGATATTTTCACAGAGGTGTACACGCCGGTGAGCACTCTGCTGTATGGTTTTCGTAGATGAAACGTGGACACGCAAAATCAGCAAAATAAAACAATTTATCGTAAAATTTTCGGTTTTCCTTGCAAATTTTTCATAGCAAGGCCAGATCTACTCTCTATTAATTGAAGTTCACAGAAGTGTTCGCTCACCATCACGCGCCAGTGGTCACTTGGGTGTATTTAGACGAGAGCGCGTGTGAGCGATTCATGCGAAGAGAATGTGTTTAACTCGCGCCAGCTGCTTTAACCACAAGCACACACTCAAATGCTGTCTATTCGACACTGAGAAGAAGTGCGCTTTCCTTTTTGTGCGGTGATTCGTTTTTTGCATCCTCGGTGTGGAAAAAATCTGACTCTAGCGTGTATAACTCTGGTGAAATGCCATCTCTGCCTGTATTTCAGTTATTTATTATTGAAATCAAGATTTTTTTTTATACAAATGTTGCGTTTTCTTCATACTTTTAAGATAAAATACATGAAATATTATTCGTCAGGGTTTTTAAGGAATTCTCGAATTTTTCCTGTAACACGGCTTATTAGGCGGCGCACAACTTC
Source organism: Malaya genurostris (assembly GCF_030247185.1). Taxonomy (NCBI): domain Eukaryota; kingdom Metazoa; phylum Arthropoda; class Insecta; order Diptera; family Culicidae; genus Malaya; species Malaya genurostris. The sequence continues at coordinate 210,164,942 of NC_080571.1, read as the reverse complement.
TTCGTCCATCGTTTTAGCTATCTTATTCCACCAGGTCGTCATCTGATTGATGTCTTTGACAACCTTTCTCTTTGCCTTGAGTCTCATCTTCATGATTGCCCAGTATTTCTCAATAGGGCGGAACTGGGGGCAGTTGGGTGAGTTAAGGTTTTTCGGAACAAACTGGACCCCTTTCTTTGCATACCATTCTTGAACGACTTTGCTGTAATGACAGCTTGCCAAATCTGGCCAAAACATTATGGGATGGTCGAGGGATCGAATGGACGGCAAAATTCGTTTTTGGAGACACTCTTTTTTGGTATAGTTCCGATGTCATTGTCTTATTTGAAACGAAAACTTTCTTTTTTTTTTGCCACAGCTGCAAATACCCTGCCAAATCATAAATTTTCTTGCAAATTTTGGCAAAAACAAATTTCAATTTGGCTGGAACATCCCCCCGAGCCGTTGCCAAGTAAAATTTTTGACCTGGGATTTGCCGAAATTCAGCCATAGGTTTCATCGTCCATCAGAAGACACCCGTTGAACTTGGTCAGCACCTGGTCATATAGTTTCCGAGCACGAATTTTGACCACACTATTCTGTTTTATGGTCCGATTTGGCTGTTTGCTAGCTCGATACGACTTGATTCCTCCCGGAGTCAACTTCTCCTCACGGTAGCACCGAATTTTCTGGCCAAATCACGGTCCGACAGATTAGGATTCCTCTTAATCGTCTTCAAAATCTTACCACGCAGTTTCCGGTCGACAGTTCCACTCCGACGATTGGCTTGAGGCTTCGAAATCGTCGTCAATGTTTCCTTATACCGTTTGATAACGCGCCATACGGTATTTCTGAGCAATTTCAGCTGTTTAGCTAACCTAGATGCAGACCGCAATGAATTTTCCAAATTTTTCCCTTCTTTCAGCTTCCATGTTGATTGTTTACAGTCGATTTGCGGAATGTCAAAAATCATACGTGAAGCTGACAACATTCCCGACACGTGGGCGCCAATAACTTCCAAATCTGTTCACCAGGAGCGCCAAAATATTAGCAAAAGTTTGTTCCAATTCTTCATTTAGAATTGGAACAAACTTTTAAGGGCATTATTCTCGATTGGAAGCTTCATTTCATCGAACAGTTTTTATTCGTTACTGCGAAGGTCTATGCAGTTTTGGGACTAATCAAACGAAACACTTAAAACTTCAACGACGTGTATTGCCTCAAGACAGTTTACATCGCACTAGTACTCATTATTCTGGAGTATGGAGTTACGATTTGGGCTCCGTATGACAGTGTTCACATCGATCGGATCGAAAGGGTGCAGAAGTGCTTCGTCCGATTCGCACTTCGAAGACTACCTTGGATAAATCGTCCTCAACTACCTCGTTACGAGAATCTCTGTGCTCTCATCAACCTATCTACTTTACAAAACAGACAAGTACTCCTTCAACAACTCTTCGTATTCGACCTACTAAATGACAACATCGATTGCCCCATACTACTGGAAAGAATTAGTTTTAACGTACCGGGAAGATCATTGCGAAGAACGGAATTTCTTCGTCGCTCACTTCATCGCACACAGTATGGCCAAAACAACCCAATGGGTATCTGTAGTCATCGTTTCAATAGCGTGTATCATTTATTTGATTTTATATGAGCAAAGATACATTCAAGTCAAAAACAATTTTTTCAAGTTTACATAGGTCACCTCTAGTCGAAGACAATAATGATAAAGAAAAAGAAATAAAGAAGTCTCTAAAAATAACATAATCAATTTGATATGCCGTCACGTTCCAGTGAATATCGCTGCATGATTGATAAATAGTCTACACTGAAGTCTTTTTTATGCGGTTTTTTACGCGACTTTTTTTATGCGAATTTTCAGAGTTATGCGGTTTTTTTTATGCGAAGTTTCAGAGTTATGCAGTTTTTTTATGCGAATTTTCAGAGTTATGCGGTTTTTTCATGCGGTTTTTTTTATGCGGTACGTAAATTCGCATAAAAAAAAGACTTCAGTGTATATTTTTGTTGAAAACAATCCCCTAGGTGACGCAATACCATATTTTATGATAATCAATCCATTGGTCCTCCATACCCCGTATTTTCTACACTTTTCCATCCCCCGTATTCTCCAGACTTGGCCCCCAAGTGACTATTATCTATTATCAAATTTAAAAAAAGGTTTCTCCAGGAGAAGAATTTTTCGTCGAATGCTGAAGTCATTGCAGAAACGAAAGGCTATTTTGAAGGCCTTGACAAATCTTTTTTTTTCAAAGGGCATCAAAATGTTGGAGGACCGATGAGTCAAGTATATCGCTCAATACTTATACTGAAAAATATAAAAGTTTTCACGGTAAAAAATCGACTTTTTTTTTTTAGGCTCGGGACTTCTCATGCCATGTAGTATGTAGTATTATGCATCTTCAAAGTACTTTGCCTTAGCAGATGTATGAACACACGTATTTCCTCTATTGCTTTTATCCGCAATATCCCTTTTAATTTACTATTCGCTTTTTTAACAATTCCGTCACGAAATAGTAATAGTCACAAAATTCTAGTAGTTTGGTATGAAACTTTCATCACTGTATCACTTTAAGCTTATTGGAATATGTACTCAAAACTAATAATCTAGATATCACATGTAAGTTGGACCACATGTAAGGTTTGTTGAAGTAATAAAACATAGAAATGAGTTTCATTTTGGACAATTTCGATAAGACCTGCAAATTGGAAGAGTTTTGTCGTCAGTATTGAATTGTGTTTCGCGTCATCATTTATAGTATTTTTTCGCACTGGAAATCGTATCTGGATAAATCTTTACAATACCCATTTGTATCATAATTTTTTTTTAATTTTAAACTAAGTTTGTGGAAAATGGTCTTGCCAACTTGAAGAGGCCGTTGTGAATTCCATTCTTGAGTATTTAAAGCAAATCACCTGAATTAAATTCAATAACGAGCTACGGTCCTTTCATTTGAATCTAGGTTCGCAAAAATTGTTCAACTATCCTCTAGAAAACCAAGTGCAATCCTTCTGTCACATTCACATGTACACACGTATACACACACTCTAATTTACTATCACGACAACACGTGGCCTCATGTTCATTAGTTTAAAAACATGGTGAAATTATGGTGTATTGTATATCGTGGAAAATTCTAGTGCCCCTGCACCCTATATTCCCGATTTGGCACCAGCCGATTACCGCTTGTTTCGATCGATACAGAATTTGTTCGGAAAAATCCCGGAGCCAGACAAATCGCTTCAATTGAGAAATACCCTTGACTATTATGGTACGTTTCCCAAAATCTCTAGCAATAGCTTCAGTTTCAACCACTTTTTGAATTTGCTTAAACTTGTTTGCTATAACGTCGTAATGAGATAAATCGCGTCAGTTGAAACCGCCCAATCAACAGAACGATCATCCTTTCTCTCATACAATTTGATAGCGAAATCAATGTTTCACACTGTTGAAAATGAGCGAAAATTGCAATGAAAAAATCCACAGTCCTATCATTTTCACATTTTATTATGTCTTTTCAATCGCAAACGCCGTAGGAACTGCAAATCGAACTTTTCCCCAAAAATAATAGTTGAAACGGCATGACCAGGTGGCTAAGGTGACGGGTTGGCGAAGGCGGCGTTGGCGTCTGCGACCGAGACCTCAACCACTGGGTGGATGTGTGCCGCACTTTAATAATAGTAATAATAATAATAATAATAGACATCACAAGCTTAAGAGCCTCAATTAGTGCCGCCACCGCCGGAGTCATCACCGCGTTTCAAGTTCGCGTCGGTACTGCCTTCACGAGATTCATTTCCAACCTAGAAAGCGAAATTAAGTCACTGGTCTGTCACCGAGTATCTTGAAGTTGTGAAGTTTCGCTTTCGCCACTCGCCGCCGCAGATCTCTTTCGAGACGGGAGGAGTGTGTGTGTGCCCATGAAAGATGTTAGTTTTTGTTGTTGTTGCTACGGTCGGCAATTGATGTTTTCCGTTTTTATCTCAATCTCGCGGTAGGTATTTACTTACAAATCGTTTGTTTTTGTTGTGATTCAAGGTGGAACACACCTTCGAATCGTTTAACCGAATGCTGCACAAGTTCCAATTACCTGGAAAAGAAGAGAGAAAAATGAGGTCGTTAGTACAATGTTGATGATGGGAAGAGTTTGAAGTGAAAAGCATTTACTGAATTGATTCCTTTGAACTGAGAGACCTTGACGAATGGAAAATGATTAGCCATTAGAAAGTCCCCTGCGTATTGGAAGTGTGAAGGATATTTGTTGTGAATTTAAGTTATTGAACTTTGGATACGTTGCAATAGGTTTTCTTTAGCTTCAAAATGTGAAATGTTCGTAATTTAATTGATTGCCATAAATTCTAAACCATAGACGTAGATAGTATCGATACAGAGACGCTGAATGGTGATGAACACATTATTTATATCTACAACTGATTCTAATAATTGTGGAAGTTGATGCATCTTAAGTACTTTTTTTAATTTCAAGTATGAAAAAAATAAACTAAATTTAAACATTGTTTTTCTAAAACTCACAATTTTTGTATTAAAACGGCCAATAAATCATCTGTCAATAAAAAAATCGATCTTTAATAATTTTTTCACAAGTCACGTTAAAGAAGTTCATTTGGTTCCCTAATAAAAAGGTTAGCAACACTGCACTAGGAAAACAGGTCACAAATCACTTTTTCGTCTTTTCCGACAATACACCGACAGAGCCGTGATTTGGAAAGTTGTCGACATTTTTCACCCCTTTTAAATGATTCACCCACATACTCACAAACTGTGGGTCACATTACATTTACTTGTAGTTTAACATTTTAAAAATATTGTGTCAAAACTTCAAATCAATCAATCAAATTCAGTTACCAAAAATGTTGCTCACTTTTTGAGAAAAAAAAATTTAAACGCGTTTTTCTAAAATCTACTGAACCGATTCTTTTTTAACTTGGAACATACTATCTTGGTATAACATGCCTCTCCCCCAACGTTTTTTAAATTTTTCCGATTTTCATATTATGCTAGTTTTCTATTTCACCTTAAAATTGGCGGAAAATTTAGCGTAAGATCGCTTTTTTTGCTTAAATATGCCAAAAACTGTGAAAAAAATCATAAAAATAACTTGAGAATGACGGAGGAAGGAGAAATAATTCGTACTTTAAGTAAATTCAAGAACATTTTTGATTTCAGATAATTCTACGCCGAGTTATCATGTTCACCGCGCAGAATCACGTTGCTTGAGGTTTTGGGGAATGATCTGTTACCGCTTTTTTTTTCAATATTATTATACGGAAATTTAACTAAATACTCTTCAAATGATGCTTAATAATGTAAAAAAAGTTTGAATAAATTAGCTCTATAAAAAAAATACAAAAAAAGTGTTTTTTGATTCAAATTGTACCTTACTTCCATCTCAATTCAATGAAAATGCCACGGAAAATCGAATTTGTGTGATATTCATTAAAATTGTTTATTCATTCGGAATTCATCAACAAAAGAAATATATTTTTCAAAACCGCTATTGTTTTGGAATTGGAAATACCTCAATTAGATATTACTCTGACAATTTCAAGAATTATGTTTAGCTATTTTAGCTCTTAATATCATTCTAAACTCTTTAGCTAGTCGGAGTCAAGGTCTTAATAAGGTATGCAAGTAACATCTGATCGAGAAGACTTGCAGAATGCTGAAATACTTTTTTTTACCAATATGAACTTCGCACACCTCTAGTAACGAGAGCTACAGAACACTTAAATACTTTCTAGAGGGCAGAATACGTACTGCGCAGAGCCGGTGAAACATATTAAGCCCAGGTGGGTAATTATTCGTACCGGGGAGAACGACCCATTATTTTGAAGTGATATTTAGTCGATTTTTAAATAATATTTTGTTTCGATATAACTTTGCATGAGACGCGTAAATTCGAAACTTGAAGCGTTTTCGATATTTTGTTGTGAAACAAAATTGCGCATTGAAGGATTAAATACAATATCAAACTACAAAATTTCTGTCAATATTTGTTTGGAATATTAAGTCAGCAGTCTTTTAGGTTCCGTATAAACATATTTGTGTTTTCAAATTTTCGACATTATTTCTTTAAGAATTTTGGTTACCCTGATCGTTTAGTTGGTTGGGGTTGATGGTGAAAGATGTCTCGCATGAATCGAAAGCAATGTCTTGGCATTACATTCTTTCTGTGGAATTTGGCCTTTCTGTTTCAACAGACTTCGTAGCTTATTCTTAGCATACAGAATCATTTTATGACTAGTACTACGATCCTACTGACACTATGAATCATTCCACGTCGGGGCTCGAACATATGACAACTGGCTTATAAGACCAGCGACGTATGCATTGAATCGCAAACCCGGGTGAATCGAAAGGTGCACAAAACAAATCCAGCCACTGATGTGCACAGCACATTGTAAAAAAAAGTCCCGGAACCGACTGAGATGACGTTTGTAATGTCAAACTATCATCATCGTTCAGAAAACAAGTGTCAAATTTTCACGTCAATCGCACCACAAACACTAAACTTACCGACATATAAGTGACGTTACTTTTTGATTCACGAAAACTTAAAAATAACGAATTTCATTTATTGATTAAACATTGCTTCCTATAAGGAAAAACCGGGCAAGTCCAGCAATGGTTTAAGAAGTGTTACCCGCACTCAGATTAAAAACAAAGATTTGTGGTATTCTGATTTAAACGTGACCAAATTAAACAGTCATCCGGAAAAAAATGTGAGCAAGTTTTGATAATCGTTATGGATGAACACAAAATCAAAGTCCGACTGAACTGGAAGTGCTTTTATGATCGTATGCAAAAATCTGGTCATGAAAAAGATCTTTTCCGAATAGAAGGCTTTCTTCAAAAGAAACAACGCATCAACAATCGAGAGAGCTGGTCGGCACTGTTTAGTCGCAATAAAAAGGATTTCTTGCGTTGGTATGAAACAGTGAACGAAACATGGATCTATCTTTTTTCTCCGGAGTTGTTTCAACATTTAGACGGGGAAAACGCAGGTAGCTGCAACAAGTATGGTGTCAGTTTTTAGATGCTCGAGGTATAATTAACGTCCACTATCTTGAAGAGGAAGTACCAACAAAAGATTTTAGTTATTAATGCGTTTGAAGTATGGAATCGTAAAAAACGGCCTCACATGGAGCAGAAAAAATCACCTTTAACCAAGACAATGCACCGAGCCACAAGTCAATGAGAATAATGGCCAAATTGAACGTATTGGGCACCGATCTGTTTCTTCACCCACCATATTCTCAATAACCTAGCCCCAGCGACTACTTGTCATTTGATGATCTGAGAGAGTCATCACCGCAACTGAAGCCTATTTTAAGGCCATGGGCAAATCATTCTAACGGGTGATTTTTTAAGAGCTTGAGAACTTTTTTAAACAATAAAACGCATAAAATTTGCAAAATCTCATCGGTTCTTTATTTTAAACGTTAGATTGGTACATGACATTTACTTTTTGAAGATAATTTCATTTAAATGTTGACCGCGGCTGCGTCTTAGGTGGTCCATTCGGAAAGTCCAATTTTGGGCAACTTTTTCGAGCATTTCGGCCGGAATAGCCCGAATTTCTTCGGAAATGTTGTCTTCCAAAGCTGGAATAGTTACTGGCTTATTTCTGTAGACTTTAGACTTGACGTAGCCCCACAAAAAATAGTCTAAAGGCGTCAAATCGCATGATCTTGGTGGCCAACTTACCGGTCCATTTCTTGAGATGAATTGTTCTCCGAAGTTTTCCCTCAAAATGGCCATAGAATCGCGAGCTGTGTGGCATGTAGCGCCATCTTGTTGAAACCACATGTCAACCAAGTTCAGTTCTTCCATTTTTGGCAACAAAAAGTTTGTTAGCATCGAACGATAGCGATCGCCATTCACTGTAACGTTGCGTCCAACAGCATCTTTGAAAAAATACGGTCTAATGATTCCACCAGCGTACAAACCACACCAAACAGTGCATTTTTCGGGATGCATGGGCAGTTCTTGAACGGCTTCTGGTTGCTCTTCACTCCAAATGCGGCAATTTTGCTTATTTACGTAGCCATTCAACCAGAAATGAGCCTCATCGCTGAACAAAATTTGTCGATAAAAAAGCGGATTTTCCGAATGGACCACCTAAGACGCAGCCGCGGTCAACATTTAAATGAAATTATCTTCAAAAAGTAAATGTCATGTACCAATCTAACGTTTAAAATAAAGAACCGATGAGATTTTGCAAATTTTATGCGTTTTATTGTTTAAAAAAGTTCTCAAGCTCTTAAAAAATCACCCTTTATAAGTATGATATAAAAAATTTAGATAATAAATAAAGAAATTTTGCCCAAGTAATCTTGTTTTCCTAGTTAGTTCCTGAACTTGTTGGACGATGTGGAAGCAACCTTTTCTACGGCAGTATCGAACCGCACAGAGTGCAAGTCGATTCGACATTGAATTTGGTTTTCTGTGAGTAATTTTCACAAATTCGTATAGTAAATGGTAAAAGACCTTTTTCGGTACTTTCCGGCATACCAGAGACTCGAGTGATTTGCATGAATGAGATGCTTAAACTCGACCCCTTTAGTTGAAGGTAAAAGTTAAGTCACTAAAAGATTTCTGCATGCTCAAATGACGCCTCACCTTTTTGTTGTATATCTTCACATCCTCGCTCTACCTTGACTACTAGCATTTTATAATTCTGATATTATTTATTATTCTCAGTTACAATAAAACTACTTTTATTGTTATAAATAATACTAATATTACTATTATTTTTATTTAGAAATTTCAGGTGGGTAATTACCCAGCTTTGGAATCTTCGTGTGGGTAGTACTACCCACCGTACCCACCTCTTTCACCGGCCCTGGTACTGCGGGGAAACCGAATATCTGCTAAAAACCAAAAAAATCATATAAAATAAAACGCGTAGAAAAATTTCAGTGTATTCACAGATTTGTCACATATTGTATAGTCAATATTGAAGAAAATAAATAGAAGTGTTACTCAGAGGATGTTTTAAAAGAGCTGGTCCTATGCTCAGAGAATAAAGAATGAAAATTGATGACCGGAGATAATTTAATCTGCAAATCAGTTATTTTTCACATCTGCGTGAAAAAAAAAATGCGAAGTAGAAATAATGCAACAGGCTTTGTTTATAATTTTTTCACATTGTATGTAGTTATTAGAGCCGTCTCGGCTACTCTAATGACTATATATTTAACCGTTTACTGCTCTTCACGCTTCGTAGTACTAGAGGCCGGGATGTTCATCCACCCGACTAAAGCGTTCAGTAATGCATTGAAAAATTAGCATACGCGTCTCGTCGAAGAAAAAGTGCGTCTCAACCAAATGCTCCTTAAATTATTACCATACAAAAACGCATTACTCTCACTGAAACGGAATTCATCAACCGCATAATTATTACAGGAAAATTGCATAATTTCTCCGAGTAGTTTCCCCCGCAAGCCTATCAGCAATGTGAGCCCGTGTTTCAGTTTTCAGTCGATTCAATTTTGAAATAATTTGAAAATTGCACGTTGTCGATTGCACTGAATTGTGGAAATATCTCAATGCAATTCTCCGACGAATGTGTTGGGAAAGGAGATTGACTACGGGGGTTAGTAAAATCAGATCCGTTGGTGATTTCGATTCAACACAGTCGTGTCAGAATGACGCGTGGCTATCGAAAGCAGCGCGCAGGGGGCAGCTCCTATATCATATGCTAATTATCACTTAGGGAACCACGATTCCAACCACCAACAACGGTGCCGGGCTGTGATTGTCGTATCACGGTTGCCAGTTCGGTAACTAAATTAGGGGTCTCTCTTGAGGGTTTGATCGAGGGTTTACGATCGCATTCGATATGGTCTGTATTGTTGGAACATTAATTTACACGATTTATCCATCGGTAGTGTAAGGCTTTATATTGCCGTCATTGGTTTGATTGTTTCGTGGACAACCGACCATTTGTGGATAGATGTAATAAATAGCACTTACATATTTGCATAAACAGTTCAAATTTTACAACGAAACCGATCATCAATTACTATTTTTAAATGAGGTCAATTAACGCAAACTTGTAATCAAATTCATCGTTCTATGAAAGTGGTCAAGCACATGCCAAACCCAGCGAAACTGTAGAAATAATGTAGCAAAGAATGGGCTTATCGGGGCACACCATGTGCAGCAAAAAGGGAAAGTTTTCTCTTGTGAATTTATGCAATCTTTTCCATCCTTGCTCAACCATAACGACCGGGTCGGACAGTCAGCCTGTCTGTGGCAGCTATCGAGCTGTGATCTTAGGTCCGGGGTGAGCAGGTTGGTGCGGGGATTTGCTAAGGGTCTGGTTCTGCACACTTCCGCTCAAGGCGACAGACGCCGCCACCGCCGCCGCCGCTGCTGGCTGGTATTGATTCTGTTTTTAGTTTGTTCTTTTTTTTTCAGTAAATTAGTATACACACTACTATAAATGCCGGATGTTGTAATTGCAAAATTCGAACGTCGGCACAGGGCCGCTCTGAAGCGTGTTCGAGTTTACGAGTAGGTCCGGCAAAAGCTGAATCGATTTTCGACCGAACCGGCTTTGACTACAGAAAATGTCTCGGACCTTGGCCATTCTGAATTTGTTTCCACTACGATCGAGTGCATGCATATATGGACTTAATGGACGGAGGGGAGCCCATTAATAAGCGGTATATGGCGAAGTTTTATAACGATGTAATACGTGATTGATTGGAAGCACTGTGCTATGAATTATGAATACATGACGAGTATGGTTTAGTCAATAAAATAAAACTGGAGCAAATATGTGAAGGACATTTTGGGCGAATGGTTTACTGTTATTGGAACTGGAAGTGAAAAAGTTAGCCTTCACGGTAGAGGTTCAAGGAGAGTGAAAGCTTTGTTTGTAAATAATTGGCATGACGTGACAATTTGTTGGATCCAGTAGTAAGTTTTTAGTGTTTTACTTAATCCGCGTATTGTGTAAGAGGCTTAAGCAGCTCGAAAATGGTGATTTTAACCGATTAGTCTGGAAACGTAAATTTGAAGATGTGGACTTCGAATTTTTGCAGAAAGAGAAGAGCTTTATCAATTGGCTCTAGTGGCACATTTCCAGAATCGACTTATTATCACTATCCGCAAAATCAACGATAATTAAGATCACTCAAAGAGAGTATGGGCAAAATATCATTCCTTACAAATTCTCTATAATGATTTTCCATAAACTCACATATGAACGGCTGAAAGCAAAAGTCGGATAAGTGCAACTTAATTTGGAAAACCCGTTTAAGTATTTCTGAATGCAAAAACCGGATAAAAACATTGAGCGCAAAAGTCGGACACGGACTTTGAAATGCAAAAGCCGTTTAAAAACATTTTTATTGCAAGAACCGGACAAAAATACTTTGAATGCAAAAACCGGACAAAAACTTAACCGGTTCTTCCAAAACAAATGTATTTATTCGGTTTTTGCATTCAAAGTTATTTTCGGCCAACTGTCGCTGTGGGATAAAGCATGGGTCGCTAGTTTGCCACGGGTGGCGTGATATGTCAGTACATTTTCATTGAGTCTCGTCTTGTTCCGCAGGGAAAATAGAATGTGATTTGATAATTATGTCAACTCTACTTTACAAATTTTAATGGAAACTCTTTGAAATAAGTTATTATAGATGAATCATTAATGTATAAAACTCTTGGTACAAAGGTGAAACATGAAATATAGCTTGGTAAACTTAGTTCGTATCTGTTTTCATCACGACGGAACTATATTGTCCATAATGGATGGAGCTAATATACTTTATTAATGACTCGTAGCTACGATGCATTCATGTTCACTAAATTTATAATGTTTTCGCCAATTAACAAACAAACATGTATTAAGGATTACTGAAACAAATGAGAACAGAGTTGTGTTTCTTTTGATAAGGTCAATACTCCTGGTTATCATCTGTGCAGTCGAGTATGCATATTAGTGGTTTCAATTCGAGGAACATCATAGTTGTATCAGTTCAATTGTGAATATTACAACAGATTTGAAATTTTTATTCAAACGATATTAGAGTGAAATGTTCAACATCTTCTATTCATTCAATTCAATTCAGTCAAACCATCAGTTGGAGTAGGATTCATTATCTCTGCACAAAAAAAACTTATACGATATGTAAGTCAATAGTAATATGAAATGGACATCAATTTGATTGACAAACATAATCGATATAAAACTAAATACGAATGCATTGATTTTAAATGAATGAAAATTTATTTGTCAATTAACGCTCAAGTTTGCTTCTTGGGTGAAAAGAAAAATAAAAAACTGTAAAGGAGTTTTGAATTTAATATCCTTTTCAACATATGTGCATGAAAATAGGCGTAATTATACAAAATATGTATATTTATGTGTGCATGGCATTAACTCAGAGGGTAGAGTAAAAATCGGAAGGATTGATTCGAATATTATCTTTACTAAAACACATGTATTTCGAATAAATTGTTTTATTTGTCTCAAATTTTGCATAAGCATTATCCTTGCCCCTTTATCCTTGTAAAATTTGATATACTAGCTCGTAATATTCAACAGTACTTTGTAGCCATAAACTTTTAGTTAAAACGTAGGAAGAGCTTGAACTTCATTAGATTAATCCGAACAGAAAAATTGCTTTTCGAAAAGTACATTCAATTGTTAAATTTAATAAATTTGGAATGAAATGCGAACACAAGCTGGGATCTTATTCATTCATGTGAGGAAGCGAAAAGATTCAAAACGATTTTTTAAATATTATTTTATAGGGCCTATTGCATTCTTGGAAATACAGGGTGGGCCATTTAAAGTGGAAGCATCGGGCAATCCGGTATGACGCTTCCAACGCGATATGTCATTAGTCGAAGTGACAATTCTGTCGATCTGACGACTGATGACCTACCGCGTTGGAAGGGTCATTTCAAGATAATTTTACCATTGAACAATACACATCAAAAGAACGCGCTGAAATTGGTCAGCTTTGCATTCAAAACGAGACCAACTTTTTGAAAAAATCATCATGTCAGAGGCACATTTCACTTTTAATATATGCTTTAATAAGCAAAATTGTCGGTTCTATGCAACTGAGAACCCTCAATTAATTGAGGAACAGTCTCTATACGATCAAAAAGTTACAGTTTGGTGTGGTGATTTTTTTCATAGACGCTGATAGAGCAACGTTAAATGTCAATGGTAATCGTTATCGTGCCATGATAAATGACCCACTGTTCGTCAAAATGGTTTGAATGGCTACTGGTTTCAACAGGATGGTACAACATACCATACAGTTTGACTACCAATCGATTTGTTATGAACATTGTTTCCCGTGCGAGTCATATCGCAAAACGATGATTTTGACTGGCCTCGATTTGACACCACAAGACTTTTTTGTGGGGTCTTTTTGAAATCCAAGGTATACGCTGATAAGTCATGAAGCATAACAAAACTCAAAGTCGACATACGACGTGAAATCGCCGCCATATCGACCGATACATTGGCCAAAACGATGGAAAACGCCGAAAAAAGGGTACATTTTGTACTCAAGACCAAATGTCACCATTGACGCGATATCATTTTTAAAAAATAGATGTAACATATCTCCTTCAACAAAAAATATTATAATCTAAATGAAAATTAAATTAACAAATCCTTCCTCTATGAATGGCCTACTCTGTACAATAATGGCAAATCCAATCACCTTTCAAACGTCTTCAATTGGCCTAATCACAATCTAAATTATATCAACCCATTTGAGACGATTTTAGAATGTTATTCACTCAACAAAGCTCGTCGTTACAGAAGATTTGAGGTTGCATATTCGACACAAGCTGGCTAAACACTTGTCATACTCATTATTAGATGGGGACGGGTATAGCGGACGCTGCACAAAATTGAACAGAGCACGCTGTGTGCTAGGCGGTGGCGTTTGTATGACAGTTTGAAAGTTTTGATACTCATTACCCTATAATTTTGGAACCGGAAGTCGGATCTGAATGAATTGCATAGTATCTTTTAAGACAAAGAGAGCTTTAATTTGAATCATGATTTGGGTTATTCTTTTTAACCGTTGCTGAGAAATCGAAGTTTTCAGAGCTTTTCTATACTATTACCGGTGCGTTTTGGAGTTTTTGGAGCTTTTCTATACTATTACGTTCGGAAGCGGAAACCGGGCAGTAGTAATCCCGACGAAGTAGATTTATATATCCACTAACTGACACGATTTGCCAACTAGATGAATTTACCAGTAAGTTTTATAAAAAAGTGCACCTCGTTTCGCCATCGCTTGTGTAAAAATCCTCATGAAATTGATTTTTTTTCTAATCTCACTGTAATACCGGAACCGGAAGTCGGATTTGGATCAACTTTTCGAGGTCTTTTTGAAGAATCTCGAGACCTTTCATTTTCATCTTAGTTTGCACAAATCGGTTGAGAAATTTCCGAGAAAACTGGATACGCATTTTCTCATAGATTTACACATATTGCATTGTAATTCCGGATCCGGAATTCGGATCGGGATAAAATTCAACAGCGATCTGTGAGACCATAGGACCTTTCATTTGAATCTGAGTTCGTGAAAATCGGTTTAGCCATCTCTGAGAAAATCGAGTGACATTTGTCACATATACACATACATACATACATATACACACATACACACACAGACATTTGCTCTGTTCGTCGAGCTGAGTCGAATGGTATATGAAATTCGGCCCTCCGTTCAAAAGTCGGTTTTCACAGTGATTGTATAGCCTTTTTATATGAGAAAGGCAAAAATCTAACTCAATAACTTTCAGTAGGAAAAACGAAATCCAAACTGTACACATATATTTATGAATTCAAATAGTAGAAAAATATTATCTTAGACACCAAGCTAACATTTGTGGAACATTACAATACAATAATCAATAAAGCAAATAGTATGCTGGGATTTTTGGAGTCATAATTTTCAAGACCCATATACTATAAAATGGCTATATAGTACACATGTCAGATCCATTTCGGAATATTGCAGCCTGGTATGGAATCCATGTAATATTCTTCACGAAGAACACATTGAATCGATCCAAAAACAATTTCTTTTATGTGCACTTCATATATTGAATTGGACAGCATTTCCTCTACCATCATATGAAGCACGCTGCATGCTCATCAATACACAAACACTTGAAGAACGCCGAGACCTTGCAAGGCTTTATTTTATCAGCGACATTATTTCCCAACGCATTCAATCAGCTTCGTTAATATCAAACATCGCCATAAAATTTTTATGTTCCAGTAAATTATTTTTAGAAAAACATACTAGAACAAATTATGCAAAATAAGGAGTGTATCGATAAGTAGTTAGCAACATTCAAACAGTTATTACTCTGAAATTGCTTAATTTTTTGCAGCGTGTTTCGCGGTGACATGTTTGTTTACATGTCAATAACAGCTGCGCAATCGATTGGTTTCGGTACGGTTTATCGTTTCAATGATGAGTCGAATTGATCCGGAAACGCGAATGAAAATTCTGCACACTTGGTGCTCAGAAAGTGGTGTCACGTACAACGAAATAGCAAAACGGGTGAAAGTGCACCACACCAGTGTCAAAAATATTATCGAAAAGTTCGGTAAGACTCTTTTCATGAAGGATTTGCCCCGATCCGGTAGGAAAAACGGGTCCCAGCCAGCCCGGCCGGGACTTAAAAGCAGACCTTATGCACGCGCGCTCTTTATTTTGCGCTGAGACAAATTAATTCTCATTCTCATAAGACAACCACGCGCATGCGACGTACTTTTGCCGCTCTCAAGAGAACTCTTTGGCACATTTACGTACACTGAAAATAATCCGCACATCAAGTCTACTAGAAATATCACGTAGATAAACAAAATAATGTTTTTTTCTTCAGTTTATCGAACAACGATAATAACCATCGTACTTCTATCGGATTTAGGAATAACACAACAATTATTGGAAATATTTGATGGTAAGAATAGATAGAAATTGAGTTGCATTTTATATTCATGCTTATATTTATTCCAAAAAGAATATGGGATTGGTTTTTCTGATTTGTTCAGCATCACAATTAATCAACTTCGCGAATATCTAGAACCAAAACAAACAGCTTGGAAATATTCGGTGCTGTACGAATTAATTTCATCGTGACGAATGCGAAATGTAAGTGGATTTTCAAAATAATTTTGAATAAACATTGATTTCTTTTTGTAGGAGTCCAAAATCTTTACTTTATTGACTTCACTTAAACCGGGATATCGCTTGCGGCTTACAGGCATAATTGACAGTCTAATGTAATAAAACCAAACAATAAATGTTTATAATGTATTAAAATGTTTGATGTTTTACTGTTATTTCGATAGTAGCCTTACAATGATTTCTGATATACAACATCGTGGAAATCCCATATGAACAAACATGAAATAACATACTTCTCATGAGTATATTAAATTACATTTATTAGTTCGTTATTTAGGTTTTACAAAAACACTCGTATAAACTACTTGTAAAACAACGTAACTTTTGCGTGTAAGTTTTTTGACATGAGAGTTCATGAATTCATTTCGTTTTATCGGCTACCCCCATAAGGGCTGCGTGAAAAGTTCAATGTAGAAAAACTACATATGTTTTCACGTAGTTTTGAAGTGTGGATTTATTTGAGTGTACCGCACCAGAAACTGATGCACGCTTCGCTGTATAGTCTCATCGCATTCTGCCAAGAGCGAGGCTCAAGCGCTCTCGTCGCATGAGATAGCGCGGCGCGCTCGTTTCATGCGATCTACGAGCGGTTTGTACGTTATTTTCATCCTCTTCATCTCTTCCTTTAGGATACACTCAGAAAAATCCTCACTTCAATGCTACGTGAAAACGTATGTGATTTTTATCCATAGAACTTTTCTTGTAATACTCATGTGAAGTATAGATAGCACAGAATGAACTCATGCACTCTTAGTCCACATTTGTATCACATAATATCTACGTAACTTTTTTCGGAGATTCTATAGAATACTTTTGTGAAATTTATACAAAGTTCATTTAAATTGTGCTGAAAAATTTATTTCATCTGAACTTACTTTTTACCAGAATTTTACTTAATAGTCACATTATTTTCATGTAATTGTTACTATAAAGTTCTATATTGAATCTTAATAATGTATATTGGTACTAAAAACTAATAGATTACATAGTCTGTTAGGCATAACATTGCGATAAATTTTGTTCCCACGCAGATATTCTGAACATTTTACTTTTTAAATCGTTTCTGTTGAATCACTGGTGAAAAATATCAAAAATACAGAATGCATTGTTCTAAATCCTTTCTCCGAAGCAGCTAAACTGAAGCAAACATTGTTCCCTTTGAGGAATGCATTCAGCTGGAATTAGTAGTTAAAGATGTGATTGATGTGCTGGAACACAATCTAGAGGTTTTGCCTTTTGAACACCGCTGTAGAAAAAAACAAAATTGAACCGAGTTTCAGTTTCGTATTTTTGGAGCAGTTTTTGTGTTCCAGTTTCGTATTTTATTTACCCTAAAATCACTGTGATAAATACCTAAGAAGGGTCAAAAGGGATTTGGCCTATGTTGTTTGCTCTAGGTTTTTCAACTGACGCCATATTGCGAGCACAAAATGAACATGACAAACTGAATTCAAGTAAGTGCGTGACACATAAAATGTATGTGACAACAGCAATAATTCTGACATATGGTTCATTTCATGTTCAGTCATGATCCGCTGGTTGTTAAGAAGATCACGTAAACTCCGATGACAAAGCCATTTTTGGAATCTACGTGTTTTTTCACATAAGGTTAACGTGTGGATTTTTTTGAGTGTAGGACACAAGTCGCACGAACCGCTCTAGGCACGAAAAAATAATCATAACAGCAGCTTTTACTGTGGCTCACATCGCACACACGCTGCGCTCATAAAAAATTTCGTGCGCTGTCTCGTGAGACCAAAGCGCACGAGTCGCGCGCAGAAGAAAATGCGATGCTCTGAAATTTCAAGCAGTACATCCCGTTTCTATGTGCTCGCTACGCGTCTCGTACACGCTTTTGATTTGCTCTTTTAGTCGGCGCTCACGCTCACAGGATATATATGCGACACACACATTTTCGGTGCGCTGTCGCATTTGTGCACGCATGAGCATTCGGAAGGCATGCTTAAAAGTGGTTGAGTACATAAGCAGTTCAACACCAGCATCGGGATGACTCAACGGATCAAAGCTCGGGACTCCCTGAAAACGTACAAGAAACAGAAGGTGCCGAAAAAGTCTCTGGTACAGCAAGTTCAGGCTAAAACAAGAACGCGAAAACTGTATAATCGGATTCTACAGAATAAAGACGGATGCATCCTGATCGACGACGAAACCTACGCCAAGGAAGACTCTCGAGCGCTGCCCGGACCGCAATATTATACGAAATCGATGTACCTGGACGACGCTGACACCACGGTGGCGATGGAAAAGTTTGGGCAGAAGGTGTTTTGGTCTGGCAAGCAATTTGTACCTGTGGTTTGCGGTCGTCGATTTTCTTCACAAAGGGCACAATTAACGCCAAGGTGTACGAGGAAGAATGTTTGAAGAAGAGAATGCTACCACTGTACAAAAAGCATAAGGCTTCTCCTCTCTTCTGGCCGGATTTGGCTTCAGCCCACTCCGTTCTACAGTGGTTGTCAAAAAATAATGTACAATTCGTGGAAAAGAACATCAACCCACCGAACTGCCCAGATCTTCAGCCAGTTGAAAGGTATTGGGCAATTGTCAAGCGGCACTTCTGGAAGAAAGGTACAGTGTCCCAAAACATGCAGGAGTTAAAAAAAACTGGACAGCTGCCACCAGGAAAGTCACGAAAGTAACTGTGCAGAATTTAATGAAGAATGTCAACTCCAAAGTGCGAGCGTTTCACAGAAACTAGAATTTTCTTCAATATAATCAGTGAAATGCATAAAAATGTAATTTTTCTAGAATATATCGGAAACTGATGTCAAAACATGTTTTTTTCTCTTTTTTATTCAATAATCAATGTTGCTAATTACTTTTAGATACACTCCTTACAGTCTAGTCAATCGAATAATACACCACTACAATGAATGCTGCGAACATCTTGACCTCACTAGAACAAAAAATCAAATCAAATCTCAGCTATGTCGTAGAAATAATGCATAGTATATAAGTGAACATAGTACATAAACCATTTCCATGTACTCTATATTGGCTTGATGAAATAAACAATTTTGGAACGAGCTGGCGGAAACAAATTAACGGCTACACAAGTGAAGAGAGAAAGGTGTAAACAACAAGAAATACATATTGCCAAATGTATTGAACTTATCATCAGATTTTGATGTTGTTTCTACGGAAGACATTTTAACCATGTAGTCATTCAATTATCGGTTCAGGAAAAACCAATAGTTGGTGCGGACGTTGGGAACTGAACCCTTCATCATTCCATAATCGGGCCACTATTTATAAGAAATGTTCGATGGAAAATACAAATGTAAACATTTCGATATATGCTTCAAGGTTAGTTTGAAGAAGACAGCCAACTCAAGAGCAGCTCCGGAATTCAGTCAAAACCACAATTTCAAAAGTCATTCCGAACCATTCAGCTGAAGCATGCGTGCGCGGAGATAATTTACATGCTCACGTTTCACTATGATATCGCGCAACTGCACTATTTCTTGGCTCGATTCGATCGATTTCGTAAAAAACGGCAACAGAAATACTGCATGTTGCTGAAGTATGTTTTTCATTTCCCATCGCGTATGCGACCTTATATCGGTTTCCTTCACAACTGGTGCTACTGCAGACAGGCGCCTGCCACGTTTTGCGATTGCGATTGGATCCAGTGTGAGGCCTCATCAATCATAATCGGAGTCAATCCAATCCAATGGTTTGAACTGAGCTTGGTCGAAACGAACGAAAGGGAAACTCTTATCTCGCTAATGGAACGGCGCGTTTTTACGATACTTACATGTATCTAGTTTCCAAGTTGCTGTTACAGAAATTGTACAATTAGCCTTGTTGAAAGGGGCTTCATTGCCATGGTTTGAGTTGAGTTTGTTTATTATTACTCCAGCTGCCCAGGATGACTAAAGCGAATGCATTGGGGAAAGTATGAACGCAAGGTCATCAATTAACCGACATTCGTGAAAATGTTCAATTAGGATATGAATCACGAAGATTGAAGTGTACGATAGAAATTTAATACTAACTGAAAACGATGAAGTTTGCATTGAGTTGGAAATAACTTTCGAAAATCCGCAATAATTTTGACGGATTCAGTATCGAACCAAAAACGAAAAAAGGGAAATCGAACACGATTCCGCATGATGACCATTCCGTTTTACGATAGTTAGAAACTTTCATCGAAATGACGTGGTCGATCTGCAAATGCCAAAACCCACGCACGCGCATTAATTTCACAATTGTACGGGCATACGGTGGAATTACCATAGTTGCTACTGCTGCAGCTGCCATACTGATTTCCATGCAAACTCCACCTTCTCCTCCTCCTCCGCTAGTTGAGATCAGAGCCACGGCATGACGAAAAGCCACGATGCGATGCGGTGCGGTTGCGCACGATGTCATACAGATCCAAGCCAAGACAAGTTCGATGCAGCCAAAATTGTATTGTTGCTACGTTCGGAAAACGAACTGCATTACAACGAAGACTTCAACAGGCAATAAATTTGAGCCTACGTCAACTAACCATTGGTGCCAGGGAAATGAAAAAAAAACAACAACAAAATGGAAACGGATGAGCACTTCTGGGATTGTTACATGAAGAATGCTGACAGTTTGTACCGAGAGCTACTACAGGGCCCATTAAAACCGTTTAGACACGCAAAGATCCGATGACCTATTCTCGGTCGGAAACCTTGAAAGTCGATACTGTGGCAATATGAGATTTGCTCTCTTGTCTTGATTCTAACTTTCAGTTCTGCGATTCACAAAATGAGTCACTACTTCTTCTCCTGCTGGTTGTGATTGGAACGCATGAATCATCGTTGGGGGGCGTGGTTCAGGAAAGACATGACTTTTTTGTTCCGCCAACTGCTAATTAGATGCAACGAAATGGAACGAAAAGAAAAAAAATCGTGGATTAAGTGCTCCTTCCAGGAACGAGTTCAGTTTCTCCAATTGAGACTTATTGGAAGTGTAGGCTAGTGTTGACAAGATGCTTCAAAATTGAAATATCGATTTAATAGTGGAACAAAGGAGTTAAGGTCTAGCCATATTTGTTTAAGTGCCGAATCTTTAGCGATGTTGAACAGAAAGTAAGCATAGGAAATAGGATCCGAGTGGCAGGAATGTCGGTTTCTAAGTCTGCATGAACAAACAGATATTGGTCAAGGGGATTTCCCATTGAATTTATTTAGATTTTTTATATTAATTGACGTAAACACTTTTAATGTGAATACATTGATGATGTTTCTCCTGCTATTAACTATTAATAACTGCCGTTTAACAAGCGATCCAGATGTCATGTCATTTTCTCTGAACTGAAAAAAAGTATCGAACGAATCTGAAAATTTTAATAAGCAAAACGTATTTTAATGCTTCATAAGTTGATGTGATTATGGGCTTTCTAAAAAGAAGTATTTCGTGAAAGAAGGCGAAAGCGTCTTCAAGTAGATTTTGAAGGAAAATTTTATCAGCATGCTGATGAAATTATGATAGTATTTTATTCAACTTTATTCAATTACCATTGCGGAAATTAGCAATACCATTAGATACCGCTCGTGTGTTGCTACTCCGTTATTGATCTGTAGCAACCAATTAAGCTTGCAAAATGTTTTTTTCTGAAGCAACTTGAAAAATAGATCCATTGATCAAAGCAAAGTCCTGGCATTACATTCCTTTTGTGGGATTTGACCTTTCTGTTTCAACAGACTTCGCAGCTCATTCTTAGTGTACAGAATCATTGCATGGCTAGTACTATGGATCCTACTGACACTAAGAATCCTTCCAGGTCGGGGCCCGAACATACGACAACTGGCTTGTAAGACCAGCGTCCTATGCATTGAACCGCCAACCCGGGACGGTTGGGTCACCGAATAAGGAGTGTATCGAAAAGAAGCTATCCGCATACATTTGTGTTGTACGCATGTATTTATGATGGTTTTTTTTGTGCTCAGATCACAGCATAGATTGTAATAAAGATTACAGCATGCTATGTGTGTTTGGCTGTCAGTTTTCGTTTGTTTACTTGTTTGTGCGGCTGAAATTCTGCGTTTTCAAAATGTCGCGTATTGAAAAGGAAGTGAAAATTAAGGTTCTGGACACATGGCTAAGTGAGAAGGGTATTACTATGCCAAAATTGGCGAAGCGGTTCGGAATTAATCATGCCAGTGTTAAAACCATCATTAATAAGTTTGGGGAACACTATTCTTTTGATGAGCTACCAGGAAGAGGTAGAAAACCGGTTCTTCCAACCCGAAACTGGATCAGAAAGTGGTATCTTTAATCATGAAGAACAAATCAATGTCAATACGGGATTTGACCAAAAAAAGCAGCAACGAGTGTCGGAATGATCCAGCGTATCAAGAGGCGAAATCACCTGAAGACCTACAAGAAGCAGAAAATCTCGAAACAAAGTGTAGAACAGAAGAAGCAAGCAGCAACAAGGGCCCGGAAATTGTATTCGCGTCTTTTGCAGTG
Source organism: Malaya genurostris (assembly GCF_030247185.1). NCBI lineage: Eukaryota > Metazoa > Arthropoda > Insecta > Diptera > Culicidae > Malaya > Malaya genurostris. The sequence goes on along the minus strand of NC_080571.1, from coordinate 210,142,262 downwards.
TCCGGACGCATGCGTTTTGATGGACGATGAGACTTATGTAAAGGAGGACTGAAAAACCCTTCCAGGTCCACAATACTTTACTGTCGTCGTTGGGGAGGATGTGAGCGATGCGGACAGGTCGATTCAAGTGGAGAAATTCGGTCGAAAGGTACCGGTATGGCAAGCAATATGTTCCTGTGGTTTGAAGTAAACCATTTTTTACACTACCGGAACTATAAATGCAGAAATCTATCGATCTGAGTGCTTTTATACAAGAAGCATAGTACACCTTCACTGTTTTGGCTGGATTTAGCGTCGGCTCACTATGCCAAAACCACTCTCAATTGGCTTGCGGAAAAGAGTATAAATTTCGTTAAGAAAATATCAATCCACCAAATTGCCCTCAGCTTCGACCTATCGAACGTTACTGGGCAATCGTGAAGAGGATCTTCAAGAAGACTGGTAAGGCAGCTGGGAACATGCAGGAGTTCAAAAAAAATTTGGGCTCAAGCGTCCAAAAAATACGATGCAACACTTGTCCGGAACTTGATGAAGAGCGTTCGATCAAAAGTTCGAAAATTCGTGAAGGAATAACTTAGATTTCATCTGGTTTTCATTATGCTCAAGTTTAACCTCGTAGAAAAAAAGGATCAATTTTTAGTTTGAAAAAAACATCGTTTTCTATCATAATTTGAAAGAAAAATTTGTAGATAGCTTATTTTCGATACACTCCTTAATCGACGGAATTTAGTATAGCCTGATTTTTAGTAGGGATAAATATAATAAGACATTGTAAAGAAGAGAAAATTGAATTATCTCTAAGGAACGATCTGACCAGTATCTCGTTTCTTCTATTCGCATTGCTTTTTTATATAATTTATTTTACCCCGGCTTTAACCATTTTGGTCATTCACCGGGGGGATAATTCGCATTGCTGTAAACACTACTACTGAAAAAATAAAATAAAATAAACACTCGCGGATGGGTTTGCTGCAGATGAATTTTAGATTTTAAGCTTGAATCACACAAATGATATGTAAATTTCCATACATTCCATATAAATCTGATAACATGAATCTAATAACACCGACAATGATATGCAGATGGCGCTTTGATCGGTTGATAGATTTTAGTTTTGGGCAGTAAATTCGCAGTATCCGTCGCTTGAACATTTTTTAGTTTCGTGAATCAGCAAATAACACTTGTAGCTTCACTGCACTATCATTCAAAATAACTGTTTCGATCAGTTACTTTACTATAAGTTGTTTGATACATATTGAAATTAGACTTTTTTGAGAGCAACACATAGATACCGTATCGTACTTCCAGTAATGCCAACTCCAATCCATTCAATGACTATCATGGAAATTAAAAAAAAATGTTTGAATTGTAATTATATTTGCGCCAGTATTGAAGGTTGCCTTGGAAAATCGTTTAGTTGCAAGTGAATTAATCTACAAAAACTTTTTTCTGATCTACCTAGTGGTATGATAATGCAAAAAGAATATTGCAGCTCTTGCGGCGCATTGTTGAGATTGTTCAACCTTGAATGATCGGTTCAGCCATCTCCGAGAAAAATAGGCGAATTTAGAAAAGTGTGGTTTGTGGGTTACGTAACTTCTACGATTATATCTCTGGAATCGGAAATGTAAGCCATTTGACCTTTAAAGTTACTCCGCAATCCAACAGACGTTTTTAAACGAACTTAAACCTGTTGAAATCGTTTTCGCCGTCTCTGAGAAAATTGATTGGGGAGAAAAAATGCGTTTTGTCGGTTACATCACTTACACAATTTTATCGCTGGAACCGGAAGTGACAGGCAAATGATCCTCGAACTTGATTCACATCACAAGAGTAGCTTTCGAACGTGTCTAAGATTGTTAAAATCAGATCAGCCACATCCGAGAAAATTGAAAGCAAAGAAAATAAACTAGCGTTTTGTCGGTTACGTCACTTATACAATTGTATCTCTGGAAAACAACCCACAATTAGCTCTCAAACAAACCTGAAAACAAACAATTTTCTCGAAGATGGCAGAACCGATTTTAACAATCTTCGAGAAAATTGTTGAAATGTGCATACAGCCATTTATAACATTTTGGGTATCCGATGCTCCGTTCGGATTTTCCAGCAATTATGTCACCTTTCTACAAAGAAGGTAAAACAAAGTTGAGCTTACTTGATGTACCGCTCTTTTTCAAACAGGGTTATATTTTTTCACGTAATTTTCACTGTCCGATGACTATAATACCTACATCGTGTGAACGAACGAAAGATACGACAAACTGTTCATTTCTGAATTTAATTGCTTCAGATATTTGGCTAAGTGCTATTACAAATTTATTCACTTTCGGTGGTAGTGAGTTCAATTCGTTCGTATCCCTTATCGTCAATATGGTAATTCGTCAGCAATGCTATCATTGCAGATGCTATTCGGTAATATAATATTTGTACTTATCCTGATTTCGCTGACTTCTCTCATTAACTTTAATAATAACTCATGGATCAATAAGTCCCGAGACTAAAGCAGAGATGGCGCTCGTAGTAAACCAGTAACCACGTCTTTCTAGAGTACTAATCTTTACTTGAAACGGGTCAAAATTTTAAGTCGATCCGACCAGAAACAGCTGAGTTATCGAGGTTGGAGTAAAATCGTTTTGTAGTTTGTTTAAAAAATGGAAAAAACCGAGTTTCGTGTTTTGATAAAACATTGTTTTTTAATGGGTAAAAACACCGTGCAAGCGAAACAATGGATTGAAAAATGTTATCCGGACTCTTGTCCATCAAAAGCAACGATTTGTCGGTGGTTCGCCGAGTTTAAACGTGGTCGTACCGACACAAATGACGCGGAACGCTCGGGTAGACCTGTGGAAGCCGTTACACCGGAAAATGTTAGTGAAGTGACAAAAATTATAATGAAAGATCGTAAAGTGAAGCTCCGTGAGATTGCTGAGATGACACAGATAATCATATGGAAGTGTATTTACTATCCTTCATGAAAAATTGAGCATGAAAAAGGTTTTTTTCAAGTGGGTGCCGCGATTGCTTTCGATGGAACAAAATGCACCCTGCCACAAGTCGATGAAAACAATGGCGAAATTGAACGAATTGGGCTTTGAACTGCTTCCCCACCCCCCAAACTCGCCAGATTTAGCCCCCAGTGACTACTGGCTCTTTGCTGATCTTAAAAAAAATGCTCCAGGGAAAATGATTTGGCTCAAATGACGAGGTCATCGCTGAAACTGAAGCTTATTTTGAAGCGAAGATAAATTTTTTTATAAACATGGTATTGAAAAATTGGAAAAACGTTGGAACCATTGTATCACCCTAAAAGGTGATTATGTGGATGAATAAAAAAGGCAATGTGTAGCTCTAAAAATATGAGCAGCTAACATAAAATAGATATTAGTCGTTGTAGTTCTTGCTGTGGCACAGTGTAGTCTGTAAGGACAATATTCCGAGTAGTTCTTGGAATATCCCTTACGTATTTCCGTAGTCTCAGAATATACTCAGATGGTCCTAAATGTTTATGCGTATGAACGTAGTTAGTTTTTGTGTTATTTACACTAAAATCGAATGGAACTGTAAAACCTTTTTTACTCGAAAAATTTGAAATAACGTGATATTTCAATTAAATTTACGCACCCCTGTTTTTGCGCGTAAATTGAGGGTCCAGTGTACTTTTATTTTGTTTGATGCGTAGTACATTTATCTTCTATTTTATGCCGTTCTGTAAAAGGACACATTATTTAAACTGACAAATTATATTTCTAATGCTATGATAATTATGTTTTGTGTTACATAAAACCTTATTCATGATTTAAACCTGAGATGGGGAAAATTAACGGGAATGATGCATTGACTGCAACTGTTGGGTACTAATGGGAGTTCCATTTTCCCATGACTTTTGGATTCATCATTAAAGCAGCTGTTTGCTGTAATCATAAAACCACAATCTGCCTTCCGCATTTATGACGGAGGTTTTAAAATATCAATCATTTAACCGATTAGCATAGTTTTGATGTGCCGCCAATAAATTAAAACGATCGAGAAAAAGTCACACACCTTTCACTTTATAGTATGGAAAGTCTGCCGTTGACTATATGACTCCGACGGCGCCTGGAAGTTTATGTTAGTGTGTCAATTTGTTTTCAACCTCAAACTTATAACAATCGAAACCGTTGATCTACTTTTTTTTTATAAATACCGATGCTACCGTTTTCCTATCCAAGTGAAGTTTCAATCAAGAGGCAACTATCAACAAGTTCGTGATTCAATCGAATCGATCTATATCTGGATTAAAACCGTTCAAATATATGTCTAGCAATCTTCACCATCTTCCCGGTGAAGACACTACAGGGAAGAAAGTAGTTTGGCATGGTCATTATTTGAAACTCGGTTTCATTTATCCGACCCGGTCTGCTCCGTGCGGGATATCCGCGTCTAAGTCTAAGCTGTTGTGCTTTTTTCTTAACTGCAGCACTAACGAACGGTCCAAGATGGCTCCCACACCCTAGGAAACCTAGGAGACCCGTGCGCGGATAATGGGTGTGAAAAAGGGACACACCTTTCCGATCGATCACCCATACGGGCGCTGGGCGATGAAAAAATAGGTTGCAGTGATCACCGCCTCGCTCGCTGCACGATAGAATAGTAAACACTCGGCACTCGGCGAAGTGCCATTTCCAAGCGCTCATAAATCCTCCATTAGCTTCAACTTCACATCATGCGGTGCAAATCTTGGAAAGTGGGTCTTGGTATCATTTGCTGTCTCGCTGGGTTGCAGTGATTAAAAAGTCAAAGTAATACTCGCCTTTGTTGGTTTGCAATCGTGCAGAAACCTTTAGACACAAAGTCGTTTCGAAGCAAGCCAAGTTGACATCAAACAACGATGGATGTCTGTGTGTGTGTGTTTTTTTTTGCTTCTCGAAGATATGAACTTAAAGAAGCCTGGTCGAATAATTCACGATCAACGAAGCTGAAATACAATAGTTAGCATTTTGATTACTTCGCTCGATTACTTGATCGGCGTCGAATACAAGAGGAAGGGCGATAATAACATTTACAAAATGAAATGTTTGCAATTTTATGGGTGCCGAATCGAATGTTTGTTGGAATTTTGTCGCTTTGCCCTTCTGTGGTGTGACACTTTTGAATGGTGCGCAGCATTTCGTTGGTGAATAATTTAAAATTCTTGTAAAGAATGCATTCGTCATGCTGGAGGCGATGACAGTTGTGTCGAAAGCGGCAGGTATTTTTCATACACCGTACATTAAAAGCAGGCGTCCATAAAACAGCCGACCGAAGGCTACATCTACAGTGTTGACTTGAACAGGATAAACCCACTGCGACTGTGAATAGTCGGTGACATTTTGTTTTTGTACTAGATTTTAGCGAATATTTTCTATGAAGGAATCTTATTCGTTACTAGCACGAGAGAAGTTTCAGCGACAGCTGTTTCGTAAATCTAGGTGCAAAAACTGAAACATTAAGTATTCTGCATCAGTCGGTGTTGAACAGTCGTTCGCACCGCACGCGTATAGCTCTTGGCTCCTGGAATTTTTTTTTCTGGCTACCTAGAGTTTCATTGATTCAAGGCTTCAGTCTTTTTCAAGGCTACCTGAATCACTAACTAAGTGACTAAGTGATACAAAGAGTTAGAGTTAGAGTGACTAAGAAATTAATCAGCCTTTTTTAAGGCTAGCTAGGAGTCTAATCGAAGACTAATTTAGCCTAGTTAATTTAATTTAAAATTTCATTAATTTCAAAAATGCCTGCGTCCAACCGGAAAGGCAACAAGCCTAAGGCTAAAAATAATTCAATACGGAATAAATCACAATCCGTTATTCAACATTTTTCTAATAACATTCACGATCTTATATAATCTGAATGTAAAAATAAGACAACGGACGGATTTCCCTTCCGTTGATCCTATGCCGTCTAACAATATTTACGAGATTCTTCCTGAATCCGATTGTAGCGACATAGAAGAAAATTCTTCAAAAATTCCCAAAATGGACGCTTGTCGTTCTGGGAAGAAACATCAATCTATGCCACCAGTGACGGTGATGATTTCCGACTTCAAAGCATTTCGTACTGAGCTTTCTACTTTTCTCCCGGAAGTAAAAGTCTCATTTCAAATCGGACGAAGAGGAGAATGTCGAGTCTTGGTGGATGGATTGGAAGATTACGAACGTCTTATTCGATATTTGTCCGAAAAACTTCATAAATTTTATTCATATGATATAAAATCAGACAGACCCTTCAAGGCTGTCTTGAAAGGATTATCAAATGATCAAAGTATTGATGAAATTAAAAATGAACTAAAAGAATTGCTTAGTTTTGCCCCTTCCCAAGTAATACTTACGAAAAAAAGAGCGAATGGTACTTCTAAACCGCGCACTGGAATTTCCCACGAACTTTACCTAATACACTTCAATCGAAGTGATGTAAACAATTTAAAAACTTTAGAAAAAGTACGTTTCATTTCCCACATTAAAATTCATTGGGAACATTATAAACGGCATAATCGTATTGCAAACTTAACGCAATGTCGTCGTTGCCAAGGCTTCGGCCATGGAATCAAAAATTGTCATATGAATATATGGTGTTTGAATTGTGGTAAATCGCATTCGAAAGACGTTTGTCCAATGAATGAAACCACTGATAAATTTTCATGTTCAAATTGCAATGGAAATCATAAATCCAATTATTTGAAATGTCCTGTCAGGGAAAAAATTTTAAACGCTCGTTCGCTTCGACAACAAGTCAAATCAACGACCTTAAATTTACAGAACATACCTGAAAATCAAAAAACCGCTACAAATGCCACGCCTAATTCTTTTAAGGCACTGATTTCTTCGAAACAAAAAACAGGTACGCCTGTCAATTCGTCTTCTAACGAAAACAATTTATTGACAGGTAGATCGACCTCGTCATCATCTTCTTCTAATGTCAGTTATGCTGGTATATTAGGTAGAAATCTATCACCTATTTCTTCTAATGTAAATAATCAAAACACAGGACCGCCTTGCAGTTCTTCTTCTAACGAAAACAATTTATTAATAGGTAGACCGGCCAAATCATCTTCTTCTAATGGCAGTCTACCTACAAATATTCCTTCAATGCCATTCGCTTCTTTAAATGAAGTCGATTTAGGCGATATAACTGAAAATAAAATGATCTACCTACAAGATCAACTTTTTCAAATGATCATCCAAATGAATTCGACTTCATCACTTTTTGAAGCATTTCAAATCGGATGGAAATTTGCAAATAATATTATAATGAATTTAAAATTTAACAGTGATGTTAAATAATTATTTGAATATTTTAAATTGGAACGCTCGATCTTTGAAATCGAGTGAAGATGAATTTTATAATTTTCTCAAAGTTCACAAAATTCATATTGTGACAGAAACTTTTCTTAAACCAAATGTAAAATTGAAAAGTAATCCAAATTATGTGGTTCATCGATTTGACAGGTTTACTGGAATGGGTGGTGGAGTTGCCATTTTTGTCCAACGGCAAATTAAACATCGAATTTTACCTTCTTTCAATACTAAAGTTATTGAAAGCTTGGGAATCGAAGTTGAAACCATTCATGGAATTTATTTCATCGCTGGAGCATATTTGCCATTCCAATGCACCGGCGAACAATTAAATTTCTTTAAAGGCGATTTGCAAAAACTTACAAGATATCGATCGAAATTTTTCGTAATAGGGGACTTAAATGCTAAGCATGTCCAGTGGAATTGTAGGCAAAATAACAGTAATGGTAAAATACTTCATAATCAACTCTCAGCTGGTTACTTCACAGTTCTTCATCCCAGTAATCCTACTTGTTTCTCTTCCGTGAAAAACCCGTCTACAATTGATCTGGTTCTAACAGATCAAAGTCACATTTGTAGTGAACCGATTACACATGCTGACTTTGACTCAGATCATCTTCCTGTAACATTCAGACTTTCCAACGAAGCTATAATTAATCCAATTAGTTCTATTTTCAACTATCATAGAGCTAATTGGTTGGATTACAGATCTCACATTGAAAATCATGTGGATCATGAAACTATTTTAGAAAATTCTGCGGACATCGACACAGCAATTGATAATTTGAATCATTATATTATCGAAGCTAGAAATCTTTCAGTTCCCAAAGCTCAAACTAAATTAAATTCTCCTATCATCGATGACAATCTTCAACTGCTCATTCGGTTGAAGAATGTTCGTCGACGACAATATCAACGTTCTCGTGATCCTGCTATGAAAAACATAGTTAAGGATTTACAAAAAGAAATTAAACATAGATTTACTCTTTTGCGAAATGAAAATTTCGCTAAAGAAGTTGAACAAATTAAACCATATTCTAAACCTTTCTGGAAACTTTCCAAGGTTCTTAAGAAACCTCAGAAACCAATTCCTGCTCTCAAGGAAGGAAATCAAATACTTCTTACAAATGGTGAAAAAGCTCAAAAACTAGCTCAGCAGTTCGAGAGTGTCCACAATTTTAATTTAAACGTTGTGAGTCCTATTGAAAATGAAGTCTCACTGAAATATGATCATATTTCAACCCAAGTGTTATCACACGATGACATTATTGAGACGAATTTTGATGAAATTAAATCAATTATTAGGAAACTCAAAAACATGAAGGCTCCTGGTAATGATGGAATTTTTAATATTCTTATTAAAAATCTTCCCGATGTTGCCTTGAGACTCCTGGTTAAAATTTCCAACAAGTGTTTTTCATTAGCTTACTTCCCAAAAAGATGGAAAAACGCTAAAGTAATTCCTATCCTAAAACCTGATAAAAACCCAGCAGAAACATCAAGTTATCGCCCAATTAGCTTACTTTCTTCTATCAGTAAACTTTTTGAAAAAATTATCTTGTTGAGAATGATGACTCATATAAATGAGAATTCAATTTTTTTACCAGAGCAGTTTGGATTTCGTCATGAACATTCAACTACTCATCAACTTGTCAGAGTAACGAACATGGTAAAAGCAAATAAATCTTCTGGGTTATCCACTGGAGTTGCTCTTCTAGACATAGAAAAAGCATTCGACAGTGTTTGGCACAAAGGTTTAATAGCAAAAATGTCTGATTTCCAGTTTCCTATTTATTTGATCAAAATGATTCAAAATTATTTAACTGATCGTACTCTTCCGGTTAGCTATCAGAATTGTAAATCTGAATTGCTACCCGTACGAGCCGGTGTTCCGCAGGGTTCGAGTGTAGCTCCAATCTTGTATAATATTTTCACTTCTGATCTTCCAAATCTACCCGTTGGTTGTCAGAAATCGCTATTCTGTGACGACACAAGTCTGTTAGCCACAGGTAGAAATCTAAGAGTGATCTGCAGTCGCCTACAAAGAAGTTTAAATATTTTCAGTGATTATCTGTCAAAATGGAAAATTAAACCAAATGCAGCAAAAACGCAATTAATTATCTTTCCTCACAAGCCAAGAGCTTCTTTTCTTAAACCAAACAATAATCACATTCTCAAATTGAATGGCTTGGAATTGACATGGTCTGATCAAGCTAAATACTTAGGTTTAACGTATGACAAAAAACTCACTTTCAAGGATCACATTGAAGGAATCCAGGCAAAGTGTAATAAATATATTAAATGTTTATATCCTCTTATAAACAGAAATTCTAAGCTCTGTCTAAAAAACAAATTGTTAATTTATAAACAAATTTTCAGACCAGCCATGCTTTATGCGGTACCAATTTGGTCAAGCTGTTGTTCCACCAGGAAGAAAACGCTTCAAGGATTCAGAATAAAATTCTGAAAATGATTCTGAAGCGTCCTCCCTGGTTTAGTACAAATGAGTTTCACAGACTCACAAATATAGAACCATTAGATGTAATGTCACATAATATTATAAGCAAATTCCGACAAAAATCGATGCAATCTTCAATTGAATCGATTCGCTCTCTGTATTAGTTAGTAAGTTAGTATATAAGTTCCTTTTCCCCATTACACAATACAAGTAGGTTTAGAATTTTCCCTACACAAAAATCTCAGAATTGCGGAAGCAAATGATGTCTTCATGGTAATAACCAAATCATATATATATATAACAGGGCTGAAAAGTCACCACTTGTGGCTGAACACCTAATTTAAATCTTAATAATTTAATTTTAACTCATATTCCAATAAATAGTTATTAAAAAAAAAAAAAAAAAAAAAAAGTATTCTGCATGCTATAATCTTATTAACGATGAAAAATTTACCAAAAGTCGTAGAAAAAAAGGATCATTGTTGATTTCTCGCTGTGATCTCCGCAGTCCCATCAATAATTTCTATATAGTCTAAAGTTTATGGCTTTTGGAAAAGATGTTTCATTTAATAAAATAGAAGAAGAAGAAGAAGTAGTTTGAAATAAATTGTAAAGTTTTTTTAATACGAATACAAACATGTTCATGAACATAATAAAAACCTGTTTTAATCCACCTAGTGGTGTAATGATGCCTTTCTCATGTACATATAATATTGTGGTATTCTATTCAAAAATTTTCTCTTCGATTTTTGAAAGAATCCAAGTGATTGTTTATGCATAACATACAGAATAAAACAGTGCTTTGATTGCGTAAGCCATCCTTAAGAGAACGAAATGGGTTCACTATTATATGCACTTCCGGCACTGGAACCCGAGAACCGGTATAATCGAAGTCGGTTCGTACGGCCACCAACTAACATGACACACAAACTCTTCTAATACGCACCCTATAACTCCGGATTCGGAAGTCGGATCCGGATGAAATTCAGGAATTTCGTATGGGACCGGAGACCTTTCATTTGAATCTAAGTTTGTGTAAATTGGTCAAACCATCGCTGACAAAAGTGAGTGAGATCCATTTTGGTACATATGACCACTATTTCTGGTACTTCCGGGACCGGATACCGGGAACCAGGATAACCGGAATCGGTTTGTTTAGTTGCCTACTGATAATGACTATCGATTTGTGTAGTTTTGAGACCAGTTTAGAGAAATTTTCACGTTTTTTGCTTCGCCGGTTTATGTGACGGTGTACAATATTGAACACACTTTACCCTATAATTCCGGAGCCGGAAGTCGGATCCGGATGAAATTCAGGAATTCCGTATGGGACCACGAGACATTTCATTTGAATCTAAGTTTGTGGAAATCGGTCAAACCATCGCTGAGAAAAGTGAGTGAGATCCATTTTGGTACATATGACCACTATTTCTGGTACTTCCGGAACCGGATACCGGGAACCAGGATAGCCGGAATCGGTTTGTTTAGCTGCCTACTGATAATGGCTATTGATTTGTGTTGTTTTGAGACCAGTTTAGAAAAATTTTCACGTTTTCTGCTTCGCCGGTTTAAGTGACGGTGTACCATATTGAACACACTTTACCCTATAATTCCAGAACAGGAAGTCGGATCCGGATGAAATTCAGGAATTCCGTATGGGACCACGAGACCTTTCATTTGAATCCTAGTTTGTCAAAATCGGTTTAGCCATCTCCGAGAAAACCTAGTGAGATTATTTGACACATACACACACACACATACATACACACACACACAGACATTGCTCAGCTCGATGAACTGAGTCGAATGGTATATGACACTTGGCCCTCCGGGCCAATTTTCACTAGTCGGTTTTTCCAGTGATTGCATAACCTTTCTATATGAGAAAGGCAAAAAGGAGGAAAGGTCGCTCCCGATAAATCTAGATCGGTGGTTCCCAAACTATTCTGGTCGAATACCCATTTGGAATATATTATTCGTTCTACTGCCCACCAAGTAGAGAAAAATAATAAAATTCTCCGGTAATCGAATCATCATTTTACAGTGACGCGGTAGAAATTATTTATCAATTCAAGATCCTATCGATCAAACAATGGGTAAGCAAAATTGAAGTCAATAGAGACACAACGAAACATCACATATCATTTCTCAAGAGATCGACTGGTAGGGGAATGGTTCGATAAGTTTGTTGCATACGAAATTGGACCGCAAGGGATCGACTAAAATGTGAACTACACCGGCCGTGCTCAGCCAGACCAAAAAAAACAAGTTCTTTTCTACCGGGAAGTCTATTGAGTTGTGTATCATCACATCCACAGTAGTTCAGTTTGCAGATCGATTACCCAGAAGGATTCGATTTGTAACTGCCTCTGAGAGCTTGTGACGTCAGTTTTCGGATTTGTCCTGTCGTGAATACGACTTACTTTATTATGGGGTGCCTTTTCAAAATTAGCCATATGGATGAATGGGCAGAACTTAATCGTGAATATCTCGACTTGTATTAACGGCAGCAACACAATTCTTTCACCATTTCATCAAAAATATGATCAGGAATTTAGGATAATATTATGAACAGTGTGAGATAACCACAAACTACTCAAAAATTAACTTTTCTCAAACTTTGAAAACAATGCGAAAAACTCTTTACTTTTGCTTGGCTTTTTCGCGCAAGGACGACGATTTTGAGGTAGTCAGGCACATATCTTCAACTGACTGCGTATAAAGGGGGAACCGTGGTTAAAAATCGATCATTTCTTCTTGTGCGTTGGATGGAAGCAGACGTCAGGGGAATGATTTAATCATCCAGCAGCTTCGAAGAGTGCACCTTCTGCGTGGTTACAAACCTCAAACGCTCAGGTCGTAACTCTCATTTGGACTTCGGTCGTCAGGTGAAGCAGTCGGCAATGCTTTCATTTGGACTTCGGTCGTCAGGTGGAGCAGTCGTCAACAATGAGAGCAGACCTTTTGCGTGGTATCAAACCTCAAACGCTCAGGTCGTGCTTTCATTTGAACTTCAATCGTTGGGAGCAGCAGTCGTCAATGCTTTCATTTGGACTTCGGTCGTCAGGTGGAGCAGTCGTCAATAATGAGAGCAGACCTTTTGCGTGGTATCAAACCTCAAACGCTCAGGTTGGCTTTCATTTGGACTTCGATCGTCGAGAGAAGCAGTCGCCAGTAATAAGAGCAGGCCTTTAGCGTTGTACAAAACCTCAAACGCTCAGGTCGCAGAGCCAATTTCCCTTCGAAGAAGATCGATTACATCATCCTGTTGATGGTCGTTTGCATTGGAGCAAAATACAACGGAAAATGGACAACAATGTGGAACATTCTGCAAAATCAGCCCTTCTAATGGCTCTAAATGTTACCTAAAGAACTATAAAGATTGCTTTTTTGTAAATCGAAAATAAAAATTAGCAGCGTAGTGCAAGTGTAAGATAATTTGATTAGTTTTTTTTGCAATTTTCACAGTGCCAAATTCGCAACAGTGTTTAAAATCATTTATATCCTATCAGTGTTTAATATCTTAAAGAACTATACAATTTGGCGCTTCTGGGATGCCAGAAATTAATCCCGTACAGCATTTTGAGAGTTTCTTTTACTGAAATATGGAAATCCGAAATGAAATAATCGACATCAAAATTCTCTACGTTGCCAATTAGAACCATAATTTTATACCCAAAGAATTATGCGAAATTTTACTTCACTATACTGCATACGGCCCATTTTTCAACCAGTTGTGGTTTGTAGTAAACTTTCTGCTAATTTGCTATATAAAATGCATAGCACCGATTCAGACAGTCAGCGGTATCCATCGGAAGTCAATTGTATCCATTGGAATTTGAACTCAACTTGTCACTCTCCATCACGAACGCTTTCGACGTGTGTCAGAATGTTTAATGTAACTAATCTGTATTGTAGTGTAGGTGTATCGTTTCAAATTCTAGTAGTGTAAAAGGGCAAAACTTTCAACCATTAATGCATGTTATTCATAATCCATTATACAAATAATAAAACTTGTCATGTTAACAAAAAATTCGTCGTATTTTGTGTTGTATTGAGTTATCCAACATTTGGAGATTTTATAAATATCTATATAGAGTACCTACAATAACCGAAAAAAACTGGAGCCAATTAAAGCACCTATAACTTATTGGTATCTTGTAGTATATATCAGTAACTAATTTTCAAAGAAAAATTGAAATGGAAATGACCGTACCACCTGATAACGTTTTTCATTGCATTCAATTCCAACAAGCAGTTATTACCAGATTCATTTCGTTTCGTCTGAAGCCTGGCGAATCAAAAAAATCCCGCAAAAAGAAATATGATAGCCGAAGTATGACGATCTAATACTACAAAACTTTGTATACGTGTTGGTAAAATAAAATAATAATACTTGTTGAATTTAGTTTATTTTGAGTTTAAATTTCCTTTAGACATTTTCACTAATATTACTGCAAACACTGCGAAATTCGATGAAAATAACCCTGTGGTAACGAAAACAGTACAACACCAAAAACGTCAAATGGGCTCCCAAACACGGAGCCAAGCCCGTAACGCCAGCTGTCTTGTCTTGTCTTAGGTTTCAATTAAAGCAAGAACGATTGCATCAGCTGCTGATGGTTTGCATTGAAGAAAAAGAAAACAAGAAACGAAAAGTGGACAACATTATATAAAATCAGCCGTTTTAATGGCTCTAAATGTATTTATTTGCAAATCGAAGGTAGAAATCATCAGTTTAGTGAAAATCCAAAATAATTTGATTTGCTTCGTGCACTTTTCGCTGTGCGAAAATCGTTCGAGAAAAATGTTCCGAACTGTGATAAATATCGTAGGGAATTCCACAATTGGGTCCTTCTAAAAGGCAGAAATGAATCCTGTACAGCATCTTGATAGTTTCTTTCAATGAAATATGCAAATCCGAAATGAGATAATCGATGTTAAAAATCGTTTCAAATTCTAGTAGTGAAAAGGGGGAAAGTTTCACATTTCACACAATCGATCAACTATCAATTCGAATTCGTAAGTAGAAAAGAAACTGTGTCAGTTTTATTCGTATTCACGACATCCAGTTATGTCTCTGACATTACACACCCGTACTTTTTTTTTCATTCTATCAGTCATAATTTCAGTCTTTCTTTTCGTTAGGTAAACAAAGAAAAATTCTGCCTTAGGTGTGTTTTCTTGTGGCGTATGTGGACAACACTGTGATATTTTTTTTTGGTCGCCCAAAAGTAATTTTTCGAGTCATGGTTTTTAGTTTTACAGATTTGTGACCCACAAGATTCCACAGAAAAAATAAAGACAAAAATTAAGTTTCGGGGATAAAGATTGGACATGGATTTTGAACTAGAATAAAAAAAATCTGGACATGGATTTTAAACTAGAATTATGACAGAAAAATTCTGAACATGAAGCAGAAATCTGCACTTGGATTCTGAGCATGAATTCAGATTCAAGACCTGAACCTAATTTCATGACTTGACCTACTGACGTAGACTTTGAGTCTAAATCTGGAACAGGTTTCTGGACCTGGATTCAAGATTCTAAACAAGATTTTTTACTCTGATAATTTGACAGAGATCCGGGACATGCATCAGAATGGTATAACTGGAACTTGATATTTATTTTGGATTTTAAACCTGAACCGAATTTTGAAAAAAGAAATGATTTGAATTTCTAATGAAACATTTAAACTTAGTCAGGAACAAACTCTGGGCTTGGATTCTAGGTTCAGATTTTGTAGCCTGATTAAGGACTTTAATTCTGGATCTGAGTTCTGTGACTGCATTCTGGATAAAGATTCTGATCTTGAATCTGTAACATATTATGATCCTGAACCAGTATTCTCTGCTTGTATTCAGGACCTGGGCCCGAATGAAGTAACTTGACCCAACCTCTGAATATGAATTTGAGATCTGAGGGCAGAATTATAATTCTGAACCTAAATTTCGGGATTCTGGACCAGAATTCTTAGTCTGAACCTGGATTCTGAAACGAAATGCTGTACCTATGGGTATGAATTCTGATCTTGGACACAAATTCTGGAACACACTTCTTGACAGAGTTTTTACCTGAACCAGTAATCTGGATCTGGATTCTGGAAAATAATTCTCAAGCTGGACTTGGTCTTTGGTTCTGGGCTAGAATCCTGATCCCGAATTTGGGTTCAAACCCGCAACTCCTGACAGAGTTTTGGGACCTGAAACTAGTTCCTGAACCTTGAATCTTCACCTGAATTCTTGGCCAAGTTTCATTACATGGATCTGCATTTCTGAGCGGAAATCGAGTTCCGAATTCTGGGTCTGAATTTTGTACCTGGGTTCTAGACTTGAACTCCTGACAGGGACTCATAGATTTTTGTTACCTAAATTTTGAACATGGATCTGCTCTTCAGTTTTGGTCATGAATTTTTATCCTAGATCTAATTTCTGGATCTGAATTCCTGTTGAAATTTTAGATCTGAACCTAAATTCTGATCCGGGAAGCAGGATTCTGAACCTTAATTCTGTATTTGAACAATATTTTTGACTTAAATTCTGAGCATTCAACAGACATCCGAGTCATACCCCTGAATCATGAATGTAAATCTGGACTTGAATTTTCTTCCTGTATTTTGTATGGATCGAATTTTGAAAAAAGAAATGATTTAAATTTCTAATAAAACATTTAAACTTTTTTTACTCATTCTTATTTGACCAATTTTTGGCCGTAACATCTTTTAAGCATTCATCTTCTCACTTTCATTTTCTTACTCTTAAATCGCACAAGCATTTAATGATTTACTAATCACATCATTCTTACAACTATTAGATTAGCTTGATTCTGGATGATATTTCGCAATGATTCATTGAAAAGTTTTCCACATTTACTCAGGGCCTAACTCAGAACGATTTTGTAAAACTAACGAAGCCCACTATTTGCAACTCATCGCCCACCTGTTGTCAATCTTGAGTTTACTACCCACTGAAAATGATCTAGAGCCCACCAATGGTCTGTAGGACCACTTTGGGAATCATTGATTTAAATCATAAAAGTGATAGCAATTGATCTGTCAATCGATGACAGATCTATTGTTTTTAAGGTGTACAACTTTCTTACTAATTTACAACTAGGTTTGTAAATGAATCACTACATTACTTCAATAGTAACTAACACGTTTCGGATGACCCGTCGTAACTTTGTTTAAATTGTGTCTTAGCTGTCAGTGAATTGAAATCCAGTGTAATTCACAAAAATTAATCTACACACCTAGAAAAAAATTATACTAACTTACGTCTTCTGAGGTCGACATATTCAAGCCTAAAAAATGTCTAATTTTTACAGTTGATCTAACAGATATTCAATGCATTCCCGAGTAAAGTCTAACATCAAAATAAGAACAAATTAAAATCTGATTATGATAGTAACAATCCTTATGATATCGACTCATCAAATTTTCAATTGATATCACATTATGTTATCATTTTGCTGTTTCAAGGCAAAAGTTTTGTGAAACTCAAAAAATGAAAATATTAAAATCAACAACTTAGTGAATCCATTGAAATTGAGCAAATTTCAAATGGCAACACAAAAATACAAAGTTAAGTTTCAATGGAAGAATTATTCCTTCAATCCTATGTTGCCTTTTACAAAAATGCTTTGACATCCTGCCGAGATCCTGCGGTTAACCGCAACCATAACCGCTAAGAAACGATTTTTTTCAACAGTTTTTCAACTTTTACGCAAATAATGCTCCTTTCTTTTTAACCACGAGAATATTGGTGTCAAACCACACGCATCTGGGAGGCATTAGATAAGTTGGCGATCATCGGTACCACGTTTGTCTGAAGATGGTCAATCTGAATAGTGGCTTTGGCATTCCCATATCGCTGATCGTCTGCCGTAGAAGGAGCTTATTTCAGAATTTGATATGAGAAATATATTTGACGTCATCGATTTCCTTCTAGATACGTTAAGTATCCTGTAACAGTTTCAGTTCAGTTTTAAAAAAATGTTTCGATATTTGTAATCATACGACGTCGCGAAGTTCATTCCAAAGTTTTTAGATCATGGCGAAATGGCGAAAATAATCTACTCGCCAAACCCGTTCTGAAAATACCCATAAATTTATATCCAACAGTATGGAAAAAATCACTGTTTACGAAGTTGGAACATCGAACATTGAATGTCTCAGATTTCAGAACCTAGAGCTAATTCTTAATAATACTTTAGTGGCATAGAGGAGACTGTGTCGAAGACACTCTTCAAAACAATTCTCATTCCTAGTTATAAATACTTAGAACTTCATATACTCACTAACGCTAGATGCTATGAGAAATATTTTATCAATCATCTAATAGATCTTGGAACTTTAATACACTTTTCTAAAGAAACCGTCTAACTAAATCTTCATAATTTTGAGTAACAGGACTAATTCTGCATCAAATGATCATAAATTATAAGTCTACACAACAGCTAAAAATTTACTGAAGAGATTATGGTTCTATCTGTGGTCAGAAGCGAGATAATCGTTCATTGTTCAAATTAGTCGAAAAAACAAATGATCTGGGATACCTTATTGCCGGATTCCTAATTCACGTTCCCTGTGTTGTAGAAGACTTCACTGTAAAACGTTCGGTCTTCAGAGCCTCTAAATTCGTACTTCAAAGTGACTACATGTGCGAGTTGTGTGAGATCAAGTAGATAACTCAATTTAATGTTATAATGTTGAAAAATTTTGGATATGAGAAGGACAAAAAGAACATTTTTATACTTTGCTCAAATAGCCACACTGCTATTCACGATGGATGCGGGATGGAAGCGACGCAACGAGTGTGCATTGACTGTAACTACCTGCATACAACTTTATGAAACATCACTGCTTGTCATATAGCCGAACATTTTCCATCTCCTTATAGCTAGCACTTACAGTCCATAGCAATCGCTAAAAGTTCGCATTCCCAAATCACCTAAGTTCGAAACCGGACTCTCCTCGGTATTGTGGAGATTGATGAAACCTTTTTTTCTTGCTTGCGACTAATATGGAGATTTTGTAAAATCTTTTTTCTTGCTTGCGAGTTATATCGCCAAAATATATACTATCCCGGACTTTTTGACTGTTCTATTTTTAGCTTATGGTCGTGACGTGTCATTTCGAGAAAATCTATATCATATTAAGTTTTTAATGTGCTTTCACTGAGAGCAAAACTAGTTTTCAGTTTGCATAGAATTTTTTTTATCTCGATTTTGATCTTTTAACCGTTAAAACGACCAAAATTATAGTAAATTAAGTAATCGATACATACGAACAGCACAACATTAAATTGAGTTTTCTTTTTGATCTCACATTTCACGCCTGCTTTTCCATTTTTCTCATGCTTCGAACGGGATTATGAATTACTTTCGTCTTGGATTGTATCTACCCTGGCGTTCTCACAGATCGCTTCCGAATACTTCCAGTTTTTCTTGGTACTGTTGGGAGACCAACTGATGCCTTGACACGAAATACCTTATGATCAAAAAATAAAATTTTCATCCATTATAAAAATCGCCACACGAAAATTTTTCAACTTCTTTGTATAGACGCCAAACAAAAACTAATCGTACGATATGCGTCAAAATTTGACAGAATGCTTATAAAAGTGTTGCCAACGTTGAGAGAATGAAAGTTTACCGATTGGACAAGCGCGGGAATTTTAAAATGAAAATTCCGGTTCTTTTTTTATCATAAGGTACAGTAGCCCTTGAACATTCTACAAGAGCCATGATAACTGAAACTGACCTCTGGGCGTGAAGTAATCTAAGGATGTCATCCTTATCGTACATTTTTCAAAAAATCTTGCTTAATAAAAATACATTCAAATATATCAATCTGTCTGTAAACAATAACTGTCACCTGGAGCAAAATTTTGTAAAACTAGGTTGAGTGACTTGAGTGGTGAGGCAGTATTAGTGAGAGTCTCCAAATTTTCTGACGCATACTGTAAATTTACACGCCTGCTTGAAATGCCGAGTATATTTGAAACAGATTTACGTCATTCTTTTGAAAGTCAGTAATTTTTTGAATTACGTTCTTATGAATTAAGCCATATGAGGATTTGCGTCAGTGTAAATCAGAAACGTAGAACTGTGGTTGCCCGGTTCTAAGCAAAAAAAAAAAAACGGTGTGTGCAGAAGTTTTGTGCACCGTACAGGCCACACATACTTGAAATCCGTAAATTCCAAAAAACGGTATGGTGGAGGATGTCGAGCTACTGTGGTGACACCAGCCATGATAAAGATCATCAAAAGACTCCTTAAAAGAACCACTACATTGGGTGATGATCTCAACGTATCGGAATTACTAACTCAAAACCTCAATTAATTTTTTTAGAACAAGTTTCACAAACCAGAAGAAACTGTAAACACTAATTGCTATCGACAACAAATGATGAAATTGAACCAAGCATTGCTCGAAAAACGAGCGGAATGGACCACAAAACATGAGAAAGTTATTTGGTAGTACGGCAGCGCCTCGCACAAACAACGAAAGCGGCCAAAAACATCATTTCTGAACTTTGACTTCTTCACTCCTCAGACATGGCCCTTTCTGACTATTTATTTTACCTTAAAGCAGCATACACTTCAAAATCACTGTTTTGACTTAGTCTTACCTGAAAATAGAAAAAGAGAAAACAAAAATCAAATCGTTGTTTGAAAGCTATACATTAAATCAGGGGTGGAAATAAGCAAATGTTTTAATTCACAGGAAATAAAAACAGTCAGTATTATCTTTTCATATCACATAATTATTGTAGATCTCATAATGAATTAATATAATGAATAATGAAGTCACTAAAATTTCCCGATTCCGGTGACATAATAGTATAAGTAAACACCAAAACTGATTACCGCTCGATTTTCTCGGATATGGACTATCCGATATCAATAATTTTAGACTCGTTATGTGAGTTTATTTCGTCGGTCGCATCGAAATTCCATGTATTTG
The DNA here is from genome assembly GCF_030247185.1 of Malaya genurostris. Classification (NCBI taxonomy): domain Eukaryota; kingdom Metazoa; phylum Arthropoda; class Insecta; order Diptera; family Culicidae; genus Malaya; species Malaya genurostris. The sequence continues at coordinate 210,121,525 of NC_080571.1, read as the reverse complement.
AAATTTATTCAGTAATACAGTCGTGGTGGAGTAATATCATCAATGAGAACAACTAATATATTAACATACATACTGCGATGAATAACAATTATAATGATAAGAAAAACATGCCCAAGCATAAAGCGTGCTATGCAGCTGATTAATAATACCTCATTTAGCTTTAATATCATACACAGAAGTAACAGGAGTGCAGGATTTTTCTACGCTAATTCAAAGGCCCAATTCGAACGCTTGGCCAAATGCTGCGCTCCTTCTACTTTTATGAATCAAATTCATGTCAAATAGCGTTTTATTGGGTTTAATCTAAACAGTACATGAACATCACCATCAGCATCAATCAGCTGGAAGTAAAACAGTCTTTCGTCGCTATAATCACTATTTGGTGTGAAATATTTTTGTATTACTTTTACATTCCGTATTGCTATTGCGCAGTGAAAACTGTTAAACTATCATTATCAATGTGATTACGATCCAATCTAATTATTTTCATAAAACTATCATCTAGCATTCATTTCCCTTCATCTAGTGTTCATTTCATTGCGAATTAAACAACAGATTGCAAAATCTAACACGGTTTGTCTCAAACGAGAACATGCGTTGAAACTTCGTAAACCGTGCCGTAACGAAACCGGTATTTTTCCCATCTCTGGTGATCAAAACTGTTAAACGAGCATTCCTAAAATTTAAAAATTGACAACTTTCCCCAATTTGAGCACCCTCAAGAATATAAATTGCCAAAAATCATTGATGTACATGCTCCTTTAGTATTTCTTATCACCCATCACTAAACTTCTCAAAGATAGAAAATTGGAAATTTTCCAAGATTTTAAAAGCCTCATTGACACGCGGTAGTTATTTCCTGTAGGATTACTGTTGTCACTAATTTTCACACTCCTCATTGGGATCAACGATTTTAGACGTGAATCAATCGGCACTCATGTCTGATCTTGCTCATATGTGATTTTCTTCCACAATACTCAAAGCTGATCGAATCGTCCAGTGATTTGATCTTACAGAAATAAGTGATAATAATAGTTCAAAACTACTACCGATTTTGTGTGATGGAAGATCAGTATTGATTTTGATCGATGTGATTCAAAGATCACTGATAAACTGATCTTAAGAGGATTAGATAACGAGCGATAATCTTCACTAGTGATAATGATTTGATGATTTATCGAACTTGATTTTTCTAGCCCTGAATTTAGGAGCATTTTCGAAGTTAACAATTTCACTGTCTGTAAAGTTCCAGAATTCAACTGCAGGATCTGCAAAAATTTGAAAAAATATGTCTAAACTATTCGTACATTCTCAACAAAACGTGCTGATTCACATAATAATCAAACTGGCATATTTTGTTAAAATATTCCTGATTTTGTTTATATATTCGACATAAAAGCTAATTTGGAATGTATGTGTAAGACTACAGTTTTGAAGATATATAACCTTTTTGTGTTTATTATAAACCACTATAATTTTAGATTCATTACACATATTAAATGTTATGTATTTTATCTAACAGATTAAGAGTTGTTTGCTGTATTAATTAAATGTATGCAGCCCACTATTTAACCAACAAGTTGTTTGAGAGGTAAAATATTTTTGAAAACTATCAGGTGTACAACTTTTCTTTCGCCGTTTTTTCCAAAATTAAAAGCTTTATTGCGATAAAGTGATTACAAATGTATTATTCAAAGTATTGTCCGTCGCTAGCGACAACTTTCTCCCATCTTTTCAGCAATTTTCGGATCCCGGCTCGAGAAAAGGAGTCCTCTTTTGACGCTATCCATGAAGCAATCCATTTTTCCAACTCTTCGAAGGATTGAAAATGTTGATCTTCCAGGCCGTGCGCCATCGAACGGAATAGGTGGAAGTCAGAAGGGGCGACATCTGGGGAATACGGCGGGTGGGGCAAGACTTCCCATTTCAGCGTTTCCAGGTGCTCTTTGACCACTTTTGCGATGTGAGGCCGAGCATTGTCGTGTTGGAGGATGACTTTGTCATGTCGCTCTTGATATTGTGGCCGCTTTTCTTTTAGCGCGCGACTAAGGCGCATCAGTTGCGTTCGGTAGCGATCTCCTGTGATGGTTTCACCCGGTTTTAAGAGCTCGTAGTAAATCACACCGAGCTGATCCCACCAAATACAAATAATAATCTTGGCGCCGTGAATATTCGGTTTTGCCTTCGACGAAGTAGCATGCCCGGGCTTTCCTCATGATTTTCTGCGTTTAGGATTATCATATCGAACCCACTTTTCATCACCGGTTACGATTCGATGTAAAAACTCCTTACGATTTTGTCTTTGAAGCAGTTGCTCACATATTTACAAATAGACGGCGCTCGATGTCCCTCGGTTTCTACTCGTACGGCACCCAGTTTCCCTTTTTCTGAATCATGCCCAGCGCCTTGAGACGTTTTGAAATGGCTTGCTGACTCACTCCCAACGATTCGGCCAGCTCTTCTTGAGTTTGGCACGAATCTTCATCAAGCAATGCTTCTAGTTGTTTATCTTTGAAGGTTTTTTCTCTTCCACCAGCATGTTTGTCTTCGACATCGAAATCACCATTTTTAAAACGTTGAAACCACTCCTGATACGTTCTTTTACTCAGAGCAGCATCACCGTAAGTTTCTGAGAGCATTCGATGCGCTTCAGCTGCACTTTTTCGAATTGTAACTGAAAAGTAAAACTTCCCGCAAATGGCGAGATTTGGGCACATAAACAGATATTTTCGAGCGTGAATAATACGAAACCAAGAACAACTGTCACTGAAACGGCGATGACAATTCGTTAGGCATTGTACACACTCACTTAAAAGGCATTATCATCTATGTATTTATGTATCGAAAAACGGCGGAAGCAAAGTTGTACACCTGATAGATATTGGTGGCGAACCTTTTATTTTAATCTAATTGTCTATTATGTCTATTATTATGTTCATTAAAATATTTTCAAAAAATCTAAATTCATTAAAAGTGTGAAAAATTACTCCTATTACGATATTATCAGGTTTGAAAAGTAGTTTAATATAACTAAAATTACTAACGTGATTACTGTATTTAATTCTTGATCATATTTGAATGGTTTTAAATTTTAAGGTGGTGTAGAGCAAGATCGCATCAGGATTTCCTAGAAATATATAAAACAGCTTTAGAATGACTGAATAGTTACAGATACATTCCCCCGCTTTTGAAAACCTCATTATTAAATTCGAGCCCCGACCTGGAAGGATTCTTGGTGTCAGTAGGATCCATAGTACTAGCCATGTAATGATTCTATAAGAATCGGCTGCGAAGTCTGTTGAAACAGAAAGGCCAAATTCCATAAAAGGGATATAATGCCAAGACTTTGATTGTCAAAAAATGTAAGGTTTAATATTTTTACAAAAATGTATAAATGTTATATTGTGATCGGGTACTTTTCGGAGGGATTAGCACAGGTTGCGACGCCATTCTCATGCGACTGGAGCACTCGAAACATAAATGCGTGAACAAGTTTTTGTGAGAGCAGGTAAACCTCTTCGCTTGCGCATAGTTGACTTCTGAGAATGAGAACAAATTTGTCTCAGTATTATAACAAGAGCTCATATGCATAAGGTCTTCTACTACACTGTGTAATATACAGTTTTGTTGCAAAATTTTTTATTCACGGTTTTTGATTTTTTGATTCACAATCGGAAATCTTGATTCACATTTTCGTGCGCAAAATGGGCTTATTTCCACCTCTGCATTAAATACTATATTTATATAAACACATTGAAAACAGAGCTGTCCCTGTGAATTATATTAATTAACTACGTTTTGCGAGAAGCCGTCTTATACTGAAACTTGAACGACATCAAAATCTGCGCAATGAACCAGTCAGTGATTCAGTGTTTTCTCTTCAAACACTGAATACAATTTCCAATGTATTTCGCCAACTAGAGAAAGAAAAACATCATGTAATGCAAATATCAACTGGCAACAACAACAGCAGCAGTGGCCTCCAGCTACCAGGAAGTGGACAGAGCTAAGACCCATAGTGATCGATCCTTGGCTGGTGCTTCTGCGCCGCTGACGGGCAGTGCTTCATGAATATGTAAGTAAGTAACTGTCGGGTGGCTGACAAACTGACCGTGGTGCTCCTCGAGAGCACCTACGGTATTTGTTCGATAATCCGACAATGCCAATTATGGCGCACTAGTAGAGTAGAGAGCTTTTGGTTTCCAAAAGTGCGTGCTACGGGTGTAAGTCAATCAAACGGTTTTGCTGGCATGAATCGCGGCGACATTCAACCACTGAGTCTGACTCATTTGTTGCACCAACACTAAATAAAAGTGAATGTTTTTGTTTCATTGAATGGGTATTTCTGCGAGTGCGCTAGCAGGATAGCAAGCACAATCTTAGTTCGATTGGAAACTACTTAGGAAACAAAATTTACAAAACATAAAGGATTACAAACACATTACTCTCCATATCCATGACCAACCCAACCACGGTGGGTGGTTTTCCGTGCGGTAGTTAAATGTGTGTAAGCATGAAGCATAAGTAGCCAATTTGACGAAATCCTTTCCGAAACAAAGCTCCGGTACGAAACGAAAGTAAAAGTAAAATCAACTTGTTCAATGGTTTCGCATGATGATACTTGTGTTACTCGCCAATCGTAGTTCAAATTGGCAAAACACGTGCCGCAACGGAACACTGTTTGTCGAAAATCGTTCAATACGAGCTGGTACATTGGGCAGGAAGCATTGACACAATTGGTTTACTAATGTTTGTTTTTTGTTGTTGTTGCGGATAATAATTCGCGCCTCGTTTTGTTATGAGTCGGGTAAATAATACACGCCTTACAGCGTTTATGAAATCAGCTATCGTTGACCGTTTATTTGAATTTGAATTTGAAATTGTTGCTCTCGCAATAGCTTGAATTTCGTTGTGTAAATGTTTTTCTTGCGAAATAAAGTAGCTTCTTGCTTTACTTTTAATTAATGCAAATTATGGTAACTGTCGAAATTAATACGTCAACGTTCATCAAAATAGACGTTTAGTAGAGCATGAAATTATCGTACAGATCAGAAAGCTCTAACGTAATGCTGATGGAATTTTTCATCTGATAATCTGTAGATATGATTTTATTTTGACATCAACAACAAGATCTGCTTTATAACAACTTATGCAATAAGGATTGGATTTGCTATCATAGTTTTTGCCTTTCTCTATAGAAAGGTATTAGAACTGCTGAAAAACCGAGAATGTCTGTGTGTGTGTGTGTGTGTGTGTGTGTGTGTGTGTGTGTGTGTGTGTGTGTGTGTGTGTGTGTGTGTGTGTGTGTGTGTGTGTGTGTGTGTGTGTGTGTGTGTGTGTGTATGTGTGTGTGTGTGTGTGCGTGCGTGTGTGTGTGTATGTGTGCACATTTCGAAGATATTTGAACGCGCTCAATTTTCTCAGGACTACCTTTTTCTTTGTTATGTTCAGCAGGGTGCATTTTCAAAATTTCACAACACGAAAGTGTAACGAAATTACTCCAGATTTGATTTCTCAATAACTTTCTCCCTGTTTGAGTATGTTCTCTCATTCTTTCACGAAACGAATGGAAGAAGGAGACACATCGAGTGCCATCTACGTCAAGACAATGGAACTACATCCTGCATTATTCAACTGCTAATATGAGGTTCCGTTCCTCAAGCCTAAATGCAGAAAAACAACAACTAGTTCTTCTATTAGCATATCTGCTGTTGGATTGTCGCAGTATTTGCTTCAAACAAGTTCGATTGCGTCATACAGCTGCTGGTCGTTTGCATTGGAGAGAAAGAAAACGAAAAATGGACAACGATGGAGAGCATTATACAAAATCAGCCATCCTAATGGCTCCTAATGTTATCTAAAAATCCTTATTAATCCACCTAGTGGTGTGATAATGCCTTTCTCTTTCTTCAAAACAATCTCATGAAAATATGTTTAATCTTTTTATTAAATAATTTCTTACACTAATTTGGGCTCATTTTTGACACCAATTGATTCAGATTGAATCGAGTAGTTCATAAAAGCATGCTAATGTCAAATGGTCGGCATCATTTTTCCAACCAAGCACTTGGAATTAGCGTTGTCTATTTGTATACGAGTATGAGTGATGCTAATCTAAATAAAAACTGGATAAATAGCCCGACAGTAGCTTTAAAACGAGCTTACGTTTGTTAAAATCGGTTCAGTCATATTTGATAAAATTGAGCGGAGACTATCTATATCTATAGAGAAAGGCAAAAAAGGTAAGGTGCAAATCAAAGGTACAAATCATCAGTTCAGTGCAAATCTAGAATAATTTGATTAGCTTTATGCACTTTTCACTGTGCGAAGCTCGTACCAAACGAGCGCAAACAAAGCTAGCATTTGACTGCATCGCGTTCGTGAAAAATGTTCCGAACAGTGTTTAATATTGTAGAGAATTCAACCATTTGACCTTTCTGAATGCCAGAAAAGAATCCAGTACAGTATTAGGATAGTTTCTTTCAATGAAATATGCAATTTCGAAATGAAATAATCGACTTCAAAATTCTATATGTTGCTTTTTTGTAGCCGTTAGGATCGTCCAGTTGTGAAAAAGCTACAAAGGAAATCACGTAAAAAGAAAGCTCTCAACCAAAATTAGTTAATTAGTTTAGTGCAATTCTGGAATAATTTGATTAGCTTTGTGCTAGTTCCGCAGCGCGAAATTCGCACCAAACGTTATGGTAGAGTATTACACAATTTGGCCCTTTCTGAAAACCGGAAATGAGTCCCGTACAGCATTTTGATAGTTTCTTTCGATGACATATGCAAATCCGAAGTGAAATAATCGATTTCAAAATTCTGTATGGTGCTATTTTTGTAGCCGTTAGGTCCGCCTATTTGTGAAAAAGCTAGAAAAGAGTTCACGTAAAATGAAAGTTCCTAACCAAAATTGGTTTAGTATTAAATCAATCGTCATTGTGAGCAGTTCGAACGATTGCGTCATCCAGCTGCAGATCGTTTGCATTGGCGAAAAAGATAACTATATGTTATAAAGGGTGATTTTTTAAGAGCTTGAGAACTTTTTTAAACAATAAAACGCATAAAATTTGCAAAATCTCATCGGTTCTTTATTTTAAACGTTAGATTGGTACATGACATTTACTTTTTGAAGATAATTTCATTTAAATGTTGACCGCGGCTGCGTCTTAGGTGGTCCATTCGGAAAATCCGCTTTTTTATCGACAAATTTTGTTCAGCGATGAGGCTCATTTCTGGTTGAATGGCTACGTAAATAAGCAAAATTGCCGCATTTGGAGTGAAGAGCAACCAGAAGCCGTTCAAGAACTGCCCATGCATCCCGAAAAATGCACTGTTTGGTGTGGTTTGTACGCTGGTGGAATCATTGGACCGTATTTTTTCAAAGATGCTGTTGGACGCAACGTTACAGTGAATGGCGATCGCTATCGTTCGATGCTAACAAACTTTTTGTTGCCAAAAATGGAAGAACTGAACTTGGTTGACATGTGGTTTCAACAAGATGGCGCTACATGCCACACAGCTCGCGATTCTATGGCCATTTTGAGGGAAAACTTCGGAGAACAATTCATCTCAAGAAATGGACCGGTAAGTTGGCCACCAAGATCATGCGATTTGACGCCTTTAGACTATTTTTTGTGGGGCTACGTCAAGTCTAAAGTCTACAGAAATAAGCCAGTAACTATTCCAGCTTTGGAAGACAACATTTCCGAAGAAATTCGGGCTATTCCGGCCGAAATGCTCGAAAAAGTTGCCCAAAATTGGACTTTCCGAATGGACCACCTAAGACGCAGCCGCGGTCAACATTTAAATGAAATTATCTTCAAAAAGTAAATGTCATGTACCAATCTAACGTTTAAAATAAAGAACCGATGAGATTTTGCAAATTTTATGCGTTTTATTGTTTAAAAAAGTTCTCAAGCTCTTAAAAAATCACCCTTTATAAAGAACTATTAAGAATACTTCATCTGTTTAGTGCAAATCTAAAACAATTTGATTATCTTTGTGATAAACGAGCGGAAATAAAGCTAGCATTTGGCTGCTTCGCAGACAAGAAAAATGTTCCGAACATTGTTCAAAATCGTAAAGAATTCCACTATTTGGTCATTCTGAAAGCCGGAAAAGAATCCCGTACAGCATTTTGATAGATTCTTTCACTCAAATATTGACATGTATGAAATATTAAAATATATGAGCGATTATACGACTTGTGTTACGATTCTATTTATGTAATGATTTCTCAAACTTACAAATGATTTTGACTCGCCCCTTTCTTGCTGGAATACAAACACAATCTTTCGAAACCGAATGGTCCTTTTCAGGACTATTCCAAGTTTTTTTTTCAAGAACGATTTTTGCCTCTCTCATATAGAAAGGAAGGAAAAGTAGTATTCGAATCAGTTCTTCGAGATTGTAAAATGCCTGTGTGTGCATGCGCAAAAATATGTATTCGATTCTCTTGGAAATGGTCAAACCGATGTTTTCAAGCTTAGGACTTATTTTCCCATGGAACGCTAATTAATTTTATTTCGATACGACTCCCGGTTCCAGTGGTGTATGGTGATAAGAGAGAGAAAAAAGCCAATTTCTCGTCACCTACATGTGAATAAGTGCTTTTAGCTAGTCATATAATTATTATATTGTTGTGCATGTTTTGTTAGTTAATAACCAAAAGCATTTGATTTCCGATATATCGATTCCCAGTTCCGAAAATCGAAAGCTATTACAGTCCAATAAGTTGTTATTTAATTATAAAGGGTGATTTTTTAATAGGTTTTCAATACAAAATCAAATTTGAGAAAATTTATGAAAACTTTATTGGAATCGATAGAACGATCAATATAATTTAATATTTGAAGATGATTTCATGTCCACTTCCTCCAACATATTGGCCGGTATTTTATGAAAAAATTCTTCAATATCGGCTTCCAGTGCGTCAATCGTTGCTGGTTTATCCTTGTAGAAATGAGCCTTAAATTGACCCCACAAGAAATAGTTCAGAAGGCATGATCTAGACGGCCAATTGTCTATTCACCGAAGGCGGCTCTCAATTTGGTCATTGTTTCACGTGCCGTGGAAGCGCTTGCAATTCACAGTAGCGTTCCGCCCAACGTCGCCTTTGAAGAAGTACGTCTCGATGATGCCACTGGCCCATAATCAACACCAAACAGCGACTTTTTCGGGATGCATTGCTGTAGCTCTTGCAATGCTTTTGGCTGGTCCTAACTCCAGATTCGGCAATTTTGCTTGTTGACGTATCCATTCAACCAGAAATGAGCTTCGACCGCTGAACCTAATTTGTCAAAAACAGTGTTGCCAAAAAGATACCATGCAAAATAATCACCCTTTATTGGGATACGACTTCCGGTTCCGAAATTGCAGGGTGAAGCGTGTTTCAAATTTCAAACCATCACTCAGAGTTAAGATACAAAAAGCGGATAACTTTTTTTTCTAAATTTTGACTCAAAACTCTTTCAAACTGTAGTTTATATTAGTTATTGGCCAAACGAACCGGAAATGGTGACCGAAAAATACGAAAACGGAACTGATTGTACTTATTCTTATTCAACATTAAATGAAAGCTGTTTGGAGAATTCTTTAGTAATATTCATGAAAATATTAATAACATCATTAAAACAGGGGTTTTATCCTCAAACTTTCATCTACAGATGCAACCAAAAATGTTTTTCTGTGTTTTTGTCATGATAAGACTTCCGACTCATTTTACTATGGAGCGCCTTTTCAAAATTAGCCATATGGAAGAATGGGCAGAACTTAATCGTGAATATCTCGACTTGTATTAATGGCAGCAACATAATTCTTTCACTATTTCATCAAAAATGCGATCAGGAATTTAGGATAATATTTTGAACAGTGTGAGATAACCACAAAAAACTCAAAAATAGGTTTTCTCTAAATTTGAAAACATCGCGAAAAACTGTTTACTTTCGCTTGGGTTTTTTGTGCAAGGACGACGATTTTGAGGTAGTCTGGCACATATACATATCCTCAACTGACTGCGTTTAAAAGGTCGTGGTCGATTGGATGGATGCAGACGTCGGGGCTATGGGGCAGCAGGGACTATGTCTAAGGGCTTGACGACCCCTCCCCCGGCAACTGCGAGTTGTAGGGCTTGCCTAGGATGCGGTGGGGTTTGGCAGTGGGCTCTGCTAATCCCCTACAAAAAGCTGCATGTATCCGCAAGCAAGTCCTACCAAAGCGATCGTGTGCCGCTCAAAGTGCACAAGCCCAACGGGAGTGCCTTCTCGGCACGTTAGAACTAACGCCAGTGAGGTCCTAACTATGGTATACTGGCTACCATACCATCCATGGATACGATACGGTAGATCGGAATATATAGAGAAACTAGGGCTGACAGCTGCGGTATTCTACTCCTTCAGTAAAGCAGGGTGGAACCGGCTTGAAATGGCGAGTAGGTTAATGCCGCAGCTGCCTTCCGTCCCATAAAACCGTGGCAGGCCTTATGGCACGCCGTCTCACTTTCAGCCCCCCGGTTGGGATGACTGGGTGGAAGTAGGTTCAGATGCCCTTTTCCTGATTTGCGCTGATCCGGCTCTGAGCGTAAAGCCAACCCTCGCATGGCCTCACTGCACCGCATAGGTAACCATGGGATCATGATAGCGACTACTTTCGGCTGGGTTTGACGGTAGCCATAAGGGGGACCCATATAAAATGAGCTTTACATCAACAACATCGACGTCGAGTAAGGAGGTAAACCCTTTCGCAAGAGGGGGTTTGAGGAGATCTCCATCCAGAACGGGTGCGAGAGAGGAGAGCGAGGCAGTAGCTGAGGAGACGAGTGACAGCAATGTCCATGTCAAACCAGCGAACCAGCCTGAGTCCCAGGAGCAAGGGAAGGAAATAATCAAGCCGAGTATGACAGCGGTCATAGATCAACTCGACGCGATTATTGAATTCGCGCAGGAGAAATCCAACATCAGCAAGGAGCTGAAGGCGAACCTTCTGAAGCTACGTAAGGCCGTGAACGTAGCTAAAAGGGACCAAGAGGCGTTGATAGTGCGGCTAGAGGGTGGCGGAAAGTCGGAGAAGTGTTCTCAAACAGAGCCCTTCACCTTCGATACCGACAAAAAACAGGAGGTCCCAAAAGAGGCCGGGCCCATTCCCGCGAGGAAGGCTAGGGACAAAGGAGAGGCTTTGTTGGTTAAGGCCGACAAAGAAAAGTACGCCGATGTGTTCAAGGCCATGCGAAGCGAGGCAAAGCTAGCCGAGCTTGGCAAAGAGGTTCGCAGCATCCGTCGTACGAAGACGGGAGAGATGCTGCTCGAGCTTAAAAAGGGAGCTCAGGGCGGAACGGAGCTTGTTGCGCTTGCCCAACAAGTCCTGGGCGATACGGCCGAAGTTAGAGCCCTGCGTAACGAGGTTGTACTCCAGTGCAAACGGTTGGACGAAATCGCCACCGCAGAAGAACTTGCCATGGCCATCAAGGAGCAAGGAGGTGTGGATGTCTCACGGGAATCCATCCGCATGAGGAAAGGACCACAGGGCACCCAGATAGCTACATTTAAGCTATCGGCCACGGATGCCAATAAGGTCCTCAAAGTGGGCAGGCTAAAGGTCGGATGGTCGGTATGCCCAGTGACCGCTTACCAACCGCCGGTGGTCGACATGTGCTTCAGGTGTTTCGAACCTGGCCACAAGTCGTGGAATTGCAAAGGCCCAGACCGAAGCAACCTCTGCAAGCGTTGCGGCGGCGAGGGGCACAAGGCGTATGCATGCGAAAGAACGCCACGTTGCATGCTATGCGCGAGCAAGAAGAAGGCCACAAACCACGTCATGGGCGGACCTACTTGCTCAACAAGTGGAGGGAGTAAAACAGCATGCAAGTAGTACAGCTGAACCTAAATCACTGTGCAGCTGGCCAGCAATTGCTGCACCAGTCAGTGACGGAATGGGGCATTGATGTCGCGATTCTTTCGGATCCCTATCACACACCGGTAGATAACGGGAACTGGGTGTCTGACGAAGCCAAGACGGTGGCGATCTTGACGACTGGTCGATACCCAGTGCAAGAGGTGGTGAAAACACAAGCGGAGGGAGTAGCCATAGCTAAGGTAAACGGAGTTTACTATTGTAGCTGCTACGCTCCACCGAGATGGTCAATAGACCAGTTCACTCGGATGGTCGACATGTTGACCGCAGACCTGGTGAGTCGGAAGCCGGTGGTGATAGCCGGAGACTTCAATGCCTGGGCAACGGCTTGGGGCAGCCGCTTCACCAATAGGAGAGGACAGACGCTACTGGAGGCCCTCGCCAAGTTGGACGTCATGTTAGCGAATGATGGACTGAAAAGTACCTTCCAGCGGAACGGAGTCGAGTCGTTTATCGACCTGACTTTCTGTAGTCCCGGCCTAGCTGGAGATCTTAATTGGAGAGTTGATGATGGCTACACCCATAGCGACCATCTAGCCATTCGCTACACGATCGGCCAATTGGCGAGAAACACAAGGAGGAGTAATACTCCCAAAACTCTAGCGTGGAAGGTGGCTAACTTCGACCGCGAAACGTTTTGCGCTGCCCTCGAATTAGAGGAGAACAACGTGAACCTGAGAGGGGACGAGTTGGTCGCTATCCTGTCACGGGCGTGTGACGCGACCATGCCTAGAAAGGCTCAACCGAGGACCAATAGACCACCGGTCTACTGGTGGAACGAGCAAATTGCACGCCTTCGCGCATCCTGCCTCAGGGCTAGAAGAAGGATGCAAAGAGCTCGATCAGCGGAGATGAGGATGGAGAGGAACACGGCGTTCAAAGCGGCGAAGCTAGCACTAAACAAGGCCATCAGCGCAAGCAAAAGAGCCTGTTTCGACAAGCTATGCGAGGGAGCCAACTCCAACCCATGGGGCGATGCCTACAGGATGGTGATGGCCAAAACGAGAGGGGCGCTAGCACCCCCTGAACGTAGTCCGGCGAGGTTGAAGGAAATCATAACGGTTCTCTTTCCCCACCACGACACGTCCCCCTGGCAGCCAGCTCCGCTACCAGCGAATGAAGTCGTAAAGGTGACGAACGAGGAGTTGCTCACTGCGGCGAGATCACTCGATACAAAGAAAGCCCCGGGGCCAGACGGTATCCCGAACGTGGCTCTAAAGGCGGCTATAATGACAAATCCGGACATGTTCAGGGAGGTCATACAGAGATGTCTGGACGAGCGTATGTTCCCAGACATTTGGAAAAGACAAAGATTGGTACTATTACCGAAACCTGGGAAACCCCCAGGGGATCCTTCGGCGTATAGACCAATCTGTCTGATAGACACTGTGGGTAAGCTCCTTGAGAAAATCATCCTCAACAGGCTAGCCCCCTTCATAGAGGAGGTAGGAGGACTGTCCAGTCAACAGTACGGGTTCCGCAGAGGCAGGTCGACGGTGGACGCCATAACATCGGTGGTAACCACGGCGGAGGTAGCTATACAGCGCAAACGACGAGGGATCCGCTACTGTGCGGTAGTAACGCTAGACGTCAAGAACGCGTTCAATAGTGCTTGCTGGGCAGACATTGCTGATTCCCTACTTCGACTAGGAGTACCGGAAGGGCTGTACAAGATTCTGGAAAGTTACTTCCAGAACCGAGTATTGCTCTACGAGACCGACGAAGGCACACGTAGCACTCCAATCACGGCTGGAGTACCACAGGGATCTATCTTGGGCCCGATCCTGTGGAATATAATGTACGATGGAGTACTGAGGTTGAGGCTCCCTCCGGGTGTCAAGATAGTCGGGTTCGCGGACGACGTCACGCTGACAGTCTACGGCGAATCCATCGAAGAGGTCGAACTGAGTGCATCACACTCAATCTGCTTGGTGGAGGACTGGCTGCGTAGCAGGAAACTGCAACTCGCGCACCACAAAACAGAAGTGATGGTGGTAAACAACCGCAAATCGGAACAGGAGGCGCTGGTACATGCCGGAGATTGCGTGATCCCCTCCAAGAGATCACTGAAGCAATTGGGTGTGATGCTTGACGACAAACTCAGTTTCAGCAAGCACGTTGAATACGCCTGCAAGCGCGCATCAACAGCGATCGCGGCGCTCTCTCGTTTGATGGCCAACAGCTCGCCTGTGCGCTCCAGTAAACGAAGGTTACTGGCAGGAGTGGCAGTTTCGATCCTCAGGTACGGCAGCCCGGTATGGGCGTCGGCACTGAATGTGGAACGCAACGCACAGATGCTGGAGAGTACGCATAGACTGATGTGTCTTCGCGTAATCAGTGCATACCGCACTGTATCGAGGGATGCGGCCTGCGTGGTTGCAAGCATGATGCCTATCAGTCTGATAGTGAAGGAAGACGCGGAGCGCTACAGCATGCAAGGAGACAGGAACGCCCGTAGGGCCTCCAAAGCCGCTTCTCTACGCAGATGGCAACAAGAGTGGGACAGCTCAACCAAGGGCAGGTGGACACATCGGCTCATACCTAGGGTCTCGAGCTGGTTAGATAGACCTCACGGAGAAGTGAACTTCGGCCTGACGCAGTTCCTCACAGGGCACGGGTGCTTCAGATGGTATCTCCACAGGTTCGGCCACGCGACATCCCCTGTATGTCCTGGCTGCCCAGACGAGATCGAGACGGCTGAACACGTCTTGTTCGCATGTTCCCGTTTCGCGGCTCAAAGGAGTGAGCTACTGGAGGCATGCGGCAGGGACACCACACCGGAAAACCTGATCCAGAGAATGTGCCACTGCGTAGAGAACTGGAACGCAGTGTCGACCGCGGCATCCCAAATTGCGGGAATATTGCAGCGGAAATGGAGTGCGGATCAACAACAGGTCAGCCGCGTACCGTAGCAGGCTCAAGAGGGATCAGCGAATAAACGTCGGTCCGGGAGAACCTTCTTCGTCGGGAAGCTCTTCGTCGGAGTAGTCTAGATTCATCGTCGGGGACTAGACGAGTAGTACGTAAAACTGTTAGGATCGTCGGTGCGCCAGTGAACCGGAAGCTTTCCTCCAACCGGAATCACTGGATCGACCCAGGCATCCTCTCGGTCGGGCGTTGACGGGTATCGAAGGCGTCGGTTTCGGGAGGGCCTCCTTCGTCGGGGAACTCTCCGTCGGTGTAGGCTAGATCCTTCGGCGGGGGCTAGTCGAGTAGCCGCCACAACACCGATTCGAGTCGTCGAGGCGCCAGCGAACCGGAAGCCATGCTCCAACCGGAATCGCGGGACCGACCTCGGCACTCCATCGGGTGTCCCGCGTGGTGTAAGAGAATCGGTGTCGGGAGATTCTCCTTCGCCGGGGAAATCTCCGTCGGAGTAGTCTAGATCCTTTGTCGGGGACTAGATGAGTAGATCGTCGCGTGATACCGATAGGATCGTCTGAGCGCCAGTGAACCGGAAGCCACGCTCCAACCGGAATCATTGGATCGACTTAGGCATCCTTTCGGTCGGGTCGTAGACGCGTACCGTAAGCGTCGGTTCGGGAGGACTTCCCTCGTCGGGGAACCCTCCGTCGGTGTAGACTAGATCTTTGGCGGAGACTAGTCGAGTAGTTCCGCGACGTAGCATCAGTTTTGGGTCGTCGAGGCGCCAGTGAACCGGAAGTTACCCTCCAGCCGGCATCACTGGACCGACCTCGTCATCCAACTGGTCGATCCCTCGAGAGCAGGATGCTGATCCCCATTCTGCATAAATCTGGGGAGGGTGCTGTGAGCACCAATAGCCTTCCACCCCGAAGTAATACCTAGCGGTGGTGCCGGGGAGGTAGGGTTGGAGATCCAAGGTGTTTTAGTGGGTAGTTCCAATCAACAGTTGGGTAGTCCTGTGGAGAGTCCCACACTCCGTGCGTAAATGCATTTCACCTTGTAAAAAAAAAAACAAAAAAAAAAAAAAAAGACGTCGGGGCTAGAAAACGCATTCTAACAGTGGCATCGGAGAGCGCACCTTCTGCGTGGTTAAAAACCTCAAACGCTCAGGTCTTAGTTCTCATTTGCCTTCCAGTCGTCAAGGCGAGAAAACGCATTAAACCAGTTTCGTATCCTTTGGCACTGCGAGCGGATGTCTTGCGGTTTGTACGCAAAGTTAGTTCCAACTCAAACAAGAGCGATTGCATCATGCAACAGAGCTTCTGGTCGTTTGCATTGGAGAGAAAGAAAACGAAACGTAAACAACATTATATAAAATCAGTCGTTCTAATGGCTCTAAATGTTATCTAAAGAACTATTAAGATTACTTTTTTGCAAGTCGAAGGTAAAAATCATCAGTTTAGTGCAAATCCAAAATAATTTCGTGCACTTTTCGCTGTGCGAAAATCGTTCGAGAAAAGTGTTCCGAACTGTGTCCGAATATCGTAGAGAATTTCACAATTTGGTCTTTCTAAAAGGCAGAAATGAATCCTGTACAGCATCTTGATAGTTTCTTTCAATGAAATATGCAAATCCGAAATGAGATAATCGACGTCAAAAATCGTTTAATTTCACACATTCGATCAACTATCAATTCGAATTCGAAAGTATAAAGAAATCGTGTCAGTTTTTTTTCGTATTCACGACATCCAGTTATGTCTCTGAAATTACACACCCGTACTTTTTATAATTGAAATACATTTTTGTTTCAATCGTTTTATAGAGCCTCAGGAAAATTTATATAAGGTTATAAGATCTAGAAACGATTTCTATTACTTTTAGTAACTTTGATAGTTTTAATAACAAAAATTGAGGGACAGTACCCAGGTAACCAGTAAGCACTAATAATGGCATTAAAAAAGCCTTTTATGAGCACCAAAAATGCTTATAGCTCTCTATATGCAACCTAAAAGCTTATCTGTTGTAAATAAAGCAGAATTCTGCTTTCATAATGCACACCAGCCATAAATAAGCATTATCTATGAATAGCCATATATTTTGCCACAGTCGGCCTCAAGTGCAATAGAAATGCCAATTAGCGATTATTTGCTATCATAATGCGGTATTAGTATGTGCTTATTGGTTACAGGGATAGGATGCTTCTACAACTCTCACATGCAATATCAGAGCTATCGAATATGGTTACTGTTGATGTTTGGGATTTAGGATTAGGGTTTTTTCACAAAACTTTTTTTATATTGCGCCGAAGCGCAATGTCTTTTCTGACGTCCCGAGCGAAACGAATAGGCGACTGAACTGGTCAACCACAGATTTTGGTTATTTGGGGGTGTAGATAAAAGGCGTTTTTGTTCTGTTAAACTATCCTAGAGATTCAGGAACGTTACTTTTCGGAAGTAATCCTTTGAAACAATTGATGAATGATGGAGGAAGGCCATCTGTATTTTATTTAAATGGTCAATAAATTGACACTTGGCTCGGCTCATCAAACATCATGCAAATTACTTTCCTCGTCATAAGTGAACGAATGTAATTGTTCCTTGAACATCTCGAGATACAATACCTGTTGACAGAAAAACACGGAAGAAGCCTTCATCCGACGTACAAATCTCCCTGGCAATTACATTTAATGGACATTTTCGGGAACAACAAAACGCCGCCGCCGCCGTCGTCGGTGTCTCAGCTGTGGCCGAACCGCACCGGCTACGAGGCGACATCTACTTTCACCGATGCCGAATGCAAACGAGACCCCAAAAACCTGCTTCGAGGCGGCTGTTCATATTATTATACTAAAATTGAACACAGAATCACGACCCCGCAGGCAGTAGGCCTCTACCTACTCTCGTTAATCGGTTATGCAAGATCTTCGAAGCGCATCCACCGGCCACCGGCCGAACGGAGCGGAGCGAAAGTGCAGCACGACTCACGATCGAGGTCTTCCCCGGCGAACTTGGAGCATCAAAAGCATGTAAATTCATATGCGGTAATAATGTCTCTTACGGCATCGCAATCAAGGACCGACGGCGGGGTGAGCGCCTGAAGTTCAGTGATGCGCGGAGCCGATCTGCACACCGGAGACGACGTTGTTTGCTAGTTTGGATCGGAAGATCTATCGTAAGGAGTTTTCGCTAGCATCGAGCGGAAGATGGCTCCTTGGCTACAATAACCGACGGAAACACGTTTGCCGGGCAACTTTTACTTTCGGTTCGGAGGTCGATCAATCGCGTCATCGATCACATTTATTGTTTTTTTGTTTTCGATCGTTGGTGGTTTCACGACTTCGGCTTGGTTGCGACGATCAAAGGTTTCTATGCTGCGGAAAATTCAACAAAGGCGGCGCATTAGGAAACCGAATGGAAATTGATTTCACACCGCTGATAAACTTGATGAGCGTCAAAAGTTGAATGTTTTGTTTTTCCTATCGCCTGAATGCGATCGCTGTTTGCTGGCGAATAATGAGTAGACAATCATGCATCCATTTTTTTAAATAATTGCTGGCATGATGCGGCACCATCTACCCAAGTGTTGATTGTGCGTATTGTTGCGCAAGCACCTCTCGCTGCTGGGCCGCGTTTGCTAGAATGCATGATTTATGCAATCGGGTTGATACTGTCGAAGCACGCCGTCGGTGCAAGGCAGGTTCATTCGAATATGAAAGAAATGTGGCTGCAATGTGACTGGTGAGTGATAATAACCTGAACATGCTCAACTGACTGTTTATTGCCACTTGCATACTCACAATTTGCTTGAAAGAAAAAAAAATTAAAAACAAGTCGAGAATTATATAAACCAGAAGATTTAAACAAACAACATGCGAGGAAAAAACGTTGATTTTGGTTTAAATTTATAACATGACATAATCCTTTAAAATCGCCAGACAATAAATACGAGGATTTCCGTCACGCCGTTGGCATAAGATGGGGTGCGGAATTCACAAAATAAAAATTTGCGAAGAACAAAATTTATTCGTCGTCACCGAACAAGGTGTGTGCGGGACAGCGGAAAGTTCGCAAATACTGACTTTCATTGGCGTCTTTCCATCGAAACAAACTATGTTTTTTTTCGTACTGCTTGAGTTCGCGATTTACACACGAGAGGATCGGTAACCTTTCGGTGTGGGCTCAAATTTCAGCCGTAGATCAAGATGGACAGTGTCGTAGAGCACAGTCCTATGGAAGCGAGAGAAGTTGTTTCGATATGGTTTCGATCTGTTTACGAAAAGTTTGAAACCTGAAAATCAAATCCTTTCAAACTTTTGTTCAACAATTGTAGTAAAGATAGAATTGAATGGTTTTAAATTATCCTAACCGTATGTCGGTTTTTAATGTTCTATTGAACATTGATGAAGTACGATAGTGTAGTGAATTAATGAAGGTTTTCAGATGAGAAACTTCAATAAACAAAAGTTAATGGCGTTGGTTTTCCCTCGAACAAACTAATTCGTGTTGATTGCTGGCTTTACCGTTTTCGACCTAGTGTAAACAGAGCTTCTCTGAAGATGGCGGCTTGAATCCGATTGAACCAAACTAGTAATTCGGTATTTATACAAGTTCGTTAGCAGCACGAATGATAAATAATAATGCATATAGTATAATACCATATTCGTTAGATTCAAAAGCCTACACCTACACTCAGGTATAAATAACTGAATGCAACTGAATACCCTATAAGATTTAAATGAAACTTGATGTACATGAAAACTTTGTCAAAAAAAAACACTCTGTATACTTGGTTTTTCCAAAAATGATCTAGACTGGCTTTTGAAAAGGGCCAAACTTTTTTTTACCTATTTTTTTTTCAAATGGCTGTAGTCGAAAAATGACAAATCTTACAAAAAAGTGTTCTAAGATTGATTTTTATACAATTAGTCAAGTTTTTGAATCAAAATATTGAAAGCAATCCTAATCGACTACTACTATGAAAAAAAAAAGATTTTGAAAGTTTAAAGGCGATTTGCAAAAAAAAAAAACCTTTTTGACTTGGATGAAATTTTCTCGTTTCCTTCGGGACGTCAGAAAAAAAAACTTCAACGTTTCGGCGCAATATAAAAGTGTTTCGCAAATAGCATTAACCTTACGTTTGCTTAGCTGTTCAAATTGAACTGTTTAAGTTTTTTCACTAAGCAGTTCAATTGAACACTGACGAGTCGAAGACGAAACGTAAAGAATAGTTTAAATTGGTGTTTTTAATGAATATATACCAAATTCGTTACTGATAATTTTGCATGTACCAGGAAACTAGCGCTTGGTAAATTGAATTCTGAGATGTTTATGAATTTCATTGGTTTACTTTTCGATTTAATTTCACTGAAAAACAAAATCAGTTTGGACAAGAAAAAGTTTTTCAAATTTTTTTGTTTCCTTAAAAGTGTCCTACTAGAATTTTTGACTATAGATAGACCTATCTTGTGATGCAAATCAAAATTTTTTTTTTCTATTGAAAATCGACCTTAAATTTTTGAAAGTGATTTTTTTTAGTGTAGGAGTCGATTAGGATTTGTTTCTGTTTTCGAAAACTAGAATAATTTTGTAAAAAACGCTCATACAATATTTTTCAGTAGCATTCGTAGATTTCGACTACAGCCATTTGAAAAAATTTGGTAAACAAATTTGGCCCTTTTCAAAAGACATTTTTGAAAAAAAGTATGCTAAGTGTTTTTGTGACAAAGTCTTCGTGTACAGCAAGTTTCATTAAAATCTGAGAGGGTGCTGCCAACATTTGTTCGAGTTAGCGCGAAATTCGTTGAATGCAAAAAATCGGATAAAATCATTAAATGCTTTTAAATGCAAAACTCAGAAAAAAATCCCTGGCGGTTCTTCCGAAACAGACGTTTTCATCCGGTTCCTGAATCTAAAATTTTTCTGCCGTCTGTCGCTGTGGGACGCAGCATGGATGTGGCCGCCAGTAACAAACAAGCAATCCATGGCTTCGTCCGTAGTGGCAGCCGGCAGAAAAAAATAAATTGAACGACGTAACATTAGAGATTTTATTGATACATTACTTTTATTTCACCTAACAGGTTGACCTATGAGCCTTTTAAAGTTGGCCTGGAGTAGAAATGTACTCCAGGAGAGCTTTTACGTTAGTGTTTTGTTGAAAGCGAAAAATACGGTTATTTGATTACACCGAAGTCTTTTTTAATGCGAATTTACGTACCGCATAAAAAAACCTCATAACTCTAAAACTTGGTATAAAACAAAACCGCATAACTCTGAAACTTTGCATAAAAAACGACCGCAGAAGGGAAACCGCATAACTCTGAAACTTCGCATAAAAAAAACTGCATAACTCTGAAAATTCGCATAAAAAAGTCGCATAAAAAAAGTCGCGTAAAAAAACCGCATAAAAAAAGACCTCCGTGTATATCTTTTTTTGTGAACAAAATATCTAAACATAGTAGGCGAGTAAAATGTAAAAAGTATTGTTAGCTGAACAATAGCAATGTCTAGCTTGTATGTAGAAGTAACCATTTGATAAATAATATTATAGATTTGTGGCAAATACGAGTGAAACGATGTCGCGATATTTTTGACTTCACGAATAACAGAAACAAAACACATTCGTTAAACTGGAATATGTTATCATTTTTATACCGTGCAAAACCATTAGCTCACTACATATGGCATTAACAAATGCTTTCGTTTGTTGCACTTTTTAACTGTCTAGGAAAACATTCACAATTTTAAATCCTTTACAATACCATAAAAATTTTCAAAATCGATTGTGAAAGGCTGGAGTTATAGCAGAATTTGAGAATTTGAGGATTTGTTTCATAAAAAAAATGTTTTACTTCATAGAAAAATTTACCGAACTCAAATACGAATTATCATAA
Source organism: Malaya genurostris (assembly GCF_030247185.1). Taxonomy (NCBI): domain Eukaryota; kingdom Metazoa; phylum Arthropoda; class Insecta; order Diptera; family Culicidae; genus Malaya; species Malaya genurostris. The sequence continues at coordinate 210,099,861 of NC_080571.1, read as the reverse complement.
AAAATTCTGACCAGGATTGGCGGTTCAATACATACGGTGCTGGTCTTACAAGCCAATTGTCATATGTTCGAGTAGGATCGTAGTATTAGCCATGCAATGATTCTGTTCGCTAAGAATCGGTTGCAAAGTCTGTTGGAACAAAAATACCAAATTCCATAACAGGAATGTAATGCCAAGACTTTGCTTTTATAGAGAATTATTTGATAGGTTTTGGAATAAAAGTGTACCGTTTACTTGTAAATACATCAAAACAGATTTCAACAGATTTCCCCAAAGCGCGTTTACGTATAGAAAAAGTCACGAGAGCGTTCTAGCGTTAACCGATTCAAATTCGATGGTTAAAAAAATTTTCCCCCTTCATATTACCAATAGATAAAAATCCAATTGGGGACGGGTATAGCGTGATGGGATAGTCGATGCCTTTCACGCAGCCCGCCTGGGTTCGATTCCCAACCCCGCACATAGGGTCAGAACGATTTTCTGGTCCGAAGAGGCGAATGACCTAAGATGTTAAAGCCTCTATAATTGAAACAAAAAAAAAAATCCAATTTATGAAATCTTAGCTATTTGAGCGTGTCCAACATTTAAAGTTGTGAGTCCAATTGTTCCCAGGTTATCAATGCACAGAACGTTGGTCTTACAAGCCAGTTGTCGAGAGTTCGAGCCCCGACTTGGAAGAATTCGTAGTCTCAACCGTAGTTCTAGCCCTGCAATGGTTCTGTACGCTACGAATCGGCTGCGAAGTCTGTTGAAACAGAATGGTCAACTTCTACAAAAAAGATTTTAATGCCTGACTTTTTTCTCTTGGAAATATGGTCATATTTCAATACACAGGTATTGAACCCAGCACCGTACAGTATTATTTGAAATTTCAATGGTTCATTCTGTTATGTAATAGTAATTTCAGAAATTAGCAACAGAAAAGGTGGATCGAATTGCTTTGATTTGAAACACGTCTGCAGACCAATTTGACTCATAAAAGATTTTTCAAAAGGGCGATTGTTTTTTGCCTGACAATTGCTTTAAATCGTTGAGACTTGGAAACTGCTATTAGTAGAATAATTGTGTTGAAAAATATGTCGTAGAAAATAAATGCGACACTCTAAAAAATCTGTAAAATGAAAGAAAATCAATCGCTATTTTGAAAACTCAAATAGTCGACCGAAAAAAATAATTAAAGAAGGAAAAAACACATCCCAAACTGTGATCGATTTTTATCCCGAAACTGTTATTGTAACCAACAAGTTGAGAAAAATACGATTCAGGCCTTTCAACAAATCTAGTAGTTACCGTATTCGTTCAACTCATTGTTTGGTGCAAAACTAACCGAGTTCTGCAAATAGCACAAACTTTACGCCTGCGTAGCGATTTATGTTGAACTGCTAGGTAGGACGAAACATAAAAACATGAAGATTTTCAAAAATTCAAGTTCTTGATGAAAATAGTCATTTAAATATTTGAAAACGACTTTACTGGTCAGCAGCAATAAATTTACTCATAGCAACCTTTCTTTAAGTCGAAAAAAGTTTATCTTTAATTTTACCTTTTTGAAAGAAAACAAATTTAGCCTATCACACTGACTGCTCTTAACAGGAAATTTCAAGTAGAGTTTTTCTGTTTATTTTCCAACATTGCCATATATTGTCATGTATATGACATCCAACATGTCATATACCACTCGACTCAACTCGACGGGCTGAGCAAATGTCTGTGTGTGACAAATAATGTCACCAGATTTTCTCAGATATGGCTGAACTGATTTTCACAAACTCAGATTCAAATGAAAGGCCTTACGGTCCCATATACCGCTATTTAATTTTATCCCGATCCGACTTCCGGTACCGGAATTACAAGGTGATATGCATAAAAATCATGAAAAAAATCGTCTCTCACTTTACTCAGAGATGACGTGACCGATTTTCACACACTTAGATTCAAGCGAAAGGTCTTATGATCCCATAGCATGCAATTTAAAGTTTGTCTAAAATTGCAAGATGCAAATAAAAGGTCTTCAAATTATTGAAAAAGTTCCCGAAAAGTTAATCCAGATCCGACTTTCGGTTCCGGTATTACAGCACGATAAGTAAAAAGTGCTCAATTTCATGAGTATTTTTTCAAAAGTGATGGCGAAACGAGGTGCAAATTTGTATCCAACTTACTGAAAAATCCATCTAGTTGAGAAACCTTGTTATTTAGTGGATATATAAATATACTTTGGGGTTACTATTCGCTTGTTTCCGCTTCCGAACGCACCGGTAATAGTGAAGCAAAGGTTCAAAAACGGAACTCACTTCGATTTTTCAGCAACGGTTATACCGATTTTCACAAACCATGATTCAAATTAAAGCTCTCATTGTCTTAAAAAATACTGTGCAATTTCACCCAGAGCCGACTTCCGGTTCCATAATAAAAGGACAATGATTATCAAAACTTTCAAACTGTCATACAAAATTATGCAAAACCGCAACGCATCGTTACGTGCTGGTACGGAGGAAGATAACACCCCCGCCTAGCACACAGCGTGCTTTGTTCAATTTTGTATAGCGTGCAGAGTTGCCACACTTAAATCTATTTTAATTTGACATAACTGTTTACAAATTGAAAAGGTTATGCCAGTTTATACCCAAAGGAAGTTTTTGATTTTATTCAAGCTTGAAAGAAAAAATCTTGACAGAATCTTCTAGTAATGATTTTTAAAATATGAGTAATATGAGAAAAAAGATTTTTCAGTGTATAATTATTTACAGCGACCCAACTAGCATCTTCTACGACACCATTTTTGTACTATTAATAGTTTACAAACTGCAGTTAGAGGAAAAACGGATAAATTCTACAAAAATCTGAACATACTGAATTATGTGTCTGAATATCTCAAAAACGGTTACTTCTAGGACGAAGAAAACTAATTTGATCTATAGAGTAAAACTTTATTGTTGAAGTGACTATTTTCCATCAACAACAAAGTTTTGTCCATACTTTTAAAAAATTATTTCAGCGGTAGTTTTTTCACTTTTCAACTCACACAATTCCCATGAGCATTTTTTGTGGAAAATAAAATATTTCTCAAAATAAAGAGTGTATCGAAAATAAGCTATCCACAAATTTTTCTTTCAAATTATGGTAAAAAACGATATTTTATTCAAACTAAATTTGATCCTTTATTGTACGAGGTTAAACTTGAGCATAATGAAAACCGGATGAAATTTATGATATTCCTTCACGAATATTCGAACTTTTGATCGAACGCTCTTCATCAAGTTCCGGACAAGTGTTGCATCGCATTTTTTGGACGCTTGAGTCCAAATTTTTTTTGAACTCCTGCATGTTCTCAGTTGCCTTACCAGTCTTATTGAAGACCCTCTTCACGATTGCCCAGTAACGTTCGATGGGTCGAAGCTGAGGGCAATTTAGGGAATTGATATTTTTCTCAATGAAATTTATACCCTTTTCCGCAAGCCAATTGAGAGTGGTTTTGACATAGTGAGCCGACGTTAAATCCGGCCAAAACAGTGGAGGTGTGCTATGCTTCTTATGTAAAGGCAGCAATCTTTTCTGAAGACACTCAGATGGATAGATTTCTGCCTTTATAATTCCGGTAGTGTAAAAAATGGTTGACTTCAAACCACAGGAACATATTGCTTGCCATTACCGAGTTTCTCCACTTGAATCGACCTGTCCGCATCGCTCACATCCTCCCCAACGACGACAGTAAAGTATTGTGAACCTGGAAGGGTTTTTGAGTCCTCCTTTACATATGTCTCATTGTTTATCAAAACGCGTGCATCCGGACACTGCAAAAGACGCGAATACAATTCCCGGGTCCTTGTTACTGTTCGCTTCTTCTCTTGTACACTTTTTTTTGAGATTTTCTGCTTCTTGTAGGTCTTCAGGTGATTTCGCCTCTTGACACGCTGGATCATTCCGACACTCGTTCCTGCTTTTTTTTTGGCCAAATCACGTATTGACATTGATTTGTTCTTCATGATTAGAGATACCACTTTCTGGTCCAGTTTCGGGTTGGAAGAACCGGATTTTCTGCCTCTTCCTGGTATCTCATCCAAAGAATAGTGTTCCTCAAATTTATTAATGATGGTTTTAACACTGACATGATGAATTCCAAACCGCTTCGCCAATTTTCGCCTAGTAATACCCTTCTCACTGCGCCATGTGTCCGAAACCTTATGCCGTTTTTCATTTCCGCTCGAAAGTGCAAAACCAGAGAAATCCACGCCACCAGTGTTTTTCAATGAAAAACGGCATTAATTTTCACTGCCTTCTTAATACGCGACATTTTGAAAACGCAGAATTTCAACAGCAAAAACAAGTAAACAAACGAAAGCTGACAGCCAAACGCACAGCATGCTGTGATCTGAGCAATAAAAACCATCACAAATACATGCGTACAGCACAAATGTATGTGTATAGCTTATTTTCGATACACTCCTTATCAGAGCCGATTTAATTGTTTTTTTTCGGTAACTTTTTTAGTCTTAAGACGGATTCGTTTCTCCATATGTAAAAAATTGAAAATATGTACAAAGTTTTAATTAAATCGGAGTATGTGAAATATGATAACCTGCTACACATTTTAGGAATTGCTTATAATCAAAATCTGTTTTAATCCACCTAGTGGTATTATAATGTCTTTCTCATATAATTCATGTTTAATATTACTAAGGGAATCTTCAGAATATTGAATAAGATAAAAAAAGTTTTGGCAAACATAAGTATAACCTTTTCAATTTTAAACAGTTTTATCCCAAATTAAAAAGAATTTTTCGTTTTTACATTTTCGGTCTTAATGAAGGTTTAAAATGCCTAATTGAAAAATTATACGACTATTTAAATGTATTTGATTTGATTTTACCGTGTCACGTATAAAAACGCGCTCCTGAAAATGGAATTTTCATACTTATCAGTCTGTAATTCTGGAACCGGAGGTTATAATGGGCTTAATGCAATTTAGTCGTGCCATACGGGGTTGTGATATCTTTCATTTGAACGTGAGCTTGTGAAAATGGATTGAGCGGTCTCTGAGAAAATCGAGTGCACTTTTTTAGTTCATTTTGCAAATGCGAAAGTCGGATCCAAATAAAATTTAATAATTTCCCTTTAATTTGAATTTAATTTAAAGAAAACCGCTTCAGCGATTTCTGAGAAAATCGAATGCACTGTTTCCTATTTTTTCGCACATTTTACTATGTTACTCCCGAACCGGATGTTCGATCCGGCTAAAATTCAATAGCAGCCTATGGGACCAAGAGACTTTTTATTTCAATCGTTTGTGAAAACCCAGTGCACATTTTTGTTACATACACACACACACCCAAAAACATTTGCTCAGTTCATGGTATATAACATTCGACACCCGGGTCTCGGTTAAAAAGTTGGTTTTCACAGTAATAGTTTTCATAGTTTTCCTATATGAGAAAGGCGTCGCGAATAGTTGAAAATGATTTGGTTCGATAGAAGCGTCCCTGGCTGAGAAACAATGCCGATTTCGTCAAACATCCGAAAACAGTGAATGTTTAGGAGTGCATATCCGATGTTTGGATCGGATAGTTGAATCGACACCTTCAAGAGGCAGTGATTAACGGTATTGACGCGTTCACAAGTAGGAAAATGATATCAGCTTGAAGCAGCTATTTCTCGCATATTCATAGATAAATAAATCTCAATAATTCTTATTAAATAACACCACAGCGGAGCTGAACTAAGTAATCAGTTCCGTTTTTAGCAACACTTGTTCTGTCTGCTCCTAACCGGAACTCTGCTTGACATACCGGAATTTTATTTTAAATGAACATTGCATTAGAGGGGTATCGCTGATGTAAAACTCTTGTTATCAATAATGTGATTCTGTCACCACATTCGCAATACTTCAGTGGTGTACTGGAAGCAAAAAAGAAACAACATCCGTGAACTCGAATTTGGTTGTGCCTACAGTTTGAGCACAGGTTTGCCAACGCACCGAGTGTTCAATTAATCAGGCACGGCAGGGGAGACGTTGGAATTCAAGAAGCGAAAAAAAAACAAACATGTTTTCTTATCGCTTACATTCAGAACTGGCACCCGTAATATGTTTTCGGAATGCAATCGGAGTTGATATTTCAAACTAACTACGGAGGCTTGGAATTCATTCAACTGCAGGCGCTTGGGCGTGTCAATGAACTGTTTGGCAAGAAAACTGAGATCTTCGCTAAAACAGAAATGGAATTGCACCGTGTGACCAAATGTTTCATAACTGCGCTAATGTCCTCGGTATGGCAGCTAACGTGACAAACGCGATGGAGATGAGTCACAGATGGAGAAAAAGAAGAAGAAGAAGAAGAAAAACTACACTCATGCAACCAATTTCTCTTTTATTGCAAAGCGTGTTGACGGCAAGGTAGAAAGAAACCAATTTCAAATCAGCAAACAAGCAACCATAAGTGACTCCTGGAGCCACTGGCCAGAGCAAAAGACCTCAAATGGGTACCCCCGTGCGTAGGCACTGAGTAGGTGCCTAAAACAGCTTTCCTCAGGCCGCGCAAAAAAAAGTTCCTCCATCTCATCACTTGCCTCGTTGGAGAGTTGAGATATGTGCCCTGCCGTGCCGTGCCGAGCCGGTGGGTGAGGAAGTGTCTCTGTGCAACGATTTCAATCATGACTTATCGCGCAGCTTGTAACTACATTCTGTGAAAGTTAATCCTAACGCTAGCGTCGAGCTGTCAGAGCCGACGATGAAGGTGAAAAATTACGGCGTGATTTTTCATTACTACCTAAATAGCTAAAAAAAGATGTCGCGATCGCCGTAATCATCTCTGATTGCGATCATAACTCAAACACAGCCAATGATGGGGAGGAAAAACATGCGGAACTAAAAAAAGGTACCTATTTTACTCCGTAGACAGGCAGTCGAGGGGGCACAAACGTGAAATTATGTTTGATGTTGCGGGTCGCTAATGGGACGGGGAAAAAAATGATAGAATGCCTGAAGCGTTGCATCAGCAGGAGTACTTGTTTTCTTTGTAAGTCTAATGAAAGAGTTTGGAAACGAGAGCTCTATTTTGGTATGGTATTCGTTTATTATCTACGGTGTCGGTTGGGTTATTACCCACAGAGAAAGATATTCATTAATTTAAATCATTTAAACCATAACTAATGGCTCAACAACAACTGTTTTAATACGGTTACCACCTAAGCTGCATCTCTCGTTCGGCAGCAATTTTAAATAAAATCCTGCAGTTGAAACAGAGTTGCGTTATCTGCTTTTCGGCATATTAAATCATCCGGGATACTAAAAATGTACTTTAGTACTAATTATGCCCGTGTCGAATTTTCTACATGTTTTCTACGCAGAATACCTACGGTATAATACCCAATCAGATACAAGTAACATGCGTGGATTTGTAGAAAATTCAGCAATAATGATTTTGAATAAATATACTAAGGTCTCTTTTTACGCAGGGGATACGTACCGCGTAAAAAAACCGCAAAACTAAAGAATTTTTTTTTCATGTCAAATATCTTAGAAATGCATGAAACGTTCAGATCGGGTGTAATCTCAAAAAAACCTGTTTTATTCCACCTAGTGGTATAATGATGCCTTTCTCATGTACATATAATATTGTGGTATTCTATTCAAACATTTTTTTTTTCGATTTTTGAAAGAAACCAAGAGATTGTTTATGCATAACATACAGAATAAAACAGTGCTTTGATTGCGTAAGCCATCCTTAAGAAAACGAAATGGGTTCACTATTATATGCACTTCCGGCACCGGAACCCGAGAACCGGTATAATCAAAGTCGGTTCGTACGGCCACCAACTAACATGACACAAAAACTCTTCTAGTAGCAAAGCCTTGGTATTACATTCCTGTAGTGGAATTTGACCTTTTGTTTCAACAGACTTCGCAGCCAATTCAGAGTGTACCATTGCATGGCTGGTGCTACGATCCTACTGACACTACGAATCCTTCCAGGTCGAGGCTCGAACATACGACAACTGGTTTGTTGGACCAGTGCCCTATGCATTGAACCGCCAACAAGGACTAACTTCTAGTACGCACCATATAACTCCGGAATCGGAAGTCGGATCCGGACGAAATTCAGGAATTTCGTATAGGATCGGAAGACCTTTCATTTGAATCTAAGTTTGTGGAAATCGGTCGAACCATCGCTGAGAAAAGTGAGTGAGACCTATTTTGGTATATATGACCACTATTTCCGGTACTTCCGGAACCAGATACCGTGAACCAGGATAGCCGGAATCGGTTTGTTTAGTTGCCTACTGAAAATGACTATCGATTTGTGTAGTTTTGAGACCAGTTTAGAAATTTTTTTACGTTTTTCGTTTCGCCGGTTTAAGTGACGGTGTACAATATTGAACACACTTTACCCTATAACTCCGGAACCGGAAGTCGGATCCGGATGAAGTTCAGGAATTCCGTATGGGACCACGAGACCTTTTATTTGAATTCTAGTTTGTCAAAATCGGTTAAGCCATCTCCGAGAAAACCTAGTGAGATTATTTGACACACACACACAGACAGACATTGCTTGCGTAAAAAAACCGAGTAGCTTCGTTATGTAAAAAAAACGCGTGAAAAAGTCCTCAGTATACATTACTCATCAATCACTAACAGGTTAAGACCTGATATTAATAAACTATATTGATAACAATACTAACCAATGCGAGCTCCAAGCGGTTTACGTTAAAAAATAGTCCAAAGGCTATAGCAGGATAAGCATGTGAAATCTACCCCCAAAGGGAATTCATATTGTTATACCACATCCGAAAGGTCATAGACTGTAAACAATTTTCTCAAAGTTTCAACCCTTTAACTGCCATATTGACGGAGCTAGGGTGGTTCTATTGATTTTTATTTTATTTGATTTTTGAAGAAATTGCTCCTCCGAAAAATTTGAAAAAAATCAGTTATGTTTAAGGTATTATGGGGATGCTTCACAATTTTTTTTTCAAAATTTTTGAATATGTATTACTTTCATTAAAAAATACTAGAAAATTTAGGAACATATTTTTTCCCTCTTCCAATTTTTGCACCACCCTGGATTTTTTAGTGATAAATAAAGAATTTTTGGACATGTTAAAATGGTATGTTTTCATATTTTTTAAAAATGTGGACGACCAAAATGTTTATTTTTTTCTAAAAAATCAATAACAGTCGACCATGCGTTCCCATCAAATTCTGAGAGAAGGAAACGCATGGTGCTTTATCTTAGCAGTTTCTAGTAGTAGTCGACCATGCGTTCCCATAAAGTTCTCTTAAAAGGGAAACGCATGGTGCTTTGTTCTAGTAGTTTATGATGCAACTCAAGAGCACGAAAAGAAGGAAATGAGTATCAACCTTTGCATAATACATACACGATCATACTTCGGGTACAACCTAGAAAAGCTACAAAGCAAGAACTTACTGGTAAGTGGTTCATATATGAATGGTAGTAATATATGAACGTCGCGAGTATCACACATATGAAATTCGGTTACGGCAGTCAAGAACTAGAGCGAGTGACTGTATATAATTCGATGATTCGATAGTGTTTCATGAAATGGTCAAATCGTTTTGCACTGTTGGGTCTCGTACAACGCGGTTTTCTTTTTGCCAGCTTTGTACATTTCACTAAATACATAGCGAGTTGAAACAGCAGTGAATTTAATTTTTTCTTTTTTATATTGGTGTCAAACAAAAGTGGCCACTGATGAAGGTTGGAATCGATTTCTTAGAATTGTTTTTCCATAAATACGTTTATTTCTTAAGGCAATTTACATAAGTTGTTCTTCGCCGTAGCATCACTATTACATAGAATTCTTATCCTAATATAATACTCATATAGTCACATCAATTTGAGTTTAATAAAGCATATTCCTCTTATTTTTTAAATATCATATTATTTAAACCAAACGATGAACTGCTATAAATTTTAAAATAAGCTGAAATTTTTATACATTTTGTGGTTGATTTCATAACCCACTTGGAGTTTTTTTTATCAGCACATCATTTTAAAATGATAAAATTTTGCTATTGGATGAACTAATGGACGCAGTAGGAGTCAGAACTAAGACTCAAAAGGGTCAATTATTAAATTGAAACTTCAATTGTCTTTATGAAATGATTAAAAAGTTTCATGTAAGAAAGGTCACGAAAAAATTTCTGAAAATTATTGACTGTATTTTTCATTTAATTGGAAATGGGATAAAAATGTTATAAAAATACATTGCTGTTTCAATGCACACATTTTCTCTCTGATTCTTTTCGTTTATTCTATAGAATTATCATCGTCACTTGGTAGCTGTTCTGATTTAAGCATTTCTGACAATATTTTCGCCGGTCTCACAATTCTGGATAAAAACCGAGCATAAGGAAAGGTAGTGAATAATGGCGGCCTCATGTGAACAGCAACCAACAGTTCTATTGCCAATAACGCATTCACAGCAACGGCGCTGGATTCCCAAATATCCAGTCGAATTTGTAGTGTACTCGATATAGTACTTGTAAGCTTTTAAAAATGAGACTTATTACCGGCCCGAATAGCTTTTTTGTGATCTGTGTGTCTCAATTGGGTCATCTCGTGATAAAGCTTTAAATCCAAAATTACTTGGCAGAACATCCTTTTCAAAAGCTTCTATTCCAGAGCTACGATATTCCGATACTTGTTGCTCTCGTTCTCGGATAGATAATATTATCTTATTAGAACTTCCCGTTCGCAATTTGAACAAAATTATTAAACCTGTAAAAACCTGGAAGCGTTCCTCTGAGAGTGAAAATCACTTACTGAATTAATTATGTATTCTCAGATATTTTCTGGAAAATATGGAGCTTTCAACACAATATACCCAAAAATTAAAGAGATCGATTCAGCGAATCAAGTTTTTAATAGACATGGTCGATAAATGCTTGATTTGAAATTATGCAAAGGTTATTACTCAAAAACGAAAAATAACGCATCATTATTTTTTTATATCTGTTGTTGTTTCAAATTTCAACCATGAAAACCATCATAAAGATATTCGATTGACGTTTTCAAACACAAAACTCCAACTGTATCTTTATCATACATTTTTCCAGAAAACTATTTACATCCCTCGATAACATATCTTTATGATAACTTTTGACACTGTAATGAAATTTTCATTCTTCCTTTCATTATACTTTCATTACATCCATCAGCAACACGTAAAAAACTGACACCAGCTCGAGTTCTTGACTGCCGTAACCGAATTTCATATGTGTGATACTCGCGACGTTCATATATTACTACCATTCATATATGAACCACTTACCAGTAAGTTCTTGCTTCGTAGCTCTCTAGGTTCTACTCGAAGTATGATCGTGTATGTATTATGCAAAGGTTGAAACTCATTTCCTGCTTTTCGTTACTTTGATTTCTAAGCCCTGCGCTTGAGTTGCATAAACTACTAGAACAAAGCACCATGCGTTTCCTTTTAACAGAATTTGATGGGGACGCATGGTCGACTGTTATTTATTTTCTAGAGAAAATCAAATATTTTGGTCGTCCACATTTTTTAAAAATATGAAAACATACCACTTTAACATGTCCAAAAATTCTTTATTTATCACTAAAAAATCCAGGGCGGTGCAAAAATTGGAAGAGGGAAAATATATGTTTTAAAATTTTCTAGTATTTTTTAATGGAAGAAATACATTTTCAAAAATTTTGATAAAAATTGTGAAGCATCCCCATAATGCCTTAAACATGCCTGATTTTTTTCAAATTTTTCGGAGAAGCAGTTTCTTCAAAAATCAAATAAAATAAAAATCAATAGAACCACCCTAGCTCCGTCAATATGGCAGTTAAAGGGCTGAAACTTTGAGAAAATTGTATACAGTCTATGACCTTTCGAATGTGGTATAACAATATGAATTCCCTTTGGGGGCAGATTTTACATGCTTATCCTGCTATAGCCTTTATAATATCGGACTGAGAAAATTTGGTGCTCGCCCTTCTATCTTCCACTCCATTAGCTCATGTATGGCACGTGCGTAAGGAACATAGCGCGAGTCACAAGCTTTAAAATAATTTCTGGGCCGTAAAATTTTCGACGGATCTCGATTTCACGATGTTTTATTATATTACGATATTTTTTTCAATTTTTTTTCAAAGGGAGACGGGTATAGCGTGATGGGATAGTCGACGCCTTCCATGTAGGACCAGAACATGCCAAAAAATAAAAATAATTATAACATTTATATAAAATAATTATGAAAACAAAAAACCAGTTTCCAAAAAATCCGCCTAGTGGTGTAAGGATGCCTTTCTCATATTACTCATAATCACCGTATCATACTGTGGAATTCAATAAAAACTGTTCATTGAATTGAAACTGGAAAGTTTGCTCGAACGTAATCTAGCGAACTTTACAAATCCTGTTTACTCTGTAGTTACGGAACCGGAAGTAGTTTCCACAGCAAATTCAGGCTTTCCGTATGTGACTGTAAGACTTCTATCTATCTTTAAACTTGTGAAAATAGATTTGGCCGTCTTGAAAAAAAGTGAGAGAGATTCTTTTGTGCAGTTTTTGACCCCAATTCGTAACCGTATTCCGAGGAGCGGAATAACCGAAGTTGGTTCGTATGGCAAACAACAAATATGACGTACAAATTGGAACAGTTTTTAACCTGATTAAAAATAATTTTTCTCTCTTTGGCTTCGTCGCTTTAGGTGGCGGCATAAAATTTTCAATGCTTAACCCAGTAGTTAAGTCGGAAGTCGGATCCAGATAAAATTCAGGAATTTTTAAGACTTTCTACTTGATCCTAAGTTGAAGTGAAAATTGGTCAAATCATCTCTGAGAAAATAGACTGAGTTCAATTTTAGCGAATTTGAGCCCTATTTTCACGGTGCATCTGGAATCGGAAATCGGGAGCCAGAAAAGTCAGAATTTATTTGATGGACCGTCTACTAACAATGACTGACGATTGGAATAGTGTCGAGCCTGGTTTAGAAAATGTTTTGACGTTTTTTGCTTCGTCACTTTAAGTGACTATATAATATTTTTAACCCTGTAATTCCGATACCGAAAATCGTATCCAGATGAAATTCTTATATTTTGTATGGGACCAGAAGACCTAAATTTGTGAAAATCTGTGCTTTATTTGAGTAATAAGTAATAGTAAGTAATCAGAAATACAAATTTTTACACAAGTCATCATGTAATTCCGGAACTGGAAGTCGGATAAATTTGAATTTCCTAAATTCTCTACGGCAGCTTAAGATTTTTTATTTAATCTAAAAATTTTGGGTTTCGTTTCAAAGATCAATTTATTGACATTCTTTTGTTTTTTCAGTCTCACTTATCGTAAAAATTATGTGTAAACGGTGCTGATGGACTCGGTTGTGTTTTCAAACCCAAACTTCGGTGTTGGTTTTCGTTTTCTTTATAGTGTGTATGAAATTGAACAAAGCCGCTGCTGGCATCGTTTGCAAAAGCGTGTTGTGTTTTCTTCTTCCACGTTGCATGTAGGGGTTTTGCATCGTCATTGTAGATGACGGTTTGAAAGTTTTAAGTTCGCCCTGTAAACGCCGAAAGTCGTATCCGGATGAAATTTTACAGTAGCTTTGGAGACAATGTGGGCTCTAATTTTAATCAAGATTTGTGAAAATCGGTTAAAAAAAAATGTGTATGTGCCCAATTCTCGCCATTTGCGGGAAGTTTTACTTTTCTGTTACAATTCGAAAAAAATGCAGCTGAAATGCATCGAATGCTCTCAGAAACTTTCGGTTATGCTGTTCTGAGTAAAAGAACGTGTCGGGAGTGATTTCAATGTTTTAAAAATGGTGATTTCGGTGTCGAAGACAAACATGGTGGTGGAAGAGAAAAAACCTTCAACGGTGAACAACTAGAATCATTGCTTGATGAAGATTCATGACAAACCCAAGAAGAGTTTGCCGAATCGTTGGGAGTGAGTCAGCAAGCCATTTCAAAATGTCTTAAGGCCCTGGACATGATTCAGAAAGAAGGGAACTGGATGCCGTACGAGTTGAAACCGAGGGACATCGAGCGCCGTCTATTTGAATGTGAGCAACTGCTTCAAAGACAAAATCGTGAGTGGTTTTTACATCGAATCGTAACTGGTGATGAAAAGTGGGTTCGATACGATAATCCTAAAAGCAGAAAATCATGGGGAAAGCCCGGGCAGGCTACCTCGTCGAAGGCAAAACCGAATATTCACGGCGCCAAGGTTATGATTTGTATTTGGTGGGATCAGCTCGGTGTGATTTACTACGAGCTCTTAAAACCGGGTGAAACCATCACAGGAGATCGCTACCGAACGCAACTGATGCGCCTTAGTCGCGCGCTAAAAGAAAAGCGGCCACAATATCAAGAGCAAACACGATTATGCTCGGCCTCACGTCACAAAAGTGGTAAAAAAGTACCTGAAAACCCTGAAATGGGAAGTCTTTCCCCACACGCCGTATTCCCCAGATATCGCCCCTTCTGACTTCCACCTATTCCGTTCGATGGCACACGGCCTGGAAGATCAACATTTTCAATTCTTCGAAGAGTTGGAAAAATGGATTGCTTCATGGATAACGTCAAAAGAGGACTCTTTTTTTCGAACCGGGATCCGAAAATTGCCGGAAAGATGGGAGAAAGTTGTCGCTAGCGACGGACAATACTTTGAATAATACATCTGTAAGCACTTTTTCGCAATAAAGCTTTTAATTTTGTAAAAAAACGGCGGAAGCAAAGTTGTACACGTGATAAGGGGACGTGTATAGCGTGATGGGTAAGTCGATGCCTATCAGGCAGCCCACCTGGGTTCGATACCCCACCCCGCACATAGGGTCAGAAAGCTTTTCTGTTCCGAAGAGGTGAATGACCTTAAGGTTAAAACCTCTATAAAAAAGTTCTGCAAATTAGAAAAAATTATCGGTCAGTTTTATGAGATTTGCACCTGTTTTTGACAGATCCGAATTAAATGTTCTAGAAATTTTTTAACAACTATAAGACTTTTCATTTGAATCTTATTTTGTGAAAATCGGTTAAGCGGTTTCCGAGAAAGTTAAGTGTTTTAAGGCTATCCAACAAGCGGATCCGACTTCTGGTTTCGGAACTACAGGATGTTATGAGTAACATAATATGAGTTGATAAATCAACCGTGTAGGTAATTAGCAATAATTGTGTATTCGGCTTTAGCGATCTATTGAATAAGAAGGGCAGTTTTGTACTGCAAAATTTCACTCGCACAGAATTTTACAGACTCCGAGTGTACCATGGACTCGGCGTCCAAGTGCCGATGTATGGATTTATATGGATCAATTATTCATCAAGCACATAGGGGCTTCTGTGGTTCAGTCGATTAACTGAAGTGCTTTGTGATCTAATGTTTTTTGGTTCAAGTCGCGCTGTTGTCATCGGTCTTTTGTTTTTTATTTAATTCGATTTCAAACTCCTGTAATTATCAAATCACACTTTAAATCTGTGTGCAATACGATGCTCCATTTACGCGCATCTTTAAAGATGTAGAATCACACAACTTTTTTCAAACTTTCTTTTTGTATATTGGATTTTTGAGATTTTGCAAATATTACTACTCTAAGATCTCTACATGAAAATAACAACACAATGATTAATTAGTATCTCATCACTCTCGCTCAATCACAGTCGCGCAAATAAGTTCACTGGATTCAGCATTATCTCATTATTTACTCACCATCTTTCAAAGTGACGTTAGGTAGTGCATTGCGGTAAAATTGACTACTGTTTAAAACAAATGTTATTATTAAAACGAAAGAAATCATAAAATTTCAAAAATGTGAACGACTTTAGTTCAACAGGTTTTGTGATCTCAAATAGATTTAAATTTTTTAGAACTGTGGCAGAAGAAGTTTTATTATGTCAACAGCATTTCGTGGGTATCCGATTTTCAGTCAAGGAACGATAAGTGAATTAACACATAGTTTCAATTTTATAAAATCTTATATAGCCCATTTTTATTTGAAAAAGATCAGTCGGTCGAAACGTCACTCATTTTTTTCGCAGATGGATGAACCGGTTTCCTGCATATAAGGTTTAAATGAAAGGTCTTAAGATCCTTTAAATACTTCTTTCTTTTGAATAAGATCGGACTGCCGGTTCTGGAGATACACGTTGATTAGTGTAAAAATGTCAATTTCACATAAATTAGTCGGGTTTATCGGGTTTGTAGATTTTGATAGTCGATGGCCAAATAAACTTATTTCAGTTTTACCGGTTATCGGGGTTATCGATTCCGGAAGGTACCAAAAATTATTTGGAATGCATTACAACTTCTCAAAGATTACAAAATTGCAATCCCTTAGGTGAATTCAACTAACTTCGGATAAACCGGCTTTCCGGCTGTAGCGGTGAAAAGGATGAAAAATAACACTATTGTTGCGATTTTTTCGGAGCTATCGTTCCAAAAAATAAATTCAAATGTTTTGCACAATAAAAAACATCATTTGAACAAAATTTAGTAATTTTTTTTTGTGGGAATATGTAGAGAAGTTAAGCGGTGAAGGAGTATTTTTGAGTTTTTGTTTGAATTTGTTGTGGTTATTTAAAGTTAAAACTACGACTTTCCACATAAGAATCCATCGTTTAGCGCTACAATATGGCGGATTTTTATGTGAAAAATCGAATTTTTGATTTTAAACAACCACCAAAAATTCAAAAACTTAGAAAACAATTCAAACAAAAACGTTGGGGTCTAGAAAAACATCTACTACAACTATTCTGATTCGATTTGTTGACTTTTATTTCCCAAAGTAACAAAAAAAGAAAAAGAAAACGTTCGGGTTTAGTATTTTACATGTAGGAAGTGTGTGCAAGATCTGAAAATAATTGGTGAAGTAGTTTTCGAGCGACGATGGACACGGACTTTCAAAATCTGCTTTCGAAAAAAAAACGCCTTTAAAGTTCATTGTCTATAAAGTCGAAGGAAACAATTTATTGTTCTAGGGGGGCCGTCAAATATTTTTTTTTGTTTTTTGTTATAATAAAACATTTCAAGAATGTTTTGTCAAGTTTTTAAGTCAACACAGTTCGAAAAATTCTTGTGATTTTATATCTGCGTCATGTTAGACCTAACTGCCACTTAAGGCTGTGAGCCATTTCGCGGTTAATTTTAACTTTTAGTTGAAATCTGACACTTGAGTGGTTATTTTGTGTCGAGTAGTTAAATTTAACTAAAACTGCGGCTCATTTCAAAATTCGACGGACGGAAAGTTATTGGGGTTTATTTTCCACTGGCAATAATTTCAACTAAAAAAATTTTATTAGAATTTTCATTGCAAGATTTTTTTCAGTGTCGGAAAATAACCATCGATCTGTCAAAAATAACCATGCTCTCGAGCAGGGTTATTTCTGACAACATCAAATAAACCGCTCGAGTGTCAGATTTTAATGGAAAGGTAAAATTAACCGCGAAATGGTTCACAGCCTAAGAGAATATACAAATTAACTACGTTATTCCAAACGTTACGAATATAGAAGAAAACATTCGAAATAGTACACAAAAGTGATACAAACCCAAGTGAAACAGTAACTGAACTAATAATATGATTGAATTTGTTCATATTTTTGTCTCAGAAAAATTTGTTCTTATTTTTGTCGCAGAAAAATTCAAAACTATAGAAGAACTAAATAGTGGTTCTGAAGCACTATTCTTTTGGTAGAGCTATCAAGTTCTGAACTCTAATGTAAAGTGAAATGTTTGACAGCCGGGTTGCCTTTTGAGTTTTGTGATGTCACTTCTCAGGATAGTTCAATTGGTAGAGCAGTTTTCAGAACAGGAAAAAATTAGTTGAATTTTTCATTTTTTCGTGGTCCGGGACCGTATGTTTCGACGACTACATTTCATTATATGACACACAAATTTAAACGTACGTCTACAAAAAGAAAAAGAGATGAAAGTAAACGACATCCCAATTTAACGATCACAGCTGGTTCAACAAATGATACAAAGTAAACTGGGACCACTTTGACGTAATGAATAATGAATTGAAAGATGTAAACTATTAGATAATTTCAACACCTTTAATATGATGGTTGCATCATCAATAATTGCGACTTTCGGGCGTTTGAATTATGCTTCCAAACCGTACGGAATCCTCACATGCCAAATTTGGACTACAAACCATCGAAAAAGGCAGCAACTGTCAACTGGACCGTTCATAACTGCCTCATACGAATGTTCGACCTGACAAAGATTGATGATCGCTACACGGGTGGGTCGAGTTCCGTGCCCAAAGCACAACATTTAAATTCCAAACAGTCAAAAGTAATTGCACTTACCTTCATTGTTCTCGTTGACGTCCTCCAGATTGCCGTAGATAGGTTCGGCATTGAGGGCTCCGGTGCGCCGCTTGCGTGCATACGTATGAACCGGAACGATGTTCCGAAGATATGTGGTCGATGGGATTATGCGGGGAGCCGGCAACGGTGGCGGAACGGAACGTTCTTCCGGTGTTGGCAGTAGAAACGAATCGACAGAATCGGAACTGGAAGCACTACTGCTCGGCTGTCGGCGATTGTTACGGGAACGGTTGCGGAACAGTTTCTTGAACGATGACGACGACGACGATGATGAGGACGAATTGGATTTGGACGACAGCGGAGGTGACTGATGATACGGTGAGGAAGCTTTCGATGAACCGGACGGTTCTGAGTCAGGGAAACTGAAGCTATCGTACTCCGATGTATCGGATAGATCTTTACTGAAGTGATTTTTCAGTAGGGATCGCGGGAATTTGCTTCCACCCGAGATGGTGTTGTACAACATCTTCCCGAAACCAACCTTTTTGGTTTTCTTGTACATGTCTGTATCCGAACGAGGTAGGAGATCAGCCGGAATATCATCCAGAATAGGACGACCTTTGACGCTCTTGTTACGGGACAGGGTGGCCGTTGCTTTCGGAATATTGGCATATGATTTTCCGGAATCATCGCGATAAACCTGGGAGCAGAGATCGCTTGATGAACGGTAGCCAGTCATACGATCTCCTATCGAGGGATTGCTTTCACTGTCATTACTACCCCGGCGATGGTCGTCCGGCAGGGCAGTGATCGAATCGAGAGACTTAGAATTTTTACTATCACAGTTGGATCCGTTGGACCTATATCTAGTATTGCTTTTTTCTATGGATTCACCAGTGACAGGGAATCCGTAGCTTCGATGGTGATCGGAGAATTCGTCGATCGGCTTCTGCTGGCGAACTTTCTCTTTCAATCGTTGAAAGACGTCCCGACGATCTAGCGTCCTGGGTCGGTAGCCATCGACGTTCGTTGATTGGATTGCAACCGTGTTGGATCGTTTCAGCGCAGTATTTCTTCCACCGCCGCCGCTGCCATTGGGTGGTGTTCGGAAACTCTCCGACGAGGCGAGATTAACGTACATCCGGAACTCCTTGGACGACGGATCTTTGTCCCACTGGCGGTAGCTGATCGTCGGTCCGCGGGGTCCAACGGTTGCCAACGGTTTGAAGGAGCTATGGGGTCGTATCATATCTAAATTCTCCTCCGAGTAACTGGATTCCTTTAGTTCGTCCCATTCCGGAAATTGTCGCAACCGAGTGCGACGAATCGTGGAGGGTCTGTATCCGTTGAGAGCTTTCAGTACCGTGCTGTTACGTTTCAGAACCTGCGTGTCGTCTTCATCCTCATCTGGCAGACCTTCGTCTTCGTCCAACTCCCGAAACGGTGTCAGTTTGCCGTCATCCTCTTGACCCGTCTCGTGGTGACTTTCGATCAGCGAGTTCATACTGGACTGCACCTTGTCCCAATTGGCCTCGTACAGAGCTCCCATGGCGTTGTGCTGTTCCAGCGAGAGGCTGGCTTCGATCGCCCTGCCAGGATGATGTTTGATCCTCATTTTCGATATTTTTTTCTCGTTCACTTTTTCACGCTTCACACACACCGGTTAACACTCATCCGTACACTGTCACACACCAGTTTATTCATCGTAGAACTTTTTTTTCGCGGAAGATTGACACTGGTTTTGCTTACCCCCTTCTCTGAGATAGGTAGGCGAACTTTGGTTAGGGTCTGTTCGGTGCCATCGTTGTCGATATTTGCACAATACCTTTTCGTTTGCACTCCGACGGCGGACTGAACGATGCTAGGTCACCAATCGCTCAGCCAAGCTGCCGTAACACTGGAACAGTTTTCACGCTCTGCCTAGATCGAGACAATGGAGTTAGAAGTATGCTCATACATACACAAACACGGTAACACGCTGTCTTATGTTTAAAAAAAATGCAAAAAATAAACAACCGCTTCAACGTGGCTCAGTTCAGCTTTTTTTTTATTAGTTATTGGCTTAAAATTTTAATTAATTCCACGCAATGGTGAGAGGCAAATCCGTTCAATAGATTCGAATGAAGTTTGTTTCATTCTTCCCTGGTTTCGTAGTACCGTGCGCGCATACACACACGCTCCAATAAATCGAACTAACCGGTACTGTGGGCACGTGTGGGCAAACCAAAAGCGAAGGTAGATCGATTGAAACGTTGATTATCTTTTTCACGCAGATTAGTCCAAATTTGCGCTGAACTGTTTTTCATTGATTAATAATCGTGTTTCGATCTGGGTATTGCTACCGGCATGACATGCTACATGGCGCCCACTAATTAACGATTTTTTTTACGGAAACTTTTTTTTATTGTCACTAAAGTAGTTCTGATATGATACTTGTTTTGCGATTGATAATAAATTGGATTTCCAGTGTGCGTAACGAACGGAAGGAGAGTTGTTTTTGACCTGCGAAATTAGGTATTGTCGTTTTGTTGAGGATGATGGAATTGTCATTAGATAGCGATTGAAACATTACTGAGTGGCGTTCGAAAGATTGATGACTAAAACAAATTGATTTTGAGACATGACGTAATCGGTTCTGTGTTGTTTAACTAAACGTTGTATTTAGGAAGTAACCATTCCAGAGATCTCCGTTGTTCTTATTTTAAATTAGAACCGTAGTGAGCGCCCGAGGCGAATTTAAAAATATTCCTCCTACCAAAGTTTTCCAAAAAAGACAATTTGAAGACGAACATACATTATTTTGTTTTTCTGTAAGGTTTTAATTTTTCATAAACATTTTTAGAATTGAAACTTTAAACTCCACAAAATTCCACAGAAAACTTTTATACGATATAGTCTAGCCAAATGGACTTCATAATGTCAGAGACATAACTCGTGAATACGAATAAAATTGGCGCGCTTCCTTCACACTTCCGAGTACTAGTTATTTGACCGATTGTGTGAATTTTGCAAGCTTTCTCTTGTTTTATTTATAATAATTATAATATTGCTATTAATAATATTTATTATTATTAGTTCAAGATTAGTATTCAAAGGTATGCCACGAATTCAAAATATAGGAAAATCAACAATGATAATAACAATAATATCTTATGATTGTTAGTATTAATATTATTATTTCATTATCAGTATAACTATTAGAAGTACGTTCAAGATAAGTAAACGAATCGTTATAATCAAAAACTATATTAAAACCTGTTTTAATCCACCTAGTGGTGTAATGATGCCTTTCTCATTTTCATTTCCTTCTGTATATCACAGCAGAAATTCCCCAAAATACTACAATTTAAAAAAGTTTAGAAAATAGTTTTGAAGATTTCTGTTGCATAATATTGCTACATTCGTACACTACAGTTGAATTTAAGTTGGTGAAAAACTGTTCAATCATATTTGAGAAAGTGAAGTAGCTATATTTTAAGGTAACAGAGGTATTTTGCTCCACTTTAGGATTGATTTTATTTTTGCCCACTTTGTAAAAATATCCATTAAATGTTGTAATATCTTCGAAAACCTCTTTCGCAATAGATAATTTAATGTGATTAGCTTCAAATTGATGCAAAGTTTGTTAGGTGGGTCAAAATATATGAAGTGGAAAAAAACTGTTACCCTATTAGATTTGATTACTATTGTTAGTACTTCCGCAACCAAAAGCTAGATATCGGCATAGTGACATTCGGTTCATTCAACCATACACTAATATGACCTACAAATTTATTTACGATTCTCTATGAAGATTTGAATTTTGAAAAAAAAAAAAAAAACGTACCGGTAATCGGACTTGAATAAAATTCAGCAGATCTTTTACGGGGTTTTCAATGGTTGGTTTAGCTTTCTAAAATGTTTGGTATGAACGAGCATAAAGGTGAAAATCAGTGCCAACAAAGCACGCGCAAAATTCTGTACACACGAATTTAAAGAATCATCGCATAAAGCGTATCGTGCAAAAATGACACATAGAAATACGGTATATTTTCAGTGCATATTTTGTTCGCTAGTGAAACAAACACTAACTATGGATGGTTATCAACCATGCGTATTTTTTATGGACTAATATGAGGAAAACATATTTGTGCATGTTGTTTAAGACGGCCAATTTAATCATTTAATTTATAACAAAAATGCTCTTATATTTTTTTCTTGTGGGAAAAATAGTTCATTTTTTATTACAGATTAAACTCTTTGACATGAGCTCATTCGATTCATAAGCGAGAGTGATACTTGTGTGTTAGACTTGTTATGGTTAACTGATCACCTGTATATCTATGTAATTCTTCAAAAACTTTTTAATACTCAGATACATGGTAGTTCCCGCAGACAACACGAGTAGTAAAAGTTTGGCTTTTAGTAAAAATAAACCACTCTTTCATGAGTTAGTGAATCCGATCAGTTGTTATGAATCTCATAAAATGCTTTTTCAATGTATTCTTATGAATTTCGAATTTTCAAATTTAAAGAGCCAAAACCGAACAGATTCTATGATTTTTTGTTTAATTGTATTCTCTTAGGTTATGACTTGTTCATTGCTATAGGTTTCAGATGTAACAATATTTAGTATTTGTTTCAGATGTAACTTAATTAGTGTTTTGACACCTCCCAAAAAGTACCCCCATAAAAATACCAAAAAATACCCCCCATAAAAATAGAAATAAACGATTATTATTTTTTTTTTTATTATACTACATCTCAACGATTTGATTTTTTAGCATTGTTAAGCCGTCTAAAGTTAGTCCAAAGTAACGGGAAAACGGATTGAAAAAAATACATGCGAATGCAACTGTGTAATGAAAATTGCGAAAATGTTACCGCAGAGACAGGACTCGAACTCGTAGCTAGCGCCTAACCGGGGAAATCGTTATGCTAATTAAGCTACCCTACATATGAAAACGCATGAAGAGATAGCCCAATTAACTAGAAAAACCAAGCATGCGTCGCTTTACTTGGCCACCACAGCATTCAATCTCCCAAATCTCCATTTACGTAACTTATATATGTGTATATGTACTAATATACGTACGCATGTGTTCAAATATTTGTATTTCTTAATACATATAAATATTGGTGAAGTAAAAGCGATAATTTATATGTATAAATATATACACATATATGCAGGTTTGTAAATGGAGGTTTGGGTGTATAGTTCAATATCTACACAGAGAAAAATCTATTACTGGTATCATGACTTGTAATCATGGAAGCATGAACGTAACTATGCTATTATGAAAATTTTCGTGAAAGATGTGTTATTGTTCATGATATCAATCATTTTGCACATAAAATCATGATAGACATGATTCATGATTTCATGATTTTTAATCATGGATTTTTACCCGTGTATGGAAACCCATCCAACAGAAAACAAAAACACACCGCGTCACAAATCTATCCTCGCTAGTTTGCTTTGCCGCCTTTTTATACTTCATTTGTTATAATTCGATCATTCATTTAACTTACAGTATCATACTGTTCTTTACGTTTCGTCTTAGACTCGTCAGTGCAGTATCATGTAAAATGCAACTATTCCAAATTTTTAGTAAGATTCGACATAAATGTATTTCTATTATGATAGTTTGTCTTTTTCTATAATACATAGATATAGAAAAATTTCCAGAGGTGTGGAAAATCATGTCAGTTTTATTCGTGTTCACGCCATCCAGCTATGTCTCTGACATAACCCACCCGTCTTTCTTCCAATAACAGGTTTTAAAAAATGAAACATTTAATTTTGGAATGAATGAGTGGAAACATATATTGGAGAAGCCAAATGAATGAGAAACTCACAGAAGAGATGAAAAAATGTACGCTAAGAGACAGGACTCGAACCTGCATTCTTATGCATTCCGTGCATACGCGCTATCATTTCGCCATCCTAAGCCTTGTGATAGACACGACTCTAACACACGGGTATGGGAAAGCGTATATCGAGCATGGTCAAAATCCGGGTCGCCTCATGATCGGTATCATATATTCAAACATCCTTTCTGTTCATCGGACAACAAACACTAGTCTTCTCGCACCATACAAATTCTTCCGCTCAAGCACTGGGTAGAAGAGGATATTCATAATCACTTGCTAACTTTTTACATTTTTTTTTAAATATAAAAAATAGGTATAGAATTCGCTCAAACTTTAGAAAAATTTTCCGAGACCCGGAGGGCCGAATGTCATATGCCGATCGATTCGGTTCGACGAACTGAGCAAATGTCCGTGTGTGTGTGTATGTGTGTGTCTGTATGTGTGTGTCTGTATGTGTGTGTGTGTGTCTGTATGTGTGTTGTCAACTAAGAGGTCGAGATCTCAGAGATGGCTGGACCGATTTTGATCAAACTAGTCGCAAATGAAAGGTCTCCCCGTCACCCAAAACGCTATTGAATGGTTTTGAGATCGAATGTCTACTTTTTGAGTTATACGAAGTTTTAAGTCGAAATTTTCAGTTTTCTGCCAATATCTGTCACAATTGACCTTGAAAACAGAATATGTTTTTGGACTTAGATTCCACACGGCAATAGCTATCCAACAAGCCATAGATTGTTAAAATCCGTCCATTTTTAACGGAGATATCGATATTTTTGTGTAGGCAACTTTTACCCTTATTCCAGTAGTAGGAATTTTGAGCGCTCTATGATAATGCAATGCTTGGGAGCAACGTGAAACACGATTTTTTATACTGTTACATACGATTGCTTCTAAGTAACCCTAAGACTGTGTACAACATCCTTTTTCATGACAGTTTGCCTCGGACCGATTTTAGCACGGCTCGGTTTTGGCAACATAATCGTTCGAATACGACATATGTAAATCAGATGATGGCCAAGATGGCAGCATTTTCGAGTTTTAATTGCATAATTATCTTGATTTAAACTACTGACAGTAATGAATGCTGTAAGAACATGACACCAATATACCATTCGAATCAGTTCGTCGAGATCAGCAACTGCGTGTGTGGAAAATAACTTCACTCAATTGTCTCGGAGATGACTTAACCATTTTCTACAAACTCCGATTCATACGAGAAGTGCTTCTAAACAAAATTCCTGAATAACGTCTGGATCCGACTTCTGGTTCCTGAGCTACTGGATGATATGTCAAACGAAATTAAAATAGTGTAACTCATTTTTCTCATAGATGGCTGAACCGATCTAAGATTCAAATGAAATCTAGGAACCATCTAAGATTCAAATGAAGGGTCTTAAGGTTTTATAAAACTTCTTGCTTTTTGGTTTAGTTTTTCGAACATTTTGAATAATATGTAAACTATAAAACTCCTCAGGTGAATTTAACTGACTTCGATTACACTGATTTTGATATCCAATTCCAGTATCCAATCGTTTTCTCAAAAAATTGAATTTCAAAAACAAAAATTCAAATGTAAGGATTTATGGTCCCATGCAAAATTAATTAATTTTATCCGAATCTGATTTCTGATTCTGGAATTACAGGGTGATGAGTTTTTAAAATTCAAGCCGATATAGAAGATGGCAATTCTAAAAAGCTTCAAAGTTGGACTGAAAACTATTGCAATTTCGTCATATTTTTTTTAGCCATATGAATCGTTTTGGGTTATGCTGGTTCCAGAATACCGGCTCTGGGACCGGCTTAACTCTAAACTGAAACTTTCTTCGACATCTCATGGAATGTTCAATCGATTGTCACACGTTTGGATTCAAATTCGATCCGATTTGCAGCGACATTACAAGGTATTGGAATGATGTCATGAGAACTAAAACATCGAAGAATATTCATGCAAAAAACTCATGCGGATTGATAAAAAAAGGTATCATCTCACTGCTAGGTGGATTAAACACGTTTTTATTGTGCCAGTCGCTGGCTAGTTACTGTATCTTCTGTGAGTTTCTCATTTATTTGGCTTCTCCAAAATATGTTTCCACTCAGTCATTGCAAAAACTGAACTTAGTTATGGTGACTTTAGGTCAAATCAACTAAAATGAATAAATCGTTGAAACATTTTATGTTTTTTTGAGAAAATTTATTTTATTATGAATTTATTAGTATCTTGTACTAACACCACGAATAACGATTTGTTTCTGTTGAAGATTTTGCTTGAACATTTCTGATTTTTCAAGCGATTTGCAGCTGTCACTGTATTTGGCATGAAATTCCATGTGAAAATTAGTTTTAACAAAAAGGAATTTGTCGTTATAATCCAAACGAGAAATAAAGAAAGAACTATTTTTTCCTTCAATCACACAAACTCCAGAGATTCCATCTACAACTGTTTTCACTCAATAAAATTGTTCTCTTCGATTTGAACTACTTTGAAGTGTGGAAGAACACAATTAAGAACGCCAGGAAAGCGGTTTTTTTTTAATGTAACAAACAAAATTCTAAATCGCGTATCTATTATCTAGTAAAATAGAAGTTTTTTTCTTCCATGAAAATTAAAACAGCAAAGCTTTGGTATTACATTCCTGTAGAGGAATTTGACCTTCTGTTTCAACAGACTTCGCAGCCGATTCAGAGTGTACAGAACCAGTGCATGGCTAGTGCTACGATTCTACTGACACTACGAATCCTTCCAGGTCGGGGCTCGAACATACGACAACTGGTTTGTAAGACCAGCGCCCTATGCATTGAACCGCCAACCCGGGAATTAAAACAGACGTACTGTAAATGAAATGCACTAAATTGAATTCAAAATCGACCGAAAAAAAATTCAAAATTGAATGAAGATTTTGCTTGAACATTTCTGATTTTTCAAGCGATTTGCAGCTGTCACTGTATTTGGCATGAAATTCCATGTGAAAATTAGTTTTAACAAAAAGGAATTTGTCGTTATAATCCAAACGAGAAATAAAGAAAGAACTATTTTTTCCTTCAATCACACAAACTCCAGAGATTCCATCTACAACTGTTTTCACTCAATAAAATTGTTCTCTTCGATTTGAACTACTTTGAAGTGTGGAAGAACACAATTAAGAACGCCAGGAAAGCGGTTTTTTTTAATGTAACAAACAAAATTCTAAATCGCGTATCTATTATCTAGTAAAATAGAAGTTTTTTTCTTCCATGAAAATTAAAACAGCAAAGCCTTGGTATTACATTCCTGTAGAGGAATTTGACCTTCTGTTTCAACAGACTTCGCAGCCGATTCAGAGTGTACAGAACCAGTGCATGGCTAGTGCTACGATTCTACTGACACTACGAATCCTTCCAGGTCGGGGCTCGAACATACGACAACTGGTTTGTAAGACCAGCGCCCTATGCATTGAACCGCCAACCCGGGAATTAAAACAGACGTACTGTAAATGAAATGCACTAAATTGAATTCAAAATCGACCGAAAAAAAATTCAAAATTGAATGAAGATTTTGCTTGAACATTTCTGATTTTTCAAGCGATTTGCAGCTGTCACTGTATTTGGCATGAAATTCCATGTGAAAATTAGTTTTAACAAAAAGGAATTTGTCGTTATAATCCAAACGAGAAATAAAGAAAGAACTATTTTTTCCTTCAATCACACAAACTCCAGAGATTCCATCTACAACTGTTTTCACTCAATAAAATTGTTCTCTTCGATTTGAACTACTTTGAAGTGTGGAAGAACACAATTAAGAACGCCAGGAAAGCGGTTTTTTTTAATGTAACAAACAAAATTCTAAATCGCGTATCTATTATCTAGTAAAATAGAAGTTTTTTTCTTCCATGAAAATTAAAACAGCAAAGCCTTGGTATTACATTCCTGTAGAGGAATTTGACCTTCTGTTTCAACAGACTTCGCAGCCGATTCAGAGTGTACAGAACCAGTGCATGGCTAGTGCTACGATTCTACTGACACTACGAATCCTTCCAGGTCGGGGCTCGAACATACGACAACTGGTTTGTAAGACCAGCGCCCTATGCATTGAACCGCCAACCCGGGAATTAAAACAGACGTACTGTAAATGAAATGCACTAAATTGAATTCAAAATCGACCGACTGTGAATTTTGCAGCTGATCATATTCTAAACGAGTTTCAGAAGGTTTGAAGGTAAAAATATTCATCCGTTGATTCCGCCTTAGGTAAAACTATAATAAAGCAAATAAGAAATCCTGAGAATTCATTTCGGCGTTCAGAATCAGCTACGAGCACTAAAATTTCTAGTTCCATGATGCTACCTTTTCACAACCGAATTGAGTACGCGCGAAATTGCCAATCAAGTGGTTATGAAAATTGATTCCGATTAGTCCGAACCCATCAAACTGAGGTCGAATTGCGGTGCTAATCATTATGATCACCGGAACAGGTATGTAGATTGAAAGTCATTCGTGCAAATAATGCACGCTTCGGCCGCCGACCAGAAAGCTCTCGTCTCTGTTTGGACCATCCGATCAACTCATTTTCGACCAACGCGCCCAGTCATGCCAGGAAGGTCTTGAAGTAGTCACGAACGATCGGTTGTTATAATTATAATTATTATCGTATTCAACAGCAATGGCATTCATGTTTCCGAAACTGGTTCGCAGCAACCGTTCATTTGCTATTCAGTTTGAAAACTAGATACATTTTGGAATGTTGATGCAAATCCTAGTGTTGTTTGTCCAAGGTGCGTTGGATTGAAACCAAAGACTAGCAGATTTCTGTTGATGGAAAAAAAATTATGCTCTAAGCAGTCCACAAATCTCTACGGTTGGGAAGCGACTCAACCTCTGTTTAACAATGTCCCATTTCAAGCCCCACCGACTGTGTGCTATGATAATAAGTAAGACATTTAAGTTAGACGTTTGACACGTTCCCTTCGTACTTGTTGTTTCGTTTTTTTCAGCTTTCGCTTAAACCGAAAAAAACCTCGACCACGCAAACTCTCGCAAACAATAAACCTTGTTTCGCTCTAAAAACTATCGCTTCGGTATCAGTTGTTGACTGGCGGAACACGAAAGGAAATCCACCTACGAACAAACGGGAAATTGCTATGCACTTCGCACTAATAATGCACCACCGAAACTGAGACAAAAAAAAACCTGTCGTAAACGTGTCCAGTCTATTTATATCCATCACAACACAACCGCAGAAAACAAAATCGGAAAGCACCCCGGATGACAGCATTGTTGTAGCAACACAACGCAACGCAAAACGATTCGTTTAAATGTCAACAATAGAGCAGACTCATGGCGACCAACCGAACCGTGACGGAGCGAAAAATTGGCGATCAAGCCTCTGTTGATTGGGATCTCTTCCAAATTGAATAGCACGCGAACGTCAAGATGGCCCAACAAGTCGTATGAAGCCCCGTCTCGTTCGCCAGTGCCATCATTTGATTTGATCGGAGGTGACCACAATTAAAAGTGGTTCGGTCGAGGTGAGTCAGTTAGTTCAGGGGGGAGCGATGGGCGATCAGTTTTGCACCTGTGAGTATGCAAATTGTTCAATTTCAAGGCTTTTGAATATTTGGCTGTAAAAGCAATTGAATTGTTTGCGTACTTCGGTCGGGCAGACCCAGGGCTTCGTGACTCAGGAATTGAATGAATCGATGAATCAGTGAATTAGATTAAAATGTCAGCGCACCGTTAACCGGGATGACTTTGGTCAATCTTTAGATCGTTTCAAGGTATATTGGTATTTAGGTGATTAATTTTGAAGCACACAGAATTGGTCCGAAACTAATAGCCAATGTTTCAATGTTTTAGCATATTGAACTTTGAATTTGAAGTTTTTGGAAAGGAAAAATGTTTCTAGTTCCCTGTTCCGGTAGTACCGAAAATAGTTATTAAAAACAGAAAGACGGAACATAATCATTTTGTACGGATCCAACTTTCGGTTCCGGAACTACAGGGTGAAGTGTTTTCTTAATTGCAAACCGCCATTCAGAGCGACGATGCAAAATACGGAAACATCCTTCTAGATTTGCCTCGAAACCGTTTTTAATTTAAAGGTTACGTTAGTTACAGACTAAGCAAATCGATTCGGCTATATCGGTTCTGAATTCCCGGTTCCGGAACCAACGCTTGTATTGTAAATCCTCAAACAAACGAAGCAACAAAAAAACGTCCGCAGTGAACATTTTGCTTGACATTGGTGAATGAGAGACCTACATCAGAGAGAAACTGGATGCGTGAGAGTATATGCTACTGAGCTACTGATTTTCCCTTGCTTGGTAAATTGCCTGTGCTCTCAGTCTCAGTTAACACATGATCTAAGCAATCCATGTAATGCAATGAAATGAAGGGTTCGGTCTCGTTAGTACTGTACTTTGAAGAACTGAAGAACTTGGCTTCACGGATTTACAGACATCATTTTCAAACATAATGTTTGCACTCCAAGACCAAATTTGATAGCATTTCCAAAATATTTCAAACATTGTTGAAAATTTCAAATGTTTTGGTTATTTAAGGTGAAATGTAGCGGAATGCGCGAGCCGCGTTTTTGATCAATTATTCAAAAACTAGACCGATTGTCGAAAAAGTAATAACACTAAAGTTTTCGCAATTAAATTAATTGGTTTCGTGAAATGTATAAACGGTTATTGTTCCGTTCAACGGGGATGGTTTCAAAATTGAAAAGTAGCAGAATTTCACAAAGAATCTGAAAATGTAACTCGAAATTATATAAATTTAGCCAAAACAGCCAAAATTTGAAAAAGTTTACATAAACTTTTCCATTTTTTTATTGCTTGCGTGCTGCTGTTTCGTATTGAGATGGTGTGAGAAATGCACGGTGGGCACGGTGGCCTTATATCGTGAGCAAAAATTACAAATAATTACAATTACAATTACAAATAATGACACGACTTTATGCAACATTGGGTTTTGTGTTGAAATAGAAACGAGTAAATGGGTATTGTAATAAATCATTTATTTTCTAAGTAACTGTCGTTTGTTTGTTTGTCGTTCAATGCATTGATGTTACTGATGCATGGCTGTGCAATATAATGTAATAGATAATTCTTTATATTGTACTGTCAAAAACACCGAAAATACTTGAATGTTTTCTTGTTTTCAATCGTTCTTTTGAAGAAGAATCCATGCTTGCTACTAAACTCAGACATATACATGGTGAGCACGTTAGACAATATATATACATCTAACCTCATGTTAGTCGATCATAATTACTCATGATTCATAGTTCTAGTGTAATAGTAATCACTAACAATAACGATTGAAGTAGAATATTTTCAAAGTGTAAAAGATTCAAAAATCCATGACGAATCAATGAGTTTTTTTTACAAGCCAACAAAACGAGTGGTAAGCCCACTCGTAATCGTTGAAGAGTTGCCAGTGAATGTTTTTTGATACGATCAAAGCCATCTTTGGTTGTAGCTGGTGGTTTATATGAAGAGAGCTCTCTCTCTCTCTCTCTTCACGAGCTTGACCTTTTGTTCATTCTGAAATGCTTCTCTACGTCGTTCCGTTGCATGGCGACGTTCCGATTCGGCATTTATTATGCAGAACTCGAGAGCAAGTGTGTGATGCTACGCAAAATCGACAAAAGGATTTGCTGGTTTCGATATATTTGTTGTTTACTTATAGGTTCGGCAATATATTATGCTAAATTTCGGCAAAAAATACGCATTACCGAGGTGTCAGAACATTACTTTAACCAACTTCATAAAAGAGCATGTGGAATACCGAATAATAAGTAAAAAATCGCGTTGCCTATCTAATTCGGCATTTCGAACACGGTAAAAAAAATAAAGTACCCGATTTTTTAATTTTAGTTATTTGACGTAAAGCCGCCATAACTAAGTTCAGTTTTTGCAATGACTGAGCGAAAACATATATTGGAGAAGCCAAATGAAAGAAAAGTAACAGAAGTTTTCTTTCATTTGGCTTCTTAAATATATGTTTTCGCTCAGTCATTGCAAAAACTGAATAAAGTACCCACTAATGTGTATTTATGTGGGTCTATCATTTCCGATAAAACTTGGAAAATTCATTTAAGGGGTAAATATCATCCTCTCAATCAGTGATGCTATTTAACTAGAGTGATACAGCAGCTGTAAATTTCATGCGTACACTGAGGATGCAGCCGACGAACACCACACAAAAAGGAATGCGCATTTCTCAACAGTGTCGAATAGGCAGACTTTAAGTGTGCGCTTGTGTTTAAAGCAGCTGGTGCGAGTGAGCCACACTCTTCGCATCGCATCGCTCTCGCCTTAATACAACAAAGTGTGCACTAGTGAGCAAACACTTCTGTGATTTTTTATTAATTTATAGAGCGTAGAAATGGCCTGGCTATGATAAACTTTATTTCAGTTAGGAAAAATGATAATTTGTATTTTGGTGAATATCGGCGTGTACACTTCGGTGAACCTCAGAGAATATGAGAGCTCTGCTCTATCACTTTATTGTGATCCGGTGCTAGAGGTGAAAGAAAAAAAAATCACGCGCCCTCATTATGCGTGCACACTGTATAGAACAGTGGTGTGTATATGTGTGTAGTGATGAAGGAATTGAAACGATCATTCTCGGCCGGGCCAGAAGCAGTCTTATATGTTTACTGTGTACAAAATCGTAATTATGTAGGGAACTACCGTAGTATAACGAAATTGTCTGCTGCTTCAAAGCTCTTTGAAATAATAGTGAGTAATGAGTTGTTCTCTTGTACAAAAAATGACATCTCCACTATCAACACGGCTTTATACCGGGGCGTTCAGTAAACAATAATCCTCAGGATTTTACCTCGACCTGTATTCCACGCTTAGAGAAAAAAGTACAAATAGATGTCGTATACACTGATCTGAAAGCGGCGTTCGACCGAATTGATCACCGAATTCTTTTATGCAAGATATCGCGTTTGGGTGCAACACATAAGTTAATAGACTGGCTATGCTCTTACTTCAGTGGTAGAGTCTTACGAGTCAAGTTAGATTGCTGTGTGTCATCTTCGTTCACGAACATATCAGGTGTACCTCAAGGCACTTCTGTTCTCACTGTTTTTTAATGACGTTACTTTGCGGCTCAGTGATGGCTGCACATTAGTTTCCGTCGAAGATTTGAAACTATACCTTGAAGTACGCTCTATTGACAACTGCGTCCTTCTTCAAAAACTTCTGGATGAATTCGTTACCTGGTGTCGCAGGAACTGGCTTATCGTCAGCATAGCAAAATGTCAGGTCATAACATTCCACCGAGTTTTTAATGCATTACTTTTTGACTATAAAATTGACGCACGAACGCTCCAAAGAGTTGATCGTGTTAATGCCCTTGGTGTTTTGTTGGATTCTAAACTTACTTTTAATATGCATCGTTCCTCATTAATTACAAAAGCGACTCGACAATTTGGATTTATTGCTAAAATCGAACGTGATTTTAAAGATCCACATAGTTTGAAGGCGTTATATTG
The DNA here is from genome assembly GCF_030247185.1 of Malaya genurostris. NCBI lineage: Eukaryota > Metazoa > Arthropoda > Insecta > Diptera > Culicidae > Malaya > Malaya genurostris. The sequence goes on along the minus strand of NC_080571.1, from coordinate 210,066,275 downwards.
GTCGCTTGTTATGCCTATACATGAAAATGTTAGCACAGTTTGAAGTCCGTATCAGCTAGCTTGGAGTTTATGAATTGAACGCGTGCGAAAAAGATTTATTCGATTTGCTCTATAAAAACCTTCCCTGGCAAAATCCGCAAGATCTTCCACCGTATCCCGACGCTGTTGTCTGATTGGTCCGGACTCACTGCAACGGCGCACCAGTTTTTGTTGCGAACATAATCATTGGCAATATTGCTTCTCCGAAGCTTTTATCTCGTCCAGACTTTCGTGCATCGCAACAATCGATACATTTTACTAATTTTCTTCAACCGAGATTTCACCGAACGAACGATTCTATGAACCGATAACAGAACAGTATCAGAATATTTGGCACTGTTGAACATCTCTTCGATTTCGGCGAACCTACACATAAATTTGCGCAGAAAGTCTTACGTTCCACTATTTTATAACTTGACTACATTATATTCATTAGGACCTTTTGTTGTCGGATGAATTAAAAATAAATAAACGTGTAAAAGAGAAGAGCTCTCGTTGATGTTGTCAGTACGAGGCGAGAAATTACACCTGCTCTTCGTCACACAGAGAAGATGGACATCTTTGCTCTCAACAATAGATAAAGCATATATACACACTTCGAAAAAACTTGGTGACTGTACATCTTATTAGATGCACATAAATGGAGCATATCAGCTCACGCAAATTTATGTGCGAGAACATTCAATATTGTGTCTAACATTCCATGACATGAAATTCATCGAAATAAAAAAAAATTGAAAGCGACCGCCGTGATTTGAACCGAGAATCATTAGATCACAAAGTACGTATGTTAATCGACTGAAACACAGAAGAACACATCTGCTGGAATTTAGTCACCTGTAAAATTTAATTTTTTTTGGCGTGTATATAATAAATTGGGTGGTTTACTATCCAGTTTAATATAATGGAACGAACCGTAAATGGATGTTTAAAAAAAAATGCAGGAATCAAAATTGATTTATTTTCGAAGCAAAATGCTTGATAATCATTTGAAAAATGTATTGAAATATTTACACATGCCATGCCTATAATGTCATATCGTACATCCGGCTTTGCAGCGTACGTTGCAATTAGTGGACAGAGACACTAAATGTGATAAAAATTTTAAGCCTACTCCTGTTAGAACAAATAAGTGAACTGTTGAAGCAAGAATTAAACATAATACATCGAAACCTATTTTAAAATAATATTAGAACTTACTCTAACTGGACGAATAGGTCAGCTGTGCACTAATTCTTATAATGTCCGAATTTAATCCGAATTTCAAAATATCATTCAAGAATCGTTCAACTACTTATGGGTGTTATTTGATTCATTCAGTTCGGTGCCCTGCAATATGGATATGGGTAGTATTTCACTCAGTTTTACATGTCAAAAAGTACCCTACTTTCGACTGTTCGAATTGGAATCGAAAATGGGTATTTGTGGTACTCATAAATGGGTATTTTATTTTAATCGTGTCATGAAAAGTACGAGAGTAAGTTTAGGTATGTAAATGGCAAAATAAATGTATTTTTTCCTTATTTTTTCAAGATAATGAGTAAGACTGATTACAAATTGCAACATCAAATGTAAGCATCAAAGTTGTTTTGGTATTCGATCATGGTATTACATTACTTATACGTTTAAACGCCAGTTTAAAAGTTTCGATAGAGCTTCAAGCTGTTTATTCTGAAAAGGACCTATTCTTTCTACTTCTAATAGCATGAGTAACGAAATGTTTTTGTGAGCCTCGCTACAATCTACCAAAACCACGGCTTCGAGCTAATGACGTGACGTGAGATTATGAATTAAAAAAGGTACTTAATATGGAGAACATTCTACGATTTAGTAATTCGTTTGCATTGGATTATTGAGCCTAACTATAATAATGAGTGATTGCTATCATGTAACGTCAATTTTCTAATTAAATTAATTCCGGGTTGTAAACGATGCGTTCCGATCTTCCTTTGTGCTTGAAAACGTGTACAAACAGTATTCATTACTTAAACACTCAGCATCACAGATCAAACAGTATCACCGCAGAAATACGGAACTTTCCAGCATCAATCATCCCGGCGTCGATCTCCGGCGGTAAGCAATTTAAGACCCAGCTCATGTTAAACAATGGGATCGGCAAGAAACTGATTGAACGACGCCAATTTATTGTTGGCAACGTCTAACATCCGAATGACGATCGCTGCTTCGAGGGAGCTGCCAACAACAAATGTAATAAACAAACGAAAAAAAAAACACCTTAGCAATTGAGCCCATCTGCGATAAAACATGCGAATTTAGAAATAGACACGATGATGTCGGTGCGATGACCGAATTAATCAGCAGAAGGTTGAAAAGCAGCTGCTCTGATGGCGGAGTGAGCCATTGAGTGCTGCTTAATGCACTCAATGCAATATCGAATGCGTTCGCTAAAATACGATACTTAATGAGCACGATGCCACAGATGCCGAGCCGATGCTGCCAATGCCGGTTGTGCGGTATCTGACGAAGGATTATATTTCCCTTGCCTTAGAAGTTGCTTTCGATTTTGATTTTGCAATTTTCTGGACTTCAGATGGCCCACATTTCAACCCAGAACAAAAACTCAATCGTTCTGACTCGGAAAGTGAAGATATTTCAATTAGATTGGTTGAATTAACGATTATATTGATAACCACTTATTTGCACTTGGATGGTGAAACAATTGCATCAGCGTTTCAACTACTGATCAAAGATCGTTTCACAATCAAACAAGCTATCAGCAAATTATACTCACAAGTGTACTCAGTGCCAGTGATGCCAATCCTATGGGAATCTCTGTGGATCTACGAGATTTGAGAAATTCTTGAAACATTTGCATTTTGAAAGATTTTTAACAGATCTGAATGGCCGAAAACTTTGGGATATTGAGTTTAGTGTTCTGAAATAAAGACATTTTAGTTATCTTAAATTCTATCGAAAATTTTCCACACTTATTTGAGCAACAATTTCTAATGTACATTCTTAGAAAAAAAATCACCCTTGACGTAGATTCAGGCATACCGTAGTTTCTTCGGTGATGACACAATACTACATCTACTAACATGTAAAAATAAATTTCGCGTCTGTATCGATGTAAGCTTCGGCTAAATTCACTGTGAAGTAAATGATATGACTTATCTTCACATGCTGTGAATTGGGAATGTAAGTGAATCGCGATACTCCTTTTATGTGCACCTATAAAGATGTAAATATTTCTAAGTGTGTACACACCTAGGAAATATCATGTAAATTTACGTCTTCTGAGACCGACGTATACGAGCATCAAAAATAACTGATTTTAACAGTAGATCTAACACATATTTAATGCATTAAGACATTATTTTGAATGCTGGAACATGTAAAATTACACGCCTGCTTGAAAGGCTGGGTGTGTTTGACACATATTCAACTTATTCTTGTAAAATTCAGTCATTTTACGAATTACGTCCTTATGAATTGAGTCATATGTGGATTTGCGTCACCTGTAAATTTCATAAGTATAACCATTAAATCCGAAATTTTTAGCTTGTAAAACTTTCGACTGAAATATTTTGAAAGTTAGGTTATTTAGCGGTTTTTCAGTCAATAGTGGATCAAAACAAAAATTTTAGTTTTAACACTCAACGTTTCGACGCTACTGGTTTCCGTTTTCTTCATGAAAGCTCTCTTTTAATGTAAACAAACTATCTTATTGATGATCCTGCTTATGTATCTTATTTTCGGTAAGCTTTCAACAACTTACTAGATTCTAAAGTATCAGTTATGGGTTACCTAATATTAAAGTTTTAAGTTGTTATTATTCTTTATTAAAAATTGATACAGTGTAAATTTTATGTAAAAATATCAAGTTGTTCCTGACATATGGTTGCTCAAAGCGGTACTGTGAGGGATTGAAGCAAAAATCTTTTAGTGTTAAAAGGGTAAGAGATTATATTCTCGTGAGTACGACTTACTTTTTTTTTTGGTTTCGATTGTAGAAGTTTTAACCATAAGGTCATTCATCTCTTCGGATCAGAAAAAACTTTCCAACCCTATGTGCGAGGTTGGGAATCGTGAAAGGTATAGACTAACTCATCACGCTATACCCGTCCCCAAGAGATTATAAGGAGTGTATCGAAAATAAGCTATCCAAAAATTTTTCTTTAAAAAAAATTATGATAAAAAAGGATATTTTATTCAAACTCAAAATTGATCCTTTATTGTACGAGGTTAAAATTGAGCATAATGAAAACCGGATGAAATATAAGTTATTCCTTCGCGATTTTTCGAACTTTTGATCGAACGCTCTTCATCAAGTTCCGGACAAGTGTTGCATCGCATTTATTGGACGCTTGAGCCCAAATTTTTTAACTCCTGCATGTTCCCAGCTGCCTTACCAGCCTTCTTGAAGACCCTCTTCACGATTGCCCAGTAACGTTCGATCGGTCGAAGCCGAGGGCAATTTGATGGATTGATATTTTTCTCAACGAAATTTATACCCTTTTCCGCAAGCCAATTGAGAGTGGTTTTGGCATAGTGAGCCGATGCTAAATCCGGTCAAAATAGTGGAAGTGTATTATGCTTCTTAAATAAAGGAAGCAATCTCCTCTGGAGACACTCAGATCGATAAATTTCTGCATTTATAGACCCGGTAGTGTCAAAAATGGTTGACTTCAAACCACAGGAACATATTGCTTGCCATACCGGTACCTTTCGACCGAATTTCGACCTGTCCGCATCGCTCACATCCTCTCCAACGACGACAGTAAAGTATTGTGGATCTGGAAGTGTTTTTGAGTCCTCCTTTACAAAGGTCTCATCGTCCATCAAAACGCATGCATCCGGACACTGTTAAAGACGCGAATATAATTTCCGGGCCCTTGTTGCTGCTCGCTGCTTCTGTTCTACACTTTGTTTCGAGATTTTCTGCTTCTTGTAGGTCTTCAGGTGATTTCGCCTCTTGATACGCTGGATCATTCCGACACTCGTACCTACTTTTTTGGCCAAATCCCGTATTGACATTGATTTGTTCTTCATGATTAGAGATACCACTTTCTGGTCCAGTTTCGGGTTGGAAGAACCGGGTTTTCTGTCTCTTCCTGGTGACTCATCTAAAGAATAGTGTTCCCCAAACTTATTAATGATGGTTTTAACATTGGCATGATGAATTCTAAACCGCTTCGCCAATTTTCGCATAGTACTACCCTTCTCACTTAGCCATGTGTTCAGAACCTTAATTTTTACTTCCTTTTCAATACGCGATAGTTTGAATACGCAGAATTTCAACCCCACAAACAAGTAAACAAACGACAAGCTGACAGCCAGATGCACAGTATGCTGTAATCTGAGCATAAAAAACCATCACAAATACATGCGTGCAACACAAATGTATGTGGATAGTTTATTTTCGATACACTTCTTATTAAGTTTTGGAATACCATAGTCGTGAGTGTTAGAGCCATCAATTCGAAAAGAAAAAAATACATTAAAACTATTCAGTAAACTCTTGTAGTTTGCAAAATTTCGATGGTTATTTACTGAACAAATTTACTTCTACTAAATCTTCCGAGGCTAGTCATAACGTTCCCGACCCATGGAGTCTTCCTAGGCCGCTTCGGACCATTCGTAAGGATTTCAGTTTATTATCAGGTAATTATAATGGATCTAGGTTTCGTGAACAGTTACTTATTGACACCTAAAGTTCAATAAAATTTCCATCAGCATAGCCAAACATGCTTCCGAAATGCACTCGCGTTCGCCCGAATAAGTATGTTTTGGCACCCAGAAGCAGGATATCATTCCAATCTGCAGAATCTGTCCCAAACAACGACGTGTGCGTTTAGTAGTAATCCTTGTAGCATCTGTTACTTCGCGCACAATCACTTTAGAATCATCCAGCTTCATTTTAAATAGTTTCGATACTATCTATTGAATCGGTTTCGTAGGGTCTTTCGCAGCGAGCTTGATCGGTAGTGGAGTTTTACCAAACCACTATTTCACGGTGTAATCTGAAGGAACATTTTCTATGTTTTTTGGCCGTTTAGCCACTCATGAATATGTTTTTGAAAGAACGAAAATCTTGTTTTTTTTTTAATAAAAATTTATACGTATGGGGATGTGGAAGAACAATCAATAAAATTGGCCGATTTTGGGAGGAGCCAGGGCCAGTCGCCACCCCCTCCTCTTCTAGATACGTGCCTGCCTACAAGACCTTGAGTTGTATTGTTTGAGCCCAAGTTTGTGCGAATCGGTCAAACTTTTCCGGAGATATAGAAGTAAGTTACATTTTTAAAGTTTGTTGGCCACCATTTCCGGTAATTCCGGAACCGGAAACTGGAGAACGATATTGTTTGACCAGAAGCGAACAAGATTTTGACACAGTTTCATAGAGTTGGTACGATCTTTGTCTCGTCAGCCTAATGTAGCGCTTCGACGTGGTCACGGTAGTTCTCTGCCTATCCCGGGGTTTCACGCACTTTACCCAAAATTGTGAGAAAACGGGGAAGAAAACGGAAATTCCAAGAACATACGATTCTAGATAATTAATTTTTCTATCGATTCGTATATAAATTGTGCCTGATAAACGTTTTTATCCAAAAGATTTCGTGCGAGTTATAAAAATAAATGAGTTTTTCCTTATTCTTCCACACGCACACAATGTCAACGCATGCATTGGGGTGTGGTTTTCCGTTCTCTCTGCGTAAACGTTGAATATATATGAGTAGAAAATGTAAGTAATTATTAATACTTTGTAAAATAATTTCTATTCATGTTTCAGTAGACCCAGAAATCAGTAATCGCTACTAGCTTTGACGCTTTGTTGAAAACGTAGCTCATCCCTACATATGCGAGTTGTTTATAGCGAGAAAAGGAAAAAAGAAAACAAAATGTTCAACAAAACTCGCACGAAATCTCGCGAAAGAAAAGCTTTCTAACTGATATTTTTCGCCAAATGCATAATAATATCATTTACCTACAATCGTATGTTTTGATTTTTCGTGAATGGGGTTAGTATTGGAGAAATTTGCAAATTAGGGTGAAATTTCGGCGACAAAGCAAGAGGAAGCAATGAGTTGTCTCGCTTCGACCTGACCACGGCGAAGCGCTACCTTAAAGGACAGTTTGATTTTTTTAATACTCTTTATCTAAGATTTCCGGAACCGGAAGTTTGATCCGGATAAATTTCCACATCATAAATTTCCATACATTTTAATCCAGGATAAATTTCCATACATTTTAATGGAAGTTCGGTTCAGCGGTGTCTGAGAAAATTGGATGCACTTTTTTTTCTCTCTCTCTCTCTCTCTCTTGCACACTTTACCCTTATTAATCTGGAAACGAAAGTCGGATCTGGATAATGTACGATTCAGACGAACCGGCTTCTTCCGTCTCCGTCACCGGAACGTCAGCCTCCGTCAAAATTAGTCAAAAGTGTTTTCCCTTTGCGCATTGTCACGATCCAGCAGATATCCGGAACGTCAACGTCCGTCAACGGCAAGCTCCGTCAACATTTCTCCGAAAGAATATTTGACGGACTGTGATTATCGCACACATGCACGATTCATATGATTACGGTATTGAGCTGACGTTTTTTATGTATGTATTCGGTGTCAAGATCCCACTCTCAAACGAAATATACCACATATAAGTAATTAAACTTATCAGTAGATTTGCAAAGTACGTTACGTTGTTGAGTGGAACTGATTGTTTTGTTTTTTCCTCTTTCTAGTTAATTTTGGAAGTTATTTATTCGATTAAAAGGTAGGAAAACAACAGATCGATTGGCTTCAAAAGCTCCCAGATTTTGTATTAGTAGAATAAAATTGTGCGAAACTAAGTTCTTCAAATTCTGCGTGTAAGAAAATGACATGACGGACACGGATAGGAAACCGGATCGTGTGAATCAGAATGACGGTGACGGAAGAAATTCAATAACTGGCTATGAGCCAAATGAGTGTTCATTTGATTCTTAGTATGATTTACACATTTTATTACGACAAAATTGAACCACACGATATGGGGACTTTCATTTATAGCTTAACGTTCATTGAATTCTGTTGAGCGGTCAATAAGAAAATCAACTGCACTCACTTTTCTCCGTTACTCTGGAACCGGAAGTCGATTTGTATAAAATTTAATAGTTGGTTATGAGACAATGAGTGCGGTATCGAATCGGTGCACGAAAACGGCGCCTGATGCAAATCAGTTCAATACTAATACTGGTTGCTTGAAACGACTCATGGCAAATTTCGCGCCAAATTGTATTCGCAATTGGCAACACTCTCTCAGATTTGAATGAAACTTTTTGGACATGTAGACTTTGTTACAAAAAAAAAACATTTTGTTATTCCAAAACTGATCTAGACTGTCTTTTGAAAAGTCTCACACTTTTCTATCTATTTTTTCAAATAGTTATAGTGGAAAAACGTCAAATCTTTCAAAAAATTCAAGGTTTCAAAATCAAGTTTTTCAGCGCGGGACTCGATAAGGATTTTCTTCATTGTTTTACTTGAAAATTTGAGTGATTTAGAGAAAATCACTAGTACAATACTTCTTGTAGGATTTGTTGTTTTTCCACTATAACCGTTTGAAAAAAAAAGGTTCGAAAAGTTTGACCCTTTGCAAAAGATAGCCTAGATCAACTTTGTATTCAAAGTGTGCTCTAGCACAAAATAAGGATAATCCCTGAAAAAATATTTAACTTGGTTTTTTGTGACACAGTCTACATGCACAGAAAGTTTTATTCAAATCTAAGAGAGAGTGCTGCCAACATTTGTTCGAGTTGGTGCGAAATTCGTCTCACGTAAGCTTCGCCACCAATAAGGGCGAAGCTAACATGAGTAAAAATTAAACAAATGCAAAAAAAAACAATTTCTTAACGAGTTATAACGGTTAAAAAAAGGACCTATTTCTTAATTTTACTATACAGAAACATAAAAAAACTGAAAATTTCGTTTTCTAGTATACTCTCTTGATCAAAAAGTTCCCGGAATCCCCACCGTGTGGCGCTCACAGTCACCTGATTAGTTTTTGTTTTTGGATTGCTACATCTGTCATAGATCAAATTTTCAGTTCGATACCTGGACATTCGTAAAAGTTATGCTGTATTGAGTACATCTGCGATTGTGCGTGTCCTCGATTTTGTACGATTTTCAAAATGAAATTGAATTTGTAACAACGAGTTTGCATAAAATTTTGCGTTGAAAACGTTTCAGAAATGGCCGTGAGTCTGTGGATGATGATGAGAGAAGTGATAGGCTATCGATATCGAAAACCGACGAAAACAAAATCAAAGAATAGATGACCCTGGACCGCAAATTGACTATTAGGAGTATTATTTGGGCGTTATGAGATGTTTACGTGAAGCAATTAGCCGAATCTTTTTCGGATTTGTGGGCAAACTATTCAAAGATCTTGCACCACGATAAGGCACCGTCACACAATGCCATCGTTATCCGTGAACATTTGGTTAAAACGAAACGAACACCATTCAGTAACCACCGAATTCACCTGATTTAGCTCCCTGCGACTTTTTCCTATTCGGTCGACTCAAGAAACCGTACCGTGGAACGCGTTTCAGCACCCGAGATGAGATTATGGAAAAATCGCAGATGACTCGGATGGCCATACCGAAAACTGAATATAAAGCATGTTTCAAGGATTGGACCAGGCACAATCCTGCACGCTACCTTAAATTGAACAAAGCACGTTGTGTACTAGGCGGTGGCGTTTTCTTCTTCCGTAGCAGTACGTACCGATGCGTACCGGTTTTGCATCATTTTGTATGACAGTTTTGATACTCATCGTCCTATAATAAAGGATCTGGATGAATTTGCACAGTATCTTTTAAGACACTGAGAGCTATAATTTGAATCATGATTTTTGAAAATCGGTGTAACCGATGCTGAGAAATCGAAGTGAGTTTCGATTTTGGAGTTTTTCTTCACTATTACGTATGCGTTCGGAAGCGGAAACTGAGGACTAGTATTCTCAAAGAAGAGTTATATATCCACTAACTAACAAGGTCTGCTAACTAGATGAATTTGCAGTAAGTTTTATAAAAAATTTGCACCTTGTTTCGCCATCACTTTTGAAAAAATACTCATGAAATTAAAAATTTTTCACTTATCGCACTGTAATTCCGGAACCGAAAGTCGGATCTGGATCAAATTTTCGGGGACTTTTTATGGAATTCCAGGACCTTTTATTTGAATCTTAGGTTTTAATGTGGAACACATTTTTGTTTTCTATATAGCGGTGCAAACTAGAAACTCAAGAAATATACAAGTAGAAATGTGGTCAGGTTTTGAACAATTACAGCTCAGTCAATTTTGTATCAATTATTAATATTACGTCACCATTTGATTGGAAATATTTCTACGTATTGATTTGAATGTTCATAGCCATGGATTTTGAATTGTATATCATTGAAATGTTGATTAATAGCTAGCAGTGTCCTATTTTGTCTGCAAAAAATCTCCAGCATACCGGATTTCCCTGCCATAGTCGACGGTTTTGAAGGAGTAAGCGATATATCAAAGGGAAAGCAGCGCTCTGATTGGTCAATCGAAGCAAAAGCAAAGCTGTTGGAAGCACGCGAATCTACAAATAGAAGCAAAATTATAGCTAACGTTTCAGTTCTACGCGTAGCATGCTAGAGGTAGGTTGTTGCTACACAGCAGGACAAAAAGTGCCATAAACGATTTGAAGCTTTTATTGGTATGCTCTGATCTTGTGTCATGCAAGCTCGGATGAAACCCCATGTTATGTCGTTTCGCCTGAGAAATTGACAACTACTCCAGGGTAAATTTTGAGTGCATAAGACTAATTTCTAATTTATATAAGATGAACTCGATTGATAATGAGAAATATTTTATCGCTTCAACCGAAATCGCAAAATGGTAGTAATGGTAGAGAAACGCTATAAAAATAACTGCTTGCATACAAAACTTGAACATAAGCTTGGTGAAGAGAAGCTTAAATATTGATATCTGTATCGCAAGCATGTACAAACATTTAATTGTATACATTTGGGCTATTGATGTAATAGAGTCTATATTCTGGGTTCGCGTGTTCGGTGTTGATTCCTAATAAGGATCAATCTAAGCAGACTCTTGTGCATTTGCGGATTCAAAAGTGTGACGATTAATTGAAAATGTCAATCATTGGAAATTTTGGTTGCCTTGTTCCACATCAACGGCTCGAACAACCTCATGGGGCTGATCCTTGTAGTTTTTATGTCATTTATTTTACCACGGCTTTAACTATTTTAGTCTGAGCTCGCATTCTCTTATAGATTTGCACTTAGTGTCTTGTACTTCCGGAACCGGTAAATAAATAAATAAATAAATAAAAAACACATGAAATCAACTAAGTGACTTGTCTCATGTGCATGAACCTCAGATATTTCCAAAGTGGTTTTAATCCAGCAACAAATAAGAACAAGAGAAACAGTAGATCACAAAGATTAGTGCTGATTGGTTCAGTAGGTTCATTTTTATAGGTTGAAAGGGGATTTCGAAAAAAAAACACATTTCAAGCTTTAGTTGGCGAATAAATTCAAAGAGCTATATCTCTGAAATTATTCGAGTTTTGACTATGAAGTCTTGCTATTATGTTCGCAGTTAACATATCTATCGATTAAAGCAACAAATAACAAATCGATTTTTCATAGAGTGTCCCCATTAACTACTTCACTACTGACTTTATTTTTATTTTGTTATTGAAGGAAAATATTTGAATCAGTTATTTGGGATCGATCGATTGGTTGATCCTAAAAAGGATCGATAAACAAAATATCTTCGATGCTCAATTGTATAATCCTCGAATGCGAAGAAACATTGGCATTTCACTTTTGATTAGAAAAACCATTAGTTTAAATAATCAACCGGGAACCGATTTACAGAATTCAATTCTGAAGCTATTTTGCTACTCTTTCTCTTAAAAAAATGCACCAAAGTAAGTATAGTATACCAATGTACAACGACTCTGTAAAATCATCTTGCAAGAAAATACTTTTATTTCTTAGATTTCAAACACCAATAACTAGAAATTTCTAAATATTTTATTATGAAAGTCATTCAAATCGAAAACGCTAATGTAACACAATATTGAATTTAGTAATTAAATAATTTAAGCGAATAAAGCTATTTTTTCAATTAATTTTTCACGTACAAAAAGTACCAAGAAAATTTCGATTTGTCTAGCTAGGAATCTACGGAATTCATACGGAGCCAGTCTGGCACTGCTGTTCATCGTCGCCGACCGTCCCAAACACTCGAATCACGTGGTCAACTGTTTTCCAATTGCCACACATTAGCCTGACACTCGAGGAGAACAAAAAAATAAACACTTTAAAAGCATTTTGAAACAGACAACAAACTCATTCCATCGTTTATTTGCCGTTGCTTGGTGAGCACCCGTAGGCTTCCAGCGTTAGGATCAGCATCCGACCAAGAGTCAGTGGCGTTGCTTAGCGGGGCGCTCAAATGAACTGAACTGGTTCAAATGTGCGCTGTAAAACTGTTTATGAAATGACAGTCAGTACAAAAATGCCCATGCCGTCATTGAACCAATCAGCTGGTACTTCTTCATCCATCCATCGCCCGCAATTTGTTCAAACACTTTTGATTTCATCTCCCCATACATTCGCGGCTTGAACTAGTTTCGTTTGCAAGTGATCACAAATATTAATGTTTTCTTTTGTGTGTGCACAACTCACAACAACCACTCCGGATCCGTCGATGGAGCAGGAACCCTTCAAGCCCCTTGCTGGAGCGTGCCTCGGATTCTTTGGTTTGCGCTGACATTTACGAGATCGTCTCAATCGCAGACGAGAATCCAGTTTGCGAATTTTAGTGTTCTGCAGGAGAGAGACAAGTCGACTGCTAATCGTCGAGTGCTTTGTGTTGGTGTAGCTCAGCTTGCCAGTTGCTAGTCGGTACCTATTTATAACCAGTACAACATGTTTAGCAATCGACAGCTCGTATCACTTCTCGTTAATCTGGGCGGTCGAGCTTCCGCCGCAAAGGGAGGCTCTCAGAAAGGCGGCCAGGTTATTAAATTACGCACCCGATATGAGATGTGTTTATTATGCAGAATCTTGCCCAGTTTTGTGGGAAACGTAGCCTACGAAACCTTGAGCAGCCTCCGAACTCGATGACCAGCTGTTGTTTTAGGCATTTTTCTCCCACGTCGATAAAATTCCCAAGTCCATCAATGTTTGAAAGATTTTGTGGTGTATCTTCCTGATGACTCGTAGGGGCATCATCACAAAAGCAGAGCGGAAGTTGGAATCTATTTTACAGCCGGTCGAAATTGGGCTCTAATTTAATAAGATTCAAATTAATGCTATCAGCTACCAATTATATACCGAAAAGGTTATGCTTTGGTTATTTTTGCCTTTTTTCATATAGAAAGGCTATACAGTTACTGTGAAAAGCGACTATTGAACCGATGCACAGTGGTTCAAAACTGCAATTTCATACTTTTAATTAGCTGGTGGCCCCATCGTAAACTTTTTCTTGTTGGTGTCTTCTGCAGTTGTAGCGGGTTTCATGCAAAGTTCTTTAATTTTATACGGATCCGACTTTCAGTTCCGGAATTACACGGTGATTAGTGCAAACATAAATGAAAAATATGAGCACTAACTATTCTCCAAGATGGTTGAACCGATTTTCACAAACTTACCCAGGTAACCAGTAAGCACTGATAATGGCATTAAAATAGCCTTTTTTAAGCACCAAAAATGCTAATAACTCTATATCTGCAATTTAAAAGCTCATCTGTTGTAAATCTATAAGAATTCAGCTTGCAGAATGCACACCAGCCATAAATAAGCTTTATCTATGAATAGCCGGCTAATTAGGTTTATCGGGTTTGCAGATTTGGATAGTTCAGTTTTCGATTCGGATTTAACTCGCACTACGATTTCACAAAGATGTCTACACTGATTTTCAAACATTTTGAAACAAATGTAAACTATACAGCTCTTGAGGTGGATTTAACTGACTTCGGCTACACCGATTTTAGAATTCCGGTTCCAGTATCGAATCGTTTCTCAAAGCTCAATCGTTTTCTCAAAAAAGCCAAATCGACAAAGATAAAATTATTAACTGTAGCTTGATACGCTCAACTCAAGAGTATGCATCATTTTTACCTTCGAGACATTCAACGCCTTGAATCAATCCAACGCAAATTCGTCCGTTTTGAACTTCGTCGTCTTTCGTGGACCTTTCGAGCTACGAAGATCGTTGCAAGTTGATTGACATAGATTTGCTCTCTGTTGCACGTGACGTCTGTAAGGTCATTTTTGTCACTGGTTTCGTTGTTATAGAATGATAGTACTCAAGAGAGAGCAAGGATGTGAATATATAGAACGGAAAAGGAGAGACGTGACAGAGGGTCATTTAAGCGAGCAGAAATCTTTTAGTAACTTAACTTTTACCTTCTACCAGAGGAGTCGGGCTCAGACATCTGAACAATGCGAATCGCCCAAGTCTCTGGTATGTCGGAAAGTAGTGATAAAGGTCTGGTTCCGGAACTACAGGACGATATGGAAATCTAAGAATCATCTAAGATTCAAAGGAAAAGCTTTATGATCCTTTCACACATCTTGCTTTTCAGTCAGACTTTCCGGTTTAGGGTACTCGAGGTGATTAATATAAAAATGATAAAAATGCCGGTTCGGATAGTAAATGGTAAAATACCTCCATCACTACTTTCCGACATACCAGAGACTTGGGCGATTCGCATTGTTCAGATACCTGAGCCCGACTCCTCTGGTAGAAGGTAAAAGTTAAGTTACTAAAAGATTTCTGCTCGCTTAAATGACCCTCTGTCACGTCTCTCCTTTTCCGTTCTATATATTCACATCCTTGCTCTCTCTTGAGTACTATCATTCTATAATTTTCATTTTCTGTTTCTACAAAAATGATCTCTGGTTAGGTGAATATCGCATAAAAATAAAAAAGAAATATTGACTTAGTCGTCAAAAAGAAAGAGTAAAAAAGTTATTATGTATTATTTGGATCATTCTAATCTGCTCATTCAAAAGATGAGGAGGTTTTATGCCTGTTGGAGAGAAAGTTTTAACTAAACTAGCTCCACTGGGCTTTTTCCTGCTCCACAATTACAGAAGATGACAATCCCGAAAAGCTTTAAAGTTGGACTCAAAACTAGTGCAATTTATTCGTTATATGGCCATACGAATCGGTTTGGGTTATACTGGTTCCTGAATACCGGCTCTGGAAGTACCTTAAATAATCGTAAACTCATTGTACCGTAATCCGATTGTCACACTTTTAGATTCAAATTCGATCCGATTTGCAGTTTCGCCATTACAGAGCAATGAGTGATTAAAATCTCAAATTGCCGCTTGACGGTCATTAAAATAATGAAATGAGAACTAAAACACCGAAGAATATTCATGCAAAAACACATGCGGTTTGGTAATAAAAGGTATCATCTCACTGCTAGGTGAATTAAGCATGTGTACATATTTCGTTTCAAGTTCTTCACGTTGCGCCTTCGGCTCATCAGTGCTCTACGCAGCGAAATGGAGCTTGTTAAAACTGACAAAACAGTATGATTGTTTTGAACCAATTTGTCTCTTCTACATCAACAACTATATCTTTTTGATTTGAAGCAAAATTCTGATCCTGTCAAACGAAAAAAATGATTAGTTTCGGCTGACTTTATTGCTGAAATATATCAACCATGTAAAAAAGGTCAAGAAAAGTTGAGTGGATGTTATTGACAACGTTGGTTTGTTGGTTCAATCATGTTTTACATTTATATCAATAAAAAACCCTTAATCAGCATCGGTGTTTGCAACGTTTGAGAAGGCGTGTTGTGTTTTTTTCTTCCGTGCCAGCACGTACAGTTGTTGTTGCAGAACCGAAAGTCGAATCCGGATGAAATTTCACAGAAGCTTTCGAAACATCTCCGCCTAGCAGTTCAATTTAAACCGCAAAGTTCACTTAATTGATGTGACACTTTACGGATATTCCATGAGCTGCCATATCTGACGTCTCGGGTGTAAACGAGTTACGACCGTTTACCGGTCACCGCAGAATTTGAATATTTAGGAGTTTGGCCTTTTTCATATAGAAATGCTATGCAATCGCTGTCAAAACCGACTTTAGAATCGATGCCCGGAGGGCCGGGTGTTATATACCATTCGACTCAGTTCGTCGAGATTACAAAATGTCTGTCTGTGTGTATGTCTGTCTGTGTGTATGTATGTATATATGTATGTATGTGTTTGGATCCGACTCCCGGTTTCGGAATTACAGGGGGATATGCACCAAAAACATGAAAAAATAGTCACACACGTTTCTCAGAGATGGCTGAACCGATTTTCACAAACTTAGATTCAAATGAAAGGTCTTATGGCCTCATAAAATTTCATCTGGTTCCGGAATTACAAGGAAATATATGCAAATTTATGCAAAAATGTGCACTCGGAAACTTCTTAACCGATTTTCACAAACTAAGTAGCAAAAAAAGGTCTTAAAATTCTTTAAAAAGTCCTCGAAAAGTTGATTCAGATCCGACTTCCAGTTCCGATATTACAGTGCGATTATAGAAAATTTCCAATTTCAGCAGTATTTTTTCACAAGCGATGGCGAAACGAGGAGCACAATTTTATAAAACTTACTGCTAAATTCATCTTGTTGGCAGATCTTGTTAGTTAGTGAATATATAAAACTACTTTGGGACTACTAGTCTCCGGGTCCCGCTTCCGAAAGCATCGATAAAATCTCCAAAAACGGAACTCACTTCGATTTCTCAGCAACAATTAAACCGATTTTCACGAATCATGATTCAAATTAAAGCTTTTATTGTCTTTAAATGTACTGTGTAATTTCATCCAGATTCGACTGTCGGTTCCGTTATAGGGCGATGAGTGTCAAATCATCATTCAAAATGACGATGCAAAACTGGTACGCGTCGGTACGTGCGTTTGCTCCGTTCGCAGCGTTCAATTTGTATAGCGTGTATGTACAGGTTAAGGCGAACGTTGTCAGTTTGAGAGATGTAATAATACATGTGGCTTAACCGACAAATCCCGGTGTTTTTCATGCATCAAAAATTTTCGTATAAAGGTTTTTTGAAAGGCTCACAATACTAACGGTCTAGGATAGCATCATATAAATGTTATAATAAATGGAAAAAGAGAGGCATTAGCACATCACTAGGTGAATTAAAAAGGGTTTTTTGGTTTGTGGAGAGTGGTTTTTCAAGAGCTTGCTGATTTAAATTTAAATAAAACGTATGCCAAATTATGAAATAGCCAAATTTTATTTTATTTGGTAAATAATTTCTTGGCATTCAGCATTTAAATATGATTTCGCGAAATAATGATGTCGTTGAAATGTTCTTTCAATAAATCGATTATTTCGGCCGCAGTATGGCAGTAGTGGCACCATCCTGTTGAAACCACATTTCGTCAACATCCATATCTTGAAAATTTGCAAAAAATAATCGTTGATCATGGTTCTGTATCGATTTCCATAAACAGTAGCACGTCGTCCTTTTTCATTTTTTTAAAGAAATATTGACCGATGATTACACCAGCGCATAGATCGCACCAAACATCGGTAAATCTAGTAATTCTTGAACGGAGTGTGGATTATCTTTGCTCCAAATACGGCAATTTTGCTTGTTGACTTATCCATTCAACACTAGCCTGAACGACAGCAACATAATCTTCTGTACGCACACCTCTCATTCTTGTCGTTCGCTTGGCATCCAAAAGAGTGAATGTACACGGAAAAGTCAGTGATCGCAAAACAACTACAATATTAGTTGTTTTTCTGATTTTGATTGGTAAAAATTTGGTTGTTTAAACTAAACTGTCATTTTTTATTTATCGTGCTGGCAGTTTAGCATTGATACTCATCAAAGACACGCACCACAAACGAACGAATCGTTATGGCTGAGCAATGATATACACTTACTTAGGGTGAAACGTTTCAATGAGGTGTCACTCGTGGAACTGAACAATGACACAGTCCTATCAAAGTTACCTGTATGCATGTTCAGTTATTTGAACTTAAGACGCCAATTGCAAGGAATATTTTTTACTGCTAGTCTTTTCGAGGAGCAGCTAATCGTTAGAAGAATGCTGTTGATAAACCTAATGCTTCAGATGCGCTTTCAAGAAAATTACAAATACTATTACTTTACTTTGGCAGCAATTTTCAAGCGTTAAGCGTTTTTAATTACATTGATATGAACTGTCCCACAAAAACATCTTCTGTTCTTCTGCATACTTTCATTTACATGAAACGGTAACCAGTGTTGGTGATTGCTGAAAATTTGACAGAAGCTGCTCGATTTTTATCTATATTGTATACAACATTTTCAATCCGGTAGAAGATGCTACATGAATTCGAGTCTCTCAATGCATGAACCTCGAGAGAATTTTTCTACATTTCGTCGCTCCACTTCATACTCTGAGTATTTCATCCCCCATAAAAAAAAATTTCAGTCTGATAATGATCGCCGCTGTGTGGAATTTACCAAGAGAGAATCGCAAGTTGACAATTATCGCAGAAAATCGAATCGACGATTCGACTTGATGATTCTCATACTAGATTGCAATATTTCAAAACCCTTGTGTGGAGCATTCACAGACATTTCCATAGAAACAACTTATACAAATACTTATATGCACATTGAGAATATACGGCAATAGTAAAATGATTCTATCGCAATTATCCACTACCCATACAGAATCGGATCGCGAAACGAGAATAAGCGACCGTTTATTGCTTCAGAGAGAATCCCCACAGCAGCGAGCTAACCTGATGATTCTCAGACAGGTCATCGAGAGAAATTCGCTCTCGCACTGGTGTCTATTCTATGTTAAATGAACCATGCCGGTTTTTTGTTGCTGCGATGACATCCGTCTCTCTTTGATGGCACTGATTGAATCATGGAAGAGTTGCGAGTGAGCGTTCTTTGATACGATAAAAGCCATCCTTGACGGTAACCACATATCTGACATAAACGACGTTAATTTGCCATTGAACATTTTCAATATAAAACTTTTTTGGTGAAATGAAGATTATTTTTGTTCTGCGTTTTGCTGTCTTCATTCTCCGCCAAGTGACAGCATTTGAAAACAGCAATTTCGTTTACCTGAATGGTTAAGACAAAATCATGTTAGATATGTTAGTTAAATCAATCATATTTTAGTTGAAACAGCCCTGGTTATTGCAAAATTGTAATTTTGTGGTCTGCGGGATCTCCATGTAGACCGAAATTTGGTAATTGTGTTCCTTATGGTGGTCTCATACGAACAATTATGTGTACCATAAAATTCACGAAGTGCTCTATAAACAGTTTTAATTGAACACTGATTTTGAAAATAAATTTACACAATTTGGAATCGTTGTTCTGAAGTTAACCTATTCATGATGATTTACCAAACAATACTGAGTAGAGACACGTCACTTTACACTGTCAAAGCAACTTTCAGACAATAGAGTAATCCCTATAGAAAAAACAAATCTCATAAAAAAACACCCATTAAAAGTACTATTAAAGGACTTATTGAATCACAAATTACAGGTCGTTCGCTTTTGGTTAGCCTTAAATGTCATTTTTTATGTAAATTAGTTGTCAGTAAAATGTTTGTTACGATGTTTTTCTTTTGGATTCAGAAACAAATAAAAACAATGTTATATTGCGAGTATAACCGGGAACTTTATGAGATTTTGAATTCCATACACAGTCTGGTAATCGTAACTATTTTATTCTTTTGTGGTATAATAAGTGATTATTTTCATGAGAGGAGCACAAGAATGAGATTACTTTGTGCCAATTGTGGGAAACCACGTAAGGTAGTAACCGCAATAAATGGCAGATAGCGTCTACCACAAAAGCCAACATCCATAACTTGAACACTACCAGTAACACAGACCCAGACATCACCAATTAAACTACGATATTGTAAAATGATGAGCCGGTGCGGTATAACTCATGTCATGAGCCGTGTCTAATAAATTAATACAAGACATGAACAAAAAAAGAATTATCGAAGCACCGTGAGGCAGTAGCTTAAATAAGAAAATGTTTTACTTGATCTCAAAGAGTTTTCCTCAGTTTGCCATTCATAAGTGCAATGTTTTGAAATATTTGTTTAACACATGAAACAAACAAACGACCGACCGACATTTTTACTCGAACATGTATGTAAATTGTGTGGAGAAGAAAAAAAACCGTACCACCCAATATTCGCCCCGGTAGCCGAAGGGGATTCCATTGGAGAGAACGAAAACGAAGACGAGGAAAACAAAAAACGGTTGAGTATAATTTCGCAAACGCGAAGCCCCATCTCTTCTTGCGATGTCGATTGCAGCTGCACACTAATGCAATACACCCTAAGCGATGAAAATGAGGTGCTGCATCAGTCGAATGCCATCAACACCTTCGCCAACAGCCGCCCGTCGAAGATTGTGAATCATGCATAGCTAATGGGCACGGATGGATGGATGTTCCGTGAGTTGGGGCTGCGAGGTTGCATGTCGGTTTGGCAGCAGACCAGAATGAAGCGAAAAAAAAGCAGCAGCATGCAAGCAGCTACTACTTGTTGCATGAAACCACCATACTTCGATGAACACAACCCGCGACGAAGATCATCAGCTCTCAGGGCTAAAATGTGTGTGTTTCGTTTTTTTTTATTTGCTACTTTCGGGGGCGGTTGGCGGTGGCGTGGCAGCGAAATTGAAAAATGGAAAACCAATAGCTTCTCGATTTCGCCTCTGCATTTAGACTGCGGTTTGGCATGCTAGCCTATATGTTGTACTTTTGCTTTCCGTTCATCGCAAGGCGCACGCAACTTCGAATGGCGAATGGCACTGGCGGTGGCGCAAAAATTAAGCGTTCCAAAATAGTTACCGTTTGATTTGTTTCCTTCTGATGTTTCTCGCGTGAGAGAAGAGCTGGAATCTTCTGTTTTAGCCATAGTCACTCAAATTTCGTTCGAAGAAAAAATCAATCTGAACTGCTAGGTAGTCCGAATTGCTCCGTCCGGCACTGGAAGTTCGCTAATTGGCTAGTTTGTTATTTGCAAAGTGGAGTCAAATGGATACTTAGGCTGCATGCGGTGTGGCGTGCAACATAAAAGCTGTGCATCGGTGCGAGCATATTGTTCGGAGAAAATTGAGGAAGGTTACGCTAATTCATACGAGCAGCAGTGTTTAGTCGGAATTTGCAATTTGCAAACGCCTGTTTGACCCAATTACTACCGTTTCGAGCCGTAACGTGCAACGTTCGAAATGCACGCACAGAGGAAGGTTAAAATCATTTCTACCGCCTCCTCAGAAGATCCGCATGCCGAAACACACATTTCAGTTGACATTGAATTGCGAGTGAGCGTTTCTTTTCCGGCTATTCTCGCCGCGTGTGCGCTCGCTATTTACATCATCAGCAATCTCGCGGTGAGTGGACATGGGCGGCAAGCTCCACCCACTGTCATTGGATTTTTTGTACGTGAATGACGGATTCTCTTTCACCGTCGTCGTCGTCGTCGTCTCGGTCGTTTAACTTTGGCCGAACTCGGATCAATTCCACGCGTGACTAATCGATGACATTACTTTCAGTCTTTCACGGTACCCGTTTTTTTGGGATGATTTCAGATAAATGTGTTAATTTTTACCATTCTAATTGGTGGCGAAGCAGTAATTAGAAAACTGATTTGATTCCTTGTTAGTTTCCGATCGAATCTGTTAAAAATAATGCAAACGAAACAAAAACAACAAATTGACTAACCGTTTTCGAAATCTGGTCGTACCGGTTATCGTCATACATCGAATGGCTCTTGGAGATTGTTGACTGCGATTCCGTTGATTGTTGTTCCAGTACATACATTAACAGACTGTGAGGTTGGGAACAAAACAAACAAAATGGTGGAACAAACTAGTTTAGTTCCAGTTGAAGTCTATGACTAGTATCATCACAATTTTAGCTTCTTTCTGAGACATCAGCGTGATGGTTGATGGTAACTAGTGGACACTAGTGAAACATTTCATTTGTCGTATTGCAAACATGGAAAATTAGGTTTTTTGGCATTAAAAAGGCCTTACTCTCCACTATACGGGGCCGGGTGTCAATTAAAAGTTAGCCGCGTAACCTTTTTGTGTCATAATTTTGAACGTTAATAGCTCAGTCATTTGTTGATGGATTGATATAATTTAACAACCAAACGATTCGGAAACTTTTAACTTCAACATTTACGACAACGTCGTTTCAGTATTTCAATAGCATACTATTGAAAAAATGGAAATTGAAATCTATGTTTTCAACCACCAATCCAAGTTGTCCAAATTGACGTCGTTTTCTTGATCGGCATAGGAGGCCTCTCGTCATGCCTAAAAACACCCGTTCGTTCTGCGTAGTATTAAGAGGAATCTATAAATATATGCTGCAAAATATTTCTTTGCCTAGTTGAAACAAGTAGCTCGTCCAGTGAGGTGATGACTGCATAGTATATGCGTTCACTCGCTGGATTGTTACTTTTGCTTACTCTTCAGCATACGAGGCTGGGTGTAAATTTAAAAATGCAAAACTAAACGCGTAACCTTTCTCTGTCATAATTTTGAACGCTTATAACTCAGTAATTTGTTGATGAATTTATATAATACTTCCAATCGATTCGGAAACATTTAACTTAAACTTATGCGGTAAAGTCGTTTAAGTATTTTAATTGCATCCCATTGAAAAATTGTTTTGAATTGACCTATGTTTTCACGAGCCAATGACAGTCGCAGTGAATGATGTCAAACTCTCGTCCGATTTGCGCAGTATGAACTATAGCACAAAAGGGATTCTATAAATATATGCCCCAATGCAGTTTGCCCATAGCTGCCAGCGGGGAAAGGTGAGTGGGCGACGAAGCTGAAAGTTACATTCATTCGCTCGCTGGATAGTTGTTTTTGTATGTGTGCAGTGTGTTGGTATCGTATGCACTGGTATTGAATGCAAGGTAGCTGTTTAACTCTCTGATTCTCCGGTAGCTAGCGGGCCAACTGAGAACTATCGGCGATAGATTTTTCGAACCTAATTTGAAGCGCTTGTAAAGACTGTCCCAGAAAGTATGGACGCACTTTGATTTCGCTGTAAATCATTCACAAGTGTTAGATATTCAAATTTTATTCGATATACTGATAATATTAGACTACAAAAACAGAATATTATTCTCAACATTTGCTACTTAGCCGTTGTAGACTAGCTGGCGCACCTTCCTGCGAACGTTCTTCATTAAATTCTGTACAGACTTCTTGGCGACAAGTTTTGACACTTTTTTCCAATATTTTTCGAATTGTTGAAAGGTTTCGGCTGCCGAGACATGTTTCCTAAGATGTGCCTTCGTTAATGCACAAAATTCCTCAATTGGTCGAAGTTGTGGGAAATTTTGTGGATTCATGTCCTTTGGGACGAAAGTGACATTTTTGGTAGTATACCATTCTACCATTGATTTCGAGTAGTGACAAGAAGCAAGATCTGGCCAGAAGACAACAGGATCCTTGTGACTTCGAATCATGGGTAGAAGTCGTTTTTGTAAACATTCCTTGATGGATATTTTGCTGTTCATTGAAGCAGTGGTGATGAAGGGTTTCGAAATCTTACCGCAGCTACAAATTGCTTGCCAGACCATAGCTTTCTTACCAAATTTTTCGACTTCAATCGATGTCTCGGACTGGTTTAACACTTGCCCTTCTCGCACCGTATAATATTGTGGTCCCGGCAAGGATTTGTAATCGAGTTTCACGTAGGTTTCGTCGTCCATGATTATGCAGTTCAAATTTCCAGCAAGAATCGTATTGTACAGCTTTCGAACCCCTCGGCCTGATCGATGCTTCTTGTTTCGGACTACGTTTTGGTTGTTTCTGCTTCTTATAGGTTCAAAGATTCAAATGTTCTTTAGCACGAAGAACATTTGACTTCGAAGTGCCCACTTTTTTGGCCACATCCCGAACTGAACCCTCCTTCTTTTGCTCAAACGCCTTCAGTATATGATTATTCAACTGAGGGTTAGCAGGACATTTTTTTCGACCCGTTTTCGGTTTATCCTCAAAGGTGTTATCCTCACCGAACTTTCTGATTGCATTTCGCACGGCTTTTTCACTTACTCCTTCCATTTTTGATATCTTTCTCAGTGACAGTCCGCGCTCTGTGCATTATTTGTACACAATTTTTCGACGTTGTTTTGCTGAAAGTCCACGCATTTCGAAACAAACTAATTAAAACGAATAAACAGCTGCACAAGTGGTTAGAGAAGAGTGTAAAGAACAGGATTCAGCAAAGAATAATTGACAGATTCTGAACCATTGCGAAATGGCAGCGGTTTTCGGTTGCGTCCATACTTTCTGGGACAGTCTTTATCAATTTTCCGGAGATCGTTTTCAATTTATGCAAAAACATTAAGTACAATACGATTCTTGCTGGAAATCATGGACGACGAAACCTACGTGAAACTCGATTACAAATCCTTGCCGGGACCACAATATTATACGGTGCGAGAAGGGCAAGTGTTAAACCAGTCCGAGACATCGATTGAAGTCGAAAAATTTGGTAAGAAAGCTATGGTCTGGCAAGCAATTTGTAGTTGCGGTAAGATTTCGAAACCCTTCATCACCACTGCTTCAATGAACAGCAAAATATACATCAAGGAATGTTTACAAAAACGACTTCTACCCATGATTCGAAGCCACAAGGATCCTGTTGTCTTCTGGCCAGATCTTGCTTCTTGCCACTACTCGAAATCAACGGTAGAATGGTATACTACCAAAAATGTCACTTTCGTCCCAAAGGACATGAATCCACAAAATTGTCCACAACTTCGACCAATTGAGGAATTTTTTGCATTAACCAAGGCACATCTTAGGAAACATGTCTCGGCAGCCGAAACCTTTCAACAGTTCGAAAAATATTGGAAAAAGTGTCAAAACTTGTCGCCAAGAAGTCTATACGGAATTTAATGAGGAACGTTCGCAGGAAGGTGCGCCAGCTAGTCTATAATGGCTAAGTAGCAAATGTTGAGAATAATATTCTGTTTTTGTAGTCTAATATTATCAGTATATGGAATAAAATTTGAATATCTAACACTTGTGAATTATTTACAGCGAAATCAAAGTGCGTCCATACTTTCTGGGACAGTCTTTACAAGCGCTTCAAATTAGGTTCGTAAAATCTATCACCGATAGTTCTCAGTTGGCCCGCTAGTTACCGGAGAATCAGAGAGTTAAACAGCTACCTTGCATTCAATACCAGTGCATACGATACCAACACACTGCACACATACAAAAACAACTATCCAGCGAGCGAATGAATGTAACTTTCAGCTTCGTCGCCCACTCACCTTTTGCCCGCTGGCAGCTATGGGCAAACTGCATTGGGGCATATATTTATAGAATCCCTTTTGTGCTATAGTTCATACTGCGCAAATCGGACGAGAGTTTGACATCATTCACTGCGACTGTCATTGGCTCGTAAAAACATAGATCAATTAAAACCAATTTTTCAATGGTATGCAATTGAAATACTTGAACGACGTTACCGCATAAGTTTAAGTTAAATGTTTCCGAATCGATTGGTAGTTAAATTATATAAATTCATCAACAAATTACTGAGTTATAAGCGTTCAAAATTATGACAGAGAAAGGTTACGCGGTTAGTTTTGCATTTTTAAACCGACACCCAGGCTCGTATACTGAGAAGTAAGCAAAAGCAACAATCTAGCGAGCGAACGCATATACAATCCAGTCATCACCTCACTGGACGAGTTACTTGTTTCAACTAGGCAAAGAAATATTTTGCAGCATATATTTATAGATTCCTCTTTATACTACGCAGAACTATGTGGTGTTTTTATGCATGACGCAAAGCCTACTATGCCGATCAAGAAAATAACGTCAATTTGGACAACTGGGATTGGTGGTTGAAAACCTAGGTCGATTCTAACCATTTTTTCAATAGTATGCTATTGAAATACTGAAACGACGTTGTCGTACGTGTTTAATGGCGTTTTCGTTTTTAAATTGCACTACACCGGTGCAGTGCTACACTGAGGCATGAATAAACGAACAAAAATGACGAAAACATAAACAGTAACCATTGACTACAATACATGATTCCATTGCACAGAGCTACACCAAACTTTTGATGAGTGCTACACCAGTGGTATCGGTGCAGAAAAAGTGTAGCACTGGCGTAGTGCAATTGGTAAAAACGAACGGTTTCAGTGCAGCTTTCGCTACACCAGTGTAGTGCAATTTAAAAACGAAAACGACATAAGTTTAAAGTTTCCGAATCGATTGGTTGTTAAATTATAACAATTCATCAACAAATGACTGAGCTATTAACGTTCAAAATTATGACACAAAAAGGTTATGTGACTACTTTTGAAACTTTTAATTGACACCCGGCCCCCTATAGTGAAGAGTAAGGCATTTTAAATGCCAAAAAGTGTTGTAATGAGACTGTTTGAATAAAAAGAAAAGGCATTATCATACCGCTAGGTGTATAATTTCGAATGGAAGTAAGACGTCACACATAAACAAAGTATCAGCAACTGAAAATTACAAACCGTTCGGAAAGGTCCACCAGCATTGTATTCATTCGATAAAATTTTTATTAGTATTGATCTCTAGAATTTTGTCCTTGCTATTGAATTGGTTGCAGTGTAGTGCCACTTTCCAATAAATTAAAAAAACAGAATCCAACTAGACGGATTTCAATTGATCAAAATCAGTTATGAACGGTTCGAGTGACGAGTTGCTAGTTGGATTGAAACTGCACTCTGTGTTAAATTTATACAACTCAGTTATTAAACTTCTGTTTCTTTAACGTTTTTCTATTTTCAAAATGTTTAAAATATGTATTTACGTTTTCGAAAAGTGAGTGGTTATAAATTGAATTGGTTTCTGATTGCGTTCGACTATATCTATAAACATTTTTTAAGTGACTGGAGCAAACATTGATTCCTTCAATAGAAGAAAATTCCTTCAACAGAAGAAAAGAAGAGTTCTTAAAACCGATTCAAATATATTTTTGCTTGAAAAAGGTGTTTAAAGCTGTTTTAAATTTAACGAAAGGAATGAGACTGGAACAAAAGTTGTTTTGATCGATGCAGTCGTAATCGACAGTACTTCACCTAAGCACATTGAAAGTTCTTCTCTCTCTCTTTCATCTATCCTCAAGAACACACCAATATTACAGTAATGGTTTCAATCGTTGCTATCATTGTCCTCTGAAGTCCCCATTAACAATCGCCTTCTGGCAGTACTTGTGTGTAAAACGCTCAGGGCAATAAAACGTATCACGTTTACAACAACTAATCTGTGCTGCGTTCGCGAGAGCCCCTTTATTCCGTCTATCACCTCCGACACCTTACCCCGTGTAAGCATGTTGTAAGCAGGGTTACCACATATACAGATTAATCTGCATTTTACAGATTTTTCAGATAAATTTGTGACCAAGATTCTGTATATGCAGATTACAGATTTTTGGCAAAAAATACAGATTTGTACAGATTTTTGATAGCGTGGATAAAAAATTAAATAAAGATCAAGTTAAAATAGATTAAATAATGGTATTGATTATATTTTCAAAGTGAAAACATTATCCTGATTGTGTGTTAATTCTGAAAAGAGGATAAAACTAAATATAAAAGAGTATGTTAAGGACAGTAAACACAGATGTTCTATCTGCTAATAAAAATTTGTTCATGCTTACTTTTATTTACAACTAGTGTAGCGTAATTGCTTATGCTTTCAAAAATTGCTTCTGATAAAATGAAAAGATGAGGGCCTCGGTCGTAACGTAGGCTAGTAAAGAAGAATGATTTCCAATTGATCAACCAGATTAGGTTTCTTTTTCTGATTGGATTTTGAAAGTTTTTCGAGAGGCTCCAACGCAAAAACAACTTCCAGCGTTTTTGCAACTACAAAAACATAAAATTCAGACTAAGAAAAGTTTCAGTTTCTTTTAATTTGGTTTCTAAAAACTTTTTCATTCCGTTGTGCTTCGATTTCTTGTCACTTTTATATACAGATTTTCAATACAGGTTTTTGAGCTCCCGATACAGATTTACAGATTTTTCTTCTGAAAAATGCAGATTTAAATGTGGCAACCCTGGTTGTAAGGAAACTTTTGCTTTCGTTCCAGGGTCCAACTAGTTTTTTTTGTTGTTGTTGTTCGTGCTGCTACTTAGTGCAGACATCAGGAGCCTTTCTGTTTACACTTTTTACTACCGCTTGTATTTTGTTTGTCTTCGGAACCCGATCGGAAGCTTTGAAGAAGCACGGGAAAAAGGTTTCACCGTACCACCTCCTCGGTACTGTTACTATAATTGTCGATTAACTTTCACACTATAGGCTGATTTTCCTTTTTCGTACGCGCCATCCGTTCCGCAATCAAAGCACAGCTCTCTTCTTGCTAGCAGTATTATTTTCCGTACGTAAGATGACACCGTTTCCTTTGCCATTCTCCGTACGGTGCGCTATGCGCATGGAACAAAACTTCACCCGAATCTTAATCGATTAAAGACTCTCAAAAGCCACGGACAAAAGACACCAATCTTCACCGAATTTTCTCCTGCTTCACGGAATCCCTCAATTTCCATCAACAACCGGATTCAAAGTCACAAAACATAAGCCACCGGTCGCGGTGAAATTTGGGGGATAATTTGCATAATAAGAGGTTTACGAGACATTCCACGGTCCTAGCCTAAGGAAGGGCCTTGAAGTATCATCGTTCACCGCAGTCAGAGTCTGCCAGAGACTGGCAACAAACTCCAGCACAAAACCACACTCACCAAATGCACTAACTACACAACGACTAAGTAAATCAACGTACGCTTATAAATTACGGACACCGCACAAAAACACTACACCAACCTCCCCGAGTTCGATATTAAGTTTGTATCTTGTTGCTTCGTAAACAGGAATCGCGCGCCCGCCTGTTTATGTCTCGGTTTGTCACTGGTTTTTTTCTGTCTTCCACTTATTTTTTTCACGCAGTAGAAGTTCGAATTGCAAACTTCGTTGTTCAAAAGCAACACTCGCCGTAACCGTAACCGTTTCACTGGCCACACCTCATTCTCTCGACAAAGGACTTGGCCCCACGGAACTCCGAACATAACTGATCGTGGATGGCGCCGCAGTGTTTTGTGCTGGCGATCACAGCAAAGCCAGCACACCGACGCGGATGAGAGGGAGAACGAGCGAACAGCGAAACACCTGGACCCGGAGCGCATTGAAAACGAAAGCTCGCAAATTTTGCCATCCAACTGTGGCTCTGAGGATTACTGTTGTATGTACATAATTGAAATGAGAGTGAGCTTTTCTGCATTGCAACTGGCTCTGGCTCCGAAACAGCTGATCGTTGTGCAAACTACTGCACGTGAGTTTGGAGCGGAGCGTAAGTTTGACGAATGAGAGAGAGAGAGGAAAAATGAGAATGAGAAAGCTTCGCATCACACGTGTTTTACCGCTGTCAGATGGTAGCTAAACATTTATGTCTCACAGTTTTTTCGCATATCAAGCATTTTATGAACCCTACGAGAATGCTTAACCTTTCTAGCAAGTCTAGAGATTACAATCAGTTAAATAATTTTAAATCATTTTGAGCAAATAATTATAAAACTGGAAGTCGGACATTTTTGCTATCGTGCTTCGTGCCAAACACTGTCGAATGCTTATTCTATGTCTAGAGGAGAAACTGAAGTGGATAGTTCAGAAGATTTATTGGCTTCTATCATATTCGGTACTCTGACAAGTTGATGAGTAGTTCAAAATGTTCAAGACGAAATCCAAGCTGCTCTGGTAAACATTGTAATTCTCTTTTATATGAGACATTATTCTCACCAATATTCGTTTTTTTTAAAGTTTGCTTACAGAAGAAACTAAACTAACTGGTCTATAACTGGATGTTTCTGCTGGGTTTCTATCGGGTTGCTATAGTGTTTTTTCAGCTTTTATGGAAATAGCCTAACGCTCGTCATGTTTTGAAGTTTTCTTAACGATTGACATTGATGATAATTATGAAAATTCGTCTCAGTAATGACATCTTGTAACAATAGTCGAGTTGAAATATGAACATAATTCAGTGAGACTTCGTTCAAAATAAAATTGTGGATACTTTCATGTCTGCTGCGCAAGTTTTCAGAGCTTTTCCGCCGTTTGTAAGAAGTATTTGATTTTTTTCTTTGAGAGCAGGAACTCGTTTCTGAGGGTTCTCAAGAACCTTCGAAAATTTCAAGAAAGGTTTAAAATATCATTCGAGTGTTCAACTTTTTAAGCGAAATTTTCATTTTGCAAAAAAATTACCAATATTTAATTACATTTTGTAAATTCTTAACTATGTGGCACCCCTAGTTGGTATACTCTCAACCGGAAAAAAAGAAGCAGAGAAAAAACTACAAGGATCAGCCCCATGGGGTTGTTCGAGCTATTGATGTGAAACAAGGCAACCAAAATTTCTAACGATCTACAATCAAACAGTTCAATCAATCGTCACACTTTTGAGTCCGCAATTACACGAGAGTCTGCTTAGATTGATCTTGATTAGGAACCAACACCTAACATTGTTTGTTTTATATGCCGACGAAATTACACCAATATCCCAAATGTATGCAATTATATCTTTGTATATACTTGCGATACGGATTTCAATATTCAAGCTTCTCTTCGCCCAGCTTGTGTTCAAGTTTTGTATGTATGCAGTTATTTGTATAGCATTAAGTTTCTCTACCATTCTGCGATTTCGGTTGAAGCGATAAACTTTTTCTCATTATCAATCGAGTTCATCTTATATAAATTAGAAATTAATCTTAGGCACTCAAAATTTACCCTGTTTAGCTGTCAATTTCTCAGGCGAAACGACATAACATGGAATTTCATCCGAGCTTGCGTGACACAAGATCAGAGCATATCAATTAAAGCTTAAAATCACATTATGGCACTTTTTGTCTTGCTGTCTAGCAACAACCTACCTCTAGCATGCTACGCGTAGGACTGAAACGTTAGCTATAATTTCGTTTTACCTTTTTTTATATATATAAAAAATAGGTATAGAATTCGCTCAAACTTTCGAAAATTTTTCCGAGGCCCGGAGGGCCGAATGACATATACCAATCGATTCAGCTCGACGAACTGAGCAAATGTCTGTGTGTGTGTGTGTGTGTGTGTGTGTGTGTGTGTGTGTGTGTGTGTGTGTGTGTGTGTGTGTGTGTGTGTGTGTGTGTGTGTGTGTGTGTGTGTGTGTGTGTGTGTGTGTGTGTGTGTGTGTGTGTGTGTGTATGTGTGTGTGTCTGTATGTGTGTTGTCAACTAAGAGGTCGAGATCTCAGAGATGGCTGGACCGATTTTGATCAAACTAATCGCAAATGAAAGGTCTCCCCGTCACCCAAAACGCTATTGAATGGTTTTGAGATCGGATGTTTACTTTTTGAGTTATTCGAAGTTTTATGTCAAAATTTTCAGTTTTTTGACAGTATCTGTCACAATTGACCTTGAAAACAGAATATGTTTTCAGACTTAGATTCCGCACGATAATACCTATTCAACAAGCCATAGATTGTTAAAATCCATCCATTTTTAACGGAGATATCGAAATTTTTGTGTAAACGACTTTTCCTCTTATTCCAGCAGTAGGAGTTTTGAGCGCTGTATGACAAAGCAATGCTTGGGAGCAACGGAAAATACGATTTTTTATTCTGTTACATACAATTGTTTCTAAGTACCAAAAAGACTGTGTACAGCATCCTTTTTCATGACAATTTGCCTCGGACCGATTTTAGCACGGCTCGTTTTTGGCAACATAATCGTTCGAATATGACATATATAAACCAGATGATGGCAGATTTTTTTTTAATTATATTGTTTTAAACTACTTACAGCAATAAATGCTGGAAGAACATAACATCCATATACCATTCGAATCAGTTCGTCGAGATCAGTAAATGCGTGTGTGACAAATAATTTCACTCAATTTTCTCTGAAAATTTCTTTACTACAAATTCAGATTCATACGAAAATTCGTATGCTCCCAAACAAAGTGCCTGAATTATGTTTGGTTCCGACCTCTGGTTCCGGAACTACAGGATGATATATGAAACGAAATCAAAATTGTGTAACTCATTCTTCTCGTAGATGGCTGAACCGATCTAAGATTCAAATGAAATCTAAGAATCATCTAAGATGCAAATGAAAAGTTTCAAGATTCTTTAAAACATCTTGCTCTTTAGTCAGATCCAACTTCAGGTTTCGGGGATACAGGGTGATTAGTATAAAAATGTCTATTCCACATAAATTAATCAGGTTTATCGGGTTAGCAGATTTGGATAGTCGATAAAAAAAAATTAACTTTTTTTTTCAGTTCTAGTGGTATTCAGTTGTCGATTCAGAAGGCACCTAAAAATTTAATTCGTGCTATGATTTCTCAAAGATGTCTTCACTGATTTTCAAATATTTTGAAACAAATGTAAACTATACAGCTATTCAGGTGAATTTATCTGACTTCGACCATACCGATTTTAGAATTCCGGTTCCAGTATAAAATCGTTTCTCAAAGCTCAATCGTTTTCTCAAAAAAGCCTAATCAAATTTCAGAAACAAAAATTCAAATTGAATTAAACTTAGATACAAAATTAATTAGTTTTATACATACATACAAAAATTAATGAATTTTATCCAATTAAGCTTCAAAGTTGTACTCAAAACTGTAATTTATTCGTCATATGGCCATACGAATCGGTTTGGGTTATTCTGGTTCCTGAATACCGGCTCTGGAAGTACCTTAAATTACCGTAAACTCTAAAATGGAACTTACATATCATGGCATGTTTAATCGATTATCACACTTCTAGATTTAAATTCGATTGTATTTGCAGTTTCGACATTACAGAGTAATGAGTGATTACAATCTCAAATTGTCGCTTAAAACGACGGTCATTAAAACAATGTGATGAAAACTTAAACACCGAAGAATATTCATGCAAAAAACACATGCGGATTGATAAAAAAGGTATCATCTCACTGCTAGGTGGATTAATCACGTTTTTATTTATAGATTCGCGTGCTTCCAACAGTTTCGCTTTTGCGTCGATTGACCAATCATAGCGATGCTTTCCCTTTGATATATCGCTTACTCCTTCAAAACCGTCGTCTATGGCAGAGAAATCCGATATGCCGGAGATTTTTAGCAGACAAAATAGGGCACTGCTCGCTACTAATCAAAATTTCAGTCATTTATAATTGAAAATACGTGGCTTGATACATTCAAAACGAATCTTAGAAATATTTCCAACCAAAAAATTAAATAGTATTAATAATTGATGCAAAATACACTGAACTGTAAGTGTTTAAAACCTGACCACATTTCTACGTGTATTTTCCTTGAGTTTCTAATTTGCACCCCTATATAGAAAATAAAGATGTGTTCCACATCAAAAAGGAAGTTGGAATGGATAGCGAGGAGAAAAGTTTAGTTTAATTAAGTTGATTATTGAATTAAATGCATCGGAAAAAAATAAATATAAACGAATTGCACCCAAACCTCCATTTACGTAATAATCGGGACTTCTTAAACCGAGTTATGACATAAAAAAAGTTTACGTTGTTTGGAATTTTCAACGTAAAAAAAGTTTTCCCTATGTATGTATATTATTGTATATGTATAATATAATGGATAACTATGGAACAAAAATTACTAGTATTTGCAGGAAAAGGATGTTCTAGGTCGCATCAATTTCCAAGATGGGGACTTCCGGCTCATCGATATTCGTGACAAACCATCAGAATATAGGTATTTTCGGAACGGATTTGATGAGTACACGTTGGAAAACGTTGTTTAAGGTTATTTTGAATTCCAAGATGGCGACTTCCGGTTTATTGATATTCCTTGAAAACTCTTATAATATGAGTATTTTTGGCCCCAGCGGAACTCCATCTGCCAGCACCTCCAGGAACAAGGACCGAAAACCGGTACCACAGACCAAACCTCCTGAAAGGCCTCCACTACAATACCAGCACCTCAGCGGCCATCCGCCGGGGGCGCCGCCCTCGGGGATGCTCCTCGCGGCCCGAAGCGGAAACCGACCAGCATTGAAGAACTACAAGAACATCTCTCTCTATGAAATGTATATTAAAAATTGCAATGTAATTACGACCTACCATTGTAAACCCCCTGCTCTCCCTCCTAACATAGTCTTGTCTTCCATCATCCCCCTGACCCCCCCCCCCCTTCTCCTACCCTAAAATCCAAATACTCGATACAGACCCGGTGAACGACCGCAACTAGGTTAAACCGGGTATAAATAAACGATATAATAATAATAATAAGATTATCGAAAGGGAGAAGAGTCTCCGATGATATTTCGATGCTGAATTTCTGGTTCAGTTTTTGTTATTCGGCGTCATTTTTTCATCATTTTTTCATCTCAACTATAAAGAGTTGAGATAAAAGTGCTACAAAAGTTCTTTTCTCAGAAGTCTTCTGTTCGAAAATCATTTAATATATATTCGATATGCGATTTTTTTCTTAAATATCATCGAGGATTTCAGTGAGTATCGCACATGCAAAAAATCAATAGTGAACTTTTCTTCAGAGAGTTTCCAGATTGGATTTTTTTAATATGAAAATAATTTGCGGAAAATTTCAGCTGCTGTTTTCGAAATTACTATTTCTTCCCAACATTGGAAATTGGAAATAGTTTTATTATATGATGTAATACGTTTTTTCGAGCCCTTCTACTTGTACATTTGAAAAGTCATAGACTTGTTCGCCCCAAAAACCTGGGTTATTTGTTCCGCAGCTACAAATACCTTGTCAGATCAAAAATTTTCTTTCATATTTATCGACAAAAACGAATTATTTGAACTTGCAAGTGACATCAACTCGACAACCTAGAAACGGTCCATATTCGATATTCGCGTACGTTTCGGCGTTCAAGAGGATGTAAACCGTAGCTAAGGATCTACAGTAGAACCAGTTTCCCTTTAAAGAAGATCGATTGAGTCATCCTGATACGAGTGCGAATAAAGGAACCAGAACTACTTCGTGTTCGAGAAAAATGTCGTAGAGAATTCTATAATTTGCCCCTTCTGAATGCCAGTAATGTATCTCGTACAGCATTTTAATAGTTTCTTCTACTTAAATATGAAAATCCGAAATGAAATAATCGACATCGAAACTCTGTATGTTGCTATTTTTGTGGCCGGTGGGACCGCCCATTTGTGAAAAAGTTTCACACGAAATCACGTAAAAAGAAAACTCTTTAGTATTGAATCAATTTGCACTGGAAGCAGTTCTGCTGCTGGACGTTTGCAGAGCCAGTTTCGCTCCAAACAAGAGTGGTTGCGTCATCCAGCTGCTGCTCGTTAGCATTATTGGAACAAAATACAACAAGAAGTGGACAACGATGGGGAACATTACGCAAAATCAGAATATATCAGAGCGAATGGTACTTCTAAACCACGCTCTGGAATTTCCAATGAACTTTACCTAATACACTTCAATCGAAGTGATGTAAACAATTCGAAAACTTTAGAAAAAGTACGATTCATTTCCCACATTAAAATTCATTGGGAACATTATAAACGGTATAATCGTATTGCAAACTTAACGCAATGTTGTCGTTGCCAAGGCTTCGGCCATGGAACCAAAAATTGTCATATGGATATACGGTGTTTGAATTGTGGTAAATCGCATTCGAAAGACGTTTGTCCAATGAATGAAACCACTGATAAATTTTCATGTTCAAATTGCGATGGAAATCATAGATCCAATTATTTGAAATGTGCTGTCAGGGAAAAAATTTTAAACGCTCGTTCGCTTAGACAACAAGTCAAATCAACGACCGTAAATTTACAGAACATACCTGAAAATAAAAAAAAAACGTTACAAATGCCACGCCTAATTCTTCTAAGGCACTTATTTCTTCGAATTTAAAACAAAAAACAGGTACGCCTGCCAATTCGTCTTCTAACGAAAACAATTTATTGACAGGTCGATCGACCTCGTCATCATCTTCTTCTAATGTCAGTTATGCTAGTATAACAGGTAGAAATCTACCACTTAATTCTTCTAATGTAAGTAATTAAAACATAGGACCGCTTGCAGTTCATCTTCTAACGAAAACAATTTATTAATAGGTAGATCGGCCATATCATCTTTTCGAACCTACAAATATTCCTTCAATGCCATTCGCTTCTTTAAATAAAGTTGATTTTAGGCGATATAACTGAAAATAAAATGATCTACCTACAAGATCAACTTTTTCAAATGATCATCCGAATGAATTCGACTTCATCACTTTTTGAAGCATTTCAAATCGGATGGCAATTCGCAAATAATATTATAATGAATTTAAAATTTAACAGTGATGTTAAATAATTATTTGAATATTTTAAATTGGAATGCTCGATCTTTAAAATCGAGTGAAGAAGAATTTTATAATTTTCTCAAAGTTCACAAAATTCATATTGCCATTGTGACAGAAACTTTTCTTAAACCAAATGTCAAATTGAAAAGTAATCCACATTATGTGGTTCATCGATTTGACAGGTTTACTGGAATGGGTGGTGGAGTGGCCATTTTTGTCCAACGGCAAATTAAACATCGAATTTTACCTTCTTTCAATACTAAAGTTATTGAAAGCTTGGGAATCGAAGTTGAAACCATTCATGGAATTTATTTCATCGCTGGAGCATATTTGCCATTCCAATGCACCGGCGAACAATTGAATTTCTTTAAAGGCGATTTGCAAGAACTCACAAGATATCGATCGAAATTTTTCGTAATAGGGTTAAGTCCAGTCCAGTGTCCAGTGGAATTGTAGGTAGAACTAGAGTGACTATAATCAGAGTGGCGACAGCTGTTCGTTTGGAATGACAGCTCCCAGTTCCAAACGAGCAAACGACCTGTCAATTCAATGTAAAGCTAATGGAATGTTTTGAATTGTTGCCAAAATTACGGATGAGATGTCGTCACTCTGGTTATAGGCACTCTAGGTAGAACAAATTAAACCATATTCTAAACCTTTCTGGAAACTTTCTAAGGTTCTTAAGAAACCTCAGAAACCAATTCCTGCTCTCAGGGAAGGAAATCAAATATTTCTTACATATGGCGAAAAAGCTCAAAAACTTGCTCAGCAGTTCGAGAGTGTACACAATGTTAATTTGAACGTTGTGAGTCCTATTGAAAATGAAGTCTCACTGAACTATGAGCAAGTGTTATCACAAGATGACAATTTGTTTGCGAATTGCTTTAGGGTGCATGCATTCGACACATACAATGAGTCTTGAAGTTCTGGCGGGAGTTCTTCCATTAAAAGATCGATTTTGGGAGCTTTCATCACGCCTGCTAATAAGATGTGAGGTGCTGAATCCCATGGTAATTAATAATTTCGAACGACTAGTCGAGCTTCGATCTCAAACAAAATTCATGACAGTATATTTTAACCATATGTCACAGGAAATCAACCCTTCAAGATATATTCCTATCCGTGTCAGCCTCCTAAATGTCCCTGACTCAACTTTATTTTTCGATACATCCATGCAGCGCGAAGTGCGTGGAATCCCGGATCATCTACGTTCGACGGAAATCCCAAAAATATTTTCAAGTAAGTTCAGGCATATTGACTCTGAGAAAATGTTTTACACGGACGGATCGCGAATTGAAGAAGCGACAGGGTTTGGTATGTTCAACAATAATGTTTCGGCCTCATTTAGGCTTGAAGAACCTGCATCTGTTTATATAGCAGAGTTAGCAGCAGTTCATTATAGTTTGAGTGTAATCGTCACATTATCTCCAAACCATTATTTCCTCTTCACAGATAGTCTGAGTGCAATTAAAGCCATTCGCTCAAACATGACTGGCAAGACTGAACCGTTTTTCCTGGGCAAAATAAAACAGTGCCTGAACGACATATTGAACAATAATTATCTAATCACTATAGTCTGGGTCCCGGCTCATTGCTCCATTCCTGGCAATGAAAGAGCCGATATTTTAGCCAAACGTGGTGCTATTGAGGGTGAAATTTATGAGAGACCAATTGCTTTCAACGAATTCTATAGCTCGTCTCGCCAAAGAACACTTGCCAGCTGGCAAGCTTCTTGGGATAAAGATGATCTGGGTCGGTGGATGCACTCAATTATTCCGAAAATATCGACAAAGGCATGGTTCAGGGGACTGGATGTGAGTAGAGATTTCATTCGTGTGATGTCCAGACTCATGTCCAATCACTACACGTTAGATGCACATCTCCTTCGAATTGGGCTCTCCGAGACTAATCATTGTGCTTGTGGCGAAGGTTATCGAGATATTGATCATGTCGTTTGGACATGCGTGGAGTATCGTGATGTCAGATCTCAACTAATAAATTCTTTGCGTACCCAAGGTAGACTATCCAATATCCCAGTTCGAGACATTCTTGCTTGTCGTGACCTTTCATACATGAAACTTATTTATCATTTCATAAAGAAAACTGGAGTTTCAATTTAATAAAGGCCCCTTTCAAGACTTAGTTCTGATCCCAGCTGCGTCCATGAGTTCAACCAATAGCTAAATTAGAATAAAAATAATGTAATGATACAAACAAACTCGAAACAGTTTATGAAATTATTAACAAAATGTCTGAAAATAACAGCTTATTTTATAATTTATAGAAGTTAATCGTTTGGTTCAAATAATATTTCCGAGTAGATTTCATAATTAATGACGAGTTACCTAAGATGATATTTAAGTAATAAGAGAATATGTTTTAATAAATGCAAAACGTTGTGACTATGTTAGAATTAAATTAGGATAAGAATATTATGTAAAAGTGATGCTACGGCGAAGAAAAACTTATGTAAACTGCCTTAAGAAATAAACGTATTTATGAAAAAAAAAACAAGATGACATTATTGAGACGAATTTTGATGAAATTGAATCAGATATTAGGAAACTTAAAAACATGAAGGTCCCTGGTAATTCTTATTAAAAATTTTCCCGATGTTGCCTTGACACTCCTGGTTAAAATTTTCAACAAGTGTTTTTCATTAGCTTACTTCCCAAAAAGATGAAAAAACGCAAAAGTAATTCCTATCCTCAAACCTGATAAAAACCCAGCAGAAATATCGAGTTATCGACCAATTACAAGTTTACTTTCTTCTATCAGTAAACTTTTTGAAAAAATTATCTTGTTGAGAATGATGTCTCATATAAATGAGAATTCAATTTTTTTACCAACTTGTAAGAGTTACAAACATGATAAAAGTAAATAAATCTTCTGGGTTATCCACTGGAGTTGCTTTTCTAGACATAGAAAAAGCATTCGACAGTGTTTGGCACAAAGGTTCAATAGCAGAAATGTCTGATTTCCAGTTTCCTATTTATTCGATCAAAATGATTCAAAATTATTTAATTGATCGGACTCTTCATCCTCTTATAAACAGAAATTCTAAGCTCTGTCTAAACAACAAATTGTTAATTAAAAACAAATTTTCAGACCAGCCATGCTTTACGCAGTACCAATTTGGTCAAGTTGTTGTTCCACCAGGAAGAAAATGCTTTAAAGGACTCGGAATAATATTCTGAAAATGATTTTGAAGCGTCCTCCCTGGTTTAGTACAAATGAGTTAAACAGACTCACAAATATAGAATCATTAGATGTAATGTCACATAATATTATAAACAAATTCCGACAAAAATCGATGCAATCTTTAATTGAATCGATTCGCTCTCTGTATTAGTTAGTAAGTTAGTATATAAGTTCCTTTTTCCCATTACACAATACAAGTAGGTTTAGAATTTTCCCTATACAAAAATCTCAGAATTGCGGAAGCAAATGATGTCCTCATGGTAACAACCAAATCATATATATAATAGGGCTGAAAAGTCACCACTTGTGGCTGAACACCCAATTTAAATCATAATAATTTAATTTTAACTCATATTCCAAAAAATAGTTATTAAAAAAATAGAAAAAAAAGTTATCTGACTCTAACCAATGGAGTCTATGTGTGAGTTGAAGGGTGGATGGACCTTTTTTTTAGAATTTTGCACCGGAAAACATTTTTGACTATATTTGAAAATAACTTCACGATAATGATTGTCTTAAAAACAAAATAAAGAATCATTATAAAATAGCATAAGTAACATTTTTTTCTAAAACAGAAAATCAGTTATGTGCCCTAGCACAAAATTTGGCTAACCCCTAAATGAGAAAATCAGAATTTGAAAACAATTGATTTCACTTTTCACCCACATTTCAAAATCAGGTTATTAACCTTGCCGTACAAATAAATGCAGAGCTTTGAACAACTCTGATTAAACGAATCTGGTCGTAAACTAAACAAAAGCACCCAGCAAGGCGATCACCCTTGAAAAGTTGGCGATACAAGCAACAATAGAAAAAAGGACAAATGAACCGGAATAACTTGCATGCACAAATAAGCGACGAACTTGAAAAACCGGTAGCTCATTTAGCGTATTGTCAAGTGAACCTTAGCCTAGGAAGCAACCGAAAGACACTGGTAGCAACTATGTATTTTGTATTTGCATTATGTTGAATACTATTTCCCACTGCGATATGCGTTTATCGAAATCGCCCGTACCGGAGCAAAGTCAAAGCGCGTCAAAAGGCTAGTGGATTTTTCATTGTCCAAGTGCAAGCCGCTTGAGCCGACCGCGGTGACAAAAGATGTTTTATGTTTTGCGGTTTGCCTTCGAAGGCCGAGTTCTGTGAAATACGTGTTCTTTCGTTCGCATTGTTTAATGCGCTGCTTTTTTTTGTGGTAGCAAAGAGCGGTGGAAAAGCCCCTTCTCATGTACTCATGTACTCAGTGATGAGAGTAATACCTTTTCCAAGTGCGAATAACAAATGTGCAACGGAAGAACCACCGTCAATGAAACAGTTCATTGAATATCGTCACGCTCAGTTAGGTTCTAAGGCAAGGTATGAAGTTTCGTGCTACCGAGCTCACGTGATGTTTCACTGTTATCGGGTGGCCGACACATGCGGCATGACATGACATTGCCCGAAAGGCCACTTATTATGCTGCGTAATTCCGCAAACCTCTTTGCTGGTGGGGTGATGCAGTTCTATGACGCTAGCAGCTCTGTATCGTGTGATTGTTTGTTTTCCTATACCTACGTTTCCTACGGTTTCGAACGATCTTGAAGTTGACGAGAGCCGCACGATCATCGTACGCAACGACACAAACGAGCGGAAAATGAAATTAGCTGCTACCCGATAGGAAATTATGTGCTGTCATTTACGGTGGAATCATGGACCGGGAAAATGGGTGAAGATTTGCACTTGTGTGAAAACATTTGTGTCATAATTAAAAGCCGTTTGCTACGAAAATGATTGTTAAATAGGTTGGACAGATTGAAAAATTGCAAACGGAATGTAGAACGAAGCGATCACGTAATCAAATCATCACAGATTGAAGGATGTGAGAGATGAGTTAGAATTAGTCAAAAACTATTGAAGAACTGATTGTTACTTAGTTTGTGCTGCACCATTATTTTCTAATCTTAGTTCTTATCATTAGTCAACAATTTAAAATTCAAGAGAACAATTTGTATCAGTTTCTAAATAGAAAACAAATTGGAAAAACTCTAACGAATGATGTAACTGATGAGACGGGATTCGAAACCGGAACATTCCCTCTATTTGGTGAAATTCCTTTACTAATTAGCGCCATATCAACTTTATTCCAGACACTGAAAATCATAGCATTTTACTTCCTTTCGGTAAGGAAAATGAAACACGTCATTACTTGTTTGAAAAAATATTCGCTTTAGGAAAAATTGCTTTGCTAAATAAACTATCCTGCAACAGTCGAAATGACTAGAAGAACCGAGCATGCTTCGCTGCGCTCGGGCTCTAACAGTATTCAATTATAGTCATGACAACACCTCCGCTAGCAATCACTACACGGCGTATCGCAAGTCTATCTTCACTCGACCCGACCCGACGACTGCGCGTATGAGAAGATTTTTGATTATCACTCAGCAAATTATTATAGTATAAGCCGTGAACTACGATAAATAGATAGACAAGCAAAGAAATATCGAAACTACACACTATTATATTATATAATGAAGAAAAAATGTTTCATTTTGAATTCGAAGTAATCGAACATATAAGAAACTTAAGAAATCGAAAACAAGAAGCACATAAAAAGAGAAAAAAACAATAGTGGCTATTGTGTAGTAATTTATACCGAATCCGAAGAGTATAACTCAAAAACTCGCAGGAAATTAAATCTTACCCAAACAAATTGTTTAGTTATGGTAAAATAAATTGAAATCGAATATGTACCTATCTTCTGGAAAACTTTGGTAATAACTTACTGGAAATGTGTGATCTTTAAGCCAATAGTTTACACCAAATCTATACGAAATCTTTGGAAGAAGATTGTGATCGTGAATATTTTGATTTATTTCCATAATTTACTAATTACATTCATGTAAATCAGATTGAAGTTCTAGATACAATAGATGCCCTCAATAAATTGGATATCTCCGAAAGTGTCTAACCTATTGGGATTCAACGCATATTTATGAAGAATTTAGGATATGATCTTACGACCTTCTGATTTTTTTCCTTATGCCAATCTTTGAAAGTGGAACGACCAGACATAAGTAACTACTCGACCAACATACCGTATCTCAACTATTCCTCTTTTTGATTTCAGGTATACAACTTTGCTTCCGCCGTTTTCCGATAGGTGGCTGTACCGGTTGAGGCTGGTCAAAATACATAGATGATAATGCCTTCAAAGTGAGTGTGTACAGTGCCTAACGAATTGTCATCGCCGTTTCAGTGACAGTTGTTCTTGTTTTCGTATTATTCACGCTCGAAAATGTCTGTTTATGAGCCCAATTCTCGCCATTTGCGGTAAGTTTTACTTTTCTGTTACAATTCGAAAAAAATGCAGCTGAAGCGCATCGAATGCTCTTAGAAACTTACGGTGATGCTGCTCTGAGTAAAAGAACGTGTCGGGAGTGGTTTCAACGTTTTAAAAATGGTGATTTCGATGTCGAAGACAAACATGGTGGTGGAAGAGAAAAAACCTTGAAAGATGAACAACTAGAAGC
Organism: Malaya genurostris; assembly: GCF_030247185.1. Taxonomy (NCBI): domain Eukaryota; kingdom Metazoa; phylum Arthropoda; class Insecta; order Diptera; family Culicidae; genus Malaya; species Malaya genurostris. The sequence continues at coordinate 210,023,154 of NC_080571.1, read as the reverse complement.
AGTGATTTACTACGAGCTCTCAAAACCCAGTGAAACCATCACAGGAGATCGCTACCGAACGCAACTGATGCGCCTTAGTCGCGCGCTAAAAGAAAAGCGCCCACAATATCAAGAACGACATGACAAAGTCATCCTCCAACACGACAATATTCGGCCTCACGTCTCAAAAGTGGTCAAAAAGTACCTGGAAACGCTAAAATGGGAAGTCTTGCCCCACCCGCCGTATTCCCCAGATGTCGCCCTTTCTGACTTGCACCTATACCGTTCGTTGATGGCACACGGCCTGGCAGATCAACATTTTCAATCCTTCGAAGAGTTGGAAAAATTGATTGCAGAGCCGGTGAAACATGTTAAGCCCAGGTGGGTAATTTTCTCGTACCGGGGAGAGCGACCCACTATTTTCAAGTATTATTTAGTCGATTTTTGAATAATATTTTGTTTCGTTATAACTTTGCATGAGACGCGTAAATTCGAAGCTTGAAGCGTTTTCGATATTTTGTTGTTAAACAAAATGGCGCATTTAAGGTTTAAATACAATATCAAACTTCAACATTTCTGCCAATATTTGTTTGGAATATTAAGTCAGCAGTTTTTTAGGTTCCCTATAAACTTATTTGTGTTTGCAATTTTTCGAATTTATTTCTTTGAGAATTCTGGTTACCCTGATCGTTTAGTTGGTTGCGGTGATGTTGAAAGATGTCTCGCATGAATCGATAGCAATGTCTTGGCATTACATTCCTTCTGTGGAATTTGGCCTTTTTGTTTCAACAGACTTCGCAGCCGATTCTTAGCATACAGAATCATTTTATGGCTAGTACTACGATCCTGCTGACACTATGAATCATTCCACGTCGGAGTTCGAACATATGACAACTGACCTATAAGACCAGCGCACAGTGGTTTGAATCGACAAAAACGTGAACTTAATTCTCTAGCTGCTAAACCGTTGATCCGATATACATAGTTCCTTTGGAGAAATCATTCACAAAAATATACCTCGTGATTTGATCACAATAAAAGATGTGCAAGGCCTACTACGATAGAAGTTCATTTCAACAACTTTATTCCCCTAAGAGATAGAAAAATGATAACTTCTACAAAGTTTTAGAACTTCTAACGAGAAAAAACTTTGCCGAAAAAGCTAAAGGTCTAACGCATATAGTTTCGGATATATGAAGCATTTTCTTTTGAAACCACTTAAAATCAATTTTTTGTACATAACTTTTTTCGCAATTACTTTCAGTGTCTACTATGTTCAAGACAATTACTAAAAACGTAAAATTACACATTTTTTTTTGAAGACTGTGCACGGTTTGGCGTTTTTCCTAAAAAGTTATTTAACATTTAAACTTTTATATACACTAACTTTAATTACTAATAGGAAGCAGGGTCGCAGACCAAATGGCACATACATGTACTTTTTGGAAAGTTTAAATCAAGTAATATAAAGATACGAAGTGTGTAGCGTGGCCTTTTTAAATTGAGTGAATGAGAGAACAAAATATAGAGTGCTTTTTTGACCATTTTCTTAGGAAAAACGTACATTAATAAAATTGTTTATCTTCATATCACGCGTTATTTGTGATAACTCGGTCGATATCACAAATAACGCGTGATATGAAGATAAACAATTTTATTAATGTACGTTTTTCCTAAGAAAATGGTCAAAAAAGCACTCTATATTTTGTTCTCTCATTCACTCAATTTAAAAAGGCCACGCTACACACTTCGTATCTTTATATTACTTGATTAAAACTTTCCAAAAAGTATATGTATGTGCCATTTGGTCTGCGACCCTGCTTCCTATAAGTAATCAAAGTTAGTGTATATAACAGTTTAAATGTTAAACAACTTTTTAGGAAAAACGCCAAACCGTGCACAGTCTTCAACAAAAATGTGTAATTTTACGTTTTTAGTAATTGTCTTGAACATAGTAGACACTGAAAGTAATTGCGAAAAAAGTTATGTACAAAAAATTGATTTTAAGTGGTTTAAAACGAAATTGCTTCATATATCCGAAACTTCTTGCGTTAGACCTTTAGCTTCTTCGGCAAAGTTTTTTCTCGTTAGAAGTTCTAAAACTTTGTAGAAGACATCAATTTTCTACCTCTTAGGGGAATAAAGTTGTTGAAATGAACTTTTATCGTAGTAGGCTTTGCACATCTTTTATTATGATCAAATCACGAAGTATATTTTTGTGAATGAGTTCTCCAAAGGAACTATGTATATCGGATCAACGGTTTAGCAGCTAGAGAATTAAGTTCACGTTTTTGTCGATTCAAACCACTGTGCAGCGCCGTATGCATTGAACCGCAAACCCGGGCGAATCGAACGGTGCACAAAACAAATCCAGTCGCTGGTGTGCATAGCACATTGTTGAAAAAAAGTCCCGGGACCGACTGCGATGACGTTTGTAATGTCAAACTATCATCGTCGTTCAGAAGACAAGTGTCAAATTTTCACATCAATCGCACCACAAACACTAAACTTACCGACATATAAGTGACGTTACTTTTTGATTTACGAAAACTTAAAAATAACGAATTCCGTTTATTGATAAAAGAAAAAACCGGGTAAGTCCAGCAATGGTTTAAGAAGTGTTACTCGCACTCAGATTCAAAACAAAGATTTGTGGTATTCTGATTTTAACGTGACCAAATTGAGCAATCATCCGGAAAATAATGTGAGCAAGTTTTGATAATCGTTATGGATGAACACAAAATCAAAGTCCGACTGAACTGGAAGTGCTTCCAAATAAGTGCCTCGTTCGCTCTCAATCTACCAAAAGTAACAACGCATCAACAATCCAGAGAGCTGGTCGGCACTGTTTAGTCGCTATAAAAAGGATTTCTTGCGTTGGTATGAAACAGTGGACGAAACATGGATCTATCTTTATTCTCCGGAGTTTTTCAACATTTAGACGGAAAAACGCAACAGGTAGCTGCAATTAGTATATCAGTCAGCAACAAGGTAGCTGCAACAAGTCAGTTTTTAGATGCTCGAGGTATAATTGATGTCGACTATCTTGAAAAGGAAGTACCAACAAAAGTTTTTAGTTATTAATGCGTTTGAAGTATGGAATCGTAAAAAACGGCCTCATATGGAGCAGAAAAAATCACCTTCAACCAAGACAATGCACCGAGCCACAAGTCAATGAGAATAATGGCCAAATTGAATGTATTGGGCACCGATCTGTTTCTTCACCCACCATATTCTCAATAACCTAGCCCCAGCGACTACTTGTCATTTGACGATCTGAGAGAGTCATCGCCGCAACTGAAGCCTATTTTAAGGCCATGGACGAATCATTCTATAAGTATGATATACAAAATGTAGATAATAAATTAAGGAATTTTGCTCAAGAAATGTTGTTTTCCTAGTTAGTTCCTAAACCTTTTGGACAATCTGAAAGCAACGGCAGTATCGAACCGCATTGAGTGCAAGTCGATTCGACACTAAATTTGGTTTTCTGTGAGCAATTTTCTCAAATGCGAACGGACTCATTGAAGAGCACAAATTATATGGAAACCGTGAACTTATGTATACGGAACCGTCATATCAATTAGAGGACTAACAATGGTTTTACTTCTATATTTTGAATTTGTACGTCAAAAGATTTTGAGTGATTTCATTTATGCACGGAGAATCCTTCGATCATAAAATTGCGATATCGCAGTTTTTGATTTTTGCGATAGTTGATTTAACTAATTTCTTTTTGATTCAACCGATATTGTTTTTGATTTTCATATAGTCAAGTAGTTGAAAAATATGTTGTTTTCAATTCTGTCAAATGACGGAGACAGTTGAAAGCTAAACAATAATTGCAATGCAAAATCAACAACATTTTTAGTTGAAATCTGTTCGCGTCGCTTCAAAATGTCAATGAAAACAACATCGATGGTTAAAGCGTTTGGTGAAATTGTGTTCATTCGATTTGAGAAATTTATGATAACAACTGTTTGTCTAATAGCGGTGTTGTGATAAAGTTAACCTTGTTTAAGATGAAAAAGATTTGGTGACAAATTAGAAAATGTGAATGAATGATCATCTCGTAATCTTTCAGGTATGCGCAAAAATTTTATGCTTCAAATTCGATCATTGATTTACTTCCAGCAGACTGTTTTACTTCCAGCTGTTTGATACCGATGATGATGTTCATGCATTAGCAATAAAACGCTTTTTGATATGAATTTAATTTATAAAAGTAACAGGAGCGAAGGGTTTTAAACACACAGAACGCGCTGCGATTGAATGGCGCGTTTGAATTGCCGTCCCAAATTCCAATTCCCAGCGGTTGATGCACCCAAGCTCATATCAATTGACTAAAATTATCAGTGCAAAACTTTAGTTCAACCGTTTGAAGGCGTCATCTTTCAATACTCATGTTAGGTAAATTTAAAAATATCGCTAAATTACTGGCCTGAAGTATTTTTTTAGAATTTAGATTTTTACTGACCTCGACTTGACATGATCATGATCATACAAAAATCAAAATCACTTAGAGATCAGATCAGTTCTGATTTCGTAATGATAATTTATTTCTTGGTTAAGATCACTTGAAATCAGCAGTGTTCGGTGGTTTTCCCAGCCCTAATGATATTGCATGTCAATATAAAATACTGTTTATATTTTAACAACGATATTTATTTCATGAATTTCAACATACCGAACTTATTTCAAATAGATCATGACGTATATCAGTAAGTATATTTTGATTATTTTCGCAAATCAATAAGATTGTTCGAGTTGATTCAACTATTTGCAATGTCTAGAACAAATAAAACCGATTTATTTTTCAACTAACAGAATGTTGTTTCAATAACAACACCACTTAATTCAACTAAAATATTTGTTGAAATTGAAAGGTATGTGTCCTCACTAATTGACAGCATTTTTTTTCAAACAGTTTAATTAGTTGTTTCAACCATCGTTTCTGCTAATCGAAAAACAAAAATGACGGTTTAGTTGAAACAACAATCGATTAGTTGTACCAAATTTTAACCAACCGAATTCAGAAAATCAACTAATATTCTGGTTGAAATGGGATCGCGGGTGGTTCCGTGTGTGAAGATAAAGAATGAAAAGGCGAGATGTGACAAGGTTGATTTTAGCAAGCTGAAATCTTTTACTAACTTAACTTTCGCAAGAGGAGTTGAACTTAAGCATCTCATCAATGCAAATCACTCGAGTCTCTGGTATGCCGGAAAGTACCGATAAAGGTCTTTTACCACTTACTATCCGAACCGACAAAAGAATAATTATCAGTTCGTATAGTAAATGGTTGAAGACCTTTTTCGGTACTTTCCGGCATACCAGAGACTCGAGTGATTTGCATGAATGATATGCTTGAACTCGACCCCTTTGGTTGAAGGTAAAAGTTAAGTCACTAAAAGATTTTTGCTTGCTCAAATGACCATTGTCACGCCTCACATTTTTGTTGCATATCTTCACATCCTTGCTCTACCTTGAGTACTAACATTTTATAATTCTGATTTTATTTATTATTCTCAGTTACAATAAAACTATTTTTATTGTTATAAATGATACTAATATTACTATTATTTTTCGTTAGAATTACCCACCTTTGGAATTTTCGGGTGGGTAGTACTACCCACCGTACCCACCTCTTTCACCGGCACTACAGGAATGTAATGGATGACGAGACGAGCCACGAACAAAGTGCCCCTCAATCCTCGCAGGAGGAAAATGGAAGCTCCTCTCTCCCTAGAAAAAGAGTGACAACGAGATCCAATACAAAAAAAAATATTTAAAAAAAATCGGCTCAATCGGCCACGTAAAGCTTGTACGCAAATAGGCCTGAATAAAAATATTTTTTAAATAAAAAAAAACATTCCTGATTCGGTAACTAGAAACGCTATAGTAAAATAAACAGTAGGTCAAGATATTGAATGACTCGAGCTTTACGAATTGCTTTCTTCAAACCAAACCGTTTAAACAGGCAACGGCCAATATTTGAAATTAGATAAGATTACGTAATGTTCACATGTTGTGACCGACAATCGTTCGAAAACTATTAAGATAATACTGGAGATGAATTTTTCCTCAAATCTAGGAAACACAAGATCTGGCTTTTAAACCCAATAATGAACAACGTTGAATTGAAAAACATGGCGAATTCCCGGACATACGTTTAGCTCCTCTCGATGTCGTAAAAAAAGTCAATGACCACACATTGCAGTCCTCTATAATCAGAAGCAGACAAACTAATGGGCTTGAGAAAAAGGTACAATAAATAATACGTTGAAATTGAAAACTCTTTCATTACTAACTAGTAAACGTGCTTTTCCTGGCGGCGTTTGCCGTCCTAGTTGTGCGTCCCGATCGTCTGTCTTCGGTCTCAAGTTCATAGAAAGCGAAACTTCAAGCACGACAAATGGTTCTATCTGAGCATTTCATCATGTGCATATATCAACCTCTTTCTCATCATGCGCATACACGTTCAACTGAAAGACCACCTTCATGATTCTCCGGTAAAATTGCAAGCAACGGAATAATCATTCAAGTTCATTTATTTAGTCACAATATACTGACTTCCCGTAAGCGATCCATCGACTAGTCGAACCGGTTACTGCCGAAGCGATGACGATGACGCTCTCTGCAAGCCTCAAAGAGTACGATAAAATAATAATCCACCATTCAGAGGGATACTAATCGGCAACCGTTGCTACCGTGAACATTTGTGCAGAAAAACCCAAATCTACGCTTTCCCTTATTAGCAAAGTTCAACACGATCCACAACGCGCGCGTAATTCAATAAAAACCCCTGAATGTAGACGCAACGATCAACAAATAAAACGAGCTTACGATCCACTTACTTCGCGAGTCGTCACAGTCCACACTTACCTTCCATCACGTAGACGATGCTACCGACGTCACCCTCCTTGATGATCAGACTGCCGGCGCCGTACTGCACCGGATACATGCAGTCCACGATCTCGCGGATCTGCGTCATCTCCAGGTTCTTCATGAAGTCATTGTCCAGAATGGCGGATTTGATGATTTCGCGGGATCTGTTAGGGAGAACAATAGAATCGCAACATCAGTATTCAATCGCATTGACGCAGGAGGAAAGTTACGATCAATCAGTAAGTAAGTAGCTGCTTCAATGTAGACGCTCGGTAGCTCATCATGAAAGCTTGCGAAACTTTGTAAAAGCTTTGTGAAAAGTAACGAACCAATGCAAGTAGGTTTTGCGAGGTTAAGCTTTTTCAGACTACATGATAAAGTAAGAGTTCTTCTGATTTGGTTCTCACGACTAATAGGAGTGTACTACGTGTTTCGAAAATACATAATATAACATATAATCTTGCATTAAGTGTATAATACATATATGTTGTGATCTTATTTTTTGCGGTTTTATTTATGACCACTGGTCAATTCTTAGTGTCAGTAGGATCCATAGTACTATTCATGCAATGATTCTGTACACTAAGAATCGGCTACGAAGTCGTACAAAGTTAACTAGAAATGATAAGAGAAGAAAGAATATGGCATTTATAGAGTCATAGCACTCAAGGATATGTTCGGGAAGCCGGATTCGATTAGTGAATGGTAAACGACCCCTACCTTTACTTTCTGACACATCAGAGACTCGGATGATTTTGATTGATGAGATGCTTTTCTTCGACTCCTTTTATAGAAGGTGAAGATTTGTTTTTTGTGTCCTAATAATACCCAAAACCCTGCCGTTTTTCTTTAGATTTTTGCAATGAACATAATTTATGATATTTTTAGGCTTTTGAAAAGGACCATTTGAAGCTTTGAAGATCTAAAGAAGGTTATTTATCATATCAAATGATAACATCGTAATGTCGTCAATATTATTTTGCCAATGTATAAACTCTTCCGTGAATTTCAGATTAGAAGCTTGAAGTCGGAGTGAAAACTGTTCCGTAATAGAACTGCTCACAGTGCGGATTGCTACAATATTGATAAGATTTTCTTTAAAGACTCTTTCGATATGAAATTTTCTCTCATTTTTAATCAAAACGGTTGGGTTTAATCAAACGGTGCCACGAAAAGCATTGAACAAAATATGGTTGTAAGTGATATTATTTCGGTTTTGTGTATTCAGGAAAAAGAAACTAACATAACGGTAACGAATCCGAAATTGTTGGCTCTGGAGATATAATGATATGACTGTCGTATACGAACTTTTTCGCCGCTCACTTTTCTCCGGGATGGCGGAGCCGTTTTTAACAAGCTTAGACTCATTCGAAAGCTTCCATAAAATTATTGATCAAGCACGAAGACCAACTCCTTGTTCCGGAGATGTAATGGTATAAATGACGTAAGCGACAAAACTATCATTTTTGCTCTTTTTTCTCCGATGGTAAATTGTTTTATTGTCAAATCGTCCATTTCAGGTAAAATCTCATTGGTTTTTTTGTGAAATTCTTTAGATTCTGGAAAGAACCGAGATTAACATTTATCCGATTTCAAACCAGCTGATGATTATTTCCACAAGTACAAATGATAAGCAAAATTCCGAACAGTTGTTTCTCGTGGGCCAGGTCTTTGCATCTGTGTCTGCCTCAAAAATCAATGTAAAATCTGTTACCAAAGATTCAAAGAGTTGGCTCTTTGAAAAAATTTACAGGCTCAGTACCAGTTTGTGTTTACATTCGAAAATCGGGACGGGGGTATAGCGTGATGGGATAGTCGAGGCCTTATTGTCGGTCCATTAGTTGAGTAATCGATTAGTTTGAAAATTAAATTCCATTATTGAATTTTCGAATAATTTGAATGATCCGACATCCCTATCCCTATAACCCTAACGAACCACACCGTGTGCCAGTCACGCGGCATATATGCAGATGGCACTCATACTAAAGTTGGATGTTTATATTAGTGACGACACTTATTCTGATTGAAATTCGATTTTGTAAAAATGGGATGGGATTCAGGAAATGGGATTCGATATAGAGACACTGAAAAGAGCAAGCAACTAGATGACATCCATCTCGAACGCAAAGCAACTAAATGTTGATTTTACTTCCATTGGTGCAAAGTTCGCACTGCGAACGGTGTACTTATATGATTGTTTTCAGTTTCACTTGTTAATAAACGTTTATAACCTCTTATTTGTAGAAATTTCTCCGTTGTTGTTCACTTTTCGGAATATATGTCGCGAACGCAAACGACCAGCAGCTGATTGAAATTAACGTAGCACGCAAACACTCAAACAGGGGGAAAATAATTAGGAAATCAAGTCTGGAAAAAGTTCGTAACACTCTCGAAACTCTGGGAAACGATTTCGGGTATGTGGCTATGTGGCTATATGGTTATCGGTTCCGGAAATACTGGAAATAGTGATGGAAAACCTTTTTTTGAGGTTTTTTCAAATGATTTTCAAAGATTGAGAGTGTGAATGATTTTATGATCTCATAGGTTGCTGTTGAATTATCTCCGCATATGATTTTTTATCCAGGGAGAATTATGTTAAAAATTTTAAATCAATTCAAGAGACTAAGAAAAGTCATAGTGTTATATATTATGAGTGATATGAGAATAACATGATTACACCACTAGGTGGATAAGTACATTTTTTTTTCAGATCAATTACATATAAAATCTCTGATTTGGCAAGCGATTTAAAGCTGCTGATAAAAAATCTAGTTTTCGGAACAAATCGATTTCAATACGAAGCCCCACAAAATAGAGGGCCTGAGAAAATGCACTATCTCGTGACATTATTGCCTAAATAGCAATTTGTTTTAATAATTTTGTATAATGTTTTATGTTTTCTTCCTTTCTCATATCGAAGGCTTATAAAATCACTGTAGATCTGGGATGTTTTTTCATAAATGCCCAAAAAGCTGCAATTCCCTTGGAAATTTATCATAAGTTACTATAGTTGCAGACCTTCACAGCATATTACCAAATAATATCACTCCAGGTATACCGGTTCCGGAAGTAAAGGAATTAGTAATAAATAACTCCACAACGGAACTCACTAGAATTTCTAAAAGTGAGGTCGATTTTCATAAATTTACCCTCAAACTGATCTGACGAAACATTAATTAAAGGCTATAGCAGGATAAGCATGTGAAATCTGTCCCCAAAGGGAATTTATATTGTTATGTTTACGTTTCGTCTTTGACTCATCAGTGCATAGCAGTTCAAATTGAACTGCTTTATGCAAAACTCGGCAGTTCAATTTGAACCGCTAAGCAGACGTAAAGTTTCTGCTACTTACAGAACACTTGTTTTCTTTGCATCGAAATGCAATGTCTATAATAATAATTCTTATTGTTTTACCACATTCGAAAGGTCATAGACTGGAAACAAGTTTCTTAAAGTGTCAACCCTTTAACTGCCACATTGACGGAGCCAGGGTGGTTCTATTGATTTTTATTTAATTTGATTTTTGAAGAGACCGCGTTTAAAGCATTGCACAGTGGTTCAAAAGGGCCAATTAAGCGCCTAATTGATAACTTATAGGATCGTGGTTTTTGAGGTACAGTATCTTCAGCAAAGTTGCTCAGAATGATAGACGCCATCTTTTGGCAAATTTTATTCATGTGATTAATCCCCCTAAAAGTGAGATAAACATTTTATTTTAGCTCAGGGCCAACATATGGGCTAAGTTACTTCGACAAAGTTGTGTAGAAAGTTATTTCAAACAAGTTTGCTGAAGGTACTATTCCCGTAACTTGAGTGTAATTCAAGATATAATGTATTTTCTGAAAAGGGTGTCCAAAAACCAGTTTTTGTAAGAAAACATATATATTTTCAATTTATATGAGTTTTTCATGTTATACAAAGTTTTTCATCTTTAAAAACTACACAACTTTCTCGAACATACTATGCTGCTATCATTTCAGTTTAATGAAATATAGTAATTTTTCATGTTTTTTTAAATAAAATTCTAATTTGTCTATTATCAAAAGGCGCAGGAAAGTGCAGATGAGACTACTTACATATTAAACTACTTCAAAAGAGCTTTCAAACCGTGGTTGAATTACTCGTCTGCGATCGTCTGCAGGCGAGATATGTTCTTTTCAAATATCCTTGTCCTTGACATTTTCAATGATAAGGTTCATTGTATTTCAGATCAGATTTCAGTATATATTCATTACTATGGTATTTGCCACAAAATATTATTTTTTTGTGCACATTGAAGTCTATAAATTGAATAGTTTAGTAACTGTTTTGTCACGACTTTTAAAAAAGTCATCATCAAATCGAATTAAGTTATGTCATCTTCTGGTAGAGAAAAGTATGATCAAAACTCATGTTTTAGTTATTTGTATTGATTTTATGATAGCTGGCAATGTTCTTAACCAACTAAAAGACTCTTAGCATCGTTCGACAGATTCTTCTTGGACTGTTTTGGCCATTCACGAATATTTGTAACCAAAGTATCCAATGAAACTAATTAAGAATTCATGGGATCCCGATTCGTAAGTGATCTGGATTGCTCGCGTGTATAATACTCCCGACATCTGTATAAAAGAAACCTCTTAATCATTATGAATAGTACAATATAGCAAGCGTTTATCGATCTCCACTTTAAATGATGAGTAGAAGATATTTATCCACAGAGCTTTTCTATAGAAAAAACTTACCAAAAAATGACATAACGTAATTCGACATGATGATTGCCTTTTTTCAAAGTCGTGGCTTCTTATCTCAGTTATCGTCGGACAGTTACTTTCAAAAAACCGTCTGTAATTATTACTAAACTTTTCTGTTTGTAGACTGCGATGTCCATAAAAATCTTTTATTGTAAGAGTTTCCATGGTAACGAATATATACTGAAATCTGATCTGAAATACAATGAACCTTATCATTGAAAATGTCAAGGACAAGGATATTTGAAAAGAACATATCTCGCCTGCAGACGATCGCAAACGAGTAATTCAACCACGGTTTGAAAGCTCTTTTGAAGTAGTTTAATATGTAAGTAGTCTCATCTGCACTTTCCTGCGCCTTTTGATAATAGACAAATTAGAATTTTATTTAAAAAAACGTGATTAATCCACCTAGCAGTGAGATGATACCTTTTTTTATCAATCCGCATGTGTTTTTGCATGGATATTCTTAGGTGTTTTAGTTCTCATGACATTATTTTAATTATCGTCGTTTCAAACGGCAAATTGAGATTTTAATCACTCATTACCCTGTAATTTGAATCTGCAAATCGTATCGAATTTCAATCTCAACGTGTGACATTCGATTGAACATTCCATGAGATGTCGAAGTAAGTTCCACTTTGGAGTTTTTCGTCATTATTTATGGTACTTCCAGAGCTAGTATTCAGGAACTAGCATAACCCAAAATGATTCGAATGGCCATAAATTAATACGCCAAACAATTTACATTTTATATATCGGTATGAATTTTAAAAACTCATCATCTGTAATTCCAGAATCGGATAAAATTCACCAATTTTGTATGGGACCTTAAGTCCTTTAATTTGAATTTTTGTTTTTGAAGTTCGATTTGGCCTTTTTGAAAAAATGATTAAACTTTGAGAAACGATTCGAAACTGGATCCGGAGTTCTAAGATCGGTGTAGCCGAAATCAGATAAATTCACCTGAGGAGTGTGTAGACATCTTTGAGAAATTGTAGTGCGAATTAAAATTTGGGGGTACATTCCGAATCCAAAAAAGAATACCGCTTAAACTGAAATAAATTTATTTGGTAATCGACTATCCAAATTTGCAAACCCGATAAACCTGATTAATTTATGTGAAATGGACATTTGTATACTAATCACCCTGTATCTCCTAAACCAGAAATCGGATCTGACTAATTTTTATAGGATTTCAAGACCTCTCATTTGAATCATAGATGATTCTTAGATTTCATTTGAATCTTAGATCGGTTCAGCCATCTACGAAAAAAATGAATTGCATTATTTTAATTTCGTTTCACATGTCATCCTGTGGTTCCGAAATCAGAAGTCGGATCCAAATTAGGAAGTATACTAGTTTTCATATGAATCTGAGTTTGAAGAAAACGGTTTAGCCATCTCCGAAAAAATTGAGTGAAATTATTTGCTGATCTCGACAAACTGAGTCGTATGGTACATGGAAGTTATGTTCTTCCAGCTTTAATTGCTGTAAGTAGTTTAAATCAATATAATTATGGAATTACTTTCAACTCGAAAATGCTGATATCATCTGGTTTATAAATACCATATTCGAACGATTATGTTGCCAAAAACGAACCGTGCTAAAATCGGTCCAAGGCAAATTGTCAAGAAAAAGGATGCTGTACACAGTCTTTTGGGCACTTAGAAACAATTGTATGTCACAGTATAAAAATCGTGTTTTCCGTTGCTCCCAAGCATTTCTTTGTCATACAGTGCTCAAAACTTCTACTGCTGGAATAAGGGGAAAAGTCGTTTACACAAAAATATTGATATCTCCGTTAAAAATGGACGGATTTTAACAAACTATGGCTTGTTGGATAGCTATTACCGTGCGGAAACTAAGTCTAAAAACATATTCTGTTTTCAAGGTCAATTGTGACAGATACTGTCAAAAAACTGAAAATTTTGACATAAAACTCCGTATAACTCAAACAGTAAACATCCCATCTCAAAACCATTCAATAGCGTTTTGGGTGACGGGGAGACCTTTCATTTGCGACTAGTTTGATCAAAATCGGTCCAGCCATCTCTGAGATCTCGACCTCTTAGTTGACAACACACATACAGACACACACACATACACACACACACACACACACACAGACATTTGCTCAGTTCGTCGAGCTGAATCGATTGGTATATGACATTCGGCCCTTTATATATATAAAAAAAGGTAAAACATGAAAAATTAATATATTTCATTAAACTGAAATGATAGCAGCATAGTATGTTCGAGAAAGTTGTGTAGTTTTTGAAGATGAAAAACTTTGTATAACATGAAAAACTCATATAAATTGAAAATATATATGTTTTCTCACAAAAACTGGCTTTTGGACACCCTTTTCAGAAAATACATTATATCTTGAATTACACTCAAGTTACGGGAATAGTACCTTCAGCAAACTTGTTTGAAATAACTTTCCGCATAACTTTGTCGAAGTAACGTAGCCCATATGTTGGCCCTGAGCTAAAATAAAATGTTTATCTCACTTTTAGGGGGATTAATCACATGAATAAAATTTGCCAAAAGATGGCGTCTATCATTCTGAGCAACTTTGCTGAAGATACTGTACCTCAAAACCACGATCCTATGAGTTATCAATTAAGAGCGTGAAATTGCGCTTTTGAACCACTGTGCATTGGTTGGGGAAGGTTTACAACTTTTTTCAAAAGTTTTGAAGATGTATTTCTTCCACTAAAAAATACTTTTGAAACATATTTTTTCGCTCTTCCAATTTTTGCAACACCCCGGATTTTTTAGCGATAAATAAAAAAATTTCGGACATATTTAAGTGGTATGTTTTCATATCTTTAAAAAATGTGTACGACCACAATATTTGACATTTTCTAAAAAATAAAGACCATGCGCCCCCATTAAGTTCTGTTAGAAGGAAACGCATGGTGCTTTGTTCTAGTAGTTTATGCAACTCAATCGCAGGGTTTACAAATCGAAGTAACGAAAAGGAGGAAATGAGTTTCAACCTTTGCATAATACATACACGATCATACTTCGGGTACAACCTAGAAAGCTACAAAGCAAGAATTCACTGGTATGTGGTTCATTTAAGAATGGTAGTAATATATGAACGTCGCGAGTATCTCACATATGAAATTCAGTTACGGCAGTCAAGAACTGGAGCGGGTGTCAATTTTTCGCGTGATGCTGATGGATGTAATGAAAGAATAATGAAATACAGAATGAAAATTTCATTACAGTGTCAAAAGTTATCATAAAGATATATTATCGAGGGATGTCTAAAGTTGTCTGGAAAAATGTGTGATAGAGATAAAGTTGGAGTTTTATGTTTGAAATTTGTTTGATGGGGACGCATGGTCAACTGTTATTTATTTTTTAGAAAAAAATCGAATATTGTGATCATCCACATTTTTAAAAAATATGAAAACATACCACTTTAATACGTCCAGTATGGCAGTTAAAAGGTTGAAACTTTGAGAAAAAGGTTTCCAGTCCATGACCTTTCGAATGTGGTATAACAATATGAATTCCCTTTGGGGGCAGATTTCACATGCTTATCCTGCTATACCCTTTGAATTTCTTCCGGATCCGACCTCCGGTTCCAGTATTGTAAGGTGACGAATGTTAAAAAGTTCATACCGTCATTCGAAGTGACGATTCAAATAACATAAAAACTCTGAGACAGTGTTAAAACCGTCCTTCAAAAGCGATGTTGCGAAAAAGGAAACAAAACCTAAATATTGCTCAACACTATTTACGAATTAAAAAGGTCTTTCTTTACTATGCCTCACCTGGGTGCATTTTCAAAATTTCACAACACGAAAGTGTAACGAAATTAGTCCAGATTTGATTTCTTTATAACTTTTTGCACGTTTACTAGCTTCAGTTTATGAAAATCCATGAACGGAGACACATCGAGTCCGCAGGCCTCCATCTACGTAAAGACAATGGAACTACACCCGGCATTATTCATCTGGTGCTTCAGTCAGTGGCGAATATGAAGCTCCATTCCTCAAGCCTAAATGCAGAAACACAACAACTAGTTCTTCTGTAAGCATGTCTGCTTCGCAGTGTGAGTTTCGCTTGAAACAAGAGCGATTGCGTCATCCAGCTGCTGGTCGTTTGCATTGTAGAAAAAGAAAACGTAAAGTGGACAACGACTCGTGGCTCTTCAAATGCCATAATTGAAACCCGTGAAGCATTTTGATAATTTCTTTCAGCGAAGTATGCAAATCCGAAATGAAATAATCGTCTTCAAAATTCTATATTTTGCTGTTTTGTTGCCCATTTGTGAAAAAGCTACCAACGAAAACATGTGAAAAGAAAGCTCTTCACCAAATATTAACTATCAATAATACTTTCCTTGTAAATCGAAGGTAAAAATCATCGGTTTAGTGCAACTTGTGCGCTTCACAATTTCGATGGGCGAAATTCGAACCAAACGAATGGAAATAAAGCCAGCAAACGGCATTTCAATATCGTAAAATATAGCACCTTCGGAAAGCCTGAAATGAATTGCTCGATTACATCATTCAACTGTTGGTCGTTTGCGTGCGAGTAACAGAAAAAATACATATAATTGGCCCGAAAAATGAAGAATGACAATCCGAAATTAAGTAGTCAACCTTAAAATTCTATACGTTGGTGTTTTGGGTAGCCGGTAGAACCGCTGTTTTGAACTTTTGATCTATTATGTTCATTGTTCGCTCCGTTCGCAGGGCGGCTTTCGCTTCAAACAAAGGTGGAAAATTCATCAAAGTATGAACACAACGGAGAGAATACATATACAAATCGACAGTTTTGAGGGCCAGAAATGATAGTGTTATAATCCGCAGTTATGGTCAAATCATTTAGTTCCAAACCATTTTCAGTGTCTCTGCATCGAATCAAGCAAAGAGTTAATTGGCTTTCCTGATATACACTAATTTGGTTTAATAAAATCGATTTTCAATCAGAATGGGTGTCGTCACTAATCCATACGACGTCCAACTTCATGGGTGCGGAACGTTAGCGCTGTGGGGAAGTGCACACAGGCATGTGGCAGATTTACTTTGTGCGCCGTTCGCCAAACGATTTGTTCGGAATTTTGCTCGTGGAAATAATTGTCAACTGTGTTGAAAGTTGGAGAAACGGTAACCTTCGGTTCTTTCCAAAGCATTTCACAAAGATTAAATGAGATTTCGACTTATTGTTGTATTCTATCTTCCGTTATATTAGACTTTTTGTTCTTTTCGACCTTATGGTGTATACCAGGCCCGTGCGCAGGTGGGGGGGGGGGGGGGGTTTGGGGGGTTTTAATCCCCCCCCCCCATGAAGAATTTTTTTAAAATTAATTTTTATGAACAATGGAGTACTTATTATATTAAAGTGCAAATAACTTAACAATTCATATTTTTTTATCAATTTTTTATCAATTTATAAACTGACATAATTTGAAACCCCCCCCCCCCCCCCGCGAACGATCCTGTCAGAATTCGTTTTACATTTTTGGACACCCCCTTCTCCCCTTGAAACCCCCCGCATGGATGATTCCTGCGCACGGGCCTGGTGTATACGACTTTATTATTATTCGACCTTTCGTTATATTCGACGTTTTGTTATTTGGACTTTTGGTCGTATTCGACCATTTGACGCATTCGGCCTTTTGTTCTTTCGACCTTTTGGTGTTTCGACCTTTTGTTCATAGACTTTTTTGTCATGTGACCTTCTGTCATTCGACATTTTAGTATATATTCAATTCATGCTGATCTTTCGATATATAGCATTTAGTACACCACTTATGACAATTTCAAATTTTTTTGAAGGAGCGGATAAGCTAGTAATTGCTCTGTAGCTTGCCGCATTACGATTGGTTGTAAATTCTATTGAACGGCTCAGGCAAAATAGTAATAGCGCGACAAAGAACAACTAGGGGAATACCGTTAGGTTCAGGCAAGAAAGAACTTTTTAGTTTCTTCATGTGTAATACTGAAAACATCAAAATCAACCAAATTTCCTGCAACATCCAAAACTGTCAATTCGATAAACAGAATGTAACGGTTAGAAACCAGACTCACCAATTGTATCGCGAGTATTTGACGAAGTTTTCCTGCATAATAATGGACGATGAAACATATGTGCTGAGAGACTTTAAGCCGCTTCCCGGAATGTCTTCTTATACTGCCATGCAACAGAATGGCGTATAGGAGCATTTCAGGCCGAAGAAAACTACCAAGTTTCCTAAAAAAATATTTGGTTTGGCAGGCAGTGCGCAGCAGTGGTGGAGTAAGCCAAACCTTCATCACTACTGGAACGGTGAAGAAAATATAACGTGTAGAAGCGATTGTTACTATTCTTGCACTGTCATGACGCTCCCTCGTTATTCTGGCCTGTTTTGGCAGCTTGTCACTACGCCAAAGACGTTTTGGAATGGTATGAAGTTCATGTTGTGCCCAAAGAGGCGTATCCACCGAACAGCGCGAAGTTGTGACCTATCGAGCGGTATTGAAATTCTCTCGATATAAACAACAAGCTGCAACGAAAGAAAATTTTCGAAAGTCTTGGACAAACTCTGCCAAATCGGTAGTAGAGAAGTCTGCTCAGACCCTGGTGGCTTAAGTAACCGCATCTTCGTTTGAACTAATAGTAAACTTATTTCATTTGAAATTTTATCAGTCCAGCTTTTGTGCCGAACAAACCTTATTGTGCTAGCGTGGAGTTTTTGCTTGTCATTAAACTCGCCAATTATGAAAAATCGAGTACTTTGTTGTCCCGTTTTTGTAAATCATCATAAGCTAATTAGCCGCTACAAAGTGCTTTTAGTATCAATTGGAAACTTCAAATCGAAACGGTAATGATTGGGTTGATGTCTAATTTGTTTGCGATGTTTGAACTGCGAACAGTGTAATTTGCATACCAAGTGATGGAATGGCTTCCATAAAACTTGATATGACCGATTGTAAAGGTGCCGACACGACATTTGAACTTGCTACTTTGACTACACACTTTTTTATTGCGATTGTGATTGTCGTAGTTTGTGTAATTAAGTGCAAGTCCTTTTATGAACAGTGAATCACGGGGTAGTTGTCGAAGTAACGTTGAACTATGAAC
Source organism: Malaya genurostris (assembly GCF_030247185.1). Lineage (NCBI taxonomy): Eukaryota > Metazoa > Arthropoda > Insecta > Diptera > Culicidae > Malaya > Malaya genurostris. Next base: position 210,004,464 of record NC_080571.1, on the reverse strand, counting down.
CAGTTTTCATCAATCTTTCGTTTTAGCAAATCGATTGACAACATATAATCACCGGCCGGCCCGATCATTCTAAGAAATTCGCATTCAGCAAACTGTCATTAGGACCTTTCCGCTGCTGGCTTGTGGACGTTGCGCGTTGGACAGTCCCGCAATTAATCATAGCATTAATATATAGCTCATTAAGTTTATCGCAACAGCAACGAAATCCCACATTCGCCAATGTAATGAGCCAATGGTATGCCTAATGAGACAAGTGAGACGGTGACGTCGCTCAAGGTATCAGGTCTAACTGGATTATCTTCTGCTCCGGCGGTTCAGCTGGGCGGGCTTCAGCTTCGGCTAGTCATACACTGCGAATGCTACAATCCTTCTCGAGACTCTCGAGACAGGCGTGCGCGATTAGCAACGCGTTGACAACACGTCAACGAGATCCACAAGTCGCCCACAGCTCACATGTGTCAGTTTTGCTAATGACAGCAAAACAAACAGGATTGGATCGCGGCTGGCTTCGGAAAACTTGTTTGACCTGGCTTATCCGGCGACATTGGATATCTAATCGGGGTGCGATTAGAATAATCTTAATGAGGGGATATGGGGTGGAGTTGTAGTTGACTGACATCGAGCCTAAGATTGGAAACACTGTTCGTGATCTAAAAATCTACAAAGTATTTCTTCACAGCAAAGACGTGAGAATCAACCCTTAGATATAGCCGATTTTTCAATTTGCTCCGTGTTTACATGAAATTGTAGCCATTATTCTAAGGAAGGCCTCAAAAAGGTGGGGTTTTTGTTCCCTCCCAAACAAAAAATTTCAAAAAGTAGAAAGAACTTGAACAATCAAACAACAACACATTAAATCAGAAATCACATTCGAGTTGACAGTTCACTGCCATATAGCCGCGAAGGACACGTTTTCCCACGGAAAAGTGCCCCCGCACCGTAATCAATCATCCGCAAGAGGCAAGAGCTTCGGTTGGCCAACTTTTTCCAGCTAACTGCGGCTAGAACAATTTGTCTTCCGTTCAACACCCCGAGCTGGCAGTGCAAGTGAATGAATTAAACCGATACGCCATCCAACCAAGATCCATGTCTGGTTTCCACGTGCTCCCACACGTCAAGCCGCACAGAAGCTGTCAGGAATGTCATCCACCGTGCAAAGTTCCATAAATTCATACATTTCCCAGTGTGACGACGTGCGAGAACAACCTTTTTTTCCCTTCGCGACACCGGCAAACAAGAAGCGGCCAGTTGCTCGGAACGACTCTTGCATTTTACGACATTTTAACGATAATTGATGAAAGTTTGCACGAGCAAATAAAACATTTATAAAATTGTTGTTTGCGCTTCGGTGTTTTTTTATTTTTTATTTTGCTTTCTGTAATTCAATGGACTGCCACCCAGCGGACCGGTGTCTCTGTCTAGCTAATTTAGCTTGAGAATAGATTGAAAAGGTTCTCGTTTCAGAAAAAAAGGGTGTTTTAATAACACAGTGTTTCATTTCATCGCGCCTACGTGTGTGGTTGACCCGCGGGCCGAAAGTCTAGCCGAGTAGCAAACTTCACATGGGGATTGGAGCTGGTTTAGTATTTGGACAAGTTACGTGTTGTTGGGTCTATTCGATCAATCGGGGCGACACGGATTGGCTCACGGATGCTAGCACCGCACCGTACCTGTGCTGGAACACCTCAGGTATTGTGTTGACGGCGGCATCTGAGCGTCGGCGATTGATTGCTTTAATGAAAATGTTAGGCGGTTAACTACACGCTGTGACAAACTCCGGGACGCACGATGCAGCTCGGTTCGGTTCGGTATGAATATGCATTAGGGGAGGCGAAAAAAATGGCGAATTGTCCTCCTTCTAGCAGTCAGGTGCCGAAGGTGCAGCGTACCGCAAGGTCACTGCAACACCGATTTAAAGCGATCTACAGAAAAAAGGAACTTCTGTCTAATCGAATTTTCTAAGCATTTATATCTCGTGTAGGTATTGTTGATTCAATCAAAAGATTCTGTTTTAGGCACAGAGAAATCGGTGAACAAAATCGTGGTAATTTACGGCTTCTGGTCCAGTCAAATACGATATAGTCTTTCATATTGATTTGGGTCTCTTACCCGCCAAACATTAAAATTAATTAATTCGAATTCGAAGAAAGTTGTTCTTTCAACCTTTCAGCCTATCGCCTATCTTCGTTATTAATGTTTGTTTGTAAAGCCACTAGTCTTGGCTATTTAGACTATCGCGGTTCGGGTTTCAGTCTTGGAAGGGTTCTTAGTGTCATTCATTTAAATTCATATTTATTCTCTTAACTGGTTACATTTCTGTATTATCTATATTTTAAGTGATTCTATACTAAATATTTTATCTTTGTTACATTCTTAGTTTACGTGGGAATGTAGTACCCTGACATTGCTTTTTATGTAAAGCCGCAGTCCCGGAATCACCCATCGAGAAAAATCAGAATTTTATTTTACTGATATCTAGAATTTCTTTTATTTTTTCATCTTCCGACGTTTCGGTTCTTATTTCAAGGATTCCTTTTTCATGGAATCGACAATTTGTCTGTTAGTTCTCACTGGACGTGTTTTGTTCATAATTTATCTAGAAGGTCACTGGCTAACTTTGATTCGGATTATAATACTTCTAACGTTTATTTCAAATGATCCGGAAACAGATTGAGTTGTGCAGTGGCACTGACAGAACCGAAACGGAAGAAGAAAAAACAAACTTTTTCAATAACTCATAACTCATATTTTCATTAACATTTCTAAGGGTTTCTTCAAAAAACTTTTTTTTAATATTGAATGTAAACCAAAAAAATTGTTTGGGTGTATATTTGCATAACCTTTTCAATTTTTAACAGTTTACCTTACCTTACCTAACAGCTATAGGCCTGGGGTGTCCTTTGCTGTATCAAGAATACGTCTCCATATAGCTCGGTCCATGGCTGCTCGTCGCCAGCCACTCAAGGTACGGATGCTTCTGAGATCACCCTCCACTTGATCGATCCACCTTGCTCGCTGCACTCCTCTTCTTCTTGTGCCAGTCGGATTAGATTCAAGAACCATTTTCACTGGGCTGTCGTCCGACATCCTTATGACATGCCCAGCCCATCGTAGATGTCCGATTTTAGCTGTCCGTACGATGGGTGGTTCTCCTAGCAGCTGTTGCAATTCGTGATTCATACGCCGTCTCCACGTTCCGTCTTCCATCTGCACTCCACCATAGATGGTCCTCAATACCTTTCTTTCGAAAACACTGAGGGTGCGTTGGTCCTCTGCCAACATAGTCCAGGTCTCGTGGCCATAGAGAACAACCGGTCTAATTAGCGTTTTTTAGATGGTCAATTTCGTGCGGTTGCGTACTTTTCTCGATCGGAGGGTTTTTCTAAGTTCAAAGTACGCACGATTCCCTGCCAAAATACGTCTCTGAATTTCTCTGCTGGTGTCATTATCGGCGGTCACCAGTGAGCCCAAATACACGAACTCGTCAACCACCTTGATATCGTCACCGTCTATGAATATTCGTGGTGGAAGGCGTAGTGTTTCTTCTCTAGAACCTCTTCCTCTCATGTATTTTGTTTTTGATCCATTTATGGCCAGTCCGATACGCCTAACTTCAGCTTTCAGTCCGATGTAGGTTTCCGTCATCTTTTCAAGGTTACGTGTCACAATATCAATATCGTCAGCGAAGCCAAAAAGTTGGACGGACTTTCGGAAGATCGTGCCACTCGTGTCGATCCTCGCTCTTCGAATCACACCTTCCAGGGCAATATTGAACAAGATACAAAAAAGTCCATCACCTTGACGTGGCCCTCTCCGAGATTCAAAGGGACTCTAGAGCGTCCCAGATACTCGGACGTAGCACATCACTCTATCCATCGTTGCTTTGACCAACCTCGTCAGTTTATCCGGGAAACCGTATTCTATGGCATGATCTGCCATAGCTGTTCTCGATCGATTGTGTCGTATGCCGCTTTGAAGTCAATGAATAGGTGATGCGTGGGTACGTTGTATTCACGACACTTCTGGAGTACTTGTCTTATCGCGAATATGTGATCCGTAGTGGCGCGGGCTCCAGTAAATCCCGCTTGGTACGGTCCTACGAATTCCTTAGCTATTGGTGATAGACGACGGCAAAGGATTTGGGAGAGTACCTTGTAGGCAGCGTTCAGCAATGTGATTGCGCGGTAATTGCAACAATCTAGCTTATCGCCCTTTTTGTAAACGGGACATACCACTCCATCCATCCATTCCTACGGTAGAATCTCCTCCTTCCAAATCCTAGAAATCATACAGTGCAGCGCTCTAGCCAGTGCCTCTCCTCCATGTTTGAGCAGCTCGCCTGGAAACTGGTCATTGCCCACGGCTTTGTTGTACCTCAGCTTGCCGATCTCCTCACTTATCTCCGACAGATCAGGGGCTGGGAATCTGTCGTCAGCTGAGCGTGCACCCAGATTGATTCCTGTGTCGTTCTCTGTATCTTGTGCTTCGCCATTCAGATGCTCGTCATAGTACTGCTTCCACCTGTCGATCACCTCACGTTCGTTCGTGAGAAGTTACCACTGGTATCTCTGCACATTTCGGCCTGTGGCGTGTAGCCTCTACGTGAGCGGTTCACCTTCTCATAGAACTTCCGTGTGTCATTTGCGCGGTACAGCTGTTCCATCGCTGCGCGATCTTGGTCTTCTTGGTGGCGCTTTTTCCTCCGGAAAACCGTGTTCTGTCTGTTCCGTGCCTGTCTGTATCGTTCCTCGTTCGCTCTAGTGCGGTGTGGCAGCATCCTCGCCCTTGCTGCATTCTTCTCTTCGACCAACTGCTGACATTCGCCGTCAAACCAGTCATTTCCTCGATTCGATAACCTCTTACCTAGTACGGCTGAAGCAATGCTACTCACGGCGGACCTTACGTTCCTCCAGCCGTCTTCAAAAGTCGCCGCGCCAAGCTGCTCTTCCGTTGGTAGCACTTGCTCCAGTTGTTGCGCGTATTTCTCTGCAGTACGAACGCTACGTAGCTGCTCGAGATTGAATCCCGGCGTTCCTGTACGACGAGTGTTGTGCACCGTCGATAGTTTTGAGCGCATACAAACTGCAACAAGGTAGTGGTCAGAATCAATGTTGGCACTGCGGTAGGTACATTGATGACGTCGGAGAAGAATCGCCCGTCGATGAGAACGTGGTTGATTTGATTTTCCGTATGTTGATCAGGTGATCTCCAGGTGGCTTTGTGGATATCTTTGCGGGGGAAGAAGGTGCTTCGAACTACCATTCCTCGGGAGGCTGCAAAGTTAACACATCGTTGGCCGTTGTCGTTTGTTACCTCGTGCAGGCTCTCCAGCCCGATCACAGTCGTGTACCCGGCCTACCTGAGCATTCATGTCGTCGATGACAAGTTTTACATAACGCTGTGGACAGCTGTAAAATGCTTCCTTTTTGTAATCGGGTCTTGTCTCATGTGGGCAGTGCACATTGATGATGCTGTAATTGAAGAAACGACCCTTGATCTTCAATACGCACATTCTATCACTGATTGGCTGCCACCCAATCACGCACTGGCGCATCTTACCCAACATTACAAATCCCATTCCTAGAACGCTGGTTGTCCCACAGCTCTGGTAGAAGGTAGCCGCTCGATGTTCACTTTTCCACACCTTCTGTCCCGTCCAACAAAGTTCCTGCAGTGCTACGACATCGAAGCCGCGAATTTGAAGCTCATCATGCAGCATTCGGTCGTATCTTGGGAAGCCAAGCGGTTTGCAGTTCCATATGCCAAGCTTCCAATCGTAGTCCATATTTCGTCGCGTAGGTCTTTGCCGATTATTCCGAGTCGTATTTATATCCTGATTATTCGTAACAAGTGTTTTCCGGGCGGCTTGTTAGGCCTACACCAACATCCGGTCTCTCCGGAGGGCCATCGTGCCAGCACTGTTTAGAGTCCAATAAGGACGGTAATCAGCCGCTCCTAACATGGAGAACCGACGCTGTTTCGAGCCGCCCCAACATGGGAAACAGACGCTCGGGTAGGCTTGCTCTCTGTAAAGAGAAAAAAGGCCCCCCCCCCCCCCCCTTTCCCTGTCCACATACGGCCAAGGTCCCACCGGGCTTGGTTACCCAATCTTTTCTATGCACCCCAGCCGGCACCGCGGGGAGATAGGGATAGGAGTTACTGGACAAGAGGCTATGAACCACATTGGGGCCTGAATTGCGCATTGTCCAGTCGTTTACCAACCAAAGTAAAATTCACTGTCACAAAAATATCGATATCTCCATTAAAACGAAGAGATAAATAAAAAGTGTGAGAATTGCATCTACAATATTTCTTGTCCTGAAGCAACACCTGAACATTTGAAATTAAACGATTCATTAGTTTTTGAGATATCGTGCGCATCGCAAATGACTACAAAATAAAAAGTGCTTTACGGCAGAAGTCGCATAGTTTACTATCCTTCACACAGAACGATAAAAAAAATTACAAATATAACAAAACATTTTTAAACCATTTTTTTATCGTTGAAAATAACAACAATATTTCAAAGAAAAATATTCATTTTTCAGCATGGGTCTAAAAACATGGCCAGGGACTATAATTAATGGACATAAACGAATAGTTGAAAATCTTGTACCAGTCCAACCAATATCTGATCATTTTGGTTAGAGCGAAGTACTGCTGAAACATTTTCAGGTTGCTTCATTTGGACCCGTGTGCGTCAATCTCAATTTTCACGGGGGCAGAAAGTACACGCGAATAATAAGCCCATAGAAAGGTGAAGAATGGGACCGCCAGCTTCGCCCAGGTACGACAGAAAGAGGCAAACACTATGTATGTAGATTGGTGGCAGGCCTCTGCCCTGTGTGGGTTTCCTTCAGAGGTACCAACCAGAGCAGACAGATGCGTGAATGGATGTCGAGTTAAATGTATGTAAATAAATATGTTCAAGATTGTTCTCGCACACCGCAGCGGCTTGGCTTGGCTTGGCTGGCGGCAGCTGGTTGGGGCGCTAATGATTGCTAATTTTATGATTGATCGTATCGTGTGAATCACGTTCTCTGTAAACCGCACAGCCCCGTGTGGGAAGCAGACGAAAACGATGGGTGGTCGCGTGATGAGCGGGAAAAATTGACCCACTTTGTAGGAAGCCATGCTAATCCACACATGGCCTAGCTTCGATATTCGATATTCGAATCATCGAAGAATCGAGTTTGAAGTTTGAAGTGTTGGAAATGGAAAACAACACTTGCCTGTCAAGTGTGAAATGCCTGATAGAAAACGGTTTTCACACAAACGGATTCACCCGAACCGAGCAAGTTCAAATTATATTTAGAAGTCATTGAATATTTCTCACAAAACAAATCGATCCTTGCCAGTGAACGATTGCTCATTTTGGGTGGGCAATGATGTCAAAAATGGTTAACAGGTGGATAATGAGACGCATATAGAAGGGCATCGTCACGTCAAATACGTCTGACAAGTTCAAATAGATATGTGGTGAAATTTTTAACAAAATATTGCCAGATCCAAACTAGAATCAATTTCAATCTATTAGTCGCAAATATCTTTTTAACGAGCTTCGAATACCTACAACTCGGTCAATTTTGAATAGATTTTCGATGTCTTTACACCGATTGCTGGGAAATATTTCTATGTATCGATTCAAGTAAAGTAAACTATATATTTATCTTTCTTTGTTTTTTTTACTTTTCTGTATTCCATTCATCAGAGCATTAGCAGTTTATATTGAACTGGTAATGCCATCTCGTGGTTCAACATAAACCGCTTATGCAGTGGCAAGTCGAATCGTAACACAAAAAGTAAAGTACTCATGTACACTAAGCACAAACCGGTTGCCCACCCGGTACCAAAAAATCCTAAATGACTATATATTTCTGAAATCGAGTTTACGAATAGAACCAGAAAATAACCTCTACATATATGCTAAGTGCACATAAAACATTTTGATTTATTTTTACGTTTTGCTAGTTAAATTGAACAGACGTCTGCTTGTTTGCTTAAATTGAACCGCTGAGTCTATTTAGCAGTAAACTGTTATCGCACTGTTGAGTCCATGACGAAACGTAAAAGCAATTCAATGAATGTCAAGCAATGTCTAGTTTTCCTAGATCTACAGTGGCTTTCCTTAACATTTTGGGTAGATAAGTTCACCTCTAATTTCTTTAATTAAAGATGCTAATATTTAGTCAGAATCCATTTCATGCAATCATAATTAGTATTGGAGGGCTTGGTTCGAAAACGACGAGTAATTGTAGTTTGACCCGTACTAAAACAGAAACAGGTCAGTCGGTGTTGAACAGTCGTTTGCACCGCCTGCGTATAGCTCTTGGCTCCTGGAAATATTTTCTTGCTACCTAGAGTTTCATTGATTCAAGCAGGCGCGTACCCAGAAAAAAATTTCGGGGGGTGTTTCAGAACATGTTGATCAATTTCCATACAAATGGAACTTTTTATATAATTATTTGAAATTTTTTTATTGTGGAGTCGTTTGTTGAAAATTATTCATTTTATTTTTTACTTATTTGAAAAAAAGAGTTTACATAATATCATACTTTTTTGAGTTTCGGAGGGGGTTTGAACCACTAAAACACCCCCCTGTATACGCGCCTGGATTCAAGGCTTCAGTCTTTCTCAAGGCTACCTGAATCACTAACAGTCTTTTCCAAGACTAACAATTAGTCAGCCTTAGACCGCCTGAGGTTCCGGTTCGGGATGTGTTGGCGAGTCGGGATAGTTTATATATGCTTCTCATATACCAGTACCTCAAACACATTGATATACAAGTGTAATGTGTTAATCCTCGCTCAGAAAGTATAATCTTCACCTACAGGTTCGTTACTAACATCCGCCCGATTCTCTCGTTTCCCGTCCCTGTCAACCATCTTCATTGGAACTAACAAGATCTGTTTTTTGTCACTAACTTTTTTGTTCCCCCTTCCCTGTCTCTTCACCATCTCGATGGCAACTCATTAGATCTCTGACCTTTTGTTCCCACATCCCCTTTTTTACCACGTTTTCCACAATATTTACTTCTCTTTTATTCTCTTCGGCTATATCATCATCACAGCCCCCGGAAGACCGCTCCAGTCGAAAACCAGCATGCGGGCCACCCGCCGGGCCTCCGTAGCCTGGGGGTGTTTCCCGCGTACCCACACGGAACAACGCCATCTGGAAGACTCATGCAACACTCAATTCATCGACCACTGCCGATCGCCATTACGATTTACGAGAACCCGAGATGACATAGTCTAATGATACTATTATAGTTTTAAGTTAGTCGTTAATTAAGATTAGAAAATACCCTTGGCATCTTAGAGCTTAAGCAGTGTGCCTAAAATTATATTACATTATTGAATAAAAAAAAATAGTCAGCCTTTCTCAAGGCTATACAAAGAGTGATATTCTAATATAATCAGTCTTTTTCAAGACTAAGAAATTAATCAGCCTTTTTTAAGGCTAGCTATTCAAAGAACTATTCTTCGAGCTAATCAGTCTTTATTAAGACTACCACAATATCAGTCTTCATCAAGACTTTTCCAAACTAGGAATTTAATCGAAGACTAATTTAGCCTAATTAATTTTATTTAAAATTTCATTCATTTCAAAAATGCCTGCGTCCAACCGGAAAGGCAACAAGCCTAAGGCTAAAAATAATTCAATACGGAATAAATCACAATCTGTTATTCAACATTTGTCTAATAACATTCACGATCTTATAGAATCTGAATGTAAAAATAAAAGACAACGGACGGATTTCCCTTCCGTTGATTCTATGCCGTCTAACAATATTTACGAGATTCTTGCTGAGTCCGATTGTAGCGACATAGAAGAAAATTCTTCAAAAATTCCCAAAATGGACGCTTGTCGTTCTGGGAAGAAACAAAAATCTATGCCACCAGTGACGGTGATGATTTCCGACTTCAAAGCATTCCGGATTGAGCTTTCTACTTTTCTCCCGGAAGTAAAATTCTCATTTCAAATCGGACGAAGAGGAGAATGTCGAGTCTTGGTTGATGGATTGGAAGATTACGAACGTCTTATTCGATATTTGTTCGAGAAACTTCATAGATTTTATTCATATGATATAAAATCACACAGACCCTTCAAGGCTGTCTTGAAAGGCTTATCAAATGATCAAAGTACCGATGAAATTAAAAATGAACTAAAAGAATTGCTTAGTTTTGCCCCTTCCCAAGTAATACTTATGAAAAAAAGAGCGAATGGTACTTCTAAACCGCGCACTGGAATTTCCCACGAACTTTACCTAACACACTTCAATCGAAGTGATGTAAACAATTTAAAAACTTTAGAAAAAGTACGTTTCATTTCCCACATTAAAATTCATTGGGAACATTATAAACGGCATAATCGTATTGCAAACTTAACGCAATGTCGTCGTTGCCAAGGCTTCGGCCATGGAATCAAAAATTGTCATATGAATATATGGTGTTTGAATTGTGGTAAATCGCATTCGAAAGACGTTTGTCCAATGAATGAAACCACTGATAAATTTTCATGTTCAAATTGCAATGGAAATCATAAATCCAATTATTTGAAATGTCCTGTCAGGACAAAATTTTAAACGCTCGTTCGCTTAGACAACAAGTCAAATCAACGACCTTAAATTTACAGAACATACCTGAAAATCAAAAAACCGTTACAAATGCCACGCCTAATTATTCTCAGGCACTTATTTCTTCGAATTTAAAACAAAAAAAAACAGGTACGCCTTCCAATTCGTCTTCTAACGAAAACACTTTATTGCAGGTAGATCGACCTCGTCATCATCTTCTTCTAATGACAGTTACGCTTTGGTAACAGGTAGAAAACTACCACTTAATTCTCCTAATGTAAATAATCAAAACACAGGAACGCCTTGCAGTTCATCTTCTAACGAAAACAATTTATAATGACTAGATCGGCCAAATCATCTTCTTCTAATGGCAGTCTACCCACAAATATTCCTTCAATGCCATTCGCTTCTTTAAATGAAGTCGATTTAGGCGATAGAACTGAAAATAAAATGATCTACCTACAAGATCAACTTTTTCAAATGATCATCCGAATGAATTCGACTTCATCACTTTATGAAGCATTTCAAATCGGATGGCAATTTGCAAATAATATTATAATGAATTTAAATTTTAACAGTGATGTTAAACAATTATTTGAATATTTTAAATTGGAATGCTCGATCTTTAAAATCGAGTGAAGATGAATTTTGTAATTTTCTCCAAGTTCACAAAATTCATATTGCAATGTGACAGAAACTTTTCTTAAACCAAATATCAAATTGAATGGGTGGTGGAGTTTGCATTTTTGTCCAACGGCAAATTAAACATCGAATTTTACCTTCTTTCAATACTAAAGTTATTGAAAGCTTGGGAATCGAAGTTGAAACCATTCATGGAATTTATTTCATCGCTGAAGCATATTTGCCATTTCAATGCACCGGTGAACAATTAAATTTCTTTAAAGGCGATTTGCAAAAACTCACAAGATATCGACCGAAAATTTTCTTAATAGGGGACTTAAATGCAAAGCATGTTCAGTGGAATTATAGGAAAAATAACAGTAATGGTAAAATACTTCATAATCAACTCTCAGCTGGTTACTTCACAGTTCTTCATCCCAGTAATCCGACTTGTTTCTATTCCGTGAAAAACCCCTCTACAATTGATCTGGTTCTAAAAGATGTAAATCACAATTGTAGTGAACCGAATTACACATGCTGACTTTGACTCAGATCATCTTCCAGTAACATTCAGACTTTCCAACGAAGCTATAATTAATCCAATTAGTTCTATATTCAACTATCATAAAGCTAGTTGGTTGGATTACAGATCTCACATTGAAAATCATGTGGATCATGAAACTATTTTAGAAAATTCTGCGGACATCGATACAGCAATTGATAATTTGAATCATTACATTATCGAAGCTAGAAATCTTTCAGTTTCCAAAGCTCGAACTAAATTAAATTCTCCTATCATCGATGACAATCTTCAACTGCTCATTCGGTTGAAGAATGTTCGTCGACGACAATATCAACGTTTTCGTGATCCTGCTATGAAAAACATAGTTAAGGATTTACAAAAAGAAATTAAACATAGATTTACTCTTTTGCGAAATGAAAATTTCGCTAAAGAAGTTGAACAAATTAAGCCATATTCTAAACCTTTCTGGAAACTTTCTAAGGTTCTTAAAAAAACTCAGAAACCAATTCCTGCTCTCAAGGAAGGAAATCAAATACTTCTTACAAATGGCGAAAAAGCTCAAAAACTTTCTCAGCAGCTCGAGAGTGTCCACAATGTTAATTTGAACGTTGTGAGTCCTATTGAAAATGAAGTCTCACTGAAATATGAGCATATTTCAACCCAAGTGTTATCACAAGATGAAGTTATTGAGACGAATTTTGATGAAATTAAATCAATTATTAGAAAACTTAAAAACATGAAGGCTCCTGGTAATGATGGAATTTTTAATATTCTTATTAAAAATCTTCCCGAAGTTGCCTTGAGACTCTTGGTCAAAATTTTCAACAAGTGTTTTTGTATTAGCTTACTTCCCAAAAAAATGGAAAAACGCCAAGTAATTCCTATCCTCAAACCTGATAAAAACCCAGCAGAAACATCAAGTTATCGACCAATTAGCTTACTTTCTTCTATCAGTAAACTTTTTGAAAAAATTATCTTGTTGAGAATGATGTCTCATATAAATGAGAATTAATTTTTTTTTACCAGAGCAGTTTGGATTACGTCATGAACATTCAACTACTCATCAACTTGTCAGAGTAACGAACATGATAAAAGCAAATAAATCTTCTGAGTTATCCACTGGAGTTGCTCTTCTAGACACAGAAAAAGCATTCGACAGTGTTTGGCACAAAGGTTCAAAATTATTTAATTGATCGTACTCTTCAGGTTAGCTATCAGAATTGTAAATCTGAATTGCTACCGTACGAGCCGGTGTTCCGCAGGGTTCGAGCGTAGCTCCAATCTTGTATAATATTTTCACTTCTGATCTTCCAAATCTACCCGTTGGTTGTCAGAAATCGCTATTCTGTATCGACACAAGTCTGTTAGCCACAGGTAGAAATCTAAGAGTGATCTGCAGTCGCCTACAAAGAAGTTTAAATGTTTTCAGTGATTATCTGTCTAAAAGGAAAATTAAACCAAATGCAGCAAAAACGCAATTAATTACCTTTCCTCATAAGCCAAGAGCTTCTTTTCTAAAACCAAACAATAATCACATTCTCAAATTGAATGGCTTGGAATTGACATGGTCCGATCAAGCTAAATACTTAGGTTTAACGTATGACAAAAAACTCACTTTCAAGGATCACATTGAAGGAATCCAGGCAAAGTGTAATAAATATATTAAATGTTTTTTTTTTGTTTCAATTATAGAGGCTTTAACATCTTAGGTCATTCGCCTCTTCGGACCAGAAAATCTTTCTGACCCTATGTGCGGGGTTGGGAATCGAACCATCACACTATACCCGTCACCATATTAAATGTTTATATCCTCTTATAAACAGAAATTCTAAGCTCTGTCTAAAAAACAAATTGTTAATTTATAAACAAATTTTCAGACCAGCCATGCTTTATGCAGTACCAATTTAGTCAAGTTGTTGTTCCACCAGGAAGAAAATGCTTCAAAGGATTCAGAATAAAATTCTGAAAATGATTTTGAAGCGTCCTCCCTGGTTTAGTACAAATGAGTTACACAGACTCACAAATATAGAACCATTAGATGTAATGTCACATAATATTATAAGCAAATTCCGACAAAAATCGATGCAATCTTCAATTGAATAGATTCGCTCTCTGTATTAGTTAGTAAGTTAGTATATAAGTTCCTTTTCCCCATTACACAATACAAGTAGGTTTAGAATTTTCCCTACACAAAAATCTCAGAATTGCGGAAGCAAATGATGTCCTCATGATAACAACCAAATTTTATATATATATATATATATAATATGGCTGAAAAGTCACCACTTGTGGCTGAACACCCAATTTAAATCTTAATAATTTAATTTTAACTCATATTCCATTAAATAGTAATTTAAAAAAAGTAAACACAGACTTTAAAGGAGTGGAGAGGTGGGGGATGTAATTAGCAAAAGCCTAGAAGTATTTTGGTAATTTTGGTCTACCAACATGGTTGATGAACAGAGACGGGACTCGAGCCCGTAGCTAGCTCCTATCCTATCGTTTTGCTTATCAAACTACTCTGCCTATGAAAACACATAAAGAGAAAGTCCAATTGACTAGAAGAACCAAGCATCCTTCGCTTTACTTGATCACAGCATTCAAATATAGTCCTATATCTATGGAAACACAGTCAACAGAAAACAAACAATACTCTGCTTTGCCGTCAGCCACTATTAACAAGTTAAATTTTGGTAAAATTCAAAGAGAATTATCCATGGACAGGAAAACTGTACATCCTAATTATATGTCTTTTTTGGTATAAATATCAAAATGAGCTACAATCCTACGGTACACAAAGGACAATAAGAGAGCAACAAAATCAAAGCAATATAAAGGCTTGATGAATTTAGTAAGTTTATGTTAAACTGTGATTCCATCTAGCAGTTCATCGTAAATCTATTAGGGTAACATTAAGCACTTACCCGACCAGAAAACCATATACAAATTATTTTAAAAATGCAACTTGTTTTGATATTTATACCAAAGAATATATATAATTAGGATGTACAGTTTTCCAATGCTAAGATAATTTGATTTTTCAATGCTAGTAATTATTTATAAAAAAATTAGTGTTCGAAAAAATTATGATTAGTTTTCTGAAAGGAAAGGCTCATGAACAACAATTTACTATACTGAAATTTGATATTTTACATAAAAAAGTTTCAGATATAATCAGATACAATCAATACAAATGATTGATATGAAATATTTCTATTTTAATAACTATCTATCGTGAATTTATATCAAATTCAAATAGGTTTTTTGGTAATTATAATATCAAAATTAGACACAATTTTGATAATCACACTTGATCTGGTAGTGGTTTAGGTAGACTGACAATGCCCATTTGCTATGAAAGGTTATAGCTGGGGTAAGCATGTGAAATCTGCTACCAAACGGAATCGTTATACCATATTTAAAATCTTCTTTCTCATCCGCCTGGTGGTGTGATAATGACTTTCTGTTGTCATTTGAACCGTCACATTAAGACATATTTTTTCGAAGATATTTTGTGACACGAATTTTAGGCTTATATTTAACACAAATTCATTGTTTCGGTTAGTTAGAAAAAAGCGTGACTCAATGTTTACATCATATGCTCGACAACATTCTCGAAGCCAAAAGTATTAGCAACTAGAACTTGATCATATATAGTTTATCACACTTGAAAGAAATATAATTAAGCATCGAATTGGAGAAATTACGGATATTAATGAAAGATTAAATTTGAGGCTACTGCCAAGTTCTCAGCTTATGACAGCTGCTTAGACTCTGTCATCTTTGGAATCCGGAAACCTTTTGCGCTGTTCCGCTTATGAAACTACTAAACTCGACGCTAAAAACCCCATTCGAATTTGCTCATTCCAAACGAAATGCCAGTAAAATCTAACCGCGCACGGTGCTTCGGAACGAACCGTTGGGAACAGAAATAAATTATGCTTACAGTGATGACTTGGGTATCTTGATGAGATCGCCCTGCATTCCAGCGAGCGAAGACAGCGGCTCGGCACTGATGGCCTGGCGTTTCATGCGCGGTTCTTGGTTCACCGGCAGCACCCGGGTGTTCTCCACGCCTGGGGTCCACGCTTCAAACGTGTCCTCCGAGCATCGTTTCTCCATCATTGCCTTGGTGAAAGGACGGACCTGTCGGATGAATGTGTGAAGGTATGAAAGAAAAAAAAAGGTATGAACGCATACATCCTACGGGGAAAAAGAAAATAAGAACGAAAGAAAGAAGAAAACTTACCACCTGTCGAAATTTATCAATTTCATTCTGAAACTCATCGATCCGGTCATCCTTGCTAAGCGATTCTTTCTGCACGAAGATCAGATTGTTGGACAAACGAATAACCTTTTGATTCAGCTCCCGGATTTGGTGCTCTTTCTCCTTCAATTCTTTCTGCAGCTTTTGCAGTAAATCCTCCAAGTTGCCCGAACCACCCGCATCCTCCTTGCCGTTCAAATTGAAATTGGGCGGTATGCTGAGGTCACTCTTGTTGCTCTGGTAGTACTCCTTCAGCTTTCGGTACTCGTTCTTCAGATAGCGAATACTGATATCCCGATCACGTACATCCTTCTCCAGTTCCACCAGCTGTTCATTCTTCTCACGTAGCGTCTCGTAGACCTCGTGAAGTTCGCGCCTCAGCGACAGCACCGTGTCCTCGATCGAACGATGCTCATGGTGCGGTTTGCCGTTGTTTTTCTGACCGACGGCGGTGCCGTTTTTGCTGCCGGCCGTCGAAGAAGCCATAGCGCGAACGAACAAACGAACGAACGAACCTCGAACGATTTGACTCACCGGCCGGAATGCCGTGTCGAATTATGCTGTTCCGCGCTGCCACTGCACGGTGATGTTGGTTCAATTGTGGTTCGCTCCGCGTCCGGGCGGATTCGAGCGGAATGTTAAAATATGTTGGTTCAAAGGTGACAGGACAAGACGGCGGAATTCTATCCCTGGTGGTGGATGCGGTTCATTATAGTTCCATTGAGGCGGCCGGCACGTACCACTACTGTTGACATTGAAACACAATTCGATTGTTTATGGTTTGTTTGGTGTTTTTATTTTGGCAAGCAGTCTAACTGTCTTCGTTTCTAGCTGTTGAGTCACTTGCACGAATAGCACACTTCTATAGAAATGATTGTGTTGTTAATTTATCGCAAAAAAAAATTCGATTGAAAATTGACATCTGGGGTTCGCCTTGATCTGTTAAATTGAATGATTCATAAGATAAGAGGTCGTTTTTAGTTTTTCAATTCGAATTGTGATTTTTAATATGCAAAACAGTCATTCCCTTTCTTTATAATATTATTTTTGTCGTGAATACGACTTACTTTACTATGGGGCGCCTTTTCAAAATTTACCCTGTACAAGAATGGGCAGAACGTTATCCCGAATATCTCTTGATGTACCTTAATCAACAATATACAGGGTCCGGCACTCGAAGTGTAACCAATTAAAAAGGCCATAAATTCAGTTTGGAAAATTACTTTTACTTAATTCAAAGTACAAAATGTGTAAAAATAATACAAAATTCAGAATCAATTCACTTTTGCTCGATATGACCACCTTTTGCCTTGACTTGATGACTTGAGAGAGCGAAGGAGTTGCTTCGTTTGGCCGAAAGCGGTCAATTTCCGAACATTGTATTTTCTGACGAGAAAATTTTTCCAATTGAGCAATTCATAAACTCTCAAAACGATAGGGTTTACTTGACCGACCGTTCATACGAGAATTTGAGTCATCGATTGGCCACCAGGAGGCAGCACCCGCAACAGATAATGGTTTGGGCCGCTGTAGCCGCAGATGGGCGCTCTCCAATCGTTTTCATCGAGCCTGGCGTCAAGGTAAATGCGACATATTATCGGGAAAGTATTCTGGAGATTGCTTTGAAGCCGTCAGACAAACATTTCGGTGGCAGACCATGGACGTTTCAGCAGGACTCGGCACCGTCTCACAAAGCTCGAGTGAACCAAGAATGGCTGAAAAACAATGTTCCGAACTTCATCACGTCCACACAATGGCTCTCGAATTCATCAGATGCGAATCCAATGGATTATTCTCTTTGGGCCAATTTGGAGAGCAAAGTCCGAACTAAAAGATACACCAGTCTCGAGGCGCTGAAAAAAGTTATTGTCCGCGAGTGGGCCAAAATACCTGCAAGTCACATTCGGCCAAACGAAGCAACTCCTTCGCTCTCTCAAGTCATCAAGTCAAGGCAAAAGGTGGTCATATCGAGCAAAAGTGAATTGATTCTGAATTTTGTATTATTTTTACACATTTTGTACTTTGAATTAAGTAAAAGTAATTTTCCAAACTGAATTTATGGCCTTTTTAATTGGTTACACTTCGAGTGCCGGACCCTGTAATGTTTTCTACAAGCTATCGGAAATATGATCAGGAATTTGTGATTAAATTTTCAATAGCGTGAGATAACCATAAATGACTGAAAAACAAAATTTTCTAAAACTTTTGGAAACAATGAGAAAAATCCATCACACTAGCTTGCCATTTTTCACACCCGGACGACAGTTTTGAGGTAGTCAGGTACATAGGGTCTGGATTCGGGAACTTAATTTTAGATTAAAATCTGGACTTAATTTTAGGTTTCGATAATTCTGGAACAAAAATTCAGAATTCCGGAACAAAATATTAGATCTGAACCAGAATTTCGAAACTAACTTCAGAAACTAAATTTAACTCCTGATTCCAGTTTCTGAGCTCATACCCCTAATTCAGATTAAGCATGCTGGAATTGAACTTAGGAACTTGAGTTCTGGAACAAGATTTTGGAACTGGATTCAGTGCTTACAGTCAGGTTCGGTATTCAGTTCTAGAATTAAATTTGCATTCTGAATTGTGAAAAAGAGTTCTGTTCCACAATTTTAAAACTAATTACATGAACTGAACTTTTGATCTGGATTCCAAACCTGAATTTTGCAACTGAATTCGAAGCTAGTCCCATGTTCCGAAATCAGTTCCAGTCATACTTCAATACGAGATACGTAAAAATGCTCTGTTGAAATTCTAGCAGTAAAAGTTGTACAATTCACACAATCAATCAACTAAAATGAACGATTATTGATTTTCGAAGGTATGAATGAAGCATGTTTGTTTTGTTCGCATTCGCATCCTCCAGTTATGTCTCTAACATTACCCATCCATTTCGAATATATCTGCGTTATTATAAGTTACATTATATTATATCATGTTATATTGAATTATCTTATATTATATTATGTTATATTGTATTGTATTATAGTATATTTTTATATTATTTTATATAATATAATCACATGTATTGTATTTTGATCAATTATATCAACAATGGGAAGGGCAGGGAGTTCACAGGGTATCTTACAAATGAATGACTGGATGATGGAGTGGATTGCCAACCTGAGTCAAGTGGGGAAGATTTGTGTTTCTCTCTGAAGGTCTGTTATGAGTAAGACGCACCCTTCTAACAAACAAACCATCAATGTGTAATGTGTAATGCCAAGACTTGATCTATAAGGTCTTTCTTCTGAATCTAAAACTGGGGAAATC
The DNA here is from genome assembly GCF_030247185.1 of Malaya genurostris. Classification (NCBI taxonomy): domain Eukaryota; kingdom Metazoa; phylum Arthropoda; class Insecta; order Diptera; family Culicidae; genus Malaya; species Malaya genurostris. Next base: position 209,985,198 of record NC_080571.1, on the reverse strand, counting down.
GATTCAACTATCTTTTAGTATTCGATGTGAGTTTTAATAGTTTCTAGACCTGGTTTGATGATTCGGTATTCCAAAACCGGAAGTTAGATTCGGACAAACCTCAGTAGCAACCTATCGGACTATAAGGCCATTCATTAGAAACTAATTGTGTGAAAATCGATCGAGTAATCTCTGATTAAATGAAGTGAATTATTACACTTCGGAGTATTGACCACCATTTTTGTTATTTTTGGAACCGAAAAGCGAGGACCAATATAGCCGATATAAATGTTGTTGGCCATAAAAAAAATGTTGGAGCGAATTTTTAAAATTCACCCTGTACATGAATGGGTAGAACTCAATCGTAAAAATCTTTTGTACTTAACCCAACAACATAATTTTCTGTAAAAAAATTTCAATATTTAGTTCAAAAATTCAGAGCCTGCATGCTGGAACTGAATTTCGGAACTGAATTCAGTTTTAGAATTCAAATTCAGAATTTAGTTCTTGAACTAAATTGCAACTAATAACCGACCTATTTTAGAACTATTAATATATTTCTAAAGAACTATACCAAGTTTTCCTACTATAGAAATCTTAAAAAATAAAACAACTTTAACAATACTGTATTATTACTAATGATTGGACGGTACATTTGTTGTGAATACGACTTACTTTACTATGAGGTACCCTATCAAAAGTCACCCTCTGAGAGAGTAATAAGTTTTTAAGCGTGAATATATCTTGTTGTAACTAATGTATCAACATAATTTTTACTAACATGCCATCGGAAATATGATCATTAATTTAAAAATATCAGTTGTCAATAAGTTAATCTTTAGTATAAATTAATGCTCGTATACGTACTGTATTTTCGACCCAAATACTGTGTACTGTTTTTTAGCCTCAAATGTACTGTATTGTAATTTGTACTGTACTGTTACACTGAAATGTACTGTATTTTTCACTCTAAAAATTATTACAAAATTTAAAATTTTTAATGCATTGAATTTTGATTTGTGGTAGAACAAAGCGTCCGAAAGGACAGTGACAATACGTAGCGAATGTGAATGTAAGTACATGCAAGCAACATTTTTTTCATTAATCATTCGTGTTCAGAGCGCGTTACAACAATTTTGCGAAATTTTGATGATTAAAAAAAGAAAAATGTCTCAACCAAGAAGAATCATACGCTTCTCAAAAAATGTTTGATGAATAATACGTGCAGTTTTTGTCAAACTTGCCCTAAGAGGGATTTTAAATAAGTTTATGAAAATAAATCGTTTGATAATTATTTGCTTTTAACGATTTGTCTTGTTAAGGCATAGAGTCGTATTGAACTAGTTTTATATGTGATCAGTATCTAACGTGTAAAACAGATCTGATCGCATATATGATATGCGAATACAACTGTGTGATGAAAACCGCAGAGACGGGACTCGAACCCGTAGTTAGTTCCTATCCGGGGAAATTGTTTTGCCAACTAAGCTACCCTGTATGTGAATCACACAAAAACAAGCAGACTAATTGAGCGCTGAAACAACAGGCGGAGGGGTTGCAATAGAGAAATGACTACAAATAAACGCCGTGGTGCCCGAGCACAGCTGAACATGCTTGGTTCCTTTGTTCAATTAGACTGTTTCTTCGTGTGTTTCACATGCAGGATAGTTTAATTTTCAAAACAATTTACCCGGATAGGAGCTAAGTACGTGTTTGAGTCCCGTCTCTGTGGTGACTTCTTCGTGGTTTTCAATAAATAGTTGTATTCGAATGACATTTTTTCAATCTGTTTTCCTCGTAAGATGCTAATCAAATTTTTTTCGCTTTAGATTTTTATTCTCTATTTTTAGAAAAATGCGTACTGTAATATGTACTGTTTTTTCAAAGTCGATGTACTGTGTTTTCTTGATTTTTACGCCAAATGTACTGTTTTCTGTCAAAAAATATACACGAGCCTTAGTATAAATGCACCGTTACAAAGTTGCAAAATTCACACAATCAACTAATACGAACGATTATCATTTTTATACGTATTCACGTCCTCCAGTTATGCCTGTGACATTACTCATCTGCCTTTTTTTATCATAGTTGAAAAATCTCTACGCAAAACAATAATTGTGCATCAATTTTCCCATTCGATTCTCACACAGCTGGATAATGCTATTGGAATGCACACGGAAAAGCTCACGATCGCAAAATAACTAATATATTAGTAATTGTTCAGAATCTTGGAGCCACTATTTGATTGTTGGGTTTCCTAAAGTATCATATTTGATTTGTTAGGTTAGTAATGCTGCACTTGAGCAACGACATACTCTAAAAACGAAAAATGAAACGATTATCGAGTTGATTGAATTAAACTGACTATTGCAATTAATATTTTAACTCTGTTCGAAATATGTTACGGTGTCATTTATTTGAAAATAAGGGAAGATAAAAGACAATTAATAGCAAAAGTTTCCTTGAATCAAGCCAGTTCACACGGCAAATAGGTTTACTGCACTTGCAAAACTTTCACTCAACAGTGCACATTACTGTAAAACGCAAAACAACGATTCGCATTCAGGTCATCAGTGCATTAGCAGATTATGTTGAACTGCTAATGCCACCTCGCGGTTCAACATAATCCGCTAAGCAGACAAAAAGTCATTGCTATTTAACAACGCACTTTTTTGCGCCGAAGTGCAATGTCCTCAATGTTTTCGAAAATTTGTTAAAACCTTTTTTTTTTTTAAATTATTTTTGGTTATATCACACAGTTGAAAATTAAATCATAAATTACAAATCATATTTCTGATGGCATTGAGAAAGATTATGTTAGTGCGTTTAGTGCAACTCTAACAACTTTTATGATTAAGTTTTACCCATTTTTTCAAAGGGCGATTTTTTTTTATTTGTTTCGATTATAGAGGTTTTAACCATAAGGGCACTCGCCTCTTCGAGCCGGAAAAACTTTTTGACCTTATGTGCGGGGTTGGGAATCGAGCCCAGGTGGGTTGCGTGAAAGGCATCGACTAACCCATCGCGCTATACCCGTCCCCATAGTAAAGTAAGACGTATTCACGCAAAATGAGTTGACACTCGAATATGTCTGTGTTAAATCTACACGATGTGTGCCTTAATATTATATTATATTATTGAATAAAAAAAAAAATCTACACGATTTTTTACTACGTTTCCCTCTTGTACATTCGAGCCTTCATTGTTACCGTTAGTAAAATTACGAGAAAAGTTCAATCATGGATTTCACGAATTGCCAGTTCACTCGATATTTTTACGAATGAACTATCTATTATTTCGTAAAATACCTTTCACATTTTTGTCAAGGGGCTGGGGTCCACTAAGGGGCTGGGGTCCACTAGGAGATTGATAGTACCTATTAGCTCTCTCCGGACTGTACCAGCCTAGATGCCGTGTGGAATCCGGCGGAAAAAAATGAACCAAGAATAGATCCACTGGGTTCCTGCTTCCATGTCGTAAAAGGCGACAATTGCAGGAGTTTCTTTTTCCTTTCAGTTATCAGATATTTTCAATGTTTTACTTCTGATTACTCTATTTTACTAAATCCTCTCTCTATTCAACCTATCAATTTCCGTCTAGCTTCGTAGAAAAGTTTTATTAGGAATGATTTCTTCTTCCATGTTATTGATTGTCTTTCAGGATTATAAAATGAATGATAAAAATCAACCATTGCGCAAATCCGTTTATATTACAAAGTTAATAACAGAGATGACATGTATTGAATACATAGTAAAAAACACTTGATATTAATATTTCAAACAGTTAATTAATGTTTTTCTCCGTAGCCGGCTGCCCAGATCAACTAATATAACCAATTAATAATTAAAATAAATAATAAATAATTAAAATAATAAAGCGGAAATAATAAAGAATCAAGACGCGTGTGAAATCTGTTGACCTTTGTTTGGTGATTTAAAATGATTTTATAATAACTGTTTAGAATATTTCAATGCAATGAATCAACTTTTTTGTCTAAATCCTATTCGCTCGTTTATTTTGTATCACGTAGTTTCATTTATAAAACCGTGCTTAATCCACCTAGCAGTGAGATGATACCTTTTTTTATCAATCCGAATGTGTTTTTTTGCATGACTAAAAAAAAACGCGAAAGGTAGATGCATAAACGAGTGACTGCATACTCGACAGCCGGCTGTCCGGAGTTTTGTCAATTTCGGAGATTGACTGTTTCGTGCATTATATTGCCAGCACAAAGTAACACATAAAACGATAATACTTTAAAACATTCTTGGTAGCCGGCTACCCAGAGCAATAAACACATGATAACATTATTAAAACATTTACTAACAAAGTATCCTCTCCTGTGATGCATGTGGGAATGCAGAGGATTCCTCGGTTCTTAGTAGCAACATGCATCGAACTAACAATCCTTTCCCTCCCAAGTAGATCTGCATTCGGACGTGGCCGGCGTCGGTATTGATCAGCATGCATGGTTCAATACAGTTTGCACAGTGTGAAACAATGTGTTATTTCCAAACATGTTACTTCAAAAAATCATTTTGCAATCTCAATTGGTCCAGATCAATAACGGAGTAGCAACACACGGGCGGTCTCTAATGCTAATGCTGATGCTAAATACCTTTCACATTTTTGTCAACGGAAGAAAGTTATTTTTTTCACTTCTTGGCCAAGCTTCATTAATTGTTCATGTATAAAAGTTGTTCAAATCGAGAAGAAATTCGAAAATGAAAAATTATAAAATATTTCACTTATTCTATGCAATTTTTGTGAATAAAGAACTGATAAAACACGCTCTGAGCAAATGTCTGTGTGTGTGTCCGTCCGTGTGTGTGTGTGTGTGTATGTGTGTGTGTATGTAACAAAAATATGCACTCACTTTTCTCAGAGATGGTTAAACCGATTTTCACAAACAAAGATTCAAATGAAAGGTCTCATAGTTCCATAGCCTGCTATTGAATTTCATTCCGATCCGACTTCCGGTTCCGGAGATATAGGATGATATGTACCAAAAAAGTGAAAAAAATATGCACTCACTTTTTTCAGAGATGGCTGAACCGATTTTCACAAACTAAGATTCAAATAAAAGGTATTATGGTCCCATAGCTTGCTATTGAATTTCGTTTGAATGTGACTTCCGGTTCCGGAGTTATATGGTAATATGTGAAAATTTGAGAAAAATTAAGATTCAAATGAAAGGTCTTATAATATCCTAAAATTTTGTGGAACATTTTATCTGGATCCGACTTCCGGTTCCGGAACTAAAGCGTGATAAGTGGAAAATTACCAATTTTATAAGTATTTTTCCACAAACCATGGTTAAAAACAGGTACAAATCCCATAAAACCGTCTGATAAATTCTTCTAGTTTGCAGAGCTTGGTAGTTTGTGGGCATGAAAACTTAATTCGGCACTACTGGTCCCCTCTTTTCTTGTTCCGAGAGCACCGAAAGTGGAGAAGAAAAACTCCTGAAACTGAATTAACTTCGATTTCTCTGCGATGCTTGAACCGATGTTCACAAATCTTGATTTGAATTAAAGTTCATACTGTCTTTAAACCTACTGTGAAATTTCATCCGGATCCGACTTTCGGCTCCGCAGTTACAGGGCGATGAGTGTCAAAGTTTTCAAATCGCCATATAGAGTGACACTATGTACAACACCGAAAGAAGAAGAAAACACAAAACGAACAAGGCGTGCTTTGTTCTATTTCGTACACGTTATGTAGTGATGTCAATAATAATAATAACAATCCTACTACATGTTTCATGCTGTTTAGCACGCAGAAGTAACAGAAACGCAGGTTCGTTTCGTTAGATTTAGGTTAATTGGTTTAAACGAAATAGAGCATGAGATACTAAGTATAAGTTTAACTACGTTCAAAACTGTTCCAATTTGTAGGTCATATTTGTTGGTAGCAAACGAACCAACTTCGGCTATTCCGTTCATCTGAATCCGGTTTCGAGAGAATTGGAAATAGTGATTAGAAACTGCAAAAAGGATCTCACTCACTTTTCTTGGAGATGGCCGAATAGATTTTCACAAACTTATAGGTTCAAAAGAAAAGTCTTACAGTTTCATACGGAATTCCTTAATCTGTTGTGGATACTACTTTCGGTTCCGGAGCTACAGGTTAAACAGGATTTATAGAGTTTGTGAGATTAGATCCGAACAAATTATCCTATTCCTGTTCAATAAACAGTTGTTTTTGCGAATTTCACGGTTATATTTATGATGTAATGAGTAATATAAGAAAGGCATCATTACTGTAAGTTTTTCATTGATTTGGCTTCTCCAATAAAAGTTTTTCACTCATTAATTGAAAAAAAAAAATGATAAAAATATCGCCAAACAAAAAAGATCATGACATGATGAAGACAGTAAAATAGGGTATAATAGTGGCAATTCGCCCATTTCTCCGTGTGCGTAAGATGGAGAAGGATGTTTCGATAGTGATTTTATTAGTAGCGGAAAAGCATCCCCGTTGTTCGTCAGGAGTACGATTACATTTTTTTCAAAATCATCGGCAATTTGTAAGGTCTGGCGCTATAAAAAAAAGCCTCCATATCCTGCATAATTCAATGGGTCTTGCACTGTCGAGGAAAATGTCAATACATTCCTTGACATAGAAAATTTTCAATTAATCGGTCCTTTTTGGGACCAACATTTCGATCCCCAAGAACTGATTCTTACATTGCAATAATCAAATTGGCTGTAAACCAAGTCCTTTCAAGCAACCAGCATCAGGTCCGTACTAATTTACACTATGTGCAATTCGTAACTGTCGCTTTGATACCGTACTGTGGATTGTAAAACGTATACACAGATAAAAATATTTTATGAATTTACATCAATTTTCATGCACATATTTGGAGCAGGCAATTGAATGGAAAGTTACTTTACAGTTCTAAGCGTTATTTTTAAATATACTGTCTTATTCATTGGAAAATATATGCAATCCAATTTAAATTTACATTGATCATGGTATTGAATCAAATTTTCGATTAATCTTATGTCTATTTCATTATACTATTGGTTTACATACCGTGTAAATTTCATTATTTTTTCTGTGTGGTCTTGCCAATTTTCTTTGCACGTGAGATAAGTGCTTTGCTGAACCTTTGCAACATTATCTATATTGCCGATTATAGGAGAACTTTAACTAATCGGTCCTTTTCCGGACTAACAAATCGATCGCAAAGAAAAGTTCTTGATAAAATATCAATATTTCCTGAAATAGGATGACGAGGCGAGCCACGAACAAACTGCCCCTCAACCCTCGCAGAAGGGAAATGGAAGCTCTTCTCCTCCTAGAAAAAGAGTGACAACGAGATCCACTTCAAAAAATTCTTTATTTATAAAATCGGCTAGTTCGGCCACGTAAAGCTTGTACGCAAATAGGCCTGAATAAAAATATCTTAAAAAAAATTCCCTGAAATAAACAAATCAATATTAAAAACTACTTTTTAATGCACACAGTAGGATGATAAATCTTTTTTCTTTTTATCAAAACATTCTCATCGTAACATTTTCTTCATTGAGCAAATTTTTGACTCATGCAATAATTTCCTGATTGATTCCGGTATTGTTTAAGGGTAGCATTTCCAAAACCAAAAGTATCAGCAATAATTAATTTGATCCCTTAGCAGCTTTTCGACAAGCCCAAGTTTGTCAACAACAAAACAGATAATAGTGTGGTTAGTTGGTTACGTCTATTATACGATTGTACTTTCAATCTACTCGATGATGAACTCAAGTTTGTCTCACTCGGTTTGGTGCAGGTGTGAATAGAAGAGTGTGGTACGATTACATCTTCGGAACCGGAATTATTTGCCATTAGCCATTAGTTGATTTGATGACCTTTAAACGATCGTCGAAATCGATCCAGCCACATCCAAAAAATTTCCACCAATTGTTTTTGTTTCTGTAGAGAAAGACAGGAAGAACCATGTAAGTTTTGATATCTGACATTATTTGTTCGCCTTTTATTATTCATTTTAAAAACAGCAAATCACGATTATACTGCCGATTCTAAAGGTAGGCAATCGGGTGCCGTATGAATTGTAGCCAAGAGACGTCGAACTCCGTTTATTCACCTGCGAAAAACTGCTCCAACAGAACAAAAGAAAATGATTTGGATGTCAAGTTTTATCAGATATGGTTTAGAAATTTAGTAGAAGGAATGATTCGCTATTAGTTGTTAAACGATGAATTAACATTTCCATTGCAAATATACGGGTGAACAAAAATCTGTTTTTTCTGTTTTGGTAAATCAACATGTTTCGAATGTTCTTGGAGATTACAAAACTTTGGATAATCATGTCACGCATAACATAAGCCTCGGTAAAATGGTCGAACATATTGAAAGTTGATTGCCTTTACGTAGTGTTTATTTGGAAAGTTTTTCACTTTCAGTAAAACTGTTGAATTTCAAGAAACTGTGTCTGATTCATGAAAATCAGAGTTCCTGATTGTCATAACCCACACTACCTTCATTTCAATGAGTTTAGCAATAAATCGTAGAGCAAGATTGAAATAAATCCAGATCAACAATCCCGTTGCCCAGTTATTGCCTATATCTATCGAAGCTGTCCAATTAGAATATCCAAAATAAGTTACAAAATAAACAATCAGCCAGCACTCATACGCCATTCATGGCCCCAGTTGATCTTCAACAGCACAACGGGCACCCGATCATCCGAGCATTTCAGTGCAAATACGTGTCGAAAAAAAAAAACAAAAATACTACCAACCAACCCAATTTAGCTCGTACAGAATTCGAAGCAGCGTAAAACGCACTAAAATAAAGTTGTAAAAATTCAACCAGCCAGATGCATCTGGCGGTTTTCTGCGCGACCCGACCGCCGGACGATCAGCGCGAGGATTAAAAATTACCCCACGTAGTGGAAAGGTCTTTGGCGGCGGTACCATATCTGGGGAGTACCTCGACTTTTGATTGGTGACAATAATTGCTTGTGGCGGGCGTTCCTCCAGAGTGGTGTGCCGAAAAACTGTCCGTCCATTGGGCGGGACTGACTAAAACCCACACACACACGCCTGCCGGCATCCTTCGAAAGTGAGTGCTCGGCGGGGAACATTAAAGATGCTGCATTGGGTACATTTTTGAGCGTTGTACAAATTTGTCTTGTTCGTCAGTGATTATGTAAGGGGAGCTATGGAAGGTTTGCGATGAAGTACTCCGACGAATGCGCGGATTTTTGCCTCGGCTTGATTCAACTGTTGTTAAGAGGAACGAGAAATTACGGAGTGAATCGTGCTGGATCAAGTAAATCATGCTTGAAAGGTAGGCAGAGTATGTAATTATTTTGAAAAAAAAAATGGTTGAAGGACGCCAATAATTGGCGTCAGATGTCACTTTGAATATATTCTCTGATTGCTCGGAAAGAACTTTTAATGCTATTTGTTTGAAGTTCTAGGTTGTTCGACCATCGGGCAATAGTTTAACAAGAATTAAAGTTGAATTTAAAAAATAAAAAGATATTGTTAAATTTTGCAGGAAAAATAGATCAAAGCTGTTGAATAATAAGATAAGCTTGTTGCAGCTTTACTCATTACTGTTCCATTTATGGTCTATTAAACACAGTGTTCTGCTCGAAAAATTTACCTTTGTTTTACTGAGAATCACAAACAAGTATATTGGAATTATGGGAGTGGGTCATTTCACCGAAAGTAGTTTCGCTGAATGTCGTTTAACTGGAAGTAGTTTCACCGAAAATAGTTTCTTCAAAAGAGTCATTTCGCCGAAATAACTAGGCCGGAAATATGATCAGCCAAATTTTTAGTATTAAAGACTGTCCCAGAAAGTATGAACGCACTTTGATTTCGCTGTAAATAATTCACAAGTGTTAGATATTCAAATTTTATTCGATATACTGATAATATTAAACTACAACAACAGAATATTATTCTCAACATTTGCTACTTAGCCATTGTAGACTAGCTGGTGCACCTTCTTGCGAACGTTCCTCATTAAATTCCGTACAGACTTCTTGGCGACAACTTTTGATACTTTTTTCCAATCATTTTCGAACTGTTGAATGGTTTCGGCTGCCGAGACATATTTCCTAAGATGTTGTCCTTTATTAATGCCCAAAATTCCTCAATTGGTCGAAGTTGTGGGCAATTTGGTGGATTCATGTCTTTTGTAACGAAAGTGACATTTTTGGTAGTATACCATTCTACCATTGATTTCGAGTAGTGGCAAGAAGCAAGATCTGGCCAAAAGACAACAGGATCCTTGTGGCTTCGACTCATGGGTAGAAGTCGTTTTTGTAAATATTCCTTGATGTATATTTCTCTGTTCATTGAAGCAGTGCTGATGAAGGGTTTCGAATCTTACCGCAGCTACAAATTGCTTGCCAGACCATAGCTTTCTTACCAAATTTTTCGACTTCAATCGATGTCTCAAACTGGTTTAACACTTGCCATTCTCGCACCGTATAATATTGTGGTCCCGGCAAGGATTTGTAATCGAGTTTCACGTAGGTTTCGTCGTCCATGATTATGCAGTTCAAATTTCCAGCAAGAATCGTATTGTACAGCTTTCGAATCCTCGGCCTGATCGATGCTTCTTGTTTCGGACTACGTTTTGGTTGTTTCTGCATCTTATAGGTTCGATGATTGAAACGTTCTTCAGCACGAAGAACATTTTACTCCGAAGTGCCCCATTTTTTGGCCACATCCCGAACTGAAACCACCTTCTTTTGCTCGAACGCCTTCAGTATATGGTTATCCAACTGAGGGTTAGCAAGACCTTTTTTCGACCGGTTTTCGGTTTATGCTCAAAGGTGTTATCCTCACCGAACTTCCTGATTGCATTTCGCACGGCTTTTTTACTTACTCGTTCCATTTTTGCTATCTTGCTCAGTGACAGTCCGCGTGCTGTGCACCATTTGTAAACAATTTTTCGACGTTGTTCTGCTGAAAGTCCACGCATTTCGAAACAAACTAATGAAAACGAATAAACAGCTGCACAAGTGGTGAGAAAAGAGATATAAATATTTAATTTTTTATACAATTAGATTAAAATGAAAGGCTCGTCATCAATTTCCAGTGTTAAAAAATTGTTTAGATCTCAAACAATTTGTAGGTTTAATAACAGGTTGCAAGCGCATACGTTTAATTGATACTGCAAACGATTTTGAAGCTGTTAGATAAAATTCATAGCATTCAAAATGTGGAATAAATTCCGCAGCCGAGGGAAACACGTAGAAAGTTTCCATGCAAAAATCAACACATTTGCTCTGAAAGTACCGGCTAAGATTTTATCCGGTTATCCCATTGAAATTTAAATCAAATAAATAAACGATATAAAAAACGGGTTTCGACAGTAAGTTGGCTTTTTAGCTATTCATATAATGCTCAATCACTGTTTGAAATCTGCTATGATTCAAACAGTATCACACACAGGGATTTTCTGATGAAAAGCTTTAAAATATATTTTTCATTCATGCCAATCATATCAACTTGAATATGTGTATTAGGCCGCAGAAAACTTTTTTGTTGTTGTCGCTCATTTGAATCACAGTAAGTTGGCTTTTTAGCTATTCATATAATGCTCAATCACTGTTTGAAATCTGCTATGATTCAAACAGTATCACACACAGGGATTTTCTGATGGAAAGCTTTAAAATATATGTTTCATTCATGCCAATCATATCAACTTGAATATGTGTATTAGGCCGCAGAAAACTTTTTTGTTGTTGTCGCTCATTTGAATTTGATTTATGTAGTAATTTAAAATTACAGTGGTATATTCCTCCAAAATGGAACTGGTATCGGTCGATTTCCACGAACTTAGATTCAAAGTTTGAAGGTGCGTTTGAATTGGCGTAGCGAAATCCTGCACTCCTGTTACTTCTGTGTATGATATTCAAGCTAAATAGGGTACTATTAATCTGCTGCATAGCACGCAATAAGATTGGATATCATTTTTTATTATTATAATTATTATTAATCGCAGCATGTATGTTAACTCCTTAACGCTCAAGGGAAACATGTTTACCTTCTATACAAATCGTTGTAGATTTTTCATTTACTCTTAAATCGATGTTTTTACTGAATGGTAAAGAAAGCTTATTTCCAAGGCAAAAACTGCGTTTCTGAACGAATAAGTAAAAATAACTATCAATCTTTATTGCACTAAACAGTTTGTGCAAAATGACGTAAAGAAAATGTGTTATGTGCAACGTCCACAAGAACTTGAAATCGTTCCGTAGAATGCCACAACTAACTATTCATTTTACTATTCTGATAATTAAAGCAATTAGAGCAATAAATTAATTTACGATATAATAAATCCAACTCTTCTTTTATTTATTTCTAAGAATCACAGGGAAAAATATTTCCAATGAAATTATAGGAAACTTATGCACCCTGCTATGTTTTTCTGGTGATAATCTCTTAATGTACACCCCCAATAGCTAAAATATTGTCTTGTAGTGACATATTTCGTCCTGGACATCTTATGGTCGTGGAAGGGTTAATATTATTAGCTGTTTTGATTGATGATATTACTCCACCACGACGGTATTGCTGAATATATTTCAAATACATCACGACGCATGGAATTTCGATGCAACCGACGAAATGAACTCACCCAACGATTGCCAAAATTGTTAATATCGGATAATCCATATTCGATAAAATTGAGTGATAATCAGCTTTGACGTTTACGTCACTTATACCATTATATCACAGGAATGACAGCCATTAGAACTTCAAACCTGTTCAATGAACACAGAGTAGCATTAAAACGAACCTAACTTTGTTGTAATGTTGATTCCGAATCAGACAGTGATACTGATAGTGATGAAGATATTTTTAAATTCTAAGTAAAACCAAAATTTTACTTATCAAAAATAATGTGTTTTAAAATTCATTATAATATCCACAATAATTATGTGATATGAAAAGATAATACTGATTATTTTTATTTACTGTGAATCAAAAATATTGCTTATTTCCACCCCTGGTTCCTGGTTCCGGAGATATAATGGTTTAAGTGACGTAACTGACAAAACGCGTAGTTTTTTAGCAGCTCAATTTTCTCCGAAATGGCTGAACCGATTTTAATAAACTTAAGCTCGTTTGAAAGCTTTTATTGGGTTTTTGATCAAGTTCAATTGCCAAACTGCGGTTACTTCTGTTTGCGGAGATAATGATAATGTGATGGTATGCGTGACGTAAACGAAAAAGCGCTCCTTCCTTTTTTCTCTGATGGCTGGACCGATATTAACAAGCTTCGCCTCCGTTCCCGGGTAGAAGTGATTTGCAAACCAATATTAAATTTTATTGTTAAAACCATCTCATTGATAGAAATTATCATTATTTAGTTTGAAATAAGAGTTAAAATATCAAAAATCATAAAAAAAGTCTGCATGAGAAAATAGCAACAGAATATAAAATTCTGTCATTGTAATATCAAAGAAAGAACAAAAGATTTGTAAAGACGAATTTTTCAGTTATTTGATACTCTAGCATTCAGAATAAAACAATATCATAAGCATTTCTCTTATCTGATTCTGATGCAGATTTTATTTTATTTGAAGATAAAACTACTGGATCAATCGGATTTAATGAAATTGGAATTCCGCACCAATAATGAAGTAGGATATAATAACTGATTTTGCTGCTAAACAAATATTGTACAATTTCTTGATTCCTTAGATTATCTAAAAAAATATCAAGTATCGCTCTGACAGTACAGAAATAAAAGAAACAATAAAAGATATGTTGGTGAAATTTGTAACTATTTTGATCTTTGTTTGCTATTTACAACTACCGAGGTTGAGAGATTCTATTTAGTCGTTGATGATGTTCGAGGATCAAATGGCTGTTACTTCCGATTCCGGAGATATAATGGCATAAGTGACATACCTAACAGAACGCGCTTTTTCTCTCCGTTCAATTTTTTCGTAGAAGAACCGATTTCAACAAGATTGGTCTCGTTTGGAAACGTTCATTAAACCGGTTTGAGATTTAAATGGGCTGTTATCTTTGATTCCGGTGATATAATGGTATAAGTGACGTAATCGACATGTATTTTTTTCCTATGATCACGTTCAAATATACTATTGCTGATATGCTTGGTGGATTGAGAATACGTTTTTCATATTGATATGGGAAACATTTTATATTTTTCCATATCAAGGGAATTGTCAGCTTTATGCATTCACGTTTTGTTCTGCTTCATTTAGGAAAAGGATTTGATTCTATTTGTTTTATTTCTCTTTGTCCTGCAGGCTAACAAATGCCATAGGAATGCGTTAGATTTGCAGCAAATTAATCTATTCTGAAGCCTATTTGTATAATTTATTAGTTTCAATTGCAGATCTAATGCATCGAGATGTTTTATTGATGTTGAATCGATTCGCAATGGCTTGGGACGGAGCAAGGTTCGTAGAATCGAGGAACGATTTATGGTGCGACCTACATCGTATCTCGCTAATAACGTTTAGCTAATCCCTACCGCCGAGTGGTACAAATTATAAGCATTCCCAGAGCAAGGTTTTGAGCGCAATCATATATGGCCTGGGCAGCATAGACCACAACGGGTCTCGTGCATAACTACAAGATAGCATTAAACCGTCATGTCTATTAATTATTGATGATTTATGAGTCGCGCAGTTTCCGATCACTCATTTGCACTGGGAACTAGTTTCGATTGCGGTGGATTGGTGGAACGCGATTCGTGTCGGGCCTGTAAACAGCCGGACGGAGGAGAAAAGTCACTTAATTTATGGTAATTTATTCTCTCCAGTTGCTATTTTTTTTCGACTTTAATTGTTATTTGTTTTGTCGCCGTCGCAAAGACATTCAATTGGCAAACAGACCGAAACCGCACACACACAGATGAGCGATCCAATTTAGAGCTTGTTTCTAAGACTGTTTTCACCATTCGAGACAATCAATATTTGTCAGTAAGAGCAAGTTTGGATGGCAAGGCAAATTTTGCACTCGTGCCTGCAAACAGACGATTCCTTATTTGGAGGGGGCTGGAGATGAACGATTCGCAAAATAGAAAATCCTAAAAAATGGACTCACTGACGAATCGAAATTCGAGTGACATCATTCCACTCAAAGTATTAAACGTGATACGTGTTTTTTTTTGTTTGCTTGAATGCGATTTTAACGAATGCCGCAATAACAAATGATGCAAAGCCGACGAAGCTTCCAATCTTTCAATTCAATAAAACTCCACTTCATCGATTTCGCATTCCGCGGTAGCACCCCGGGCTGTCCGGGCGTCATTCGTAGCATGCGGTGATAAGTCAGCGCTCCCTTTGTGAGTAATCGGATTACGGTCCGTGAAAAGGTTTCCTTGCCGGAGCAACCCGTTCTACTGGCCTGTCAAGCCATTTTGGGAGGTCCAATGGACTGGATTTCTGTCAACCTTCGCCACACTGGCCTAGCATTTTGGCTGAAACTTGTCGGCTCCCAAGACAAAAAAAAACAGACCTGTGAAGGTTTAGTTTTGATTAATGCTTATGTAAAACAGTCATTGTGCTCTTTTGGAAAAATTCTTGATTGGCAGTGAACATGTGTCCTGAAGGCAAGGCTGTCGTCACACTGTTTTCATTCCGGCTGATTGATCAAAACCACACCGGTTATCACACCGGACACCTAATTTCATCGTTTTTGTTAGCAATAGAGTAGTAGCCGAGATCCACAGCTGCTACCGGATAAAACCGTCGATCGAGCTAATCGCGCTAACTCGTAGCTCATTTCCGTTCGTCACATGTGTTTATTAGCGAGTTGTATTTTTTGCTCACAGAGAAATCACACCAACGGAAAATGATAATAAAGTATCTGTTTCCAGAAATACCCCAAAAATAATGAAGCACGATCCGAACCGTCCGAACGCACATAGTTCAAGGCGGATTGAGAAAAAAAGGTTTTCAATTAAATCACCATTTCGATGGACCCGGGGCGGTTTAATTGGCAGAATTCGCTTTGGTATGGTTTTCTACTGCAGTCGGAGAAAAACGCTGTCCATCGCTGTCCTTGAACGCGACAAGCAAACTCACGGATGGTTGTCAATGTCGCGCTGGATTTGCGGAAATTGATAATGCGAAACTGTGGTTACCCCCGATTTTTTCAATTTATCAGTAGGATTTTTTGTAGATCCTAGCAAAGTTTTCAACTGGTAGTTAGTACTACCAGTTACTATATCCAAGCCAAAGGGTTTTAATTTTGATTTAAGTGGATATGCCATGTTTGAGTTGAAGTCCACCGATATTCTTTTCAAATGTTCTGATGAGGGGGTCAAAGTTGTGAGTGATAGTTTATTCAACGATCTCACTTTTTTATCAAGGATTGTTTGGATTGAGTGCTCCGGATATCCACTGAGCTTTCCAATTTCGAAAATAAAATTTTTCTCTTTTATTATCGCATCTTCTCTGAGAGGTAAGGTCAACATTCTATGAAACATATGATGGAATGCTGCCATTTTGTGTTGGTGAGAATAAATGGAAGTGTTTGGTATGACACGGTCCGTGTTGGTTGGCTTCCCATATATTTCAAAAGTTAAAGATTTTGCCTTCCTGACAATGAGAATATCTAAGAAAGGTAAGCTGTTGTCTTTCTCTTCCTCATGGGTGAATTTAATGTTTTTATGTAAATTATTAATTATTTCTAAGAAATTTGATAAATCATTTCGTTCGATGATGCAAAATATATCATCAACGTATCTCCAGCGATTAGGTAATAATCCCTGTTTATTTAAAAGTTCTTCAAGGTTTGCCATAAATAATTCGCATAAAAACGGGGAGAGCGGATTACCCATCGGGGCCCCTTGTTATTGTTTATAAAATTCACCTCTAAATGTGAAATAATTTACATCCATGCAAAGTCGAGTTAGGTTAAGATAAGACCTTACTTCGCATTTCCATAAACTACTACTCTTTTGTTGAAGTAACCAATCTTCCAACAGATTGATTGAGTCCTTCACCGGGACACTTGGGAATAAGGCGGTTACATCGAAAGATACCATTATTTCGTCATCTTCGATTTCACCTGAGTTCAGAAGTTGAGTAGCGTACTCTTGTGCATTGGGAATAGACCTACTAAAAAACTTTTTCGGCATATTTTTGAATTCTTCCACTAGCCATTTGGAGATTTTTTGGGTAGGGACTCCTACTGAAGAAATAATTTCCCTTATTTCATTCCCAGGTTTATGGATTTTAGGTAATCTTTGATTTTTGGTAATGAAGGGTTAGGTACTTTGAGGCGACTGAGGTTGATATCGATGTTAGGATTAGATTCAAGGTAAGTTTTATCTACTCTTTTAGTAATTTCTGGAAGGAGGTCGGATCGCTGTTTCCTATAAGGTCCGTCATTAATTTTTTTGGTTATTAGATAGTCATAATCATCTTTTTCTACAATAACGCCTTTGTTTCCCTTGTCAGCCTTTACATAAAAAACTATTTGTTTTATTTTTGAAAAAGAAAGGTTACAGTTATTTAGACCAGTTTCAAAGTCTATAATAACTTCTTCAAGATTAACTCTGGGAGAAATAGCATAATTCAGTCCCAAGTTGAGAAGATTTGTTTGTTCGTTTGAAAAATTTTGAGATGAACGATTGACAAGGAAGTTCTCTGAAAACTGTATCGAAAGTTTTGGGGGTTGGGTTGTACCGTTTTGGGCAAGCAAATTTTCGAATTTCTTATGAAGGAGAATTCGTTTTCGTTCAGATTCACAATGCTCAGTGATTTTTACTTTGGTTAAAAAACTTTCAAAACTTTGGGGGTATTGTTTTGCAAATTTAAAGTGAAGGTTATAACATTCCAAGGTTTTTACGTTTTGGATGCTACTTTTATAAATTTTCTTTTGAAATTTCCCTCTGTGTTTTACACATGATATTATTAGAAAAAGATCTCCTACCTCGTATTCTACAGCATTTTGGAGTAATTCCAAAGTTTTTGCATTTTTTCAAAAATGCAATATCTTTGGATACTCCTACGATTTTCTTTCTTAACTTTAAAAACCTATTTAACTTGTTTATTATTACCAATGATAGGTGGAATTTACAAATAATCCGTAAATAAACTATGACTGTTCTTCGGTTCAACTGAAATCCATGAAAGTAAGAGCACACATAAAATAATTAAAAAAAACTCATGCAATATTTTCGTCGAACAAGTTAATTCATTTGTTTTTACTAGATTAAGTAGGATAGGGTGAATCCATTCTGACCGGTGATCCCAATGCTTTTCAAAACTACCAAATTGTCCATTTTCGTCCACGTTACCTCCAACAATATTTAAAAAAATGAAAAAGAAATTACGGAATGTTTTGAAGCGTTCAAAACCATTCTATTAAGGTTGCACCAATTAAAGAAAATATCCAATTGTTTTTGCAGGAATTCGGAATCTTTCAGCTATTCAATAAGATGGAATAAAATTGAAATCGTCGGCGAGTGATAGTTTTAGAAATTGCTGCGAATAAAAAGGGGCCAGATGACTACCAAGAGGTACTTCCGAATTTGTTAGAAAAGGTGCAACCAATTAAAAAAAAAGATCACTAAAACCGAGTCTTCCTAACGGGTGTTTTAATAGGAGGTTTGTTTTATCAATAAGGGATAACTCTATTGTCTGATAGTTGTTTTGACAGTGTAAAGTGACGTCTCTACTGAGTATTGTTTGCAAATCATCATGAATAGGTTAACTCCAGACCAAGGCATACCAAGTTGTGGAAATTTAATTTCAAAATCAGTGTTCAATT
Source organism: Malaya genurostris (assembly GCF_030247185.1). Classification (NCBI taxonomy): domain Eukaryota; kingdom Metazoa; phylum Arthropoda; class Insecta; order Diptera; family Culicidae; genus Malaya; species Malaya genurostris. Next base: position 209,966,479 of record NC_080571.1, on the reverse strand, counting down.
AAAACTGTTTTCTAGAGCATTTTGTGAATTTTATGGTGCACAAAATCTTCCGTCTGAGACCACCATAAATAACGTAAAAATGGTCGTATTTGAGGCAAAGATAATCCACACGCCATTCAAAAGTTACTGGCCGTTATCGTGATTGGGGTTGAATGGCGTTACCGTGAATGGGAACCGATATAGAACAATGATCAATGAATTATTGGCTACCAAATCTTCAAGATATGGATGTGGACGAAATGTGGTTTTCAACAGGATGGTGGCACTTGTCATACTGCAGTCGAAACAATCGACTTATTAAAAGAACATTTCAACGGCAACATTATTTCGAGAAATGGACCGGCGAATTGGTCTCCGCGTTCGTGGGATTTGATGCCATTCATTTTTTTGTGGGGATACATGAAATCATTAGTTCGTGTGGATAAACCAGCAACGATTGATGTTTTGGAAACCAATATTCAATGTGTTAGTGCTAAAATACGCCCTCAAATGCTTGAAAAAGTGGTCGAAAATTGGAAGTACAGATTGAGCTTTGTTAAAAATAGTTGCAACGGCCATATCTATAGCAAAATGTGTGTGCAAAATCTCATCTAAATCGGAGCAAGTCGATCTTTGTTATTTTTTGTTCCATTATGTGTAATTTATTACCCCAAACATATACAAAGCAATACAGTTTTGCAATATGTTGAAATTTTTAATTTTATAACACCTCTCCAAATTTGCTGGCAACCGTACAACAATAATCTGAAACCAAATTTAGGCAGGAAAACAGTGTCGAACTATCGGCGTCCATCAGCGACGTTGATCCGATTTTTATCACATGGCCATAATTTCAACCAAACCTCGTCGAGATTCGATCGATTTCTTTTGTTTTTTTCGCAAAATCACCACACTAAAACAGAAAGAAAAAAAAATAAACCAGTTGAGGCGTTCAATTGCTGGCAAACTAATTAATCTCGGGTTCCCGCCATTTTTGACATCTGTGCCGATCTTTATCAGAACCGGTAAAAGTTAATCAGAAAAACGAGTTTTTTTTTCTTGTTGCGACACAAACCCCGGCACTCCACCACAAGATCGAAGGGTGCCGATAGAAAACATCGCACGCAAACGAAAACAATTTAATTTGGGCCAATTGGTGGCTATAGTTAAGGATTGGTTTATGGTTTCGAGATTTTTTCTGTTGTGACATGAAGACTGGAAACAATTATTTGATTTAGAAGTTTTCATTCCCTCAGAATGGCGGTATATACAATTGTTTTAAAAGCAATTTGACAAGTGATCTCAGAAATTGATAGATATCCGCATTCAACTCTCTCCATTTGAGTTCCTTAATTGCCTCGATTAGCAATGCAATATGAAAAGACACAGTCATTTAAAAAAAATTGCAGCAATTATCATTTTGCATGTTTTACCTTCATGGTCATTAACCGGAACGAACGACAACCAGTAAAATACATCAAAAAGTATGTTCAGAGAAAAAAAACGTCAGACATGAAAACAATTTTACAGTTTCATTGGAACGTTTTCATTCTGTGAATTTTTTTTCCTCGAATTCCATTTGAGTTCAACATATCAATCGTGGCGGTTCCACATCCTGAACCGTCGGCCCGATTTACCCCAATTCGCTCGTTGAGCCAAAATTACAGCTGCCGGCCGCCGGTTGATTTACCACATCGAATTGCCGCGCGCCGCCGGTGTGCGGTTTTGGGCGCACATGAAAAACGAGTGTCATCATTATTTTAATCACCGGCAACAAATCGACGCACGCAGATTCCGACGGAGCGAATTGACTGACTTCGTTTCGGCCGTTATCCTTCTTGCATCTTTTATTTGTTTTTTTTTATCTTTTGGCTTATACGGCTGACTGCCCCTGGGACAACCGTTTGACAGGAAACATAAACAAATCAGATTAAAAGGCACCATTCTTTGGCGTCTTTATTGCGCCGTTTTTTATTCGTTCCGGTACGCGAGAAATGGAGCAACAAAACAACAAGAGGAATACGCATGGTGGTGGTAGTGGCATGCAGAAATGGTTAGCCGGCCGGCCGCTAGGGAGGGACACAAAAATAAACACCGTTTTACGATTATTTGTACCAATGGATGGATGGATGAATTGATGTAGCTACAAAACGGTACTAAAAGAGAGATAATCTCTCGTACGCGAAAGTGAAAATAGAAAAACTTTTTGCATGCTCTGTGCCGTCGTTTGGGTTCCGCGCAGCTGTGGAGCTTAGGTCGTTGACATTTTTTGGCGATCTTCCCAACGGCGGAAACTGGAAGGGTGGGGGTGGGGTGAGGTTACACATGTATGTATTACAATTATCGTGAGCGGTCTGTCTTGGTTTGTGACAGCTGACTGTGACAGCGACTTCGCTCATCGTTAGCTTAGGCGGTTAGTAAGCGTTCCTGAGAGGTGTTGAAAGTGTTCGGTCGGTAAATGGCGAACCGGCGAGATAGTAAAATTTGATTTATGGCGTATCATGTCCCAGCTCACCCATACATTGTTGGAAATATTCGGAACCTAGGTTGCTGCTGTCATTTCGAACAAGAGTTAAAATCGTTCACGAAGGTCAAAGTATTGAGTAGTGTATCTTCATTTTGTCAAAATAATTATATTTATATAAGTCTCATCATTGGATTGTTTTTTCAAGTTTGTTTGGAGTGAAGAACTAGTACAGTAGTTTTATAAAATTGTTTGCAATGTGGCACGTTAGTTAAAATACATCGTAAAGAACGAATCTTTAGCTTATTTTTATAACACTACTAAACTACCCATACTTGCATATCAGTCCCATATTGAAAATCGACAAACTCCTATCCCTACCTCCCCTTACGGAAAATAATATACTTAGTTTTTGTAGCATTCAATGATAATAAATTCGCATTGAAATATTCATAAATCACTATCCGTTGAGTTAATAATATAATTGATAGCATTGTCAGGATAGAACAGAGCTGTGTCATCGGCGAATAGTCGTGGAGTTCCTTGAAGCTGTAAATTACCTATGCCATTCATAAATAAAAGAAACAATAGTGGTCCTATATTACTTCCTTGTGCAATACCAATGTTTATTGAAGCAAGGTTGCTGCTGTCATTTTCAATGATACACATTGTTTTCTATTAGTCAAGTAACTACGGATAATTGAATTAGTAATGCCCTTGATACCATAGCAATCGAGTTTGTCCAAAAGTATATTATGATCTAATGTGTCAAAAGCTTTTTTGAGGTCTAAATATAAGGCACCAACTATATTTTTTTTTCCATAAATACGTTTATTTCTTAAGGCAGTTTACATAAGTTTTTCTTCGCCGTAGCATCACTTTTACATAATATTCTTATCCTAATTTAATTCTAACATAGTCACAACGTTTTGAATTTATTAAAACATATTCTCTTATAGCTTAAATATCATCTTAGGTAACTCGTCATTAATTATGAAATCTACTCGGAAATATTATTTGAATCAAACGATTAACTTCTATAAATTATAAAATAAGCTGTTATTTTCAGACATTTTGTTGATAATTTCATAAACTGTTTCGAGTTTGTTTGTATCATTACACAAATTTTATTCTAATTTAGCTATTGGTTGAACTCATGGACGCAGCTGGGATCAGAACTAAGTCTTGAAGGGGCCTTTATTAAATTGAAACTCCAATTTTCTTTATGAAATGATAAATAAGTTTCATGTATGAAAGGTCACGACAAGCAAGAATGTCTCGAACTGGGATATTGGATAGTCTACCTTGGGTACGCAAAGAATTTATTAGTTGAGATCTGACATCACGATACTCCACGCATGTCCAAACGACATGATCAATATCCCGATAACCTTCTCCGCAAGCACAATGATTAGTCTCGGAGAGCCCAATTCGAAGGAGATGTGCATCTAACGTGTAGTGATTGGACATGAGTCTGGACATCACACGAATGAAATCCCTACTCACATCCAGTCCCCTGAACCATGCCTTTGTCGATATTTTCGGAATAATTGAGTGCATCCACCGACCCAGATCATCTCTATCCCAAGATGCTTGCCAGCTGGCAAGTGTTCTTTGGCGAGACGAGCTATAGAATTCGTTGAAAGCAATCGGTCGCTCATAAATTTCACCCTCAATAGCACCACGTTTGGCTAAAATATCGGCTCTTTCATTGCCAGGAATGGAGCTATGAGCCGGGACCCAGACTATAGTGATTAGATAATTATTGTTCAATATGTCGTTCAGGCACTGTTTTATTTTGCCCAGGAAAAACGGTTCATTTTTGCCAGCAGCGTTTGAGCGAATGGCTTCAATTGCACTCAGACTATCTGTGAAGAGGAAATAATGGTTTGGAGATAATGTGACGATTACACTCAAACTATAATGAACTGCTGCTAGCTCTGCTATATAAACAGATGCAGGTTCTTGAAGCCTAAATGAGGCCGAAACATTATTGTTGAACATACCAAACCCTGTCGCTTCTTCAATTCGCGATCCGTCCGTATAAAACATTTTCTCAGAGTCAATATGCCTGAACTTACTTGAAAATATTTTTGGGATTTCCGTCGAGCGTAGATGATCCGGGATTCCACGCACTTCACGCTGCATGGATGTATCGAAAAATAAAGTTGAGTCAGGGGCACTTAGGATGCTGACACGGATAGGAATATATCTTGAAGGGTTGATTTCCTGTGACATATGGTTAAAATATACTGTCATAAATTTTGTTTGAGATCGAAGCTCGACCAGTCGTTCGAAATTATTAATTACCATGGGATTCAGCACCTCACATCTTATTAGCAGGCGTGATGAAAGTTCCCAAAATCGATCTTTTAATGGAAGAACTCCCGCCAGAACTTCAAGACTCATTGTATGTGTCGAATGCATGCAGCCTAAGGCAATTCGCAAACAACGGTACTGAATTCGCTCAAGTTTGATAATATGAGAGTTTGCAGCGGAACGAAAACAAACGCATCCATATTCCATCACTGAAAGAATCGTTGTTTGATACAATTTTATTAGATCTTGCGGATGAGAACCCCACCAAGATCCTGTTATTGTTCGAAGAAAATTTACTCTTTGTTGGCATTTCGTTATCAGATACCTAATGTGTCCTCCCCACGTGCATTTGGAATCGAACCACACCCCGAGGTATTTAAAAGTTAAAACCTGTTGGATCATTCTTCCCATCATATGGAGCTGAAGCTGCGCGGGATCATGCTTTCTTGAAAAGACGACTAACTCTGTTTTCTCCGCAGAGAATTCGATACCAAGATGAACAGCCCAATCGGACAAGTTATCTAAGGTATCTTGCAATGGTTTATGCAGATCAATAGCTTTGGGTCCAGTAACTGAAACCACGCCATCATCTGCCAATTGTCTTAGTGTACATGGGGTTACTAGACAGCTGTCAATGTCATTCACGTAAAAATTATAGAGGAGCGGACTGAGGCATGAGCCTTGCGGGAGACCCATGTAGCTAATTCTGAATGTTGCCAAATCGCCATGTGAAAAATACATGCACTTCTCTGACAAAAGGTTGTGCAAATAATTATTTATAACCGCTGGAAGTCCATGTTGGTGGAGCTTGTCTGAAAGAACATCAATGGAAACTGAATCAAATGCTCCTTTAATGTCTAAAAATACAGATGCCATTTGTTGCTTTTGAGCGAAGGCAATTTGGATGTCAGACGAAAGTAATGCAAGGCAATCATTCGTCCCTTTATTTCTACGGAAGCCAAACTGAGTATCTGACAACAAACCGTTCGTCTCGACCCAAGTGTCGAGACGTCGTAGAATAATTTTTTCAAACAATTTTCTGATGCAGGACAACATCGCAATGGGTCTATATGAGTTGTGATTGGAAGCTGGTTTCCCCGGCTTTTGAATGGCGATAACTTTCACTTGTCTCCAGTCAGGTGGAACAATATTTTGCTCAAGAAACTTGTTGAACAATTCCAACAAACGTCTTTTTGCGAGGTCGGGCAGATTCTTCACCAAGTTGAATTTAATTCTGTCCAACCCAGGGGTGTTATTGTTACAAGACAAGAGTGCTATAGAAAATTCCATCATTGAAAATGGGTTATTAATAAAACCATTATTTGGAGGAGATTCCCGTATAATGCTCTGCGTAGGAACAGAATCTGGGCAAACTTTCCTAGCAAAGTCAAATATCCATCGGTTCGAGTATTCATCACTCTCATTGCCCACGTTACGATTCCTCATTCGTCTGGCCGTATTCCAAAGAGTGCTCATTGAGGTTTCTCTTGACAAACCTTCGACAAAATGTCTCCAATAGCTACATTTTTTGGCTCGAAGTATGCTCTTGTACTTGTTTTCTAAAACCATAAGTTTTTCAAAATTCTGAGGAGTTCCTCCTCCCCGTTTTAGAAACGTCTTGCAAGCATTTTGTTTTGCGAGTTTAGCCTCTGAGCACTCTTTGTCCCACCAGGGGTTGGGAGGCCTTCTGTTAGTCGTTGGCCCAGGAAAGCGTTTAGTTTGGGATTGTTCTGCGGCCTCCAGAATCGAACAAACGAGGAAGTCATATTCTTCAAGTGGAGGGAGCTCTTCCATTGAAATCAAAATACTAGAGATTCTACTTTGGTATTTAATCCAGTCGATATTTTTTGTCAAATCATATGGAATACTAGCTGAATTAGCAATACATTTGTTACAGCTAATTGAGATGATGATTGGTAAATGATCGCTACCGTGTAAATCAGGCAATATTTTCCAGGTGCAATCTAGTCGAATTGATGTTGAGCAAAGAGATAGATCTAATGCACTTGGGCGTGCAGGAGGTCTTGGGATCCGTGTCATGCTACCCATATTTAATACCGTCATGCTAAAATTGTCACAAATGTTTTGTATTAAAGATGATCTGCTATCATTGTAAACGGAACCCCACATCATTCCGTGCGAATTTAAATCCCCCAGAATCAATCGTGGAGCAGGAAGGGCTTCAACCATTTCATTAAGCTGTCGCTGTCCAACTTGTGCTTTTGGAGGAATATAAACCGAAGCTATGCAAATATCTTTGCCTTTAATGTTTATTTGGCAAGCAACAACTTCTATACTAGAAGTTGAAGGGATGTTTAATCTATAAAAGGAACAGCATTTCTTAATTCCCAAAAGCACTCCACCATACGGAGAGTCTCTATCGAGACGTATAATGTTAAAATCATTAAAATTTAAAGCTATGTTTGAAGTAAGCCATGTTTCGCATAAAGCAAATACATCACATTTTTGACTATGCAATAAAATTTTAAATGAATCAAGTTTTGGCATGATGCTTCGACAATTCTACTGCAGGACAGTGATTGTATCATTTGCGGCGGGTGATAAATTATCCATCAAAAGATACAAAACCTGAGACAATTGGCCATTGAGCTGATAACTGCTTCAAAAAATTTCTAGCTATTGGAAGGAATGCCATTATGAGGGTCTTTAAGGGTTCAGATATATTGAATGCTGAGAAAATCCATTCAACAATTTCCGAAAACTTTAGTAATCCTGTTGGTGGCTGTGAAATGGAGCCCACAGGATTATTACCTTTTTCTGTGCTAGATCCTGGATTGGTTTGTGAATTTGACAAACCAGGAGGCACAGTCTTTGGTTTTGACTTTTTTTGTTTAACACGGGGATCTTTTTTTGAAGATGAAACTTTAAGTGTCTTTAGGTGACTTCTTTCTCTTAACTGACCCTTGGGTAGTGATAAACGAATTACCTTCACTATTTTCGTCAGAGTCAGAGTCCTCTGGTTCCTCTAGATTTGAAAACCTGTTTTCGGTTTCCAAAGGGGGGACATCAATGACCGTTTTAAGCATTTCTGCATATGTGCGCTTAGACCGTGCTTTTAAAGAAAGCTTAATTTTGTCTTTGTGCACTTTAAATGCAGTGCATACTGAAATATCCTCATGAGGACTTTCCCCACAATAAATACATTTTTCAATTTCCTTGTTGCAATCATTATCTTTATGAGGTCCTTCACACTTAATACATTTTGGTTTATCACTACAGTAAGTAGCTGTGTGTCCGAATTTTTTGCAGTTCGTACAATTCATTACATTTGGAACAAAAAGCCGAACAGGGAGGCGAATTTTATCGACATAGACATAGGACGGCAACGCAGACCCGGCAAATGTCACTCGAAACGAGTCTGATGGGCGATAAACTTTTTTTCCCTCTTCATAAACTACTGAGTACAGTTGTTTGCACTCCAGTATTTTCACACCCTCAAGCATAGAGTTCTTGAAACGACCAACACCATGCTTGAGTAAATCATCTACCGAAAGACTCGCTTCGGTAACAACACCGTCAATTTCGACATCTTTGGAGGGTATGTAAACTTTATACTCTTTGTTGAAATGTTCCGAAGAGACAATATCATTCGCGTGTTTCAAATTATTTACCACAACACGAATTTTATCGTTATTTACTTTTATGATCTCTTTGATTGAAGAGAATCGTGATGTCAAACCTTTAGAAATTTGGTAAATGTTTAATGGCTTTGATATACGTCTAAAAAAGACTATCCAAGGCCCAGAAGAGCTCTCCTGATATTTTTTCGTTCGTGGGGGTATAGGATTCATGCTAGGATTTACGTCCATGGATTCATCCATCACATTAAAATTTTTAATCAAACTTTAAAATAAAAAATGAAACCAACACTACACAGTACTCAATCAAAAGGAAAAGAAAAAACTTCTACCTTGAAATTGTTGTCTATCTCCGTTGCACTGCCGTGTAGATCCTCGTTGCTCTAGATGTTCTTGTTGGATGTGATGCTACTGCTACCTGACATCCAGCACCACTCGATTTCCGATTTACTTTTGTCTTCGCCAGCTGCAACCAGCGCAGGTCACCGGTGTATACCTGCGTGTTGTATGGCAGTGGAAAGACCGAGTTGTCTTGTCTCCTTCTTCCTTGTGCTCCGCACCGATATGCTTCTGCACCGAAGTGCCTTCGCACCGGTGTGCTTTTGCACTCTCCTGCTTCTGTGTGCCTTTGCACTCTTCTTCTTCAATGTGCCTTTGCACTCTCCTGCTCAGCACTTGTGGCTGTATATTGTGGCCTGGGTCGAGCTTGAGAAACGCCCTTTGTTGTTTCCTTCACCAGCTTGGCCCAGCACTAGGGCTCTCTTATGCAGCACGATTTTACGTTTTAACGGCTGCTGCCAACAGGTCTCTACCTGTAGTTCAACCGTTGTCGTATTTAACGCGTGTAAACTAACCAGCGTTATTAAACTGTACGCTTCTATACACAACCTTCTCGGTTGAACGGCTATTACTGAATGACACCAACTATATTGTTACTATCGATCTCGTTTATAATTTCGTCATCTAATTCAATTATAGCAGTATGTGTGCTTGAACCTTGTCTGAAACCATATTGGATTTTATAGAGGATGTTATGCTTGCCTAAGAATTCGATGTCTAGTGACTAGAAGTTTTTCAAATATTTTGTTGAAGACGGACTTTAGTACACTGACAGAAACGTTATCAGAGCCGTTACTCTTTTTATTATCTAATCCGTGTATTAAAGGCCGTGAAGGACGTGAAAATATAAATTCACAAACACGATGAATATTACTTAAGGGACAAAAACATGAGTTTATAGGAATAGCTATAGCTAATTCGTTACCGATATTTGAATAGAATTTGTTGAAAATCTCGCAAATTTCCTTGTTGTCATTAATTTTATTGCCCCTATCGATCAAGTGTATCTTATCATTTTTTTTGTTAGTCCGATATATAGAGTATATACATTTTTATTCGCATTTTTCATGTAATCGAATTTTTTTGGAAATGTGTGAGAGCATTTGTTCTAGATGCTGATCGTTTGGGTTTGCCTTAACACGCTTGAAATAGTTACTTTTTATTTTAACTAAAGCAAAGTCCTGGCATTACATTCCTTTTGTGGAATTTGGCCTTTCTGTTTCAACAGACTTCGCAGCCGATTCTTAGTGTACAGAATCATTGCATGGCTAGTACTATGGATCCTACTGACACTAAGAATCCTTCCAGGTCGGGGCTCGAACATACGACAACTGGCTTGTAAGACCAGCGTCCTATGCATTGAACCGCCAACCCGGGTTTTATTTTAACTAGTGTCCATAAATCGAAGGTCATCCATGGGCAACGCGTACCTTTTGCGATGACTGTTTTAGTTATTATTATTGTATGTTGTTCGAGCAGAGAGTACACAAACAAGTACACAACAATATATATTGAAGAACTGTTTCCGTGCCCTCAAGGGGGGGTACAAAGTGGGGACATTTTGGTTTGGTGGCCAATGAACTGCCGATTTCAATTTCCCGGTTTTTCCCGGTTTGCGAGATAAAAATTCCCGCGTTTTTAAATAGGTCCAAATCGTCTCTATTCAAACTGGGGTAATTCGTTTGCAAACACGTTTGTTTAATGGACGAAACCCTCGGAGGAATTTTCGTGCTCTGATTGTGATAAAATCCATAAATTCAATTATTGACAATGTCATGCCCGACAAAAATAAACAATATAGCACGGGATAAATCGCAGTCATCGAATGCAGGACATAGCATCCGTCACTAACATCGTGAAAGATAAGAGATTGGTAGTCGCTTACTCGCGTTGATGAGCAAATGAATCACATGAAATTTTCAAAAACTACAAGGATCAGCCCCATGGGGTTGTTCGAGCCATTGATGTGGAACAAGGCAACCAAAATTTCTAATGATCGACATTTTCAATTAATCGTCACACTTTTGAATCCGCAAATGCATGAGTCTGCTTAGTCTTTAATATGAACCAACACCGAACACGCGAACCCAAAATATAGACTATATTTGTCATGATTTGTATTTGTATTTTAGCCGACGAAATTACATCAATAGCCCAAATGTATGCAATTATATGTTTGTACATGCTTGCGATACAGATATCGATATTTGAGCTTCTTTTCGCCAAGCTTTTGTTCAAGTTTTGTACGCAAGCAGTTATTTTTATAGCGTTTCTCTACCATCCATTACTACCATGATACCGGTTGAAACGATAAATAAATAAGAAATTAATCTTATGCACTCAAAATTTACCCTGGGGTAGTTGTCAATTTCTCAGGCGAAACGACATAACATGGGATTTCATCCAATCTTTCCTGACACAAGATCAGAGCATAGCAATTAAAGCTTCAAATCGTTTTATGGCACTTTTTGTCTTGCTGTCTAGCAACAACCTACCTCTAGGAAGCTACGTATAGGACTGAAACGTTAGCTATAATTTTGCTTATATTTATAGCTTCGCGTGCATCCAACAGCTTCGCTTTTGCATCGATTGACCAATCAGAGCGCTGCTTTCTCTTTGATATATCGCTTACTCCTTCAAAACCGTCGTCTATGGTAGGGAAATCCGGTATGCCGGAGATTTTTTGCATGCAAAATAAGACACTGCTAGCTATTAATCAACATTTCAATGATATACTATTAAAAATACATGGCCATGATCATTCAAATCAATACGTAGAAATATTTCCAATCAAATGGTGACATGATATTAATAATTGATACAAAATTGACTGAGCTGTAATTGTTCAAAACCTGACCACATTTCTACATGTATTTTTCTTGAGTTTCTAGTTTGCACCCCTATATAGAAAACATAAATGTGTTCCACATTAAAACGCATAAGCTATCGATCTTTTGTTTTTTTAAAAAGGGGTTTCTAAATGCTTAGCATCTCTCGTGGGCTAACCAGAAATATGATCAGGAAATACGAGTTCGTCAGAATGAACTCTTCACTGCTTTCCAACCAGTTTCATTTCCTAATAGCCCAACTAGTTTATCTTCTATGAGAAATCCTTCTACAATAGATTTGGATCAAACAGATTAATGTAATATTTGTAGTGAATGGATCACTTCTAATAATATTCAGGATTTCAAATACAGCAATGATTAATTCAAATAGTTCTGTATTCTACCACCTTGGAACTAATGGTCTAGGATCAGAGCTAATAAAAGTCATTTTCATTGACTGAAAAATAGACGAAAGTGACAAGAAATTACTGTCACTCTCAGCTTCGCTTGCAAACTATGAGAACGAAATCCATGTCCAGTCAATGACATAAGCGGGACAGTAGTTTCAAAATTGTGTTTTTTCTTTCATTTGCCCTTTCAGTCATTTCCAGTTTTCAGTGAAAATCCCATAGTATGTAGTGTCGATATTCAACCAAAGCTGTGAGAATTGAAAACGACAGAAAAAAGTTTCACAATAAGTTTTCACTGTTGGTGCTCGAATTTGTAGTAGTTTTGGTTTCCAAAGGAGTTCTGGGATGTAATTACTTCGATTTGCCATATTTTAGTCACTTTTTATAGCCAAGTGTCACATATTTTCAATACATCGATGAAAGAATGAGAATTGAAATTCTGCTGTTGCTACCTGAAGACGTTAGTTTGGTTTCGTCTTGTCACAGAGGAAAGAGTGACGTTGACAATTATTCTCCCCATTTTTTCAATGAGAAACGAAAATGCTTCGTCTCTCTTCGTTTGTTCTGGTGTCGGTCATTTACGAATGAGACAGTAAAACATTGAAAATGAGACTGCTGGAATGGTTTCTTTCATTGAGAATGCGTGACAATTTTAAGCTCTGTCTAGGATAAAGATTTCATACCGAAAGCCCTGAAAATGTTTTGAGAAAGTCGGCTGATATCGATACAGCAATTGATCTCTCATCGGAATCAATATCAACATTCTTGTGATCCTACTATGAAATCCATAGTTTGGCACATTCAAAAGAAAATTAAGCATAAGTTCACTGAACTGATTCTAAAAAAAATCTACGGGTTTTTCAGCTCTCAAAGAAAAAGGACTCCTACTCCCTGCAAACGGTGGATAAAGTCCAAGTGGACAATTCAATATCTCACACCAATATTGTCTCAAGATGACATTAATGAGATAAATTATGATTAAATTAGGGCAATCATTAGTAAAGTTAAAGAAAAGCTCTGACACTTTCTGATTGATTTAAAACTGCTTTGGGGCCCTTAAAAACCGTTGGATGAGATATGGGATGTTGTCCCAATTTCCAATGGAATGTGTAACATTGAACCTGTATGGGACCATAAGTTGTTTCAACATTTTTGCTAAGCTTCTCCCTCAATCGCGCAATTGGACATTGCCTCCAACTTTTATTGTAATGAACGACTCTTATCAGTCTAAAAAGTATCTATCAACAAAATTTTGAATAAACTTCATTTCCGTAGTTTTCCCTTGAAAAAGGCCATCAAAAAACGGCCGAAACGTTGGGCAAATTTAAAAACAAATCGTCATGAGAAGACACGTTTCATGATTTTCATGATTTCTCAATCATGATACCGTCAATGGATGAATTTGTGTAGGAATCATGCACCAAGAAATCACATGTCTTTAACTGAGAATCACGGTGGCATCACACGAGCATCAAGATACTTATTGCTAACAGCGCCATTCATTGTTTACTGCTACCAGTGCCATTGACGAGCGATGGTAAACTCCCGAAGCGATATTTCCTGCTTCTAAAATTCATATAATAAACAACCATCGTAAACAATACTGCGAAGGCTTTTTGCATTTTATATTGTTTATTGGCCTTTAAACATGAATTCTAAAGCGATGAGAAAAAAAAACACAAAACATAGACATCTAGTGTAATTGATAAAGTGATTGTTGTGTGGAGTTCATTTATTCAAAAATGTGTAAAGAACCAAAAAATCTTTTCTAATCAAATACACATTGGTATCGTGGATGCTCCGTGGGGTGGGACAAAAAACTTATTTCAGCTCCACCAAACTTTTCGTGTTCCTTTTGGGTCCCATAAGCACCATGCAAAATTTTAGCTCGATCGGAGAAACTATATTTTCGCGCCCGAGGTTTAAAGTTTATATGGGATTTAGTATGGAGAAATTCACTTTTTACAAAAAAAAACGGCTGGAGATCAACCTATGAACTCCAAAAATCAGTGCGTATGTCATTTTTGTAGGAAATTCAATGAGGAAAAAACTTCGAAGACTTCAAAGCAATCCGACATTTGTAAAAAAAGTTATTAAAGGAAAACTGACACAAGGTCTGAACGATGGATTGCTGCTAATGGTGGCAATATGATTTTGTTTTTTTTAAATTATGCTATAACGGTTGATTTGAGTTGTTGTCTTGACGATAGTTACTCAGCTTAGAATGAAGAGTCCTTTTAAGTGACAAACCATTCCCCAAACCATACTGTAAGGACACAAATATTTACGTAAATTATTTTTTTGCTTGTATAAAATAGTATCATCGTCTGTATCTTCTAAACTATAAGAGATAGAGAGTTTATATACTCGGCAACGTTATTGGATTTGAGTTTTTCTAAAATATTGTGGAAGACTCCAGAAACCTGTTTCTTCAAATTAAAAAGAAGAACTTTAATAACTTTTTCTGCAAATCTCGGATTGTTTTGAAGTCTTCGAAGGTTTTCCTCTTCGATAAATTTCCCACGAAAATCACACATGCACTGATTTTTGAATTATTGAGAATATCGTAACGGAACCATATTTCGACATGATTTGCGACGCTAAACGGAACATGTCTGCAGTTCAACAGATTTTTTTTAAATCGAAATAAGCGATAAATGCATGACTACAAATTCAAAAAAAAATATTACCCTCAAACGAAAAATAACTCAAGGTTTTCATTTTTTATATGTTATGTAAAAATGCTTCAGTTTTTGGAAGAAATATTAAATGTCATAGCACCTTTTGTCCAAAAATCATCACAAAAATCACACAGCGGTAACAGACATTCGTTGCCTGTGCTGTGATACTGTTTTCTTCAAAATGGTCATAAACTCGAACTCAAGTGTACTCGGTGCCGATGGATTCGCTTGTGTTTTCAAAATCGAGCATCGGTGTTGGTTTTCGTTTTCTTCCCGCGTGCACGAAATTGAACATCGAACACAGTGCGCTTCGTTCGTAAAGGGGAGGTTGTGTTGTCTTTTTCCGTACCAGCGTATGTACGTATCGGTGCGCTTTATAAGACAGTTTTAAGTTTTGGACGCTCATCGTCTAGTAATTCCGGAACCAGGAATTCAAGAATTATAAGACCATAAGCCATCGCTGAGTGAGTTCCATTTTATAGTTTGTAACCACTATTTTCGGTCCTTACCGAGGACTGGTATAGCCCGAATGGATACGTTTGGCCGTCAACTGACAAGGCCTATCGATTGGAACTGATTTGAGCCCACAGCAACTGCATGTATGCTTGAAATGTTCAACTCTCTTTATACTGTACTTCTTTAACCGGAACTCGGATCCAGATGAATTTCAGAAGTTATGTATAAAACCAGAATTTAAATTTCAGTTCGTAAAAATAGGTCTCGCCATCTCTGAAAAAAAAAAACGAGAAAGTAATTTGTAATTGGAATCTTTCCACTAATCACCTTGAAATTCCGAAAACGGAAGTCGGGTCCAAATAAAATTTAGGAACATTTCAATCTTACTTGGTGAAAATCGGTTCAGCCATCGCCGGGAAAAGTTGGTACACATATTTTAATTTTTGTTTTGCACATATCACCCCATAATTCCGGAACCGGATGTCATACCGCAACCCCTTTTATTCTAATCTAAGTTTGTAAAAATCGGTTCAAAAAACGGTTTTCACAGTGATTGCATAACCTTTCTATATGAAAAAATTTCGAGGGTGAACGGTTGAACCAAATATTATCAAATTCTGAGAGATCGTACAACATTTTCACTGGGAATCGTTAGTATAGTGTATGAAACTAAACACTAAAATTGATCAAATCTGAATCGGCCAGTACACTGCACAACGGTGTAAAACAAAAACCTGTTCTGCCGGCAGCGCCGGTGAAAGAGGTGGGTACGGTGGGTAGTACTACCCACCTGAAAATTCCAAAGGTAGGTAATTAACCACCTGGAATTTCTAACGAAAAACAATGGTAATACAAGTATTATTCATGAATATCGAAGGTTCAAGAATAAGTATTATTTATAACAATAAGAATATTTTTAATGTAACTCGGAATAATAAATAAAATCAAAATTATAGAACCTTTGTACTCAGCTAGTAGAGTAATGGTGTGAAAATATACAGCAGAAAGGAAAGATGTGACAAGGATCATTTGAGTAAGCAGAAATCTTTTAGTAACTTAACTTTTACTTTTTTCCAACCAGAGGAGACGAGCTTAAGCATCTGATCAATGAATCACTCGTGTATTGGAAAGTACCGATAAAAAATATAATTACTCAAAATCTTTTGACGTAGGGCTACGCCATTGTTTGCTATACCGAGGTGCAAGTTCAAAATACAGGAAATAAAACTGTACAAACAGTGGTTTGAACATTTACATCTAAACTATTTTTCAACTGATTTTCGATATCATTACACATACTGCTTGAATATATTTTTACGCCACGATTCGAGTAGATAAATGTATATATTTTAGATAATTGGTGATTCAAACTCAATGTGTAACGAACCATGTATAATATTTCTTGTTTCCCAAAACATTTTATCAGGATTTCCCCGGATTTCATTAGATTTCTGCTCTTCAATGAGTACGTTCCGCTCCAATCGATGACCAGCATGCGGACTACCCGCCGGGCCTTCGTAGGAAAAGTAGTCGCTAGGGGCTAGGTTATTAAGAATATGGTGGGTGAGGAAACAGAACGAAGACCAATCCGTTCAATTTGGCCATTATTTTCATTGACTTGTGGCACGGATCACTGTCTTGGTTAAAAAATGGTTTTTTCGATGTCGCATTACAAACGCATCAATAATTTAATGTAATAATCACTTTAGATGGTGCTTTCTTTTTCAATATAGTCAATGTTTATTATACCTCGAGTATCTGAAAACTGAACAATGTTGCGGGTAGGCGGTTCAATGCATAGGGCGCTGGTCTTACAAACCAGTTGTCGTATGTTCGAGCCCCGACCTGGAAGGATTCGTAGTGTCAGTAGAATCGTAGCACTAGCCATGCAATGGTTCTGTACACTCTGAATCGGCTGCGAAGTCTGTTGAAACAGAAGGTCAAATTCTACTACAGGAATGTAATACCAAGGCTTTGCTTTTGTATCTGAAAACTGACGCCGTATGAATGCTAATATGACTCCGGAGAAAAAGTACGGGTGGGTAATGTCAGAGACAAAACTTGGTGTCGTGAATACGAGTAAAACTGACACGCTTTCGAATATCAGTTAGTTGATCGATTGTGTGAATTGTACAAGCAAACTTCTTCTTCACTACTAGAATTTGAAACGATGCACCTACACTGAAGTATGAATAAGTTACATCTAACATTCTGCCACACAATTAAATATTATGAGGTATTTTTTATAGTTCTTTATAACAAAATAATGGTGGTTATGAAAAAATCTTTTATGAAGGCGTTCGTATTGGGGAATGACGAGTTGAATTCGAATTCCGATATAAGCCGCTGACTGACCGACATCTATTTCCAAGATTGTTTTTGTTGTCTGTAGGCGTGGGTATAGCGTTTACAACCGATCATAATCTTCAAATGAAGAAAACATTAATTCGTTGGATTGATATACAATAAGCCTATGATATGAAAAGTATGAAATATATCTACTGCTTTATACTTTCATATTTTCAGCACATACGAGAAAGAGATTGTGAAAGAGATTTCATGTCCAACTTAATAAACTTGCTCATGACATCAATGAATTTAATATTATCTTGTTTTGAAGCATGTATATTTAAATCCCATATATATTTAAATTTAAAATTTTGAATACCAATAAAAACGAGACCTACACTAAACTGATTGTATTCACTTCCCATTTGCATATTTTAACAAATAAGTAATTCTGATAGTTCTTTAGAAAACATTTGGAGCCATTAGGAGGGCTGATTTTGCTCATGTTTTCCAAGGTTGTTCATTTTTCGTTGTATTTTGCTTCAATGCAAACGACCAGCAACTCTTGTTTGAAGTGAAACCGGTTTTGTTAACGAACTGTGACACATCCGCTCGCAGTGTCGATTGATGACAAACCGAATCAATTATGCTTAAGAGATTTCTTTATACGTGATTTCGTTTGTAGCTTTTTCACAAATGGGCGGTTCCAATGGCCACACAAGTAGTCACTTATAAAATTTTAATGTAGATCATTTCATTTCGGATTTGCATATTTTATTGAAAGAAACTATCAGGATGCGGTACGGGATTCATTCCTGCCTTTCAGAAGGACCAAACTGTGGAATTCACTACGATATTAAGCACTGTTCGGAACATTTTTCACGAACGATTTGTTGTACAGCAGCAGATATTTAGTTCTCTTTCTCAGAACGCGTTCTGATCGGCTGGTGCTGACATGGATCAAATCAGACTGGTTTTTCAAAAGTGTACTATTGAAAAACTTCAATGTTGTTGCAATACACGTTGAAAAATTTCGATTCTATTGGTAGTTAGATTATATAAATCCTTTCACAGATCACTGAGCTATGAGCTTTCAAAATACGAGAAAGGCAAACGCGCTTTATGAATTGTCCTCTTTTATACTCGTTTATACCAAACATTTCAGAAAAGTTTAATTTTGAATTATTTTAGATTATGTCATACAACTGAAAATTTTATCATAAAATTGTGATCATATTTCCGATGACATGTAGCAAAATTATGTTGATTCGTTAGATACAGCAAGAGATATTCACGATCAAAAACTTATCACTATCTCAGAGGGAAAATTTTGAAAAGGCGCCCCATAGTAAAGTAAGTCGAATTCAAGACAAAATGGTGGATCCAAGTTTCGTTCACTGTTTCATACAAACGAAAGAAATCGTTTTTTACAGCTCTCTGGATCGTTAATGCGTTGTTGATTTTGTTCGATTGGAAGAAAAACCTTTTATAAGCCCAGATTTTCGCGTAAGATCATAAAAGGGCTTCCAGTTAATGTCCTAACTATTTCAGCATATTTAATTTTACGAACTTAAATTCTGCATTCATTCATTGCGGTTATCAAAACTTGCTTGACTTTTTCTGACGATTGCATCATTTGATCCCGTTTGAAATCAGAATACACACAAATCTTTATTTTCAGCGGATGCGAGTGCGGGTAACACCTCTCGAACCGTTGCTTTATCAGCATACAGAACTCGTTATTTCCATTTTTTCATAAGTGAACAATTAACGCCACAGTGAGCTCAAGGTGAAAATTTGACATCTGAAGTTTGGTTCTTTTGAAAAATGAGGTAAGTTTGACATTTGGGTCAGCTTTGGGACTTTTTGAGCAATGTGTTATGCACATCAGCGACTGGACTGTTTATGGATTTGTTTTATGCGCCGTTCGCTTCGCACGAGACATATTTCGATCGAACACGATCGCACGAGACATATATGCGCGAATTCAGCACCTTCCATCATCAGCCCCAACGAACTTAACGGTCAGAGTCAGTGCGGTAAAATTTCATTTTCAATCGAATAATATAAGATGAAAATGAAATTTATGGCCGCTGACCGTCAGCGTATCCCTACTAAATCATTTGACTTTTGCTGCCATTTTCAAGTGAAGCTCCCAGAATTCATCGTCAGTTGAATAATCGTACCTAGTCATTTGAAGTTTTGCTTGCTCAGTTTCAAGAGCCAAGTAGTATAACTGCTTCATTGTCTTCGCTCTTGGTAGTAAGTAGATTCGAACGAATAGAATTATAAATGGAGTAAAGTATTATTAAAAATGAAAACTGAAGGAGGAAACAATTAATTTATGTGTATTCTGTGATTGATATTTCAGCTATCTGATTAGTCTTTCATCTATTATCTTGAACCAATTCGAATGTTTACATGAACCTCATTTGAAGGCTGCTCTCACACTATTGAAAGAGATATTTTGTTACTTCAAGAGATCAACTGACGGTAAATAAACAGAGCCTCGATTGAAGAGAAACGAGTGATGCTGCTCGTTCGGGCCGTCAGAAAACATTGTGTGTGTCAAAGAGTGAAGTTTACTGCAGTGGAGAGATCATCAATGTGTTCCACATTCAGTTTCAATTGAATTGAACGAAGTTTTACTGCACTGGTCAGAGTAACTAAAATTCTCAAAGAATTAATTTCGAAAATTCGCACACACAAATAAGTTTATACGGAACAAGACAAGGCCACTGCCCTAATACTCCAAACAAATATTGGCAGTGATTTTGAATCTAGTTGGGGAGTCTTATGTCAACAGTTCGAATTACCCCACAGTAATTTCATGGCGTATTTAATCCTTAAATGTGCAATTCCGTTTTAAAACAAAATACCGAAAGCGCTTCAAACTTCGTATTTGCACGTTTCATGCAAATTAATAACGAAACAAAATATTGTTAAAAAATCGAAAAAGTACCCATCTGGCCTTAACATGCTTCACCGGCCCTGTCTGCAAGTAGCAGAAACTTTACGTCGTCGGGTTAGGTTGAACTGCTTGGTGGCATAACAGTTCTACATAAACTGTTCGACTCACGTTAACAAAATTAAACACGAGTGTTTGTATGCTCTTATGTGATACAATAATTTTTTGATAATTTTTTTTATACACGTCATCTGATAGAAGTTTGCATGGTACTAACAAACACTGTTTTTTTAATGATATAAAAAAAGCCTTCTGACTAATTTGGACTACTGTACTAATTGATAAAATTTACACACTGCAACCAAAGCAGCCGTTCCAGTCTGGCAACACGAGAACTGTTTAGTGAACCGCAGTCTCCTGCGCACGTGCACACAAGCGAAGAAATCGTGACGGAGCTTTGTTTGCCCAGTACACAACAGAAGTCTCTTCTTCAAACAGATCGGAGGTGCTGCCAGAGTTCCAATCAGTTCCCAAAATATTGAATCATCTTCTTCCACTGGGACCGGCTCCGGTTGTTGACTGTTCGATTCCGATGACAGTTATTATGTCAGCACAAGCCACATACAGATTTGTTACTGCTAATTAGTAAGACCGTTTCAAGCTCCAAGCTAGATTGGTCTCACATTCGTATTCATGCCGCGGCTAGTTTCTCAGTCGTGCCAACACCTCTAAGGCCTACCCCAACACGAATGAATTAGAAAACTTTTTGCATTATCAAACAAACGATTTCCTTGAGTTTTGATTAATTGTATTATTATTCTGCTTCGCTGCTTCTGCATAGAATTTACGAATACTACTAGCAGAGTACGAAAAAAACGACCCAGACAGGAGTGCGCCGCCTTTCGGTGACTTCGGGACTACCGTCGCCGTTCGATCGACTGGTGCGACTGCGTTGGAGTTTACATTTTTATTATCACACCCACACCACTGCAGATTGGCAGACGTATAGAAACAAACGAAACAGCGGCGAGAAGGTAGCGACAAAAAGTCTACCGTGATAGAATGATGTGGGACGATAAGTTAGGAAAGCTCACCGAGCTAGTCAAGTGACTGATGGATCAACTCATCCTTGAAAAAAATAAGATCTTCCGTTCTTCTACTTTAACAGAATCATCAATCTTCTGAGGCTTGCTACGCTAGCACGATTAGTAACAATAAGTGATACAATCTAATTTGCAATAACAAATTTAATTTTTCACGCTCATGGCTCTGAGCCAGACACGATTCTCGACCGTCGGTTCGGATCTCGTTTGCAGAAACGTTTCATGATTCACGCCTGAGATTCACCGTCCGATAGTTAGTGGAATGGAGCATGAATGATGGCGACGACGACGACAAAGACGACGGCCTGCTTGGCACCTTCCGAACCTGTCGCCAACAAATCACCGAACGCCGCAATGCGTCCGATAATTCTAATCCGCTTCCTCCGACCACGGGTCGGACTTTATGGGAACTGACCTTTAACGGAGCGCACCTTTCGGGGCGGTATGGAAAATTTACCACCTCGCGAAGATAGCGCTAATTGGTTGGGCGATAAAAACGTTGGCAATCCAGAGCAAATTTTACTGCGAAAATAATAATAATCGTAAAACTTTACGGACCACTCGGCCAAACGTAGGACGGAGAGCGGATGCTGCTTTTCTGAGTGGAATCATATTTTTTTAAATGAAACACTTCTGTCCCAATCGAACTCTGGTGTGTCTGAAAAAGCCTTTTCCACTAATCTAAATGATTTAAGCAGTATTTATTTGTCGCAACATTAAGCGAGAAACACTGACTAGTTAACGCGGTTTTGTGTTCGGCACCGCCGGTCAGTTGGACGACTCCGACAGCAATAATAATCGAGTCAGTAGCACTTACTGTTTGAATTGCGGTGACTTTAGAACCGGTGTGCAATTATTGAAGCCGGTAATCTTTATTGACCTGTACATGTTCTACAGTATCGTATGAAATATCTTCAACAAAAATATTCTAGCAAAAAATTGACTCTCGTTGCACGTAATTTTTGAAAATGAAAAAAAAATCACAGCCATGGGTCAAAGGTAAATAAAATAATTTATTTGTTCGTAAAATTCATTCCTACCAATTGCTTTCCCTTCTATTAATTGCTAGCCTAATCACTACCCAGTGGAAGCATCTGATGAGTCGTCGTCCTTCCGTAAAGTAGGTATCCATAATCATTTTCTGTGGTCAGCAATGATGGCTATCGCACTGCTGAGATCTTCAATTTGAGTTGAAATGGTAGGGGAAAGTAGGGAACTTCATTCAATTTAATTGAAACCGAATGAGGAACACATTGACGATCTCTCTACTGCAGTAAGCTTCACACTCTGACACACACCACGTTCGCTGACGTACCGCTAGCTCTGTTTAACCACCGTCAGTTGATCTCTTGAATTAACAAAATATCACTTTCAATAGTGTAAGAGCGGCCTTCAAATGAGGTTTATGGTTAAACATTCGAATTAGTTCGAGATAATAGATGAAAGACAAACCAGGTAGCTGAAAGATCAATTACAGAATACTCATAATACTTCAGTTTTAATTATTAATACTTTACTCCATTTGTAATTCTATTCATTCGAACTTGCTCACTACCAACAGTGCAGACAATGAAGCAGCTAGACTATTTGGCACTTGAAACTGAGCAAACAAAACATCAAATGATTAGGTACGATTATTCAACTGACGATAAATTCTGGGAGCTTGAAACTTGAAAATGGCAGCAAATGTCAAATGAGTTTGTATCGATACGCTGACGGTCAGTGTTTTATTTCAGTTTTATTTCGATCTGATATTATTCCATTGAAAATGAAATTTTATCGCACTGGTATGAATACTATTTACAATCTGAAAAATTATTTAGATCATATTTGGTTCTCCGACTCTTGGTCGGCTATTTTAAAGAACATAACACTTGGAGAATGTCGTGTTTTTATGGTCCTCAATTTTTTATGTGTGCGACATAACTCTAAATAATCGACAAAAAATTAGTTAGGTGATTAATATCAAGCTTTTTGCATTTTCCATATGGAAAGGCTACGCAATCACTGCGAAACCCATCTTTACAATCGACGCTCGAAAGATCGAGTCTCATGTACCATTCGACACAGTTCATCGAGTACGCAAAATATCTGTTTGTGTATGGATGGGAGTATGTAACACTAGATTTTGTCGGGGATGGCTGAACCGATTTTCATTTGAATTCTATCCGGATGGAATATTTGAATATTAGATCCAAATAAGAGAACCAAAAGCCCCCTAGCCTGCGATTAAATTTCATCCGCATCCAACTTTTCGTTCCGAAACAACGGGTGGAAATGTGCAAAATAATATAAAAAATGCATTCAATTTTCTCAGAGACCACTCGACTATTTTTACAAATCTAGATTCAAATGAAAGGTCATACATTCTTATAGAATTCTATTGAATTTCATCCGGATATGACTACCGGTTCCGGATATATAGGAATTACAAGCAGTGTTGGTGATTTTCATAGACACAACTTATACAAAGGTTATATGCACATAGTTAGAATAAGCGGCAATAGTAAAATGATTCCATCGCAAATATCCACTGCCTGTATAGAATCGGATCGCGAAATGAGAATAAGCGACCGTTTGTTGCTTCAGAGAGGATCCCCACAACACCTTTGATTCTCAGACAGGTCATCGAGAGAAATTTGCTCTCGCACTGGTTTCGATTCTGTGTTAAATGAGCCATGTCGGGATTTTGTTGTTGCGATGATATCCGTTTCTCTTTGATGGCACTGATTCAATCATGTGAAGAGTTGCCAGTGAGCGTTCTTTAATACGATAAAAGCCATCCTTGATTACAAGAATATACAAATTTAGACTACAAGAGCGTATTTTTAAACATGATACTTTCAACTAGTCGTATCATTCTTCAATTAGGCAAATCTTGTTAGTTGATGACTTATGGCGTTTTTCATTGAAAAACACTGGTGGCGTGGATTGCTCTGGTTTTGCACTTTCGAGCAGAAATCGCAATGAAACACCGTCAGAATGTTGCATTTCTGCTCGAAAGTGCAAAACCAGAGCAATCTACACCACTAGTGTTTTTCAATGAAAAACGGCATTAATTGATGTTGGGCATACCTAACGCTCACATAATTTTTTTACGAAAAATAGTACATTTGGCATAAAAATCAAGAAAATACAGTACATTGATTTTGAAAAAAAAAACAGTGTATTTTATAGTACGTATTTCTAAAAATAGTGAATAAAAAACAAATGCAAAAAAACTTTATCAGTATCCACAAGGAAAACAGATTAAGAAAATAACATGCGAATACAACTATGTAATGAATACCGCGAAAAGTTACCACAGAGACGCACCTCGAACCCGAAGCTAGCTCCTATCCGGGAAAATCATTTTGCCAATTAGGGCAACAAATAATAATATATAAATGATCGGCATTTCACTCGTTAGATTTATCTATGGTTGGTACTACAAACAAAAATATTCATCGCTATTAAAAAAGTTATTAACAAATAAACGTGCAAAAAAGTATCAAAAATCGTTAAATGGCCGCCATTTTATTTTTTCTTGGTGGAAATATTTCGTTTTAGTTCCGACCATAGCCAATTTGATATAGAATACGAAACTGTTTTGCGTTTTACTTTCCGACGACTGGTTTTCAAAAAATGATGTCACCCACCAACAAATCAAACGAGTTTGAGCAGGTGTTCGCAGAGTCGCCATATAGAAGAAATAAAAAGAATGAAATTTGTATTAAGCTTAATATATGTGCTTTTAAGTGTAAAAAGTATGATTTTGTAATATTGTTTAAACAATATAGTTAAAGACACGTTTTCCGTAGGAATCTGGCCTTAAACTACCCAAACGAACAAATGAAAAAAACACTCGAAGAAACAGCCTAATTGAACAGAAGAACCGAGCATGTTCAGCTATGCTCGGGCGCCACGCCGTTCAATTGTAAACAAATATCTAAAGTAACCCTTTCGTCAGCTATTTCAGCACTGAATTAGTCTGTTTCTTCGTGTGCTTTACATGCAGAATGGTTTAACCGGTAAAACGATTTTCCCGGATAGGAGCTAGCTACGGGTTCGAGTCCCGTTTCTGTGGTAGCTTTTTCGTGGTGGCTCTATCCAAACAAAAAACGATGACAAACTTATATCAAAGTAATAGTTAATTTTACTATCATTGCTTATTTAGGCATTATTTTAATATTGAATTGTCAAAATAATGTTGTTTGTTTTCCGCAATTTAAACATATTTATGTAGATATAATACTAACGAATTTAATAAATTGTCAGAAAATTTTGATAACTTCTAGAGAAGTTTTAGAAAATTTTAGTGAATTCAGTTAAAATGCATGAAAAAGATAAACTTTAAGAGATATTCATACAACTTTTTGATTATAAAATGTAGAAACTTAGTAAATTATTGAAATCTTTTCTGCCAAGACTGTCTACGGAGTGTTCTCGAGAATGTTGATGGGATGGCATTCAGTTTAAATTTGAGTTTGAGTTAGGGACAAGGACAGTTACGATGCGATGCAATGGAAAATTCAAGCACCTTGTTTGGTGTGGATAATGCGAACATGGATTACATTTCAGTGGAAAAATACAGTACAATTTAAAATACAGTACATTGAAGGGTGAAAAACAGTACGTAGTATTTGGGTCGATAATACAATACAATACTGTAAAATACAGTACGGATACGAGCGTTAGGAATACCGGATCTTCGTTTCCGAAACCAGAAGTAATGATTTTGTACTCCAAACAGGAAATGACTAGACCGATTTTCAAAAATTAAGATTCAAATGAAAAGTATTATTTTGCCCTGAGTTGGTGCAGAATTTTATCGGAACCCGGCTTCCGGTTCCGGAAATACACGATGAAGTGTGTATGAAATTGCAACCCGTCCGTTGGAGCGATAATGCAAAAAAACAGAAAAATTCTTTTCAATTTGATTCAAAAGAATTTCAATTTTAGATCATGTTGGCCAAACGAACTGTTTTAAACTCTACCGGTTTCCAGTTCTCGGAAATAGTGGTCAAACATTCAAAAACGGAACTCTCTTCATTTTGTTTCGGGGACGATTTAGAAGATTTTCACGAAGTTAGATGCAAATAAAAAACCTAGACGCCTCAAAAGGACCTGGACCTGACGGAATACCACCTATATTCTTAAAAAATCTTGCAAAAGAACTCTCAAAACCACTTATACAACTTTTTAATTTATCAACATAAAAACCATTACTTCAAGCTTTCCTAAATTATTTGAAAAAAATTGTGAACGAAAAACTTTTCCAACAACTGAAAAATGTCATAACAAACAAACAAACAGCATGGATTTTTTTTAAAAGTCCCTCAACCACAACAAATATTCTAGAATTTATCACTTTCACTCCAGAATGCCATGGATTCTGGCAACCACGTAGAAACTCTATACGCCGACTTTAGTAAAGCTTTTTACCGTATCGACATACCATTAATATTATACAAACTACTGGAATATGGTATAGAACACAATTTGCTATAGTGGTTTGAATCATATTTAACGAAACGTGTACAAGTAGTTCGCTTTCAAAACATTCTTTCTGAACCAATTGATGTTACATCTGCTTTACCTCAGGGCTCTCTTCTAGGGCCTCTTCTTTTCATACTGCATGTAAACGACATTTCCTTCATACTCAAATATCTAAAAGCGCTAATATATATGCTGACGACATAAAACTAGCGACGTCTCAATATTCCAGAACGAAATCAATCTATTCCACAATTGATGCTGCAAAAGTCTACTCAAGCTTAATGTATAAAATTTTAACTCAATATCATTCAGTAGGAAAAATGAAACTATATCTATAGACATACACCTTGGAAACCAACTTGTAGAGAAATGTAAAATTGTGCGAGATTTAGGCGTAGTTTTAGACTCTAAGCTTACTTTTGTGAAACACTACAATACAATAATCAATAAAACAAATAGTATGCTGGGCTCTATTAAACGTTTTAGTAATAATTTCAAGGACCCATATACAATTAAATTATTATATAGTAAGTATGTCAGACCTATTTTGGAATATTGCAGACTAGTATGGAATCCATATGATACTAATCACGAAGAACGCATTGAATCGATCCAGAAACAATTTCTTTTATATGCACTTCGTAAATTAAACTGGACAGCATTTCCTCTGAAGCACGCTGTATGCTCATCAATATACAAACACTTAAAGAACGTCGTAATCTTTCAAAGCTTTGTTTTATTAATGATATTTTTTCTCAACGCGTACAATCATCTTGACTACTATCGCAATTGAATTTTTATGTACTTGGATGTCAATTACGAACAAGAAAATTATGTTTAGAAAAACACAATAGAACAGATTATGCAAAAAATGCTTCAGTCAATCGAATAATGCGTCACTATAATAAATTTTGTAATCATCTTGACCTGACTATGTGAAAAAAAAATCAAACCAAAACCCAACTTTATCGTAGAAATAATGCGTAGTATAAGTAAACATTGTAAATTTTTATATGTAGTCTACATTTGCTTGACGAAATGAATAAAGAAATAAATAAATCAATGAAAGCATTCACGGTTTCATGAATTGGTATTGATTATACCGACTTCCAGTTCCAGAACAACATGGTGAAGTGTGTTTAAAATTTGGTCTTATTCAAGGTTCAAAGAAGGAGAACTCTTCAGTAACATCTATGAAAACATGAGTAAAATAAGAAAGCCATCATTACACCATTATGGGAGGATTAAGGCAGATTTTGAAATATTTTGTTTGTTAATGTGTCGCCAATACGTCGTTGCATTTACGTTGCAAAACATGATCAAGCGAAACCCAACGTCACCAGGATAATTCAGCGTACAAGTTCCAACCGACCAGACGCTGCCGATGACTAGTTGGAGACTACATCCTTGAAATCTGATCTCGAAATCACATCACGAAATAGGATAAATTACTCTAATTTTAAGTAGTAAAATTAATGCCCTCGGCATCTTATAGCTTAAAGCAGTGTGCCTTAATATATATGATTGAATAAAAAATGATCAAGCGAAAACTGCTTCGACTCCGAGAATCGATTTTTTATCTGTATTTTTTAATAAAATCCTATGTTTTTTTTTATTACGAAGTCATAGAGGAACGTTTTACATTAATATTTGTACAAATTGTTTCAATTTTCAACTAACTAACTAACAAAATTGAGAATATATTTATATCCTTACAAAGTTATCTTTATAGCTTAGAAATATATTGTTTTTATTTACGCATTCCGGGTGATTTTAAATCGAAGTATGGTTCAAAAATCTCTACTGTCCCCTATCAATTCCCAATACCATTTCCAAATCAACTCGTCTTAGTAAATCAGCAGAAAACATGATGATATCGGTCTGTAATCTGCCAAGACCATCGTCACAACATCGTCGCAGATTTATTATTAGCTTGTTGAAGACTCACAGGAAGAGTCTAAGGAGGTGAAAGAATACATCCATGGTACCCAATTGACTGCCCCAAACATGAAATTAATTGTTTATCAAATTACCTTTTCAGTTGGTGCATGGGTTTGCGTGCAGTGAGACATGTGGCACCGTTATGTTGAAACTACTTAGTAAATTTTTTCCCTCTAGACCAAAAATCTATTATCATAGTTCAAAAACTACGTTAGCCCGGATTGGCGGTTCAATTCATAGGACAATGGTCTTACAAGCCAGTTGTCGTATGTTCTAGCTACGACCTGGAACGATTCTTAGAGTCGTAGTAGGATCGTAGTACTAGCCATGCAATGATTCTGTACGCTATGAATCGGCTTTGAAGTACACTAAGGTCTCTTTTTACACGGGGGTTACGTACCGTGTTAAAAAAATCAGTGTAAAAGAAAACCGTGTTAATTGCGGAAACCGTACAAAAAAAAAACCGCGTGGAAAACTTGATGTAATAATTCCAAAAACCGTAGATTTGATTATTTGTTTGTATTGTTTTTGATAAAATGTAACTTTTGATAATTTGAAGGGGAAAAAGCTTATTTTTAACCACCAAACTTATGCCAGGTGCACATAACTGTGAAAATGTAACTGTTATTTCACAATAGAAACGGAAATCTAAAATACAGCCTGGGATTACGAGAAGGGTCCAGTCATACTTGATTAAACACATTGGATGACAAATTAAAATTAGAACACTTAGGAAACGCATTGTACGATAAGCAAATTATTCTAAATGGCTCATGCCTTCTGTATAATGCATTCAGTTTTCAAAAGAACGATAATACGTACAAATTCAGTCCTAGAAACCAGATTCTGAGTTTCGATCAAAAATCTATAGAGTTTAGTTCATGATTCCAGTTACACTTCTATAATTTTGGAACTGAGTTTTGGAATCAATTTCTAGGGCTGCACCTGAATTCCGAACCTGGATTTTTTATTGCATTTTCGAACGGAATTCTGGAAATACAACTAAATTTTGAATCTGAATTCTCATCCCGGACTTAGGTCCATAGTACCATAACTCCATGTTAAGAACTGAGTTTTTCAAATTAAAATCTGAATTGGGAACTGAGTTCTGGTCTGAGCGTTAATTTCAGTTTCCAAAATTTAGTTCTCAGTCCAGTTCTAGGCTTAAAATCAAATTCTGCAATTCGGTTTCAGCTCCAGAGTTCTGGTACTCGATTCTGACCTTGGACTCTGGATAAGGAACTGAAGTTTAGACCTGGATTCTAAAAATGAAAAAAAACTGGTCTTGGATCCTAAAACTGAATTTCAGAACTGATTTCTAGAATTGGATTCTGGACCTAGATACTGGTCTGAACTGAACAAGTCAATTACGCAGGCTAATTAGAATCTATCAAACTGTGAACCTTCACTAAACTGATTATATTCACTTCCGATTTGCATATTATAACAGATAAGTAATTCAAATAGTTCTACAGATAACATTTGGAGCCATTTGAAGGACTGATTTTGCATAATGTTGCTTAAAATTGTTCAGTTTTCGTTGCACAGGGTGTTCCACGAAAACTTTCTAATTTAAAAATGCAATAATAAACGAACGGTTTGATGGATTTCAACGATTATACATTTATTTGTAAGGTTGTTTCATTGTATTTTGCTGCAATGCAAACGACCAGCAGCAGGATGACGCAATCGCTCTTGATTTCTTGATCTGCAAAGAAACATGAAATATATTCAGAACCGATGCCTTTGGTAAGAAATAAATAAAATTCAATTAATTCTTAATGACGATCTGTGGGACTGAAAAGTGCCTTGAACTTGTCACGACCAACAGAATCTGCAGTTAGATTTGAGATCAAGAGCCATCTCAAAAACTCGGTAAACTCGATCGAAATTTGACTCGGAATTCATTGTGATTTCCAGTTGGATTCCAGAGAAAATGAATTCCAACTCAAAACTAAACAACGCTCCCATGACTACTGACGACTTCCATTGATAAGCTTTTGATTTTAGTTAACTTTCAAACTTTAAATTAACTCTTATAATCATTTTCTTACAGACAACCTGTTCCCTTTTTTTGAATTTTTCTCAAAAAACAAATGACAGTGCATTTGTCACTCTCATCAGAAACCGTGTTAATTGCGAAAACCGTGTAAATAAAAACCGTGTTAATTCCGGAATCCGTGTAAAAAAATCCCTGTATAAAAAAACCGTGCGAAAAAAACCCGTGTAAAAAGAGACCTTAGTGTATGTTGAAACAGAAAGGCCAAATTCCACAAAAGGAATGTAATGCCAAGACTTTTTTCAAAAACTACGTAGATCAAAATTTGGTACTTTTGAACCCCCCTGTTCTCCCTCATAGACATTTTAAGACATTTTCCAATACCCTCCCCCTTCGGTTCTGAGAGAAAATGATTTTTTAAATCCACTTTCTGTGACAAGCAGTAGTATCACGTCCTCAGTCACAGATGATTCAAAATGATTTTAAAAGGGTTAACCCGTGGAAATTCATCAGCACGGTTGAAAATAAAAATGATAACGTGAAATTTTAACCAAGTATTGATTGATTATCGTTGAAATTATCGTGACAGTAGTGTGCTCAACAGTGAGACAATACGTCGTTTAGACTTAATTTTTTGAAACAATAATCAACCGGGTAGATTGCAAACAAAAGCCAGAATCCTCTTCACTGCGTTCAAATGAAACGTTTCGGCTAGTGTTTTGATGTGCACAATTGCTAAAGAAGAGTTTGACCTATTTGAAAAATTTGATATTGGATTATAGTGTATTAAATTTTGAATGAAACACCATTCATAAAATTGTAAATAACCCCACTTTCTTTTTAAACAAATTTGAAAAAAAAATATCATTCCACAAACTTTGTTGTAGTTCTTATGCATTCCGTGCATACGCGCTACCATTTCAACACTCTGAATCTTGTTATAGACACTCTTAAACGCAGTCAGACATGGTGGAACGTACATCAAACATGGTCTACATAAAATATTGTTTGTTCCAGAATCAAATCCTGAGGCTGTTGGCGAAAATAACATGTCTCACTTTGAGCAACCATATCTCAGGAACAACTCGATATTTTTAGATAAAATTTATACTGCGCCTGTTTCTACTAAAGAATAATAACCACATAAAAATTGAAGTTTAGGTAATGCATATTTTTTTTAATTCCACGCTTGAAATTAAGGAATAGAAAACTTTTTTTTTTGGTTTTAATGAAACCTGTCACTCATCATATTTTGGACATCTTGTTACAGGCTAACGTAAGCGGCCATTTTATTTTACCTTCTCTTGATCTCTGTCGAATATCGAGTCACCTTTCGATTCTTTTGTAACTTGTGACAATTTCCAATATAGGCAGTTGAGAGGAATGGCGTCCGTTCAAAATAATTCAACCCGTTATTTCGTTACCATTCTGCATTTAGCATTTGTCCGCTGTAGTGAAAACTTGCCAAATCAAGCCAAAAATGTACAGGCCTATTGTGAGCTTTTGGAAATATGATAAATCGACCGTACAGGTATTTAGCAATAATTATATCTTCGACTGTTAAATAAGAATGGCTATTTTAATACTGCCCGACATTTCGACCACTGGTTATGATCTTTTTCAAGGGAAATATTTTTTCGTTACTCGTCTGGACATACGATTTTCAGGAAAAATTGAGCAAATTTGTGTCTTCTGAGACCGACATCTTTGAGCAACTCATTTTTACAGTTGATCGAACACAAACTCAATGCGTTCTTATGTAGTTTTAAGTTTCGAAACATTTCAGTTTACACGTCTGCTTGAAAGGTATTTGATATATATTTCAACCTTTCTTGTAAAATTAAGTCATTTTATGGAATACTTTCTTGTGAATTGTGTTTCGTCACCTGTAAATTTCATATTTTTTGCAGTATACGAATGGACACGTTTTTCTCGGACAATTCTGCTCGCACTTTTTTGGAATTCATAGTTTTGTCATAACAGATTACAAGGTCAATAACGTTCTTAAAAAGTTTTCCGCTAGTCCAGAATTTCCAACCGACAGTGTTACGACAGCCAACAGCCGATTTCACAATCTGCCCCTGGGAGTAGCAATTCTATAACCGTAGAATCAATTATGTATGAGATTCAACATAAAACCTGTTTTTCCGCACTGTGTGCCCGATGATCGAACCGACGATTTAATCTCTGTTTTTTCTTCTTCTTCTTCTGTTTATAAACATATGCGAACTGCATAAAAGCAGAAACAACCGTAAGTAGCTTAAGCACTTGATGTAATACGATTCGGAGTTGGATCAGAATCAACGCTTAGGGTTTTTTTTCTGTGCCGCAGTTGGACCTACGCGCACTGGTTGACCGATCGATTGGTCTGACAGAGTAGTGTGATGAGTTGATTGACATGGCGGTTTATGAAAGTTGAAAATGTCCTTTTACAATCGATAGCAGTCTGTGCTGTGGCATCGAATGTTACAAATACATAGCACAGTTGGAGCTTCTCGTCAGTCGTGTGAGTATCGATATATTTCTATTTGTATGATTTGCTCTTTAGAACTATCAAAGAAATTCAATTATCAGCACCGTTAACTTGACACAGAATGATAGATTTTAGGTACAGTTGCAGCCAACAATTGTCTCCATGATGGGTCAATAATTCTTGACCGAACAACGTTTCGATGTATTGGAAAAGCCAAACAAGTATCTGATATTCGTATAACATCAAAAGGCACAGAAAATAATCCGGGAAGTTGCGGGTGTCTTAAAATGATGACGATGGACTGTTTCATTTTACCACATCAACATATCGCCTGCCTAGCAAGAAACTTTTTGCTTCTTCATCATCTGATAAATTTCAATTAAAGTCTACGTAGATTTGTTCGACGAAGACGTCCGTTCAATGACAGTTTGTTAGTTACCCTTGAATTCTACTATTTCAATAGTGATTAATAAAATGTAATGGCAAATAAACTGCATTAAGCGTTCTATTAAAACAAAATAGAAACATTGTTTCGTTTGTTGCGACAATCAACAAACGGGACATTTTTTTGCATGGGTTTCTGTAATCATGATATGTTCATTGTTCCGAGATTCTTTCTGAGAAATTGAGAATGTTTAATAGTTTTGGTTTTGCACAAACGTCATTGAACTCTGCAACATCCCGAACCTAACATTTCGCTTCGATGCTTGAAGAGATTCAATACATTACGGGCCTTCTGTACAGCGATTCTTGTCGCTACCATTCTTCCACTTGTTCGTCTGACGGTTATTGAATGTTTTGATTACATGGAACACACTTCAATGATGAATTCTGAGCATTTTAATAACCCATTTAAGGTACTAGAATATCTAGCCCTAATTTATTAGTCACATCTGTGATGTTCGACAAAAAAAAATTCATGCTCGGTTATTCGTTTTTGTATCGAAAAATTGTGTTCAGTGACAAAGTTAATTTCTAGTTGAATGGACAACAAGCAAAATTGCCGCATCTGGAAACAACAAACAAAATTGTCGCATCTCAAAATGGAAGAATTGGACATGCTTGACATGTGGTTTCAACAAGACGGTACCACATCCCACACGGCACGCGAAACAATGACCAAATTGAGGGTCACCTTCGGTGAACAATTAATCTCACGTTTGGGCCCGTCATTTGGCCACCTAGATCGTATGATCTTGTGGGTCCATGTTAAGGCTCATATCTGCAAGGATACATCAGCAACGATTGACGCACTGGAAGCCAATATTGAAGCATTTATTCGTGGAATACCGGCCGATATGTTGCAGAGAGTGTGCCAAAATTGAACCTTGCGCATCTAAAGCGGAATCGCGGCCAACATTTGCATGAAATCATCTTCAAACATAAATTTATATTGATCGTTCTATCGATTCCAATAAAGATTTCATCAATTTTCTCACATTTTTTGTGTTTTTTTTTTCAAATCAAATCCTACACCTCTTGAAAAATCACCCTTTATAAAGATGTAACTAACGTCGCTCGCGCAATGTGATTGTGTGTGTGTGAACTTTTTGACATAAAATTTTCTGACACAAAAGTATATTGAATACAAAATCAAGAAAACATAAAATGCATGAAAAAATTCTAGACCGGAGTGTGAAAAACCCATCGTTTTTATATCAAAATCACTCAAAGTTCCTCGTTCGAAAGTAAACAGCATTTCGAAATGCCACCGGAATCGGTTGACTCTTGAATGGAAATCAGGACCAGACATGGAAAGTTGGCACTTCAGTTTTTACTTCTAAAACGTTAGACTCATATCATCGGCATATATCAAAAATTTTTCTGTGTTTTAAAATAAGAGATACATCGTTCACAAATAAAATAAATAAGAGAGGGCCTAGATGGAAACCTTGTGGAACTGCTGAGGTGACTAGAATATGGTTGGATGTCCTCCCTTCAAATCGGACCATTTGCTGACGATCAGACAGATACGATTCAAGCTATTTGAGTAGCACAGGATCAGTTCCTATTTTTTGTAGTTTGAATAATAACATAGGTATATAAATGCGATCAAATGCATTGCTGAATTCGGTATATGAAGCTTCTATATGGTTACCATTATCCATTGCATTCAGTGAGTAATTGACGAATTCGAATAAATTTGTATTAGTCGAGCATATTAGTGATTCTATTTTCGACTTGATAAAACATTTTTTCATTGCTTATCGCTTCAAAAAGTTTCGGAAATCAGGAGATAGTTGCAACTCCTCGATAATTACTTTAGAAAATCAGTACTAAATAGGAGTTATTCTAAAATTTAGCGAAAATGGCGGTCATGAGTAATTTATTACAAAGCCAAAACAATAATATTTTGGACATTAATGTGTTGAATATTAATGTCATCAACATATTCTGGGAAGAAATTAAAGTATTTACGATCTCGGAAAACGTAGTATAGGTCTCTTGAAAGTAATTTGAAAATCGTGTACAAATATCTTCCGAATTGTTAGCAGACTCACCCTTGAAGAATGTTTTTGAACGAAAACTATTAGATTTTCATTTATTTTTTACGTATTTGAAGAAATTCTTCGGGCAAGATTTAATTGTACTCCTCAGATTGAAATTGCATCTCCGTTTTTGAATTGTACTATTCAAAAACGGAGATGCAATTTCAATCTGAGGAGTACAATTAAA
Organism: Malaya genurostris; assembly: GCF_030247185.1. Taxonomy (NCBI): domain Eukaryota; kingdom Metazoa; phylum Arthropoda; class Insecta; order Diptera; family Culicidae; genus Malaya; species Malaya genurostris. The sequence goes on along the minus strand of NC_080571.1, from coordinate 209,930,537 downwards.
TCTTGCCCGAAGAATTTCTTCAATTATGTAAAAAATAAATTTTTAATTTTTTCGTGCTAAATCGTATTCAGAGTAGGAAGCACCCGCTCAGATTTTAAGGAAACTTTCAGTACATCAAGACTTTGTCACCAACTTTGCATGTATACTTCATTTTCGAAGAATGACCCAGATTGTCTTTTAAAAAGGGTTAAACCAATTTTTTTTAAATGACCAGTCTAAAAATGACAAATCCTCTAAAGTAATGTTGTAGGAGTGATTGTCACTAAATTAGTCTACACTCGATCAAAATGTAAATCGATTTACAAAAAAAAAAACATCTCTGATTTGGATGAAATTTTGTTCCAAGATAGGTAATTATGTTCCCTACCTACCATCAAAAATTCAAGTTGGGCACTTTAAAAAAAAACAAGTTATTTAAAAAGAATTATTATTATTATATCGTTTATTTACCCCCGGTTTTAACCTAATAATGGTCGTTCACCGGGTATGTATCAGATTGGGGTAGGGGTTTGGGGGTGGCTGGGAGATATAAGGTGGGGCATTTCGGGGAAAGGGGGGGGGAGGAGTTTTTACATAGAGTCAGTAATAATGGTTACAATTCATGGTATCGGTTCATATGTCTTAGATTGTGAGGGGATAGAGATAGAGAAAGAGAGAAGATAGGGATAAGCTTAAGACTACGTTAAAGACTATTTTTCTGTGCTGGACTGGGATTGATGTTACAGCTTCGGGCCGCGGGTAACATCCCCCTTTAAAAAGAACTTTTCCTTGTCCAAACTTGATTTATTTTGTTCAGTGTATGTTTATCGAAAACTAAAACCAATGAAGGTAATAATCATCTCAGAATTCAATAAAACTCAGTTTGTGAGAAGATATTGTCTATAGTTTACACAGATAAAAATATTTTGTGATTTTACATTTATTTTCATGCACATATATGGAGCAGGCAATTGAATGGAAATTTACATTACAAAACCAAGCGGTTTGTAAATATACAATCTTGATTAATGAAAAACTAAATGAATTTTAATGTGATTTTACATCAATCATGGTTTTAAATCAGATTTTCGTTTCAACTGATGTCTATTTCATAGTACTATCGGTTTACATGTCGTGTAAGTTTCATCTTTTCTTTCTGTGTAGCATCTAAGTTTATTTTTATTAAACAAGAATTACATTTAAAAGCGTTTATGTCAAAAAACATATTATCATTTCAATATTTTTTGTTTATTTCTGAGGAAAGATCGAGGAAAGAAATAACCACCACAACGTTATAGATTAAATTTTACATAATTATTTATTTATTTTCATATTTATCACATAAAAAAATTATGAATTGTACAGGTGACATGCACACTAAAAAAAACCCTGTGATTTTACATCTTATTTGATGCACATAAATGGAGCGTCGCAGTTCACGCAAATTTACGTGGAAGAATATTTAATATTGTGTCTAAAATTCCATAACATGAAATTCATTGAAATAAAAAAATAGAATACTGACAGCAACAGCCGCGACTTGAACCTAGAACCATCGGATCGCAAGTACGTCTGATAGTCGACTGAGCCACAGAAGCATGCATCTGCTTGGCTGGTAAAAGGTGCATTTAAATTCATACAGTCATACCTGCTAGCAGAACGCAAGTTACAGTCGAAACCAGTAAAATTCAAGCTCATCTAACATTAAGTCATTACAAATAAAATTTTCCGTCATTTGACAAATTAAGTCTTTAAGAATTACATCGTATGTCGGATTAAGTCACCTGTAAAATTCAATTTTTTTTTTGGAGTGTAATTTTACAAACGATACAATTCACAACTACTTAATTTTTCAAATGACGCAATATTCCACTCGCACAGAATTTTACACGCTCCAAGTATAATTTACACTTGGCTACCAAGTGTCGATGTATGGATTTATATGTATCAAATATCCAACGAACAGATGAGAGCTTCTGTGGTTCGGTCGAGTAATCGATATGCTTATGCTCTAATGTTTCTCTGTTCAAGTCGCGCTGTTGCCATCGATCTTTTATTTTTTGTTTCATTCGAATTGAAGCCATGTAATTTTCAAATCACGCAATTTTACATGTTCTTGAATATAAATTTGTGTGGAATACGACGTTCCATTTATGTGCATCTTATAAGATGTAAAATGACAATATTTTTTCGAACTGTGTACGTTCATACGTTTGTCTTTCAACTATATTAGTGTATGCTATTTTGTAGTATTTCTACAAAAGAAAAATATTTTTGGGTAATCTCCTGAATTGGAATACCTTTTCGCCTTTACTTTGCCACCAGGACTAGGCAAAAAACTGGAAAATTTCTGAACACCAAATATTGTTTTGGCGCTATTATAAAGTTCTTCGAGTTCTTCTGGAATTTTGTTGTACACAGAAAGAAATTATGAATTTTACAGCTGACATAATTCTACAAACGATACAATTCAAAACTACTTAACTACTCAAATGATGCAATATTCCATTCGTACAGAAATTTACTGGCTCCGAGTGTAATTTGCACTTGGCTAGCAAGTGAGACTGTATGAACTTATATGCACGATTTACCAGCCAAGCAGATATGTGCTTCTGTGGCTCAGTCGGCTAACTGGTGTGGTTTGTGATCTAATGTTTTTCGGTTCAAGTCGCGTTGCTGCTGTCGATCTTTTGATTTTTGTCGTGAATACGACTTACTTTACTATGGGGTGCCTTTTCAAAATTTACCCTCTGAGAGAGAGTGATAAGTTTTTGATCGTGAATATCTCTTGTTGTATCTAACGAATCAACAAAATTTTTGCTACATGCCATCGGAAATATGATCACAATTTTATGATAAAATTTCCTGTTGTGTCATGCCATAAAATTCATTGAAATGATGGATTAAGTCACCTGTAAAATTCAATTTTTTTGGAGTGTAGTGTTATATTTAATCCACCGACCATTGCCGATCGCCAGCTGAATATGCCAGAATCGACCATTGCGACCGGAATACGCCACTACCCTAATGATAATATCCTAGTTCTAAGTTAGTAGTTCATTAAAATTAGAAAATGCCCTTGGCATCTGATTTTACATCTTATAACATGCACATAAATGGAGCGTCCTATTTCACTCAAATTTATGCTCAAGAACATGTAAAATTATATGATTTGAAAATCATATAGCTTGAAATAAAAAACAAAAGATCGATAGAAACAGCGCGGCCTGAACCGAGAAACATTAGCTTGCAAAGCACGGCAGTAATCGACTGTGCCATAGAAGCACATATCGGCTCGATGGATTATTGATGCATATAAATCCACATAGCGACTAATGGTAGCCGAATGCAAATTACACTCGGAGCCGGTAAAGTTCTGTGGTAAAGGAATATTTAGTCTTTTGACAAGTTAAATTGTTATGAATTGTGTCGGTTGTAGAATTACATCACCTGTAAAATTCATTATTTTTTTCTGTGAACCATTCGCTCATTGAAAAGTTTATTATCAATATATACCCAATTTGTTATTGATACTTCTGGCATGTATCAGACAACTAGCAGTTACGAAATCGGATTCTAAGATGACTAAGACTTTCATTGGTTTAGTTTTCGATAAAAATACACTGAAAAAAAAATTCAGTTTGGACAAGAAGTTTTTTTCAAATTTACTTTTTTTCCTTTAAATGTGCCCATATTGAATTTTTGATAGTTGGTCTTGGAACAAAATTTCATCCAAATTAAAGATTTTATTTTTTTTTCGATGTTGACGATTTAAATATTTGACTACACAGCAAAAAGTAATGAAATTTACCGGTGACGTAAATCCGCATATGACTGAAATCATAAGAACGTAATTCGTAAAAAGACTGAATTTTACAAGAATTATTTACATATGTGTCGAACATACACTATATTTACAGCAGCCGAGTAAGATTACGTGCTTCAACATTTTAAAATATGTCAGAATGCATTAAATATGTGTTAGATCTACTGTAAAAATGAGTCATTTTTGACGCTCGTATATGTCGGTCTTAGAAGACGTAAATTTACACGATATTTTCTAAGTGTGTACACACTTGGAAAAGTTTACATCTTAATAGATGCATATAAAAGGAGCGGCGCGATTCACTTACTTTCACGATTTAAAGCATGTATATATAAGTCATATCATTAATTTCACAGTTCATTTAACTGAAGCTTACATCGATACAGACGCAAAGTTTATTTTTACATATTAGTAGATGTAATATTGTGTCATCACTGAAGAAATTACGGCATGCTTGAGTTTACGTCAAGCGTAAATTTCATTTTTTCTAAGAGTGTAGGTTTGTGAATATTACTCCACCAACATTTATTGTAGGATTTGTCATTTTTAGACTAGAGACTTCGAAAAAAAACCTGTTTTAATCCACCATGATGCCGAATGAAATTCAGGAATTACTTATGGGACCTTTCTTTTGAACATAAGTTTGTGAAAATCGGTCGCACCATCTATGAGAAAAGTTAGAGCACATATTTTCATTCTTTTTGCACATTTTACCCCATAACTCCGGAACCGGAAGTCGGATCCAAAAAATATTTAGGAATTTGGTATGGGACCACAAGACCTTTTATTTGAATCTAAGTTTGTGAAAATCGGTTCAGCCATCTCCGAGAAAAGTTAGTGCAAAAAAAAACGTTACATACACACATACGCACATACACACACCGACATTTTGCGTACTCTACGAACTGAGTCGAATGGTATGTGACACTCGGCCCTCCGGGCGTCGGTTCAAAGGTCGGTTTTCACAGTGATTGCATAACCATTCTATATGAGAAAGGCAAAAATTGGCAAAAAAAAGTTTGGGAAAACAAAGTATGCAAAGTGGCTTTTTTTGACATAGTCTTCAAGTACAGTAAGTTTCATTAAATCTGAGAGGGTGCTGCCGACATTCGCGTTGGCACGAAATTCGTCAATATTAGACATCCTGAAAATTGTTTGCCAATCAATGTTACTTAATTTTAACTTTATGTTATCATAATTTGCCAAGTGATACTGAAAGACCTCGTCATACTCATAGTCATCGGATGTATTATACTCATGAACGTATATGGACAACTCAATTGCAGTGGGATACCTTTCATTTTTTCCTTAGTTGGCTTCAAAAAGATTCGGCCTTCTTGCGAATTCTTCAACAAAAAACGTGCTTGATCTACCTAGAAGTGAGATGATGCCTTTTTTTATAAATCCACATGTGTTTTTTGCCTGAATATTATTCGGTGTTTCAGTTTTCATGACATTATTCTAATGTCCGTCGTTTTAAGTGGCATTTTGAGATTTTAATCATTCACTACTCTGTAATGTCGAAACTGCAAATCGGATCGAACGTGAATCTAAAAGTGTAAAAATCGATTAAACATTCCATGATATGTAGAAGTAATTTCCGCTTTAGAGTTTACGGTAATTTAAGGTACTTCCAGAGCCGGTATTCAGGAACTAGCCTAACCCAAACCGATTCGTATGGACATATTGCGAATAAATTGCAATATTTTTGAGTCTAACTTTTCGGGATTGTCATCTTCTATATCGCTTTGAATTTTAAAAATTCATCATCCTGCAATTCCAGAATCGGAAGTCAGAATTGGATAAAATTGGATTTATTTTAATTTGAACTTTTGTTTTTGAAATTCGATTTGGCGTTTTTTGAGAAGACGATTGAGCGTTGAGAAACGATTCGATACTGGAACCGGAATTCGAAATTCGGTGTAACCGAAGTCAGACAAATTCACCAATTGTTTCAAAATGTTTGAAAATCAATGCAGACATCTTTGAGGAATCCTAGCGCGAATTAAATTTTTGGGTGCCTTCCGAAGCGAAAACTGAATACAACCAAAAATGAAATAAGTTTATTTGGTTATCGACTATCCAAATCTGCGAACCTGATAAACGTGATTAATTTATGTGAAATAGACATTTTTATACTTATCACCCTATATCTCCGAAACCGGAAGTTGGATCTGACTGAAAAGCAAGATGTTTTATGGGATCTTAATACTTTTCATTTGAATCTTAGATGATTCTTAGATTTTATTTGAATCTTAGATCGGTTCAGCCATCGACGAGAAAAATGAGTTACACAGTTTTAATTTCGTTTCTCATATCATTCTGTAGTTCCGGAACCAGAAGTCGGAACCAAACATAATTCAGGAACCTTGTTTGATAGTATACGACTTTTCGTATGAATCTGAGTTTGTAGAAAACGGTTGAGTCATCTCCGAGAAAATTGAGTGAAATTATTTGTCACACGCGCATTTGCTGATATCAACGAACTGATTCGAATGGTATATGGCTGTTATGTTCTTCCAGCATTTATTGCTGTAGGTAGTTTAAATCGATATAATTATGGAATTGCTTCCAACTCGAAAATTCTGCCATCATTTGGTTTACATATGGCATATTCGAACGATTATGTTGCCAAAAACGAACCGTGCTAAAATCGGTCCGAGGCAAAATATCATGCTGTACACAGTCTTTTGGTTACTTAGAGACAAATATATGTAATAGTATAAAAAATCGTGTTTCATGTTGCTCCCAAGCATTTCTTTGCCAAACAGCGCTCAAAACTTCTACTGCTGGAATAGGAGAAAAAGTCGTTTACACAAAAATTTCGATATCTCCGTTAAAAATGGACGGATTTTAACAATCTATGGCTTGTTGGATAGCTATTACCGTGCGGAATCTAAGTCAGAAAATATATTCTGTTTTCAAGGTCAATTGTGACAGATACTGTCAAAAACCTGAAAATTTTGACATAAAACTTCGTATAACTCAAAAAGTAAACATCTTATCTCAAAACTATTCAATAGCGTTCAGGATGACGGGGAGACCTTTTATTTGCGAATTCTATACCTATTTTATATATTTATAAAAAAAGGTCAAAACCAAGTAACAGTTTCACTGATTTATTACGTGATTAATTTGGTTGAGTCCTAAGTTTGCAACTTGATCAAACTTAATATTGAAGGGTTCCATTCTCTCCCACCACTAGTAGTAGGATGCTTCCATTTTCCAAATCTGGGTAGAAATCAATGTCACGTTGATTGAAGTCACCATAAATGTGTAGTTTTGCTTCGGAAGGAACGTTAGCTATGATTACTTCATCAGTTCGAGAAAACCTTCCATATATTTCTTTCCGGGTGTTGTTTGTGGGAAAATACACTTAACAGAAAAAATGTCAGTTTTCGCAATGACTGAGTGGAAACATATATTGGAGAAGCCAAATGACTCAGAAACTCACGGAAGAGACGATGGTTGGATATGGGATACCGTCGTGAGGCGGCTAGGATGTAGACCATGTTCGACGCACGCTTTACCATACCCAGTCGTGTGTTAGAGCTGTGTCTATCACAATGCTTAGGGTGGCGAAATGGTAGCACGTATGTACGGAATGCATAAGAACGCAGGTTCGAGTCCTGTCTCTGAGTGTATCTTTTTCCAAAAAAAATCATATTTTCTGTAAGTTTCTCATTCATTTGGCTTCTACAATATATGTTTCCAATCAGTCATTGCAAAAACTGAACTTAGTTATGGTGACTTTACGTCAAACCAACTAAAAATGAATAAAAACGAAGAAAATATACGTTCTCGAATTCTTTAATTTTTCTAGTGGTTATGATCTCAGTATTAAATTTTGTAGAAATAGCCCATCTCTTATCAGACATTTGCAAATTGAGATCGTTTCTGAACATATTGTATTTATTGCCGAAAACTTTTTCACTCCTAACAGCTTGTTTCTGTGTAGCTAAGATTATTATATAAAAACTACTTAATATTTCATTACACACTTCACTCATTTTCAACGCATTTTTCATTCTATTGAAATTGCAACAGAGTAGCCGTCGTTTGCTTCTCTTAAAGGATAACTTCATGACCCCCAACAACTTTTTTCCATTCTCAATCGACCAAAACGCATGTTTTGCAGATCCCATCTTCGGTATGGGAAAAGTGCAAAAGTATATTGATCTTCATGGATAATGTTTTGAAAAACAATAAAATCATTATTGATAACAACTTTCGTGTTTGTTTATCGTAGCTTGTCGAGCTTCTCTCATAGTATAAAATTCTAAACAACTAAAATTAGCTGATCGGCGAAAATACTGAAGATGATCTGAATTCTTAATTCAGCATAATGCAGTATTTCTATAACAGACATAATTTATCTTATCTTGGTTGAAGCTACTAGATTTCGGAGGTTTGCCACATAATGCAACCTACACATGACAAAATAAAAACAAATATTGACTGTTACATCGAAGTTATCTCTACGATATGCTCAACTTTTAATGGACAGGGACCGTGGAATATATACCAATTGAATAACAACAAAATAGAGAAAAGATCCAAAATATTCCCCACAGTTTAACGTGAGTGAGTTGCATTCCTACCGAGTGACCTAGTTAACTGCGCCGTCTGGTTTATGATAAGATAATCCAGTTTTAGTTTTGATTGAACATGCGCCTAGAACTGTGACTAAACATTTACGGATTTATTAAATTTCCGACGAAAATGGCCAACATTCCGCGAAAGTTCCACGCAGTACCGTCTACGTATGGGTCAATTAATTCAACGATTACTCTTACTAGATTAGTTACGGCCATTTACCATTCGATTCGATTTCGCATGTCATCAATTTGCTAGAAATTGGAAACATGCCAGTTCCAAAATATACCAATCTATTCGAGAAGCAGTTCTGACTCCAGCTAATTACATGCGAATCTACCCCGTACCGGTATCAGCTAATTTCGGTTGGTTTGAATTGAATCTGCGGCGACAAACTGCCGCGTTCTTTTTCTTTTGCGTTGCAAATCGAAAACAAAATTAATTGATGCGGACGGCCGCCAAACGGTTGGCTACCGAAATTCGTTTGAAAATTAAGTCGCGTTCAAACTGCTAGGTGAGCTATTCGGTTACAGGTTGTCAGTTGAGACGATCCCAGATGTCAGTTTTCAATGGAAGATCTGCGGTCGGTTGGTCGATCGGTCGGTTGCAGACCGTCAAGTTGTCGCGATTGGTTAACGCAAAAAACCGCTTAGGCACACACAAACACACCGTAGACTGTGGAAACACAGACGAACGGGCGCACGTTGAAGGCGATCGGCGTTCGTTCAGCTTCACTTATGCACACTGACGCACGGACTGGTTGAAGATCATTGTTCAGAATGGTTAACCTTGGCCTCTGCGGTGGCGGTGCTGGTGGTAAGGTGTGTAGCGCACTATCTGTTCAAGGACCTCACCGAATCTTTTGTATGCAGTTTGATAACCCAACTCGCGATCTTCGCTTTCAATTTTCACTCAACACTCTTCGCACTCTTCGTTTCGATAAATCTCCAATCATTCGTCTTCAACGTCTACCGGAATCCCACTGTGCCACTATCATTATCCAAAAGCGTCTAAAAGTAAGACTGACCCAGAAACGTGCCCAAAACGTCACAGGACCTCGAACCCGAAGTACGGACGTACACCACGCAACAGAAAAAAAATCTCGATCGCGCTCCACTGATCGTGCGGGAAAATGCGTTCGGTGTGTGTTGTTCTCGAGACGAAATCTTGTTTTGAACTGATGCTAGCTGGCGACCCGAGAGCGGACAAAATTAAGCAAAACACAAAAATCGTACGCGGGTCCGCGGGTGAGGCACAAGAAAAACAACAAAAACCGGAATTATGTCACACCGCGAGAGAAGGAGAACTTGCGCTGGTGCGACCGTTCGGTGCCGCGAGACAGAGCTACAACCACCGCGCACCGTCTGCTATTTAATCGTATGCGCGCAAGTCAATCAAGAGCTGGCCCGGTTAGGTCCGAATTGGTTAGGTATGCAGCGTGCATGGCACGGCACGAAACGAGCGCGAGAGAACCGAGAGGCTCAGAGGAGACACAGAGAGGATCACAACACGAAACATACTCGGAACCGGCTGATGTGGTTCTGATTGACGGACGAACGGACGGACGAATTCGTCGGCCGAATCCGAAAGGGAGAGTGAGAGTGCACTGCTGGCTGTGCACTGTAAGTCACTGATCGCATAAGTGGAGTTTCGGTCGAGCAGTTTATCCGAGCTGATGTTTGCCTGTTAGAATGTTGATAGATTTCAGATGATGGTGACATACTGGGCGTTCGGTAAAAATTTATTAGATCAGATAATGCGTGGTGACAGTTTGCGCAATTTTTGAGGTGTTGACTCACATGAGTCGATGAAGGACCTGGTACGGTATTTTTAATCTTTTGATCGTTTCGATCGAACATAAAACATGTTACACGTTTTCATGTCCAATACTCGGCTGGCCGACTTTGTTGGTTAGAGTAGTAAAAAGTGGTGAATATCAAGACATTTGAATGTGTAAATTCAAATGATTGAACGCATCACGATTTTTAGCTTAAGAACTTTTTCAGAAGCTAGGTAGTAAGTCGTCAAAATCCGCTGCACAGCGCTCATCAACGTTCAATCTTACTTTACCCGAGTGAGTACAAACTCTGGTACATCTTACTGATACAATTTTGATGCGCAAAAAAGAATTTAATTTGTATTCGTATTCGATGTAACTGTTCTTTTTATGGTTATTTATTTTTTCGATAGAATGGTACGTAAAGGGTGAATTTTTAACCATGTAATTCAACTGTCTTTATTTTTTGTAAAATAAAATAAATTTTTTTCTAACCATCAATTATTGGAATATTGGCTTCATAAATATTCAACGGAATCATCATGAAATTTTATAGAGTACCCCACTTTACCCCCCACATGGCGCAAAGCGAGGCAAGAAATTTTTTTTTAATCGTCCTGAACGACTACTTAACGTAACGAATAATTAGGATAGAAATAGTTTTTAGTCGCGGTATTACACGGATAAAAATCCATTGCCGGTACCATAATTAAAAATCATGAAATCATGAATAATGCCCATCATGATTAATAAGTTATGATTCCATGAGCAAAATTATTGACATCGTGAACAATAACACATCTTCCATGAAAATTTTCATAACATCAATCATTTAGCTCATGAAATGTCATGAGAAGACACGGTTGATGAATTCATGATTAAAAAATCATGCTTCCGACAATTGATTTTTATCCGTGTAGTCACTAAAAATAGTGCAAATTTTTTATACGCAATAAATATCTCATTTAAATAGTGAAAACAATCATTAAACCGAAATGTCCCCACTTTGCCTGCCTATTCAAAATGCTACACTCAATTATCTAAAACTTGCTGAAACCGAGAAATTAGATACAAGTCTTCGCCTGGAATTTTATGTTCAAATGTCTCGACATCGGCTAGGATATAGGTTACTATGAGAAAAATGTGGTAGCTCTTAATTTGTAAAATCATATTCTAATACTTAATTGACAACATGAAGCATTAAAAGTTTTGCAAATGCCTGTATATTGTAACTAAAACTTCTTCGCTTTTGTAAAAAAAAAACACACCAGTAAATATTGGTTTTAATAACAAGTTTTGATAAAATTATGGCAAAAATCTTTTCCTTTTACATCTAGCAGCCTTTTCGAGCCAAAAAAACTTTCTGACCCTATGTGTGGGGGGGGGGTTGGGAATGGAAACCAAGTGAGCTGCTTGAAAGCCACCGACTTACCCATCACGCTACTCCCGTCCCCTTCTAGTAGTGTGATAATGCCTTTCATTTTCCATTCAAATCTTTTCATTGAATCATTCTTTTCATTAAGCTAATTTTTGACACAAATTTAGGTAGAGTCGGTTCGGGTCCATTTAGAAAGATACAAGTAATTCATGAAAGCATATTTCAACGTTCTCGGTAACATTCGCAGAACCGGGAATATCAGCAAAAACATATTTTAATTTGACACACCAAAAAAATCTTAATAATACAGGAGACTTATTTCCTCATACGATGTAATTCATAAAGACCTAATTCGTCAAATGACGGATAATTTCATTTGTATTGACTTAAGGTTACACTCTTAGAAAAAATGAAATTTACGCTTGACGTAAATTCAAGTATGCCGTAATTTCTTCGGTGATGACACAATATTACATCTACTAATATGTAAATATAAATTTTGCGTCTGTATCGATGTAAACTTCAGTTAAATTAACTGTGAAGTTAATGATATGACTTATCTTTACATGTTATGTATTGTGAATGTAAGTGAATCGCGACGCACCTTTTATGTCCATCTAAGAAGATGCAACATTTTTTAAGTGTGTACAATTAGTTTCAGTTTTACTGGTTTCGACTGTAACTTGCATTATGCTAGCAGGTACGACTGTATGAATTTAAATGCACCTTTTACCAACCAAGTAGATGTGTGCTTCTGTGGCTCAGTCGATTAACAGACTTACATATGCGATCCAATGATTCTCGGTTCAAGTCGCGGCGGTCGCTATCTGCACTCAAAAAAACTTTGAATTTTACAGGTGACTTAATCCTTCATACGGTTGTACTTCAAAAAGACCTAATTTGTCAAATTACGGAAAATTTTATTTGTAATGACTTCATGTTAGATGAGCTTGAATTTTACTGGTTTCTCGACTGTAACTTGCGTTCTGCTAGCAGAGGGGCTGGGGTCCACTAGGAGATTGATAGTACCTATTAGCTCTCTCCGGACTGTACCAGCTCAGATGCCGTGTGGAATCCGGCGGAAAAAAATGAACCAAGAATAGATCCACTGGGTTCCTGCTTCCATGTCGTAAAAGGCGACAATTACAGGAGTTTCTTTTTCCTTTCAGTTATCAGATATTTTCAATGTTTTACTTCTGATTACTCTATTTTACTAAATCATCTCTTTATTCAACCTATCAATTTCCGTCTAGCTTCGTAGAAAAGTTTTATTAGGAATGATTTCTTCTTCCATGTTATTGATTGTCTTTCAGGATTATAAAATGAATGATAAAAATCAACCATTGCGCAAATCCGTTTATATTACAAAGTTAATAACAGAGATGACATGTATCGGTATATTGAATACATAGTAAAAAACACTTGATATTAATATTTCAAACAGTAAATTAATATTTTTCTCGGTAGCCGGCTGCCCAGATCAACTAATATAACCAATTAATAATTTTAATAAATAATTGGAATAGTAGAGCGGAAGTAATAAGGAATCAAGACGCGTGTGAAATCTGTTGACGTTTGTTTGGTGATTTAAAATGATTTTATAATAACTGTTTAGAATATTTCAATGCAATGAATCAACTTTTTTGTCTAAATCCTATTCGCTCGTTTATTTTGTATCACGTAGTTTCATTTATAAAAACGTGCTTAATCCACCTAGCAGTGAGATGATACCTTTTTTTTTTTATCAATCCGAATGTGTTTTTTTGCATGACTAAAAAAAACGCGAAAGGTAGATGCATAAACGAGTGACTGCATACTCGACAGCCGGCTGTCCGGAGTTTTGTCAATTTCGGAGATTGACTGTTTCATGCATTATATTGCCAGCACAAAGTAACACATAAAACGATAATACTTTAAAACATTCTTGGTAGTCGGCTACCCAGAGCAATAAACACATGATAACATTATTAAAACATTTACTAACAAAGTATCCTCTCCTGTGATGCATGTGGGAATGCAGAGGATTCCTCGGTTCTTAGTAGCAACATGCATCGAACTAACAATCCTTTCCCTCCCAAGTAGATCTGCATTCGGACGTGGCCGGCGTCGGTATTGATCAGCATGCATGGTTCAACACAGTTTGCACAGTGTGAAACAATGTGTTATTCCCAAACATGTTACTTCAAAAAATCATTTTGCAATCTCAATTCGTCCAGATCAATAACGGAGTAGCAACACACGGGCGGTCTCTAATGCTAATGTAACTTGCGTTCTGCTAGCAGCTGCGACAATATGAATTTAAATGCATCTTTCACCAGTCAAGCAGATGTGTGCGTCTGTGGCTCAGTCGATTAACAGACGTACTTTGCGATCCAATGATTCTCGGTTCAAGTCGCGGTGGTCGCTAGTAATATTGTTTTTTTTTAATTCAATGAATCTTATGTCATGTAGTTTTAGACACAATACTAAATGTTCTTCCACGTAAATTTGCGTGAACTGTGACGCTCCATTTATGTGCATCTAATAAGATGTAAAATCACAGGGTTTTTTTTTAAGTGTGTGGATTCATTTTTTTTTCATTTCAGTGGATTTAATATCATGGAATTTAAGACACAATATTAAATGTTCTTGTATGTAAATTTGCGTGAACTACGACGCTCCATTTATGTGCATCTTATAAGATGTAAAATCATAGGATGTTTTTGAAGTGTGTAGAGTAAGTCGATACCTTTTACACAGTTTTCTTGCTTGAGAGGCAAATCACAAACAAACAAAACAAAAAATAGAACGTATAGAAAAACACATACATACACACAGACCTTTTTCAACAGTAGCTTTCAAACGAACTCATCAAGTTTGTTGAAATCAATTCAGCTACCTCTGAGACAATTGGGCGCGAAAAAACAACGCATTTTGTCGGTAACGTCACTTATACCATCATATCTCCGGAACGAGAAGTCACAGCCATTTGATCTTCGAGCTCGATCAATGGCTCTATAGTAGCTTTCAAATAAGCCTCAATTTCTTGAAATCGGTTTAGTTATGTCTGAGAAAATTCAGCGCGTAAAAAAAATGGTTAAAAGACGCACACACATACAGGCATTTTCCTATTTCGTCAAGCTGAGTTGAATGGTTAATAACACTATGGGTCTCCGAGGCTCCGTTCGAAAGTCAGTTTTTCCAGCAATTCTATTACCTTTCTATAGAGAAAGTCAAAAGTATCGCAAAAATAAATAAATCCTGGGTAGTTCCAACATAATTCGAAAAAATCAGATGCACATAAAAGGAGCGTCGTATTCACACAAATTTTTATTCAAGAACGTGTCAGTCAAATTGTTTGACTTGAAAATTACATGGCTTGAATTCGAACGAAATAAAAAAACAAAAGATCGTAAGTAGCAGCGCGACTTGAACCGAGGAACATCAGATCACAAGCACAACGGTTACTCGACTGCACCACAGAGCTTATATCTGTTCATTGAATAATTGATACATATAAATCCATACAGCGACACTTGGTAGTGGAGTGCAAATTACATTCGGAGCGTGTAAAATTCAGTGCGAGTGGAACATTGCGTCATTTGAAAAATTAAGTAGTTGTGACTTGTATCGTTTGTAGAATTCTGTCACCTGGAAAATTCATAAATTTAATCTGAATCTGCAATATCTCGGCTTGAAACATATATTATTTTGGTTTTATAAGCAAAAAGCAAAGCAAAGCCTTGGTATTAATTACATTCCTGTAATGGAATTTGACCTTCTGTTTCAACAGACTTCGCAGCCGATTCAGAGCTGGTGCTACGATTCTACACTCTAAAAAATTTTGAATTTTACAGGTGACTTAATCCCTCATACGATGTAATTCATAAAGACCTAAATCGTCAAATGACGGAAAATTTTATTTGTAATGACTTAATGTTAGATGAGCTTGAATTTTACTGGTTTCGACTGTAACTTGCGTTCTGCTAGCAGGTTCGACTGTATAAATTTAAATGCACCTTTTTCTAGCCAAGCAGATGCATGCTTCTGTGGCTCAGTCGATAAACAGACGTACTTATGATCCAATGACTCTCGGTTCAAGTCGCGGCGGTTGCTATCAGTATTCTTTTTTTTTATTATTTCAATGAATTTTATGTCATGGAGTCTTAGATACAATGTTAAATGTTTTTCGACGTAAATTTGCGTGAACTGTGACGCTCCATTTATGTGCATCTAATAAGATGTAAAACCACAGGGATTTTTTTAAGTGTGTACTGACACTACGAATCCTTCCAGGTCGAAGCTCGAACATACGACAACTGGTTTGTAAGACCAGCGCCCTATGCATTGAACCGCCATCCCGGGACATCGACGGGTTTTATAAGCAATTAATCGATTTTTTTTGCCTTCCTCATATAGAAAGGTTACGCAATCACTGTGAAAACCGAGTTTGACTCAGTACGTCGAGTATGCAACATGTCTGTGTGTGTATGTGTGTGTGTACACAGTTCGAAAAAATCTAGTGATTTTACATCTTAAAACATGCACATAAATGGAGCGTCGTATTTAACTCAAATTTATATTCAAGAACATGTAAAATTATGTGATTTGAAAATCACATAGCTTGAAATAAAAAACAAAAGATCGATAGAAACAGCGCGCGGCTTGAACCGAGAAACATTAGCTCGCAAAGCACGGCAGTAATCGACTGTGCCATAGAAGCACCTATCGGCTGGATGGATTATTGATGCATATAAATCCACATAGCGACTAATGGTAGCCGTATGCAAATTACACTCGGAGCCGGTAAAGTTCTGTGGGAATGGAATATTTAGTCTTTTGACAAGTTAAATTGTTATGAATGGTGTCGGTTGTAGAATTACATCACCTGTAAAATTCATAATTTTTTTCTGTGTGTGTGCGTATGTATCATTTTTTGAACTAACTTTTCTCAGAGATGGCTGAACATAGAACTTAGATTCAAATGAAAGGTATTGTGTTCCCATACCAAATTTCTGGATATTATTTGGATCCGACTTCCGGTTCCGGAGTTATGCGATAAAAGGAGCAAAAAAAAAATTAAAATATGTGTTCTAACTTTTCTCATAGATGGCGCGACCGATTTTCACAAACTTAGGTTCAAATGAAAGGTCCTGTGGTCCCATACATAATTGCTGAATTTCATCCGCCTTCGACTTCCGGATCCGAAAATATAGGATAAAGTGTATTAAAAATTTCATACGATCACTGAAAAGGGCGAAAAACCGTAAAAAGTTTTCTCAGTTCTTCAGCTGCCGGAAGAGATCTTCTGTGTGGTTTAAAGCTTCAAACGTGCAGGTTACGCTATCATTTCCTTGTAAAGCCTCATTTGAATTATATTATGGAACTGAATTCTAAAACTGAATTTTGGAACCAAATTCCACCTGATTATTTGTTTTAGAATGTAGTTTCAGAATTTAGCTCCAGATATAAATTCAGAATTTTGAGTTCAGAATTCATATCCAGAATTCTCATTCTGGAACAAATATTCAGAGTTCCGAAACAAAATTCATGATATGAATTCTAGATCTTGATTTTTTTTGTAAGTAGTCACAGTGGCAGCAGTCCCTTGCTTCGGTTCTACACTGAACTCTTGATAAGATTTGCTTCTATGAGCCTCTATTTTAAATCAACACACAGACGTTCCTAGGCTATATTGCCCACTTGGTCACTGTTTTTTTTATGCTGATTCAAATAGATTTTATAAAATTGTCTTTATAATGTCTGGTTGTGTTTTATAGTTTAGCTGTTGTTTTTGTCATGACAATGGTCGTGGATATGGTTTTGTGATAATGTAAATTGTGGTATGTGGTTCTTGTAATGGTCTGTATGGAATGTAGTGGTAATAATTGTAATAGTAATGTAATAATAAATTTATTGTAATCCGTCCAATGTAATGTAAAATTATATTGGCTATATTTTGCAAATATTATTTAATTTAATTCTCAATTTATTGAATAACTAAGGTTTTCATTGTTTAAGTCATAGTTCTCCATTGATACCTTCCACTATCTATATATGTAACACATGGTGACTGGTAATAGGTGTTACACCCGAAATGAGGTGATAGTAAACCTTTTATATAGCCAAAATTTGTACAGGAAGGTAGGTGCGAAAATCATCCTTAATGAGTTTTTGCCAAAATCAATTTGATTATTGTGTTTACTCTCTAATACGGTCGTCGACGTTTCAAATATGTACCGAACGCTTTTGGATGGAAAACTGTGGTTATTTAAAAAGAGAACTAAAATGTCTTAGTTCATCATTCATCGAGCTGAGTTGAATGATATATAACGATAAGTGTCTCCGAGCTTTAAACAAATTTTTATTTTCATTCAAATCTATATTCTTTCTATAGAGAAATGCAAAAATAATGGAATGTACACGACTCAACAGTGATCAAAATCGAAATAGATGTTGAATATGGTTGACAGTGCCAAACCATATGATTTACGTTTTCTTAAATCGGTCAGTCTAAACCGGAGCTTAATTGTTTAAGTGTAGGAAATGTACTTGTGAGATTGTTTTAAGCCTCACCGCCTTTATAACAGAGAGCCGAGTGTCATATGCCATTCGACTGAGTTCGTCGAGTACGCAAAATGTCTGTGTGTGTATGTGCGCATGTGTATGTAACGTTTTATTACACTAAATTTTATAGGAGATGGCTGCACCGATTTTCGCACTCTTAGATTCAAATGAAAGGTCTAGAGGTCTCATACAAAATGTGAAAATAAGTACACCTTATTTCCTGAGTTGAATAAACCGATTTTAACACACTTGAATCAGTTAAAAAAAACTCTTCAGGTCTGATACAAATTCCTGAATTTTGTTTGGATCTGACTACTGGTTCCGGAGTTATGAGTTAAATGTGCAAAAAAAAATAAAATTTTTGTGCTAACTTTTCTCAGAGATGGCGCGACCGATTTCCACAAACTGATTCAAATGGTCTAATAGTCCATTACAAACTTTCTCAACTTCATCTGGATACGACTTCCAGTTCCAAAATAATAGGGTAAAGTGTGTCAAAAAAAATGTGCACACCATTTTTGTTTCAGATGTTTCGCGTATGAAAGTGCGTCGCCATATGCCATTAGCGAGTGTCATTATATTTGAATGTTAAGCGTGGCCATGCTGATATGTACCGATTTGTGCATTAGAATGAATAACAGTTCAGGTATTGAAATCAGTCAACGAAAACGAAAACAACAGTTTTAACAGCAGTTCAAAACTTGAATCTATTCAAATAAATCATATTTACTACAATACTGAAAATAAAATATTAACATTTCTTTCACCAAAGAATGAACCTTAAAATATTTACATCGAAGCATTTTCATCAATTTATGTATTTGTTTGACAATTCGATTGTAAGTGTCAAGCTAATATTATGCTGAATTTGGAATAAAATTCCTGAAGTTTAGTTTAAACAACTTTCTTCCTAATATTGACTCGTAAAATCCATTCCAAAAGTAACAATAATACAAAATATTCGACAGTAAGTCATAGTTACTCAAATAACGTTTAATAAGAACTGTTATTTAAACTCGTTCCGAAAACATTCGTTTTGCTACGGGTTTCGAGAAACACCATCTTGGATTTTGAAATGACTTTAAACATCATTTTCCGACATCTACTCATCAAACCCGTGCCGAAAATACCCATATTGTAAGAGTTTTCAAGGAATATCAATAAACCGGAAGTCACCATCGATTTACGTAGTCCCGATTATTACGTAAATGGAGGTTCGGGTGTCCTATTGTTATAACGGCGCGAAAACTTGAAGCGAATGCTCCTAATTTCATCTTACTTTTGAAGTGGAGCTGAGATAAATGAGGGTACCGTTACCCTACTTTTACCTCTACTATTGGTCGATCGTTAGTCCTGAGCTGAAACGGTGGCGGTTATTACACTTCCTCTTACACTTCACTTACATATCATCTCACCCACCAGGTCTCACATGAAAACGACACAACCTCACAAAATGAACTGGATGAACATCGTTTGACAGCTATCAGTGGTTTGCTCATTTGTTCAGTCTGTATTATTTTATTCTAATCTACAATATTCTATCTCATTCCACAGTATTCCATGGTACACAAACCACCAATAAACGGCAAAGATGGACTGCATTTACCGTTCGTTTGATGTCATCGTATGAAACCCAATTGCAGAGCTCAGTTAAGCCCTATCGGCCTCTCCAAACCCCAGATGTTTCTAGCGTAATGCAATTAACATCTTATTCAAGTCGTTCCGTATTTCATCAATTAAATTCAATAATTAAGCTAAAGCTGTAACATATATCTATATTAAATTCTAACTGTAATTGATTGTATCTGATGATGTGGTTGAATTTAACTTCTGACTCCAGTTTCTGAGTTCATTACCCTTATTCAGATTAAGCATGGTGGAGTTGGTTTCAGAAACTTGGTTTCTGGAACAAAATTTTGGATACTGAATCCACAGTACTTCAAGTCAGGCCGCGGAATTCAAGTTTATTATTCACTTCTGAAATTAAATTTGGATCCTGAATTGTGAAAATGAGTTCAGTTCCAGAATTCTAAAACCCATGTTCCAAATTCATACTTCAATATAGATGCTCCATTAAAATTCAAGAAGCGAAGTAGTAAAAGTTGTACAATTCACGCAATCATTTAACTAATATGAACGATTATTTATATATGATAGAAGCATGTTTGTTTTGTTCGTATTCACGTTAGTTAATACGACATTACCCATTCCAGTTATGTCTCTGACAATACCCACCCGTCTTTTTTAAACGATTTTTTAAAATGCTCAATATTTTTATTCGCCTTTGTATTAAACGGGTTTATCGAAGCTAAGTGGCACTTATCCATTTTTTTTTGTATTCCACCGTTCATTTATGATCAAGTGAAATGTCAGACATTCGACTGAAATTCACATGTTCGTATTCAAAACGAAGAAAAAGGCGATGAAGTTCGATTGTTTATGAACCACATTCAGCGGTGAACGGATGCCGTATCGACAAGTTGTGCTCCACAGGCTAGCAATTTATCGATTTATGTGACCCGTATCGTATCGATTGTGATCGGGGACTGGACCCGAATTTTACTGTTTTCGAATGGAGTGTCTCGATATGGTTATGGTTTTATGATAAGTGGAAAATGTAAACGCGCAGTGAGTGCTCACTGGATTTTCGAAGAACAAGGTCCTCCCTCCTCCTGTCGAAGAGTAAAGCAAACACACAAATAGCCCCGATCGGAGGAGACCACACGACAACTAATGCATTGTGGATGGCGTTCTGGAGAGGTCATCCGATCAATTGAATCTTTATTGATGCTAGGAATCGAATTCTCAGACATTGTTGTTCAGTGCACAAAGTAAACAACTCTAACGAATTTGTTGTTTTTTTTCACGCTCAACATCCATGAATCAAAAAGCAGGATCATCAAAATCATCATGTTTGGGAAGACATAAATTTCACTCGACTCGTTTGCGTTTCGGTGCGTCAAGAGACTACTCGAATAAACAGCTTTCGGCACATGTTTGCTTTATAAAAAATAAATATCATAATCTCAACACCAATTCCAATGATTAATGGTATTCCGAACTCGATGACGACCGGCCGGCCGGGTCCGATTCGATTCGATCCGATCCGATCAGTTGCTTAATCGAGACAGTTCGAATTCGGGTCACCGAGTTAGTCATCATTTTTTTCCTCTCTCTCTCTCTTCAGCCAAGTCTAATTATTTTCCCCAATTTTGGTGTTTGTGAGTTTTCGCGCGATTGATCTTTCCAACCGAGCGATGCAGAGGCAGATCGCGATCAAAGTTGATCGGGTCACGGTGGTGTGTTTTTATGTAGGTGCAAAACCTCTCTCAAATGTGCAAAAAAAAACAACAACAAGACACAAAAAGAAGTGGTGCAAAAATGACAACTACGAGCAAACAGCGACGAAAGGCATTGACGGACAGGTGATTTACATTAACTTTAGGAGTGCATGTGTATCTGGATTCGGACACCAGTCTCGTTTTGTGTGTTTTGCGAGTAATTTGTAGTCAGTCGGATGAGAAGTGGAACCCTTTTGAACTTTACTTTCGAATAGCCTCAGTAGCCATCGGGTAGAAAGAAAATGTCACCACTGAGTTTACCTTAGCTCAAAAATCATGATTATTTTAGTTTAGTGTAGTTGATTGAGTAAAAACGTCACCGCTACGTAAAGAATCGATTAGTGAAACATGTTTCGACTCAAAGCTGCGGTTGCGTTCCGGTAATGACAAGATTGATTTCATTTACTTCCCACTCGTTTGAGAGGTTTTCGTTTCGGGTATAAATCATTACCCCGAGTAGTTATCTGCATAATTGACATTTAAATCAATACGAAATTTCTGTTTCTCTGGCAGTATCTGAACACCACCATCGACATTTATGGCTTGTCAATGAGCATGATAAAAAAAACGTGAAAATATCGCAGCTTACTTACTGATTAACGAGGCCGAAATGATGACTGATTTACTTGTCGTTTCTTTTTGTCGTCACATACCTGCAATGGAAGGAAATGAGATGTAATTGATTACGTGTTTAAAATATTGAAAGAAAAATGACTACGTAACTCGTTTGTTTTGAATGATAAGCAACAAAAAACTCGTTTCAGTTCGTATGATGGTTTAATTTAGTAGCTAAATGATAAATACCCATCACTTCTGACATTATACTGCCATGACGTTATGACGGTCTGACGAATCTCTTGTTGGTAGTTGTTGACTACTGACTTCTATTGAACGATTTTTTTGGGCGAGAATTAACCCATTTTATGCCAAACACTCGAACAGTTTTTATATTCAATTTTCTTTACGTTTTGTCTTTAACTCATCAGTGCATAACAGTTACTTTTGAACTGTTACTGTTCAACTGTTATGCAGTTCAACATAAACCGCTAAGCAAACGTAAAGTTTCTGCTATTTGCACCGAAGTGAAACGTTTTGTTTTGCACCGAAGTGCAACGTCCTCAGTGACGTACCGAACTTAATCTTTGCGTTTACTTAGCGGGATATGATTAACTGCTAGGTGGCATAACAGTTCAACAGCAACTGTTGTGGACTGATAAGTGAAAGATGAAACGCAAAGAAAATTGAGAACACACAAAACACGGCTGATCCTTGAATGAGTTCATATAGACATTTTTAACGTAGGACTACGTCTTTCTTTACTATACTCACCTGGGTGCATTTTCTAAAATCAACGACACGATAGTGTAACGAAATTACTCCAGATTTAATTCCTAATAACTGTTTTCCTGATTCTAATGGAAAAATATGTTACACACGGAGAGCCCTTCGATCATAAAGTTGCGATATCGCAGTTTTTGATTTTTGCGACAGTTGATTTAACTAATTTCTTTTTGATTCAACCAATATGGTTTTTGATTTGCATATATTCAAGTAGTTGAAAAATATGTTGTTTTGAAAGCTGTCAAATGCCGAAGACAGTTGAAAGCAAAACAATAATCGCAATGCAAAATCAACAACTTTTTTAGTTGAAATCTGTTCGTGTCGCTTCAAAATGTCAATGAAAACAACATCGATGGTTAAAGCGTTTGGAGAATTTTATGATAACAAGTGTTTATCTAACAGCGGTGTTGTGATGAAGTTAACCTTGTTTGAGATGAAAAAGATTTGGTTACAAATTAGAAAATGTTTATGAATGATCATCTCGTAATCTTTCAGGTATGCGCAAAAATTTTATGCTTCAAATTCGATCATTGATTTACTTCCAGCAGACTGTTTTACTTCCAGCTGTTTGATACCGATGATGATGTTCATGCATTAGCAATAAAACGCTTTTTGACATGAATTTAATTTATAAAAGTAACAGGAGCGAAGGGTTTCAAACACACAGAACGCGCTGCGATTGAATGGCGCGTTTTAATTGCCGTCGCAAAATTCCAATTCCCAGCGGTTGATGCACCGAAGCTCATATAAATTGACTAAAATCATCTGTGCATAACTTTAGTTCAACCGTTTGAAGGCATCATCTTTCAATACTCATTTTAGGTAAATTGAATAATTTCGCTAATTTACTCGCCCCTCCGGACACTTTTGCTGATTAAAAACGTTTTTCTACATCACTCATTTTCGATCGAATCAGAAGTATATTTTTAGAATTTAGATCTTTACTGATCTCGACTTGACATGATCATGATCATACAAAAAACAAAATCACTTAGAGATCAGATCAGTTCTGATTTCGTAAAGATAATTTATTCCTTGGTTAAGATCACTTGAAATCAGCAGTGATCGGTGGTTTTCCCATCCCTAATGATATTACATGCCAATAAAAAATACTGTTTATATTTTAACAACTATATTTATTTTATAAATTTCAACATACCGAACTTATTTCAAATAGATCTAACGTGTATCAGTAAATATATTTTGATTATTTTTGCAAATCAATAACATTGTTAGAGTTGATTCAACTTTTTTCAATGTCTGAAACAAATAAAATCGATTTATTTTTCAACTAACAGAATTTTGTTTCAATAACAACACCAGTTATTTCAACTAAAATATTTGTTGAAATTGAAAGGTATGTGTCCTCACTAATTGACAGCATTTTTTTTTCAACCCTCGTTTCTGCTAATCGAAAAACAAAAATGACAGTTTAGTTAAAACAACAATCGATTAGTTGTACCAAATTTTAACCAATCGAATTCAGAAAATCAACTAATATTCTGGTTGAAATGGGATCGCGGGTGGTTCCGTGCAGTAAGATATAGTTTATTGGGTTCATTGAGGGTGTTTAGGATTAGCGTACCATCACACACCGAGTTTAAAGAAAACACCCCTCACACATTCGCTTGAAAATCGAAATATTTTCTGCCAACAAGACACCGGATACATCAAGAGAAAAGAAAAAGGGAGTTGTGTGTTGGACGGGGTTGAAACCGCATGTGAGTTGGTGGCAACCGACAAATAATTAAAAGAAAAGTGAATCGTAAGGAGAAGCCGGGAGGTTCTTCTCGCCTTCTTGGAGACACATCGTTCGCCTTGGGAGAGCATCGGACAGGGCGATCAAACGCCGGTCGCAGAGGGTTCACACCCGGCCGGCCGCATTCCGCAGGGGATCAACCGTCGGCATCGATTCCTCCATTCCACAAATCACAGACCGGTCAATCGGACGCAATCGAGGTGGTCGAAGTTCGGTGGAGCAGGTGTCATTGGCAACGTCACGCCACAATTCACGGACCCAAATGAACACGGCGTACACATCAGACGTAGATCAGCTGCAGCTACATGAGCAGCACGAGTTTTCCTACGAGACTTCGCAGGCCGGAATCCATGTCAGCTCGAGGGCATCCCAGGGAGTCAGCTCCCGAGTCATAAGGCCCGGATGGACTTTGGAAAGATGATGGCAGCACATTAGGTGAGTGATTACGCTTTTTTCCCTCAATATTTGTGGACCCTATGACATCATGTTGATTCCTCTTCGTGCTTAGGGATATTTGTTCTGATTTGGGTAGGCAGAGAAACTTTCAGTAACAAATATTTGCACGTTTGCTAGCTTCAGTCTATGATAATCCTTGAACGGAGACACATCGGATGCGCAGGCTGCCATCTACGTCAAGACAGTGGAACTACACCAGGCATTATTCAACTGGTGCTTCAGTCAATGGCGAATATGAAGTTCTTCAGTAAACATATCTGCTGTTGAACAGTCGCAGAGTGAGTTTCGTATCAAACAAAAGTGATTGCATCATCTTGTTGGTAGTCGTTTGCATTGGAGAAACAGAAAACGAAAAGTGGACAACGATGGAGAACATTATACAAAATCAACCGTTCTTATGGATCTAAATCTTATCTAAAGAACTATTAAGGTTGCTTCTTCGCAAATCGAAGGTGAAAATCATCAGTAATTTGATTAGCTTTGTGAGTTTTTCGCTGTACGAAATTTGCACCAAACGAACGTTAACTATCGTTTTGCTGCATCGCGTTCTAGAAAAATATTCCGAATAGTGTATTAAATTAATTAGACAGTGTATCGTAGAGAATTCTTCAATTTGGCCCTTCTGAATGCCAGAAATGAATCCCGTACAGCATGTTGATAGTTTCTTTCTCTGAAATATTGAAATATATGAGCGATTGTGCCATCATCCAGCTGCTGGTCGTTCGCATTCGAGAAAAATACACCGAAAAGTGAACGACACAGAAAAATCAAACATCGAAGGACTATTAGAATTATTTTTCTTTGAAGTATGCAAATCGGAAGTAAAAATGATTCGTTTAGAAAAAATCCAATGAAATAATCTGTATAGTGAACCGTTCGCAGAGCGGACTGCGTATTAAACGAATGCAAATAAAACCAACATTCAGTTGGTTTGAGTTTGAGAAAAATGCACCGAGCAGTGTTTAATATGGTATAAAATTCCACAATACAGCATATTTAGGGACTAGAAATCAATATCAAATAACATCATGACAGTTTCATATCGGAAATCATTCATGAAGTATCTTTCCAAATGCTTTAGTTTTGAAAACCGAATATGTGCGAAGCTTAAAGAAGATACAAAAGAAATGTAGCCAATTGTTTAGTTTTATCTTTGTAGAAGATTGGTAAAACCTGTTTTAATCCAACTAGTGGTGTAATAATGCCTTTCTCATATCAATCATACTATCATATATAATACTGTGATATTCTTTAAAATATTTTTCTTCGATTCTTGAAAGGATAACCGAAATCGGTTTGTTTGACTGATTCTACTGATAAAAACTATCAATTGAAGAAGATTTGAGGTCGATTTATACAAATTTTTACGGGCTTTCGCCTTGTTCAGTGATGGTGATATATTCCCGGATGCAGAAGTCGGATTACGATGAAATTTAAGAATTCCGTATGGGACCACAGGACCTTTCATTTGAACCTATGTTTGTGAAAATCGGTCGCGCCATCTATGAGAATTGATAGAAATTTTTTTTTTCACATTTTACCCCATAACTCCGGAACTGGAAGTCAGATCAAAATGAAATACAGGAATTTAGTATGGGACCTAAAGAGCTTTCATTTGAATCTAAGTTTGTGAACATTGGTTCAGCCAACTCCGAAAAAATTGTTGCACTTATTTTCACAATTTATTGCACATTTTACCCCATAATTTCGAAAGGCAAATCTTGAACATGTCTTAAAACATGCAGTCAAAATACGACGCGGCATAGACTAAAATAAAGCGCGATAACGAAAGTTCGCATAATTCGTCGAGGCCCGGCCGTGCGCGTTAAGCGCCCCAGAGAGAATAAAATAAAAATGCAATCTTTTAAAACCGAATGGTCCTTTTCAATACTACAAAACTGAAACGGTCGAACGGTATCAAATCAATTGTTATTTATACACATCTCGAATGCAGTCCTACGTCAACCTCGCGGTTAGGTCTCTGGGATTACCTACTCCAAGATTTTGTCCGTTTTTTTTATTTTTCCTAAATGGATTTTTGTCGTTACTTATTTTCGTCCGAGACATCAGACATTGCGCTTCGTTTGAATTACCGATGTTACAATGATAAGATTCTTAAGAGATATTAATATTAATGGCGGCCCTTTCAAACTTCTGCAATGTCGGAGACATAAATCCATGCTTTACCTTGAGTCATCAAAACGTGGCGCTTTGTTTCTCGAACGTAACCGCACCAATATTTATGAAACAATTTGCAACCGAACCGAAACATTCGCCATTGTGAACAAAAACACGGGGGTAGGCATGTTTTTGCCTTTCTCATAGAAAGGTTATGCAATCACTTGAAAAACCGACTAGTAAAAATTGGCCCGGAGGGCCAAGTGTCATATACCATTCGACTCAGTTCATCGAGCTGAACAATGAATGTCTGTGTGTGTATATATATGTGTGTGTGTGTGTGTGTGTGTGTGTGTGTGTGTGTGTGTGTGTGTGTGTGTGTGTGTGTGTGTGTGTGTGTGTGTGTGTGTGTGTGTGTGTGTGTGTGTATGTGTGGGTGTGTGGGTGTGTGTGCGTGTGTGTGTATGTGTCAAATAACCTCACTAGGTTTTCTCGGAGATGGCTGAACCGATTTTGACAAACTTAAATTCAAATGAAAGGTCTCGTGGTCCCATACAGAATTCCTGAATTTAATCCGGATCCGACTGCCGGTTCCAGAGTTATAGGATAAAATGTGTTCAATATTGTACACCGTCACTTAAACCGACGAAACAAAATATCCAAAAAAAAATTCTAAACTGGCCTCAAAACTACACATATCGATAGTCATTATCAGTAGGCAACTAAACAAACCGATTCCGGCTATCCTGGTTCCCGGAATCCGGTTCCGGAAGCACCGGAAATAATGGTCATATATATCAAAGAAAATGGATCTCACTCACTTTTCTTAGCGATGGTTTGACCGATTTCCACAAACTTTTCGTTCAAATGAAAGGTCTCACGGTCCCATACGGAATTCCTGAATTTCATCCGGATCCGACTTCCGGTTCAGAAGTTATAGGGTAAAGTGTGTTGAGTATTCTACTTAAACTGGCGGAACAAAAACCGTAAAAAATGTTGTAAACTGGACTCCAAACCGTCAATCTTAGGGTCAAATGAAAGGTCTTATGGTCCTAACAAAAGTTACTGCATATTTTCGGATATAACAAACAGTTGAATCGCCATTTAGAGTGCGATGGCAGAATTGCATAAATCGTTAAAATTTGAATATAAACTAGTAGAGTTTGTACGTCATGTTAGTTGGTGGCTGTACGAACCGACTTCGATTAGACCGGTTCTCGGGTTCCGGTACCGGAAATGCATATAATAGTGAACACACTTCGTTTTCTTAAGGATGACCTACGCGAGCAAAGCACTGTTTCATTCCCTTGGTTTCTTTAAAAAATCGAAGAGAAAATTTTTGAATATAATACCACAATATTATACATGAGAAAGGCATCATACACCACTAGGTGGATAAAAAAAGGTTTTCAATTCTTTCTATGCTTTATTAATCAATTCCTCCTCAGTTTTCGCGACAAAATTGTTAGAGTGGATCTTACGCTCCAGGTTGGCCCAGAAATTCTCGAAGGGGCTTCGCCGACTTGGCTACCATATCGATATTCAGCCGCTCTATCTCCTTCAACTATCCCGGGTTAGCGGTTCAATGCATAGAGCACTCGTTTTACAAATCGTCTTGTCGTATGTTCGAGCCCCGACCTGGAAGGATTCGTACTGTCAGTAGGATCGTAGCACCAGCCATGCAATGGTTCTGTAAACTCTGAATCGGTTGCGAAGTCTGTTGAAACAGAAGGTCAAATTCCACTACAGGAATGTAATACCAGGGCTTTACTTTTATCTCCTTCAACGATCGCTTCGAGCAGTGGGCTGACGCCAGATCCAGCCAGAACATCACGTCTTCGCCCTTAAAGTATTTCATACTGAACGACGCAACGTCCGGCAGGCATTTCGTACTATAAATTTCCCCGTTGACGACTAGTACCGAGTGAAAGAAGAGTGGCTTTGAAATCCCCTTCTCGCTGGTTGTCAGCCACAGCAGCAACTTCTTGGGGAACTTGGTGTGTGAAATGAACATCACCTCGCAGCTTCCTTCCTTAGTGGAGGAAGTAAATTACGAATTGCACTGCTTCCTGACATGTATGTTCATGTTTGCCAGGTACTTTTTCACAGCGCTGTAGCCACTTTTCTCTCGGTCTTCCTCTGTCGCTCATAGTCGTCGGCTTTTCTTTCGAGGTCCTGATTGCTTCCGATTGCACCTGAAAATATAAGCACAACTTTTTCATGACGTTTCGATTTTAGCACGGTTCGTCTTTGGCAACATAATCGAACATGACATATGTTTTAGAAAGATGGCAGTATTTTCAAATTCAAAACAATACTCAATATTTATATTGGTTTGTACTGCTTGCAACAATAATTGCTGGAAGAACACAACTTCTCACACCCTTATACCATTCGAAGAAGTTAGTCGGAATAAGAAAATTTGTGTGTGAAAAATAATTTCATTATTTTTCCTCAGAGATGGTTTAACTGATTACTACAAATTTAGAGTCATATGAGCAGTCCTACGCTCTCATATAAAGTATCTGAATTTCATTAGGATCCGCCCTTTGGTTCCGGAGCTACAAGATGATATGAAATTAAAGTAATGAAATTAAAGTAATGTCACTCATTTTGCTATTAAATGTCTGAACCGATTTCGTCCATCCAATATTCAGATGGATGGTTTAAAGGTCCTATAAAAACTGCTTGTTTTTAAACAGATCCTACTCCCGGTTCAGAAGATACAGGGTGATTAGTGTGAAAATTTCACATAAATTTATCGGGTTTATCGGGATTTTGAGAGTCGATGACAAAATAAAATTATTTCAGTTTTACCGGTATTCGGTTTTCGATCCCGGAAGGTACTCTTAAATTTTATGCGGAACGCACTGTGATTTCTCTAAGATGACAATACTGATTTACAAAAATTTCGAATCTTATGAAATGGGTAACAATTCATTAGATCGAATTTAACTGACTTCGGCTACACCGATTTCCGAATTCCGTTTCCGAAAGTATCGGAAATAGAGAAAAATCTAAAAGATAGTTTAATAAACAAAAATTCAAATTAATATAAACTTATGGTCCCGTACAAAATTGATGAATTTTATCAGATTCCGACATCCAATTTAGAAATTACCGGGTGATGAGTTTCAAAAATTCAAACCGTCATAGAGGATGACGATACCAAAAAATCTTTAAAGTTGGGCTCAGAACTATTTCAATTAATTCGTCATATTAATTCATGGACATACGAACTATTTTTGGTTATGTTGGTCTCTGAATACCGTATCTGGAAGTACCACAAATAATGACAAATGCTTTAAAGAGCTCACTTCTACATCTCATGGAATGCTTACACGATTGTAACACGTTAAGATATAAAGGAATAGTTTTAAGGTTCATACAATTTCTAAAGACTGTCCCAGAAAGTATGGACGCAACCAAAAACCGCTGCTATTTTGCAATGGTTCAGAATCTGTCAATTTTTATGGCTGCGTCCTGTTGTTTACACTCTTCTCTAACCACTTGTGCAGTTGTTTATTCGTTTTCATCAGTTTGTTTCGAAATGCGTGGACTTTCAGCATAACAACGTCGAAAAATTGTGTACAAATGGTGCACAGAACGCGGACTGTCACTGAGAAAGATAGCAAAAATGGAAGGAGTAAGTGAAAAAGCCGTGCGAAGTGGAAGTTCGGTGAGGATAACACCTTTGAGGATAAACCGAAAACGGGTCGAAAAAAAGGTCCTGCTAACCCTCAGTTGGATAAACGTATACTGAAGGCGTTCGAGCAAAATAAGGAGGTTTCAGTTCGGGATGTGGCTAAAAAAGTGGGCACTTCGAAGTCAAATGTTCTTCGTGCTAAAGAACGTTTGAATCTTCGAACCTATAAGATGCAGAAACAACCAAAACGTAGTCCGAAACAAGAAGCATCGATCAGGGCGAGGGTTCGAAAGCTGTACAATACGGTTCTTGCTGGAAATTTGAACTGCATAATCATGGACGACGAAACCTACGTGAAACTCGATTACAAATTCTTACCGGGACCACAATATTATACGGTGCGAGAAGCGCAAGTGTTAAACCAGTCCGAGACATCGATTGAAGTCGAAAAATTTGGTAAGAAAGCTATGGTCTGGCAAGCAATTTGTAGCTGCGGTAAGATTTCAAAACCCTTCATCACCACTGCTTCAATCAACAGCGAAATAAACATCAAGGAATGTTTACAAAAACGACTTCTACCCATGATTCGAAGCCACAATGATCCTGTTGTCTTCTGGCCAGATCTTGCTTCTTGCCACTACTCGAATTCAACGGTAGAATGGTATACTACCAAAAATGTCACTTTCGTCCCAAAAGACATGAATCCACCAAATGCCCACAACTTCGACCAAATGAGGAATTTTGGGCACATCTTAGGAAACATGTCGCCAAGAAGTCTAAGTAGCATATGTTGATAACAATATTCTGTTGTTGTAGTCTAATATTATCAGTATTTCGATTAAAATTTGAATATCTAACAATTGTGAATTATTAACAGCGAAATCAAAGTGCGTCCATACTTTCTGGGACAGTCTTTACGAGATCTGATAACAATAATTCGGTCCTTAAACAATAACTTGAAACATCGAAGTCAATGACCTTAATCAAAGTAATAATAAGGCTTCACTTTTTACAAAAAATCTTCAAACTAAATCGCTCCTCAACTGTTCTTAAGCAACGAAAGGACCCAGGTAACCAGTAAGCACTAATAATGACATTAAAAAGACCTTTCGTGAGCACCAAAAATTCTTTATCTGCATCAGCTCATCTGTAGTGAATCAGAATTCAACTTTCAGAATACACACCAGTCATAAATAGCCGTATATTTTGCCAAAGTCGGCCTTAATTCAGTCTCAAGTGCGATTGAAATGCCAATTAGAGATTATTTGCTGTCATAATGCGGTATTGATATGTGCTTATTGGTTACCGGGGGAAAATCTTTTGACATTTTTTTACTTTTTCGAAAAATATTTTTAGACTCATAACAATAATTTATGATACATAATTCTTTTGTTACAATACTTTTTTTAATGTTGCCGTTGACTGTCAAAATTGAAAAAAATCTAAACCGATTATTATGATAATGAAAGAGTGTACAGACGAACACATTCAAACTTCCAATATGCAAATATTTTATTTTTGTAAGTTCCATAAACCGAAAGTAATCTAAGAAATATAACACTTCATTAATCAAAGTGTAAAATTGCCCATAAACCGTTCATTTCACGCTTTCGTTTCGTGAAAAAAAAAAACAATAAAATGTGTAATTATTACTTAATCCAACTTGGGAGATCTCTAACCTCTAGTCCGGGTTGTGTTTATTTTTTATCGTTATTAATTTTACGAAACTCGAATCACGAGACAAGCCAATACAATCCTCCGAAACCAAGGCCAAGGGAACGAACGGACCAATCGAATAATCGCTCCTTTTCCAGCGGACGACGTTGGTGATAAATTTCGGATATAAATGAAATCATAATGGAAGAAATAAAAATTATCTCGCTAAAATATGGGATTACTTTAATAGAATTACAACTTATCTGCAAAAACTGGACAGTTTGGCCGCCGGCAGGTCCCCAAAATTCGACTCGAACATCTCCGACCTCCGCGCGTCCGCCCCTTTCACTCATTAGTTTGCGAAGGGCAGGTTAGCTTCGATCTTATCGATCGAAAATGTTTCGAAGCCACATCGCGTATCCGCCGTGCGTATGTTGGTGCGACTCACGGCTTGTCCGATGGCTGCCCTCCTTCTCCACCAGCCTGTGCCAGGAGCCCACCGAAGAAACCAATTTTGACATCTTAATTAGCCGCTGTCCGGGGAGTGAGTGCACGCAGCTACTTGCAAACATAAATACGACGCAAGTGGATTAAGGCTCGAGAATAATGGCAACTGAAGTTTTATGTTACACTTGCTCTCGCGAATTGAGGTCCGTCCGAGCAAGGTTGCCGTTTAGCGTATGTACGTGACACGTTATTTTTTTTTTTGGTTGCAACTTCGGACAAGCTACCAGAAAGGAGTCAGAAAGTACTGTCGAAGTTTAATGGCAATACCAAATCGGCATCGACACGTTTAAAAATCGAAGTACATTGCTGCTCGTTCGATTCGGCATGTACCAATTTCAGTGATTAACTCCGGTAATGGTAATGAAAATTGTTAGTTGATGGAATAACGGTAAACGTCGGAAAGCTTTAACAGCGAAACGCAACTCAGAATGTGAGATGGAAATATAAATAACCATTTATAATAATGTATTGGTAATAAACTATTAGATATTTTCTGAATGGTTTAACATTGGTTTTAATTTATCTTTTCCTGATTTTTCCCGTTCAGCAGTCACATGGCCGAGTACCTCAGAGTGTGATCAAATCATTCAACAGTTTTGTGTTTATCAATGACTTATTGAATAATCTAGGGCTGGAAGTTATTCTAGGATTTACAAGAAACTCGAAAAAAAGCTAAACTATGATGGAAAGCGTACACTGAACTAGTGCGGTATCCTGAGTTATGCAATAGCTACTAGAGATAGTCGGATTTCGGGTATTAGTCGGGAACTGATGCCGATTTTTCATTTCCAACGGGTTGGGTACGATTAATGATTTTTATTTTTTTTATCGAGTACGGGTCGGGTTCGGGTTTGGAAGAAAAATTTATATCGGATTCGGGCTGGGTACGGGTAGAAGGATTTTATTTTCGATCGGGTACAGGTCGGGTTCGGGTTTGAAAAAATGCTGACCCGGTCATCTCTAATAGCTCTAATGAGTTTGAGTACGACGGTGTTAGCGTGTAGGGCATCTTATAGGATAACATGGATATCAGTCATTGGAGGAATATCACAG
Organism: Malaya genurostris; assembly: GCF_030247185.1. Taxonomy (NCBI): domain Eukaryota; kingdom Metazoa; phylum Arthropoda; class Insecta; order Diptera; family Culicidae; genus Malaya; species Malaya genurostris. Next base: position 209,896,558 of record NC_080571.1, on the reverse strand, counting down.
ATAGATACTTACTCTTACTCTTTCAGTCGTAGACCACGCGGATCACAGATAGATCTTAATCATAATTAATAACAAATCGATTCAGAAACCCATAAATTAATTAGGAGTCGCGAAGTCATTCTCCCATATCTTCATAACTACTGAAATGCTGCTCAATAAGTTCGTGAGACATCAATGAAAACGAATGATAGTTGGAAGGGGCCAAGTCTGAGAAGTATGGTGAGTAGGACAAATGTTCCTATCTGAGTTTATAAATTATGTTTACGACCACTTTCGCCGTGTGAAGGCGTTGTCGCGCTGTTAAATTACTTTCTCATGTTTTGTGGAGTATTTTGGTCATTTTGCAGTGCTTAACTCAATTTCGTCTTTCTGTAGCGATTATTGTATACAGTTTCTACTGGTTTGAGAAGCTCGTAGTTCAAGACAACTTTTCGATACCACCAAATGCACAGCAATGTTTTCTTTCCGTAACGATTAGGTTGATGTCGATAGTTGGCCAAGATCGACTCATGACTTTCTGTGCTTGAGGTTCATGAAATAAATCCTTTTCTCATCTAAAAAAATACTACAAGGATTAGCACCATGGGGTTGTTCGAGCCATTGATGTGGAACAATGCAACTAAAATTTCTAATGATCGACATTTTCAATTAGTAGTCACACTTTTGAATCTGCCAATGCACGAAAGTCTGCTTAGATTAATCTTTATTAGCAACCAACACCGAACACGCGAACGCAGACTATAGACTCTATTTGTCGTGATTTGAAATAGTTTTGTGGCCGACGAAATTACATCAATATCCCAAATGTATGCAATTAAATGTTTGTACATGCTTGCGATACGGATTCTTTTCGCCAAGCTTGTGTTCAAGTTTTGTATGCAAGCAGTTATTTTTAATGCGTTTCTCTACCATTACTACCATTCTGCGATTTCGGTTGAAGCGATAAACTTTTTCTCATTATCAATCGAGTTCATCTTATATAAATTAGAAATTAATCTTATGCACTCAAAATTTACCCTGGAGTAGTTGTCAATTTCTCAGGTGATAAGACATACCATGGAATTTCATCCGATCTTGCATGACTCAAGAGCGCATACCAATTAAAGCTTCAAATCGTTTTATGGCACTTTTTGTTTTGCTGTCTAGCAACAACCTACCTCTAACATGCTACACGTAGGACTAAAACGTTAGCTATAATTTTGCTTATATTTATAGCTTCTCGTGCATCCAACAGCTTCGCTTTTGCATTGATTGACCAATCAGAGCGATGCTTTCCATTTGATATATCACTTACTCCTTCAAAACCGTCGACTATGGCAGGGAAATCCGGCATTCCGGAGATTTTTTGCAGACAAAATAGAACACTGCTAGCTATTAATCAACATTTCAATGATATACAAATAAAAATACATGGCTATGAACATTCAAATCCATACGTAGAAATATTTGCAATCAAATGATGACATAATATTAATAATTGATACAAAATTGACTGAGCTGTAATTGTTCAAAACCTGACCACATTTCTACGTGTATTTCTCTTGAGTTTCTAATTTGCACCCCTATATAGAAAAGAAAAATGTGTTCCACATTAAAAGCAAAAATTCGCTTACTGGCTTTTGATTTTCCTGCTGACTTTCATTCAGTTCATCAGGAACCTATTTGTCCACCTTTTTGAATATTTCCCATGACGATCAAAAATGGCCTTACGAATAACATTTAAGCTTTCTGCCATACGGTCCATTTGAGTTAGGATATTCTCTTCGTTCAGCTAACCTGGGGGCCTGTGCGTTATTTGTCTTTCACACTGAAATCCCCACTTTCAAATCATTCAAAGTAACTCTCGCAAGAATTCAGCGGGACTCAGTGGCACTTTTTACAAAACAAAGTTACACAGAAAGAAATTATGAATTTTACAGCTGACATAATTCTACAAACGATACAATTCAAAACTACTTAACTTCTCAAATGATGCAATATTCCATTCGTACAGCAAATTTACTGGCTCCGAGTGTAATTTGCACTCGGATAGCAAGTGAAACTGTGTGAACTTATATGCACGATTTACCAGCCAAGCAGATATGCGCTTCTGTGACTCAGTCGGCTAACTGGTGTGCTTTGTGATCTAATGTTTTTAGGTTCAAGTCGCGTTGTTGCTTGTTGTTCCATCTTTTGATTTTTATTCCATTCGTTTTAAAGCCATGTAATTTTCAAATCACATAGTTTTACATGTTCTTGAATATAAATTTGTGTGAAATATGACGCTCTTTTTTCAATTCACTAAATATATATTAAAGTAACAGGTAATTGACAATATAGTAATGGTTTTTTGAAACGTGATGTTACTCCAAAAACGCTTCTTAATCCACCTAGTGGTGTAATAATGCCTATCTCTTTCTTCAAAACAGTCTCCTGAATTTTTTATCTTTTTTAAATATTTTCAGACACTAATTTGGGCTCATTTTTGACACCAATTAATTCGAGTAGTTCACAAAAGCATGCTTCAGTGTTTATGTCACACAGTCCGCATCATTTTTCTAAACTAGTGCTTGACATTTGCGTTGCCTATTTGTAATCAGTGATGCTAATCTAATAAAAACCCTTCTCGGTCCACTTAGTGGAATTTTCAAATATCTTGAAAAATCACCATAGGGGGGAGTACATGAAATTTTCGAAATCGAAAAAAATTTTGATGTCAAAAGGCTTAGATTTGCATGAAACGTCGAGATTTTGGGACTTAGAAAAAATATCAAATTTTTTTTTCAAAATTTTTTTTTTGAGATGACGCTAAATTTCGATGTTTCATGCATTTTTAAGAGTTTCGGCATCAAAAGAAATTTTCGATTTTGGAAATTTCATGTACTCCCCCCTATTGTGCTTTTTTAAGATCGAAAATTGTCAAACCTTTACCACCGGGCAGCACCCCTTACGCATGTCCGATTTAGCTCAAATTTTGCATGAAGGCTTTTTTAGAGGTGCTTGAACTTTTGAGCACTAGAGCTTAACGAAAATAGAGATGATCCCAAAGTTTTGGCACCCTTATAAATATATAAGAGCGGTAAAAATTAACGTGTTTAGTCGGTTACGTCACATATACCATCATATATCTGGAACCAAAAGTCACAGCCCTTTTGATCTTCGAACTTGATCAATGGCCCGACAGTAGCTTTCAAACGAGCCCAAGTTTGTTAAAATCGGTTCAGCCATCTCTGTGAAAATTGAGCGCGTTCAAATATCTTCGAAAAGTGCACACACATACACATACACACACAGACATTTTCCGATCTCGTCGAACTGAGTCGAATGGTATATAACACTATGGGTCTCCGAGGCTCCGTTCGAAAGTCGATTTTTCCAGCAATTCTAATACCTTTCTATAGAGAAAGGCAAAAACCCTTCCACTTAGTAGAATTTTTATAGATCTTAAAAAATCACTCGAAATCCGAAATCGAAATTGTTGATGCCAAAGGTCTCAGAATTGCATAAATCGTCGAGACTTAGTCATCTCGAATTTTTTTTAATCGACTTTCTGGGACTAAAAGCTTTGCTAAGTATTGCGATTCTACTAAAGCTTGCTTCAAATAGAATTGGAACAAAGACAATTGCCTGTATTTCAGTTATTTATTATTGTATTTAAGATCTGTTTTTATACAAATGTAGCGTTTTCTTCATACTTTTAAGAAAAAATACGGATAAAATTATTCGTCACGGTTTTGAAGGAATTCTCGAATTTTCCCTGTAACACGGCTCAGTAGGCGGCGCACACCTTCTTCGTCCATTGTTTTAGCTATCTTATTCTACCAGGTCGTCATCTGATTGATGTCTTTGACAACGTTTCCCTTTGCCTTGAGTCTCCTCTTCATGATTGCCCAGTATTTCTCAATAGGGCGGAACTGGGGGCAGTTGAGTGGGTTAAGGTTTTTCGGAACAAACTGGACCACTTTCTCTGCATACCATTCTTAAATGACTTTGCTGTAATGACAGCTTGCCAAATCTGGCCAAAACATTACGGGATGGTCGTGGAATCGAATGAACGGCAAAATTCGTTTTTGGAGACACTCTTTTTGGTATAGTTCCGATGTCATTGTCTTATTTGTAACGAAAACTTTCGTTTTTTTTTTTCCGCAGCTGCAAATGCCCGGCCAAATCATAAATTTTCTTGCAAATTTGTCGGCAAAAACTGGAACATCCCCCCGAGCCGTTGCCAAGTAAAATTTTTGACCTGGGATTTGACCGAAGTCAGCCTTGACACAGGTTACATCGTCCATCAGAAGACACCCGTTGAACTTGGTCAGCACCTGGTCTTATAGTTTCCGAGCACGAATTTTGACCACACTATTCTGTTTCATGGTCCGATTTGGCTGTTTGCTAGCTCGATACGACTTGATTCCTTCCCGGAGTCGAGTTCTCCTCACGGTACTATGGGCAGCACCGAATTTTCTGACCAAATCACGGTCCGACAGATTAGGATTCCTCTTAATCGTCTTCAAAATCTTACCACGCAATTTCCGGTCGTCAGTTCGACTCCGACGATCGGCTTGAGGCTTCCGAATCGTCGTCAATGTTTTCTTATACCGTTTGATAACGCGCCATACGGTATTTCTGGGCAATTTCAGCTGTTTAGCTAGCCTAGATGCAGACCACAATGGATTTTCCAAATAACTGTGCACAATTTTTTTTCTTTCGGCTTCCATGTTGATTGTTTACAAAGTACAGTCGATTTTCGGAATGTCAAAAATCATACGTGAAGCTGACAAAATTCCCGACACGTGGGCGCCAAGAACTTCCAAATCCGTCCACCAGGAGCGCCACAATATGAGCAAAAGTTTGTTCCAATTCTAAATGAAGCAAGCTTTAATTAGATGACTATTAGTACATAGGCCCTACATGCTAAACAATCTCCCAAATCGATTGAGTTGTGCCTACATAAAAATATTATGATTCACAAAAATTTAAGCTAATTGAAACAATAATGAAAAATTCGAATTTCGACCTGAACAAAATCTTTGTGTAAGATCGTAGTACTAACTGATAAAAAAATTTCATTTATGAGTACCACAAATTTTAGGTTGTTGGAGAACGGATATTTTTAAATCATCAGAATTAGTGCATAGCTTGCCCATTCATCTAGTTTCAGTAAGTTCTGAGTGATTGAAATAATGAATACAGAAACAGCGTCTGTTCTCCATGTTAGGAGCGGCTGATTACCGTTTTTGTTGACTCTAAACAGTGCTGACACGATGGCCCTCCGGCGAGACAGGAGGTTGGTGCAGGCCTAACCAGCCGCCCGGAAAACACTTGTTACGAATAATCAGGATATAAATACGACTCGGAATAATCGGCAAAGACCTGCGCGACGAAATAAGGACTACGATTGGAAGCTTGGCACATGGAACTGGAAATCGTTTGGCTTCCCAGGATACGACCGAATGCTGCATGATGAGCTTCAAATCCGTGGCTTCGATGTCGCAGGAACTTTGTTGGACGGGACAGAAGGTGTGGAAAAGTGGGCATCGAGCGGCTACCTTCTACCAGAGCTGCGGCACAACCAACGTTCTAGGAACGGGATTTGTAGTGTTGGGCAAGATGCGCCAGCGCGTGATTGGGTGGCAGCCAATCAGTGATAGAATGTGCGTATTGAAGATCAAGGGCCGTTTCTTCAATTACAGCATCATCAACGTGCACTGCCCACATGAGACGAAACCCGATGACGAGAAGGAAGCATTCTACGCGCAGCTGGAACGAACCTACGACAGCTGTCCACGGCGGGATGTAAAACTCGTCATCGGCGACATGAATGCTCAGGTAGGCCGGGAGGCAATGTACAGGCCCGTGATCGGGCTGGAGAGCCTGCACGCGGTAACAAACGACAACGGTCAACGATGCGTAAACTTTGCAGCCTCCCGAGGAATGGTAGTTCGAAGCACCTTCTTCCCCCGCAAAGATATCCACAAAGCCACCTGGAGATCACCTGATCAACATACGGAAAATCAAATCGACCACGTTCTCATCGACGGGCGATTCTTCTCCGATGTCATCAATGTCCGCACTTACCGCAGTGCCAATATTGATTCTGACCACTACCTTGTCGCGGTTTGTATGCGCTCAAAAATATCGACCATGCACAATACTCGTCGCACAGGAACGCCGGGACTCAATCTCGAGCAGCTACGTAGCATTCGTGCTGCAGAGGAATACGCGCAACAACTGGAGCTAGTTCTAACAACGGAAGAGCAGCTTGGCGCGACGACTCTTGAAGACGGCTGGAGGAACATAAGGTCCGCCGTGAATAGCACTGCTGCAACCGTTCTAGGTACAAGGTTATCGAATCGAGGAAATGACTGGTTTGACGGCGAATGTCAGCAGTTGGTCGAAGAGAAGAATGCAGCAAGGGTGAGGATGCTGCAACACCGCACTAGAGCGAACGAGGAACGATACAGACAGGTACGGAACAGACAGAACACTGTCCGGAGGAAAAAGCGCCACCAGGAAGACCAGCTAGACAGCTAGAGCGCTGCACTGGATGATTTCTAAGATTCGGGAGGAGGACATTCTACCGCAGGAATTGATGGATGGAGTGGTATGTCCCGTCTACTAAAGGGGCGATAAGCTAGATTGTTGCAATTACCGCCCATTCACATTGCTCAACGCCGCCTACAAGGTACTCTCCCAAATCCTTTGCCGTCGTCTATCACCAATAGCTAAGGAATTCGTAAGGCCGTACCAAGCGGGATTTACTGGAGCCCGCGCCACTACGGATCACATATTCGCGATAAGACCAGTACTCCAGAAGTGTCGTGAATACAACGTACCCACGCATCACCTATTCATTGACTTTAAAGCGGCATACGACACAATCGATCGAGAATAGCTATGGCAGATAATGCACGAATACGGTTTTCCGGATAAACTGACGCGATTGGCCAAAGCAACGATGGATAGAGTGATGTGCTACGTCCGAGTATCTGGGACGCTCTCGAGTCCCTTCGAATCTCGGAAAGGGGTACGGCAAGGTGATGGACTCTCTTGTATCTTGTTCAATATTGCCTTGGAAGGTGTGATTCGAAGAGCGAGGATCGACACGAGTGGCACAATCTTCCGAAAGTCCGTACAACTTTTTGGCTTCGCTGACGATATTGATATTGTGACACGTAACCTTGAGAAGATGACGGAAACCTACATCGGACTGAAAGCTGAAGCTAGGCGTATCGGACTGGCTATAAATGCGTCGAAAACAAAATACATGAGAGGAAGAGGCTCTAGAAAAGAAACACTACGCCTCCCACCACGAATATTCATAGACTGTGACGATATCGAGGTGGTTGACGAGTTCGTGTATTTGGGCTCACTGGTGACCGCCGATAATGAAACCAGCAGAGAAATTCATAGACGTATTTTGGCAGGGAATCGTGAGTACTTTGGACTCAGAAAAACCCTCCGATCGAGAAAAGTACGCCAACGCACGAAATTGACCATCTACAAAACGCTAATTAGACCGGTTGTTCTCTATGGCCACGAGACCTGGACTATGTTGGCAGAGGACCAACGCGCCCTCAGTGTTTTCGAAAGAAAGGTACTGAGGACCATCTATGGCGGAGTGCAGATGGAAGACGGAACGTGGAGACGGCGTATGAATCACGAATTGCAACAGCTGCTAGGAGAACCACCCATCGTACGGACAGCTAAAATCGGCCGTCTACGATGGGCTGGACATGTCATAAGGATGTCGGACGACAGCCCAGTGAAAATGGTTCTAGAATCTAATCCGACTGGTACAAGAAGAAGAGGAGCGCAGCGAGCAAGGTGGATCGATCAAGTGGAAGGTGATCTCAGAAGCATCCGTGCCGTGGCTGGCGACGAACAGCCATGGACCGAGTTATGCGGAAACGTATGCTTGATACAGCGAAGGACACCCCAGGCCTATAGCTGTTAGGTAAGGTAAGGTATAACTACGAAACAACTAAACGAATCGTCACCAAGTTTGGCACATGTACCAAAGGTGGGAATCGATATTTTTTGAAAAGCACAGATACTTTCTACACTACCCAGGGTTATCATGGAGGAGATCTGTAGCAGGTTCACTGACAAAAAGGAAGTTAAATCAAAATAGATTGTAAAGTTATTTTGAGGATGAGGGAGTGTAGCAAGTGCCTCGAACATGGAAAGTGTAAGGGAAAATTGATCAAGTTATATGAAGAATTGGTACTTCTTTACAAATACAGCATATTTCTATCAACTAAGCGAGGTTTACAGAAATATTCTCAAGAGGGAGAGGGAAATTTGCTCCTTTTCCTTGACGCTACTTCAACTGAGGCTAGGAATAAATTTCACCTACAGGTTCGTTACTAACATCCGCCCGGTTTTCCCCATCCCCCGACTGTCCACCATCTTCATCGAAACTAACAAGATCTTTCTGCTGTCACTAATTTTTTGCTTCCCCTTCCCATGTCTCTTCACCATCTCGATGTCAACTAATTAGAACTCTGTCGTTCTTAGTCTTTTCGTTTCCATACCCCCTTTTTTCACTCCGTTTTCCACAACATTTACTTCTCTGTGTTTTTTTTTTGTATTCTCCTCGGCAACACCACCATCATCACCAACGAAGAGCCGCTCCATTCGATGACCAACATGCGGGCCACCCGCCGGGCCTTCGTAGCCTGGGGGTGTTTCCCGCGGACCCACAGAAGGATGCGGGAACTTTTGAAACGTTTCCACATCATATTTCAACACCACCGCCACGAAGAACCACTACCATCGATGAGGGCAACCCGCCGGATCGAAGACTCAAGAGTGTTTCCTGAGGACCCACATAGACAAGCCCTTGGCATCGTAAACCTTAATGGATTGTGCCTTAATAAATATAACTTTGAAAAAAAAAAAGAGGGAGAGGGAATAAGTATTCTCAACATTGATCTGAATTGACGAAATCATACAATCAAGGTGCATTTTTTATGTAAATTGAGAAAACTGCCTATTAAAGGTGATAAAAATAAGCTTACAACAACATTTGTATTAACGGTACGTTATTCCATAGGTTTTCCTCCCCGGTGAATGACCAAAATGGTTAAAGCCGGGGTAAAATAAATGATATAAAAAAGTAATTCTATAGTACGAATGTAGTTATGATGTTAAACAGTCTTTCGTTATAAAATAATCATTATCTCAATCTTGAACGAATACGTGTAAATAATGATGTCATAAAAATTTTGTCGTGAATACGACTTACTTTACTATGGGGCGCCGTTTCAAAATTTATCCTCTGAGAGAATGATAAGTTTTTGATCGTGAATATCTCATGTTGTATCTAACGTATCAACATCATTTTTGCTACATGCCATCTGAAATATGATCATCAATTTATGAGAACATTTTCAGTTGTATGACATAAACACAAATTTTTCAAAACTAATGTTTTCTGAAATGTTTTTTTTTTTAAATGATTATTCATTGGAATATGAGTTAAAATTAAATTATTAAGATTTAAATTGGGTGTTCAGCCACAAGTGGTGACTTTTCAGCCCTGTTATATATATATATATATATGATTTGGTTATTACCATGAAGACATTATTTGCTTCCGCAATTCTGAGATTTTTGTGTAGGGAAAATTCTAAACCTACTTGTATTGTGTAATGGGGAAAAGGAACTTATATACTAACTTACTAACTAATACAGAGAGCGAATCGATTCAATTGAAGATTGCATCGATTTTTGTCGGAATTTGCTTATAATATTATGTGACATTACATCTAATGGTTCTATATTTGTGAGTCTGTGTAACTCATTTGTGCTAAACCAGGGAGGACGCTTCAAAATCATTTTCAGAATTTTATTCTGAATCCTTTGAAGCGTTTTCTTCCTGGTGGAACAACAACTTGACCAAATTGGTACCGCATAAAGCATGGCTGGTCTGAAAATTTGTTTATAAATTAACAGTTTGTTTTTTAGACAGAGCTTAGAATTTCTGTTTATAAGAGGATATAAACATTTAATATATTTATTACACTTTGCCTGGATTCCTTCAATGTGATCCTTGAAAGTGAGTTTTTTGTCATACGTTAAACCTAAGTATTTAGCTTGATCAGACCATGTCAATTCCAAGCCATTCAATTTAAGAATGTGATTATTGTTTGGTTTAAGAAAAGAAGCTCTTGGCTTGTGAGGAAAGATAATTAATTGCGTTTTTGCTGCATTTGGTTTAATTTTCCATTTTGACAGATAATCACTGAAAATATTTAAACTTCTTTGTAGGCGACTGCAGATCACTCTTAGATTTCTACCTGTGGCTAACAGACTTGTGTCGTCACAGAATAGCGATTTCTGACAACCAACGGGTAGATTTGGAAGATCAGAAGTGAAAATATTATACAAGATTGGAGTTACGCTCGAACCCTGCGGAACACCGGCTTGTACGGGTAGCAATTCAGATTTACAGTTCTGATAGCTAACCTGAAGAGTACGATCAGCTAAATAATTTTGAATCATTTTGATCAAATAAATAGGAAACTGGAAATCGGACATTTTTGCTATTAAACCTTTGTGCCAAACACTGTCGAATGCTTTTTCTATGTCTAGAAGAGCAACTCCAGTGGATAACCCAGAAGATTTATTTGATTTTAGCATGTTCGTTACTCTGACAAGTTGATGAGTAGTTGAATGTTCATGACGAAATCCAAACTGCTCTGGTAAAAAAATTGAATTCTCATTTATATGAGTCATCATTCTCAACAAGATAATTTTTTCAAAAAGTTTACTGATAGAAGAAAGTAAGCTAATTGGGCGATAACTTGATGTTTCTGCTGGGTTTTTATCAGGTTTTAGGATAGGAATTACTTTAGCGTTTTTCCATCTTTTTGGGAAGTAAGCTAATGAAAAACACTTGTTGAAAATTTTAACCAGGAGTCTCAAGGCAACATCGGGAAGATTTTTAATAAGAATATTAAAAATTCCATCATTACCAGGAGCCTTCATGTTTTTGAGTTTCCTAATAATTGATTTAATTTCATCAAAATTCGTCTCAATAATGTCATCGTGTGGTAACACTTGGGTTGAAATATGATCATATTTCAGTGAGACTTCATTTTCAATAGGACTCACAACGTTCAAATTAAAATTGTGGACACTCTCGAACTGCTGAGCTAGCTTTTGAGCTTTTTCGCCATTTGTAAGAAGTATTTGATTTCCTTCCTTGAGAGCAGGAATTGGTTTCTGAGGTTTCTTAAGAACCTTAGAAAGTTTCCAGAAAGGTTTAGAATATGGTTTAATTTGTTCAACTTCTTTAGCGAAATTTTCATTTCGCAAAAGAGTAAATCTATGTTTAATTTCTTTTTGTAAATCCTTAACTATATTTTTCATAGCAGGATCACGAGAACGTTGATATTGTCGTCGACGAACATTCTTCAACCGAATGAGCAGTTGAAGATTGTCATCGATGATAGGAGAATTTAATTTAGTTTGAGCTTTGGGAACTGAAAGATTTCTAGCTTCGATAATATAATGATTCAAATTATCAATTGCTGTGTCGATGTCCGCAGAATTTTCTAAAATAGTTTCATGATCCACATGATTTTCAATGTGAGGTCTGTAATCCAACCAATTAGCTCTATGATAGTTGAAAATAGAACTAATTGGATTAATTATAGCTTCGTTGGAAAGTCTGAATGTTACTGGAAGATGATCTGAGTCAAAGTCAGCATGTGTAATCATTTCTGAAATGTTTGGTATCAACTAACTAACTAAGAATAAAACTTAAAGCGTGTTTGCCTCTCTCGCACCCGAGCCGATGGTTTTGATGTAGTAAGCAACATTTCATTTTTGCGTTATCTACTGGAGCGGTATAAAAGGTTAACACTGGATATATTTCGTTCATTCTTATCTGTGCAGTTGACTGAACCGGAAGTGAAGCAAGTGCATCAATTCGGTTGGTTGAGGTCCACAGCTCAGTTTTAGTTCGAGTATCGAGAATTCAGTTTCTGAATAAAATTTCAGAATTTAGTTCCAGATACAGAATCAAGCATTAGTTCTGCCGCGTGACTGTTTTTTGTGCATCGTTCGCTGTGTGAGTTTTATTTCAAACAAGAGCGATTGCGTCATCCAGCTGCTGGTCGTTTGCATTTGAGAAAACACAACGAAAAGTGAACAAAGATGGGGAACTACAAAACCAGCCCTTCAAAGGGCTCTAAATGTTATCTAAAAACTTTTAGAATTACTTATCTGTTGAAATATTCAAATTGGATGTGAAGATAATTGGTTTAGTGAGTGTTGACAGTCTGGTTGATTCGAATTAGAAAATTTTCGCAGACTTTTCTTGGCTTTTTTGACGTTAATACGTCTCACTTCACTATGGAGCGCCTTTGAGGAGCTTATCATATGGGTGACTGGTAAATTTTTGATCGTGAATATCTTTTGCTCCATTTAACATAATTTTCTCTCCAAGTCATTTAAGATATGATCAGCACTGTGTGATATAATTTTCAGTAGCATGAGGTAGCCTGCGTAGTTGATAGTTCTGGAGCTCAGTACTGGATTTCAGATTATGAATCCAAGACCAGATTTTCTTGTTCATTTCCACAATCAAGATCTTAACTTCAGTTTTTCGTTGAGAATCCAAGGCCAGAATCGAGATCTAGGATAATAATTCAGATTCAAAATTCAATTGCATTTCCAGAATTTAGTTCAAAAATACACTGCAGAATCCATGTTCAGAATTCAGTTCAGTGCAGTATTAGAATTTGGTTCAAGAATTCAGTTTTTCAATCTAGAAGGATAAATGAAATCAGGCAATAGAATCTGCAGATTTTTGAACTAAATTAATTTGAATTTCGGAACTGAGTTCGGGATCCGAATTTTAATTCTGCAGCTAACACTCAGCTGTAGAATCTAGGTCCAGAGTATATTACTAGGATTCAGGTTAAGAATTCAGTGCCGAGCCAGAATCCTGGTCTCGAATTTAATTCCACAACACAGATTCAGTAATCAGTTCAGCAATCCAGAATTAAGTTGTAGAACTCAGCTTCAGAATTCAGTATCAAAATTGAGAATTCAGATTCAAAATTCAGTTCTAGCAGTCGGCTCAAAATTTAGTTCCAGGAATCCAGATCCAAAATTCAGATCCTTCAATATCAAGAAACTGAACCATTCATTTTACTCGTATTCACGTCATCCGGTTATGTCTCTGACATTGCCCACCCGTCTTTTTTTTAAACGAAGAAGGAGTAACAATTGTTTATAACCATGGAAGCCTAAGGTATTGTAGATCGAATGTGACGAGAAACGTTAATTAAAGTACATCACAAGCATATATGCATATGAAACTCAGAGGTATTTATAGAGAGAAAGGTGTTTTAAATGTTCCTAACTTTCAATTGAATAAAAAAAAATGTTCCTAACAAAAGGGTTCAAATATAAAACTGACCCGATATGTCGAGAATACCGTGAAAATTATGATCGTACCCCAACTCAATGGGTAAAGAAGTTGTTTGGAATGAAAATCGAATATTCAATCGCTGTGTGAAATGCTTCATTTTTTCGTTGTGGTGTCAATGAATCACTCACGCAGAAGTCTTCAGTGCAATTTGTGAATAGAAGATCTAAGTACGAACCATGTCTATTTTTGACAGAATTTACTTTGAAAATTTTGTCAAATAGGAATTGTAGGGTTTCATTCTCATTCGTTTTCGATGTCTAAGAAAAAAAACTACATTGCGTTGATTAAAGTCACCAATAAACTTTGGTTCTGGATTCATTTCTAAGGTGATAATTTGTACAGTTTGCAAAAATAATTCAAATGTATTTCTATTAGCATTTTCAGGTGGAAAATATACAGAAGCAAAAATGTGATCTTCTCCTGACATTTTTGATTTAACCCATATCTGCTCAAACTCTTTATGTTTTGGTGTTATAATTCCTTTTGATGCTATACAAGCATTTATGGAAATTAAAACATCTTCACCTGTTTTTGTATGGCTGAGAGATAAGTCTCAGTCATGCCGAAATACATCAAAATGATTTCCAAATATTGCTTAACTTTTTACGCTTTCATCCCAGCTGCTTTCAGATCCCGATTTATAATCAGATTGTTGAATAATCAAAAGATCTCAATTTAACTATACGGTGTTGATGATTAAAAGAAATAATAAATTCGATTAACATATATTTACATTATCGTTTACTTACACGCTTTAATTATTTTAAAATATTGAAAAAATATTAGATGTAACAGGTTATGACCATATCAATTGGATTTTCTCGGAAAAATAATCAATCCAAATCGATCATCACAAAGCAAAAAATAGTTTGGAAATATTCGAAACATGATTCCCGAATGGTTATAATTTGTCCTGGTCACCGAACCGCAATACAAGCAGGTAGTAAACCTCCTGGTGAAACAAGAACCGTACACCGCTGTCACATCGAATCATGAATAATTCATACAGTCCGAGCATACCTGCCAAGTTTGGCGAAAACATGAAGTTGTAATTAAATTTCACTTAACATGCCTGCCTGTTATAGCGCTTGTCAGTAGTGGTGGTTGATCGTGTGCCCTCCGGCGTCGGCTGTGACAGGGCCAACGAAAAAATCAGGCGAAATTCGATACCCAAAAAAAAAATCGCACTCATTAAGCAATGGTCAATAATTTAATGAACGTGACCTGGGCTCATACTGGGAGTTTGGGTACAGCCGAAATCAAGATCCGGGGGACCTCGGGGGAGCTGAATTCTCGTTTGTGCGATAACCAATTGAGTAAATCTCACATTGATCATCGAATCATGATAATAAATTAAAATTTTGACTACCCAAGTGTTGTCTTGTGCCAACAACAACAGAAGTAAAAAAAAAAACAATTCCGTGACCAAGATCTGGTCGTACTCAATTAGGTCTTCATCATAAGTTCATGCAGGACACGTTCGATTCGAACTGAATAAGTTGGCATTGCGCACTGCAATTATGAGCTGAGAAGCGCGTCGAAGATAATGTCGCAACTGTCGATATCTCCATCGATATGCCGAAGGAAAGGATGGCGGAAAACGGTCCCAGAGCCCCCAGAATGGGTGCGTTCGGTTCGAGGGAAACCAGAATTGCAATTCATACAGCCGAATGTCGCGAATATGCGAAAATCTCAGCGGGCGAGGAAGGAATAGCCTAAAACCTGTTATTCATTATCGACTCCGAATGTTTGATTTGCTGCGTGTCAGAGGCGTTGTTTTTGAATTATTTCTCTCTCGCGTTATCGACTGGACAATGTAATTTAGCGAG
The DNA here is from genome assembly GCF_030247185.1 of Malaya genurostris. Lineage (NCBI taxonomy): Eukaryota > Metazoa > Arthropoda > Insecta > Diptera > Culicidae > Malaya > Malaya genurostris. Next base: position 209,881,303 of record NC_080571.1, on the reverse strand, counting down.
ACATTATCTTTGGCGGAGATTTTCGATACTATAATTATCCGTTGTAGCACATTACGCAAAACATGGGTATTATCCGATAAGTGGAGGTCCTCGAGTTGCTCGAGTCGATGCGATGTGATGCGAGTGAATGAATGGCCGTGCGGCACGATACGACGGTTCGTAGGGAAGAAAGAAAAGGGTGAAAACTCAACCGAAACGCTTGATTCTAGTCAGGAAACAGAATGGGAGGGAAACTGAGAACAGCGGTACCTTTCTGACAGCACGCTTGGAGGCCAACTGGGCTGTTTGTTTTTAATGGAAATTAAAAAAATGATATCGATATTAATTATGTATGTTTCTATTTGTATTTATCGAACCACTTCTTGAGGCGCAAATGAACATGACTTACGAGAGATCTTACTTAAATGGAAAATTTAATTACATCATGCTGAGCGGACTCGGTTGAGAAATATGAATCACAATAAAACTCTACTGCGGTTGATACCTGATTATTTGGTTTAAACATACTCGCCACTGAAAGCATGCAATCAATATTTACAGAAAATGTATCAGGTGTACAACTTTGCTTCCGCCGTTTTCCGATAGGTGGCTGTACCGGCTGAGGCTGGTCAAAATACATAGATGATAATGGCTTTAAAGTGAGTGTGTACAGTGCCTAACGTATTGTCATCGCCGTTTCAATGACAGTTGTTCTTGTTTTCGTTTTATTCACGCTCGAAAATGTCTTTTTATGTTCCCAATTCTCGCCATTTGCGGGAAGTTCTACTTTTCTGTTACAATTCAAAAAAAAGTAGCTGAAGCGCATCGAATGCTCTCAGAAACTTACGGTGATGCTGCCTTAGATGATGATGATGGTCCCACCTCATACCCCTACAAAGGTGAGAGCAGAATGAGTTATCTAAATGATAATTAATATTTTTGCACATATCTTAACCAGTAAACAAAAGAAAACGAGCTGATTAATCTAGCAGGTATTAATTCTTCTTTAAAAGAACGACTGACCACAAAATAACATTCAAATATTTCGGATTTACTATCCAGGGTTAATCAAGAAAATTTCCAACCCGGGAAGATCCTTGATCACATCAGGAATCGAACCCGATATCTTTACCAGTATCAGACAGTAATTCACCTGGCCCTTCCCGCCGGACCAGTTCATCGCTGCTAACATCAGCTACGATGGAGTAACGAGACTGCGGATGAGCAGAGCCAAGCCCAATTTCATCAACAGCTGTCGATCCCAATTAGTTTCCCGAATCTACTCCTTAAATTACTAATCAAACCTTGCGATCAAGATCAAGAGCAAACTTAACACACCGAATGCTAAGGCTCTTCGCATTGATCTTATTTTGCAGTCGCTGTAATCTCAAGATTTGTGTGTTATTAGCAAGAAACAGAATGGATGGGCAAAAGTCGATGTGTGGTGAAATGACTGTTTTATACAAAAGAATCTTACTATGGGTCGTTAAGTCATTTTTCAAACGACATAATACACCATATTTTTTGGGAATCTTCTTGATGACGTTATTGATATGAGATTTGAATGTTAACTTTTCATCAATTATGACTCCAAGATACTTCATTTCTCTAAAGCGATCAATAGTTTTACCATCAATTTCCACATTGGCGTCATGACCGGTGCTAACAGAAGAAATAATCATATATTTAGTTTTCGCGACGTTTAGTTTCAGTTGCTTAAATTTTAACCATCGAACCAGCGAACTTAAATCCTCGTTTAAATGTGCAACAGCTTTATTGAAATCTTTAGCCGTAATGAACAGAACAGTATCATCAGCAAACAAATTTATATCACATAAACGTAAGACTCGTTTCATATCATTAATATACATAATAAATAGAATAGGACCTAACACACTTCCCTGAGGCACACCAAGTTAGTTACCGAGGGAACTAGACACTACATCGTTAAAAACAGTCTTTTGAGATCTACCACATAAAAAGTTTTCAAACCATTCATGTGCCATTCCCCCGATGCCAAAACGTTGTAATGTCTGCAACAATAAAGGTCTTGAAATTGTTTCAAAGGCTCTCTTCAGATCCAAGAACACAGCAAAAATACTCTCTTTGGCTTCGATTTTCTCCTTCCATTTTGCTAATACTAGGTTCAAAGCGGTTTCACAAGAGTGACCCTTACGATATCCCGATTGTTCCGGTATTAGCAAACTGTTAGAGTTCAAATAGTTAATCAGCTGATCTTTAACAACAGAATTTTCCAGAATTTTTTCCAGCGTGTGCAACATGTTAATGGGACGGTACTCCTCGGCTTTATCCGTTCCAGTAACCTTGGGGATAGGAACCACCAGAAATTCTTTCCACACTTTTGGCACGTGCCCCGTGTACAACGATTCATTTACCAAATCCAGTAGATCGTGTCCGATAACATGAAAGCAATCCTGTATCACTTTTGAGTTTACATTGTCAATACCCGTCGATTTTCTCAAATTAAAACAAATATTTTTCAATTATTCAAAAGTGATTGGTTGAAATTCATCAAGTCTACAATAGTTATTCATCGGTTGTGTTATTTCAACAGGTTCACCTACCAATTCAATACTTTGATTGATCTGCTGAACACTATTTATGAAATAACTGTTGAACTTTTCAGATATCATTTGATCTGTGTGTTCTTCTATACCGTCAAAAGTTATGCTTTTCGATGCACTTTGTGTAGGCTTGATCAACTGTTTGAGAATTTTCCATAACTCTCTGCTGTTTTGTTGATTTTGATCGATCTTCCTCTGTATGTATTCACATCTAGTCTTCTTCAGGGCCCGTGAATAAATATTTCGTGCTTGTGTATATCTACTCCAGTGACTATCATTGTTAGTTCTACAGAATCTCTTGTACTGTTTATCCCTCTCCCGTTTTAACCGTAAGAGGTCTATTGAGTACCAACTACTCGAGCTGTTCAAACTAACATACTTTTCAGTTACTAATTCATTAGTACACTTTTTTAATATGTCAGTAAGAATAGATGCCCTGTGATCCAAATTTCCAGTCAACTGTGTACAACCCAAGCTTCTTGATACAAGTCGAGATAGGGTTTGCATTGAATAGTTTTTCCAACACTTGATTTTCACCGTATCTTCCTCATTTCTAGAGCTACTCGTTACGGAAATTGCAATTGTTTCATGATCTTAAATCTTGCAATCGGATTCCACATTTGAATAAACACCGTCGAAATTGGAATACACGTGATCTATCAATGTTTTACTGTATCTCGAAATTCTTGTAAATTCATTCACAGTTTGCTTCAAATTGAAGAATTCTGCTAACTGTTTCAATTGAGTCGAACCTTGATCACTGAGCCAATCAATATTAAAATCTCCAGTGATAAAATTTAGTTTACCAAAATCGACGGAATTCTCCCACCAGTTTTCTAGAATTTCCAGAAACTGGCGATCGCTTGAACTTGGAGAGTGGTAAACAACTCCATAATTTCCCATCTGCATGCCTCTTTCAACTGATATACCCAAGAACCAATTATTTCCAACTGCTTCGTTTGATTGAATGCTGAATTTTATTGATTCTCTGGCGTAAATGGCAACTACACCCGTGTGCCTGGAATGGGACAAACAAAAAGCAACAGTGTAACCCGGAACACTGAACTGATCGAAAGCGTCAGAATCAACAATATGTGTTTCTGAGAGCAAAACTAATGAAGGATGTCTATCCTCTATAAGATGACGCAATGCGACATAATTAGAAGACAAACCGGCTATGTTCAAATACAAAATATCTGAACGCTTCTCTTCCATTAGTTGCTATTCCATTGACATAATGTTGTTCTTTTTCGTTTCAAGCAATCTCAGGTATACAGGACACTGCTTACTAAATGCTGGATGGTGAATGTCTAAATTCAATTTCCTTTCTTTGTTCATTTTCAGACAATTAACGCATTTGAATTCAGTTGAAGAACACTCAGATGTTCTATGTGCGGAATTACATTTGGAACAATTTTCACTGTTTAAACATTCGGTGCTCTTGTGACCAAACTCACCACACCTGAAACAGCGCAATACGTTGAACGACTCGAAAACCGAACACCTATCCCAGCCGACGCAAACCTTGCCGACTGCCATCAAGCTGGAATAAGTATTCTTATTAACCTCAATTATAACACTATATTTGTTATATTTGAAGCGTGGATTCTCAAAGTTAGCAACAACTTTTACATCTTCGATCGAAATTTCCTGATTCTGACTTTTCAATAGGTCAATAAATACATCAGAGGAATATCGATCACTCATCCCCACTATTTTCAGTTTTGGTTTCCCGGGCTTGGGTATAACAGCATTGTATTCAGTTCCTAAATTGCTTTCAATGTTTTCTTTCACTGATTGAATGTCCTCTCCTGCTGCGCACTCAACAATAATCGAGCCATTTTTACCATTTTTAAAATTACTAATTTTATGTGTACTTGGATCTAACCTACCCTTCAAAACCTTTCTCGTGTCATCGCTCGTTTGCGAAGACTCGACAGGTTTGATCATAATAACCGAGCGAGTCTTACGATTTCTATTGCTATTAGTTCTTTTTCCAGAAAATTTCCCAGATAGAACGTCCGCGTATGACTTTTTGTTATTTCTATCAAATACTTCGTCGTTACCTTCATTAACAATATTCTTATCAAGCGGTTCATCATCAGTATTTGAAATAACTTTTCTCTTTCGTCTAGAATTTCCATCCGACTCCGAATGAGTCTTCCTATTTGCAACAATCTTCTTTCTATTCATTACAACCATATCATTATTATTTTGCTGATTATTCAAAATCAACAAACTTTTCAAATCGTCCAATCGTGCCTTGAGTAAAAGAACGTGTCGGGAGTGGTTTCAACGTATTAAAAATGGTGATTTCGATGTCGAAGACAAACATGATGGTGGAAGAGGAAAAAACCTTCAAAGATGAACAACTAGAAGCATTGCTTGATGAAGATTCGTGCCAAACCCAAGAAGTTCTTGCTGAATCGTTGGGAGTGAGTCAGCAAGCCATTTCAAAACGTCTCAAGGCCTTGGGCATGATTCAGGATTAAGGAAATTGGGTGCCGTACGAGTTGAACCCGAGGGACATCGAGCGCCGTCTATTTGTATGTGAGCAACTGCTTCAAAGACAAAATCGTAAGCGGTTTTTACATCGAATCATAACCGGTGATGAAAAGTGGTTTCGATATGATAATCCGAAAAGCAGAAAATCATGGGAAAAGCCCGGGCATGCTACTTCGACGAAACCAAAACCGAATATTCATGGCTAATATTTTAAATATTTTTAAGCAACAGAAACCAGTCAGTAAAACTTGTTAAACATTGACTGAATTCATACAATCATTGAGAACATTTTGTTCGCTTTGCATACTTCTCATCTATGATAAAAATAAACTCAAATTAAAATATAATCTTTTATATTTCTAGAACACATTGAAGCATTCAATGACCTAATAAAAAATGCCATCAAAAGGTGAAAAAACTAAGTGCTCATAAGTTCCTGTCTCATGCGATGACAATTGGACAGTAGAATGTCGTCGATTGGGTGCTCTCACCCTCTGCATTAGTAGCAGAATGAAAGGGTGCAAATTGGTTTGTATGTAACACATGGGCTGAAAAGTCCCGGGCCTAACAAAGAGAAGACGATTTTTTTTTGGTTCAATATTAACTTTATTTATCAACATATTGTCCATCAAGAGCAACGAAATCATTCCAGCACCGCACTAACATTTCAACACCACTTTCGTAGAACGATGTATCTTTTTCCTCAAAATAGGCCTCAGTTTCAGCGATAACCTCTTCATTCGTGCGAAATTTCTTAACGACGAACTTTTTTTCAGGTTTGCGAACAGCTAGTAGTCGCTGGGAGCCAAATCTGGCGAATACGGTGGATGTGGGAGCAATTCGAAGTTCAAGTTTTGATTGACTTGTGACACGGTTCAAACGCTCCAATACAGGCTATATAATATTCACTGTATTTCCTTTCTCAAGATAGTCGATGAATATTACACCACGCACATCCCAAAAATTCCAAGACCATAACCTTTCCAGCCGATTGTTGTGCTTTCGTTCACTTTGGACAAGGTTCATCAGTTGCTGTCCTTTCATATGACGATCGTTTTGATTCCGAAGTGGAATGATGAATCCATATTTCATCCATTGTCACATATCGATGCAAAAATTCCGGTTTGTTACGTTTAAACAAGGCCGAACACTGCTCAGAATCGTCAACCCCCTATCGTTTTTGGTGACACCAATTTTGAACAGAGCTTTCTCATAGTCAAATGCTCATGCAACATAAAGGCAACACGTTCTTTTGATATCTTTACGATATCAGCAAACTCACGCAACTTCACTTTTCGATCATTCAAAACGATTTTTTTGATTTTTTCTGGTATTACTACCTCATTTGGACGTCCACTGCGTTCTGCACCATCTGTGTCTCTACGACTACGTTTGAAGTCAGCAAACCAACGTTTTATTTTTGTTTCTAGTGGAGCGGAGTCTCCATAACACTTTTCAAGCCATTGCTTTGCTTGATCGGTATTTTATCCATCAAGAAGCAGTGTAAAATTAAACACGAAATTGTTTTTGATCCATTGTTCTGAATACAACAAAAGTAGCGTCACAGTTAGCACAATAACTCACAAACTAATGAAAAGAATATCATGAAATTTGAACAACTGTCTTTTGAAGGTTAGTGTTAACTGGAAAAAGATGACTGCAATTAAGCTAGCGCCATCTACGTGTTAGGCCCGGGACTTTTCAGCCCATGAGTTAGTAACTCATTTGAAATTGCAAAATAATTATAAATTCTTCAAATTGTCTGACATGTGGTTTCCACAAGATGGTGTCACATCCCACACGGCACGCGAAACAATGACCAAATTGAGAGCCGCCTTCGGTGAACAGTTTATCTCACGTTTTGGGCCCGTCAATTGGCCGCCTAGATCGTGTGATTTAACGACTCATGTCTACAAGGATAGACCAGCAAATCTTGAAGAACCTCAATAAATGAGTTCAGCAGAGATTACAACTCCAAAAAAAAATACTACAATTGAAAAAAAAACACAAATGATCATTACCTCCCATTCGAAAAAAAAGTAAACCTTCAGTTCGGCAGCTCCACTGAACCCCTCAGGAGTCATTAAATCGAAGCACGTAATTCAAACTGACCCGCGTGTCACAACACTGACCTGCACTCACCCGAATCATCGCAGCCGACAGTGACAATGGTCATGACCGACTGTCTCTACCCTTTGCAATTAAAAACACATTTCAAGAGTTGATATGCGATCTACAAAGCGTTTCGCTGCCTGTTGGTCTGCAGAGAAGGGTAATCATTGGAGGGATGCGACGGATCACACGCATCGATCTGTCGGTGTCATAAAACCAAACCCAAAGGGAGCCGATAATTTATCGTGTCGATTGTAAGCGACTCATATTCGCACTACACTTTTCTACCGGGCGGTGTGTGCCAGCTCATAACTTTTACACGTTGTTGATTGTGTGCTGCTATTTTTTTTTTCGGCCCCATGAGATGCAATCTATAGCGGTGAATTATAGCTTCATTCTGTGTACCCTCAGGTGATTAAATCGCACCGCTCCAAAGGACGGTCCACTGGATCAAGGTTAGCGTTTTTTTTTTGCTCTTTTCCCCCTGTTTGTTGAAGTTCTTTGTTTTAGTTCCGACCAGATAAATGTCTCGCGACGGGGGAGAGAATATAATGGTCATATTTTAATTTGTGGAAAGTACCTTTATGAATCGAAATGTAGGCATAAACATTGTGTTAATCATAGCAATGGAAATGATTTAAGAACATTTAACACGTTTTATTCCATGGTATAACAACTCGGTGTGAAAAACAAACAATGCGATTTTGTTAGTGTAAACGATGCCGATTTCAACAGTATGAAACAAGACTTCTACCACCTCGTTGCGGTTGTCAACTCTAATGTTCGTCGCACTGTTTAGCTACAACCGCAACTGCATTAAATTTCCAAAACCGCTTGAAAAAAAAAACACATTGAATCGCGGACTGTGTCATACTACATTGCACGAATAAAAAAACCGTTGCAACGTGACGCGAGCTGACTTTTGTATTATAGCTTCAGCACCATCTGTTAGAGAATAGCTAGAAGCATCTTCACGCGGGAATCTTGCGAATGTTGCGCAACATTCATGTCGTATAGCTTACATTTGACGCTGTGACATCGACCGCAGGTTACTCTGTTTGTTTATGGAAATGGAAAAAAACGGTTCTTACCATGAAACGAGTGCCTATGAGTTAATTGCTGGAAATCGCACATACCTGAAATAAAATAAAATAAACATAATTACTAGCGCGAAATGGTAAGAATATATATGGAAATAATCTTTGAGTGAATTTTAAGCAATAACCTAAAAGAAACATTTTATGAACTGGTACAATAAGCATTGGAAAGAGATTTCAATGAAACTTTCTGGACATGTAGACTTTGTCACAAAAAGCAACTTCGCATGCGTTTTTAAAAAATCGAATAAACTGGAGATTTTCCCAAAATCTGTTAAATTTTCGTATCAAAACAATGAATAGATTCAAAATCGAGTCTTACAAAAAAAAATAATTTAGAAATTCAAAATCGATTAAAAAAAAACATTATTTTCAATTATGATGAATCTTTATCCCAAAATATTAAATTATATATAAGATGAGAACTTTTAAGGATAAAAAGTTTTTCTAACAAATACGTTTTCTTGTTCAAACGAGTTCTTCCAGTATCTTTTTACTGAAAGCTAAACTGAGCTGAAACTCAAAACCAAACAACCAACGGAGCTCAAATTTTGAGGAAATTTTACAGAGTCTATCGCTAGTTGTCCGATCCGTCGCAAAAAGTAACCACACTGGAAACACTTCTTTGCTAAAAATGTGTATGGTTGAAAGGGAACAGAATTATCATGAAATTTTGGGACAAAATTTCATTCAAACCGAAAATGGTGTTGTTTAGAAAACGACTTAAATTTTTTGAAAAATATTCCATTGCGATAATGGATGCACTGAAGTCTTTCTTTACGCGATTTTTATGCGAATTTTACGCTACTTTTTCACGCGGATTTTAGAAGTTAAGCGGTTTTTTCTACGCGAATTTTCAAAGTTATCCGGTTTGCTTGTTTATTATTAGAAATGCATTAAACGTCGAGATCTGGTGTTATTCTAAAACTCTCTGGCACTTAAAAAAATCAGTTCAAAAACATTTCTTTTAGATTACATCAGACCTCGACATTTCATGCATTTCTAAGAAATTTAGCATCAAAAAAATTTTCGATTTCGAAAACCTCAAAATTTTTTATGGTCGATTTTATTTTCAAAAAACAAAAAAAAAAGATTGAATCATATCTAGACGTTTGGCATTGATATTTGGCATCAAAAAAAATTTTCTTCAATTTTGCGGTTTTTTAAGCGGATTTTTACGCGGTACGTATCCCCCGCCTAAAAAGAGACATGTGTACAATTGCAAATATTGCTTGGAATGTGAAATCACACGATACGAAATAGACAAATGTCGTCGAAGCACGCGAAGTCACACAACGCCCGCAAATGATATTTCCGAAATATCGGAAAAATAAAAAAAAAACCTTTTTAATTCACCTAGTGGTGTGATAATGCCTTTCTCTTGTCATTCAAACAGTCTGATTATAGCACACTTTTTTCATTAAGAAAATTTATGATACAAAATACGGCAGAAAATTTCGGACAAAAATTCATTCAGATTGATTCCGTTCGACCACAAAAAACGGGTTTTAGCGAATACGTCGCATATCCTACAACATTTTCGAAACAAGAATATAACTACAGTATAGTAATATTGCATTTGAACTTGATCATTGGAGACTTTCTGCAAAAAAAAAATCTGCGGATAGAAAGAAGCGCGACGGTTTGACGGTTCCGTCACTTAAACGATCAAGTCACCAGAAGCGACACGAAATTCATCTTTAAACTTATTTCACAACCCAAAAGTACCTTTCAAATGAGGTTTAGAAAATCGGTTTAGACCTTCCCGAGAAAATTGGGCGCAGAAAAAAAATTCGTTTTGACGGTTACGTCACTTATACCATTATATCTTTAGAATCGGAAGTAATAGCGAGTTCATCTTCAAATGTGATCAATGACCCAGAAATTGGTAAGTCATCTCCGATAAATTGAACGGAAAGAAAAATGTGTGTTTTGTTGGTTACGTTACTTATACCATTATATCTCCGAAACCAGGAGTGACAGCCAATAGTTATACAAACTTGATTCACAACTCAAGAGTAGCTTACAAAATTAGCCTAAGTGTGTTACAATTGGTTCATGGTAGAGATTCTTGTATTATTTCCAGAGATTACTCAATTCGTAGGAACGTAATAATCTGAAGTTTACAATAATCATTTAAAAAAGGAGTGTATTGAAAATAAGATATCCACATACATTTGTGTTGTACGCATGTATTTGTGATGGTTTTTTATGCTCAGATCGCAGCATACTGTGCGTTTGGCTGTCAGCTTTCGTTTGTTTACTTGTTTGTGCGGTTGAAATTCCGCGTTTTCAAAATGTCGCGTATTGAAAAGGAAGTGGAAATTAAGGTTCTGGACACATGGCTAAGTGAGAAGGGTATTACTATGCGAAAATTGGCGAAGCTGTTTGGAATTCATCATGCCAGGGTGAAAAACATAATTAATAAGTTTGGGGAACTTTATTCTTAGGATGAGCTACCAGGAAAAGCTAGAAAACCCGGTTCTTCCAACCCGAAACTGGACCAAAAAGTTGTATCTCTAATCATGAAGAACAAATCAATGTCAATACGTGATTTTGCCAAAACAGCAGGAACGAGTGTCGGAATGGTCCAGCGTATCAAGAGGCGAAATCACCTAAAGACTTACAACAAGCAAAAAATCTCTTTTGCAGGGTCCGGATGCATGCGTTTTGATGGACGATGAGACCAGGTCCATAATACTTTACTGTCGTCGTTGGGGAGGATGAGAGTGATGCGATCAGGTCGATTCAAGTGGAGAAACTCGGTCGAAAGGTACTGGTATGACAAGCAATATGTTCCTGAGGTTTGAAGTCAACCTTTTTTTTTTTTTTGCACTACCGGAACTATAAATGTAGAAATCTATCGATCTGAGTGTTTCCAGAAGAGATTGCTGCCTTTATATAAGAAGCATAGTACACCTCCACTGTTTTGGCTGGATTTGGTGTCGGCTCACTATGCCAAAACCACTCTCAAATGGCTTGCGGAAAAGGGTATACATTTCGTTGAGAAAAATATCAATCCACCAAATTGCCCTCAGCTTCGACCCATCGAACGTTACTGGGCCATCGTGAAGGGGGTCTGCAAGAAGACTGGTTAGGCAGCTGGGAACATGCAGGAGTTCAAAAAAATTTGGGCTCAAGCGTCCAAAAAATACGATGCAACACTTGTCCGGAACTTGATGAAGAGCGTTCGATCAAAAGTTCGAAAACTCGTGAAGAAATAACTTAAATTTCATCCGGTTTTCTTTATGCTCAAGGCCGTTGCGTTACTTTCGGCACGTCAGAATAGACATTGCACAATTAGTGTAAAATAAGTGCGTTGTAAGTAGCAACGACTTTACGTCTGCTTAGCGGATTATGTTGATCCGCGAGGTGGCATTAGTAAATCAACATAATCTGCTAATGCACTGATGAGCTGAATGCGAAACGTAAATAATTCAATTTATGCTCAAGTATAATAAAAGACCAATTTTTAGTTAGAATAAAATATCGTTTTTTTTAACATAATTTGAAACAAAAATTTGTTGATAGCTTATTTTCGATACACTCCTTATTTGTCAAACATTCCCAGTGTTTCAAGCAGGCCCGTAAAATTACATGTATCAACACTTGAAAATATGTGAGAATGTATGAAACAGGTTTTAGATCAACTGAAAACATGAGTCACTTTTGACGCTCGAATATGTCGCTCTCAGAAGACCAGAGTTTACCCAATTTTTCCTAGGTGTATTACAATACCATAGCACAATCAAGAAATTACGTAGTAATGTCTTGAACGGGGTCGATGACTTTGTATGTTGGTAAATGTGAATAGCGATAGGAGGCCAAACAGCAAATTAAATTACAATTTAATCTTACCGACCGTCCTCAGTGCATCGATATATTCACACCAAAAAAAAATCTGAATAATACAGGAGACTTAATTCCTCATACAATGTAATTCATAAAGACCTAATTCGTCAAATGACGAAAAATTTCATTTGTTATGACTTAATGTTAGATTAGCTTGAATTTTACTGGTTTCGACTGTAACTTGCATTATGCTGGCTGGTGCGACTGTATGAAATTAAATGCACCTTTTACCAACCAAGCAGATGTATGCTTCTGTGGCTCAGTCGATTAACAGACGTACATGCGATCCAATGA